>NC_088212.1:36771893-37490643 GCF_036934945.1 Oncorhynchus masou masou
CAAAATGTACAGTAAGCATTGCACACACAAACGTTTCAAAAGAATAGAGATTTAAAATGTTATATTCAGGCTATGTACAGTGTTGTAGCAATGTGCAAATAGTTGAAGTACGAAAGGGATAGATATAGATTGTTTTTATAATGGTGTTTGTGCTTCACTGGTTGCCCTTTTCTAGTGGCAACAGGTCACAAATCTTGCTGCTGTGAAAGCACACTGGAATTTCACCTAATAGATATGGGAATGTATCAACAAAACAAAAAAACAAAATTGTGGGTCTGTGTAAGGAAATACCGTGTCTCTATTATGGTCAAACGTTTGGTAGGAGGTTAGGAAGTGCAACTCAGTTTCCACCTCATTTTGTGGGCAGATAGCACGGAGCCAGTCTTCTCTCGAGAGCCAGGTCTGCCTATGGCGTCCTCTTAAATAGTAGCAGTACCCCCTGTATATAGCCTGGCTACTGTTATTTTATTGTTGTCTTTAATCATTTTTTTTTAAATATATATGTTTTATTTCTTTTTTCCTTTCTTATTATAGACACCAAGGAACCTGGTGCTCTCAACCTGCTCCACTACAGCTCCGTGGATGAGAATGGGAAGTGCTCCGCCCTCCTTTTCCTGTAGTCCATGATCAACTCATTTGTCTTAATCACGTTGAGGAAGAGATTGTTATCCTGGCACCACACTACCAGGTCTCTGACCTCCTCCCTATAGTCTCATTGTTGTCAGTGATCAGGCCTACCACTGTTGTGTCGTTGGCAAACTTAATGATGGTGTTGCAGTCATGCTTGGCCATGCAGTCATGGATGAACAGGGAGTACAGGAGGGGACTGAGCACGCACCCTTGAGTGGCCCCCATTTTGAGGATCAGCGTGGCAGATGTGTCGTTATCTACCCTTACGACCTGGGGGCGGCCCGTCATGAAGTCCAGGATCCAATTGCAGATTTAGGTGTTTAGTCCCAGGGTCCTTAGCTTATTGATGAGCTTTGAGGGCACTATGGTGTTGAATGCTGAGCTGTTGTCAATGAATCGCGTTCTCACGTAGGTGTTCCTTTTGTCCGAGTGGGACAGGGCAGTGTGGAGTGCAATAGAGATTATGTCATCTGTGGATCTATTGGGGCATTATGCAACTTGGAGTGGGTCTAGGGTTTCTGGGATAATGGTGTTGATGTGAGCCATGACGAGCCTTTCAAAGCACTTCATGGCTACAGACATGAGTGCTATGGGTCGGTAGTCATTTAGGCAGGTTACCTTGGTGTTTTTGGGCACAGGAACTATGGTGGTCTGCTTGAAACATGTTAGTAATACAGACTCAGTCAGGGACAGGTTGAAAATGTCAGTGAAGACACTTGCCAGTTGGTCAGCGCATGCTCGGAGTACACATCCTGGTAATCTGTCTGGCACAGCGGCCTTGTGAATGTTGACCTGTTTAAAGGTCTTACTCACATCGGCTACGGAGAGCGTGATCACACAGTTGTCCGGAACAGCTGGTGTGCTCATACATTCTTCAGTGTTGCTTGCCTCGAAGCGAGCGTAGAAGACATTTAGCTTGTGTCACTGGGCAGCTCACGGCTATGCTTCCCTTTGTAGTCTGTAATAGTTTGCAAGCCCTGCCACATCCAACGAGTGTCAGAGCCAGTGTAGTATGATTCAATCTTAGTCCTGTATTGACGCTTTGCCTGTTTGATGGTTCGTCCTAGGTCATAGTGGGATTTCTTATAAGCGTCCGTGTTAGAGTCCCGTTCCTTGAAAGCGGCACCTCTACCCTTTAGTGCAAATGTTACATGTAATCCATGGCTTCTGGTTGGGGTATGTACATACAGTCAAATAAAAAAAATTAAAAAACTGTGGGGATAACGTCATCGATGCACTTATTGATGAAGCCAGTGACTGATGTGGTGTACTCCTCAATGTCATCGGAAGAATCACAAAATATATTCCAGTCTGTGCTAGCAAAACAGTCCCTTAGCATAGCTTAGCATCTGCATCATCTGACCACTTCCGTGTTATCAAGTCACTGGTACTTTCTGCTTTTGTTTTTACTTGTAAGCAGGAATCAGGAGGGTAGAGTTATGGTCAGATTTACCAAAAGGAGGGCGAGGGAGAGCATTCTGTGTGTGGAGTAAAGGTGGTCTAGAGTTTCTTTCCCTCTGGTTGCACATGTAACATGCTGGTAGAAATGAGGTAAAACGGATTTAACTTTCCCTGCATTGAAGTCTCCGGAGACTAAGAGCGCCGCCTCTGGATGAGCATTTTCTTGTTTGTTTATTGGCTTATACAGCTTATTGAGTGTGGTCTTAGTGCCAGCATCGGTTTGTGGTAAATAAACAGCTATGAAAAATATAGATGAAAACACTCTTGGTAAATAGTGTGGTCTACAGCTTATCATGAGATACTCTACCTCAGGCGAGCAAAACTTTGAGTCTTCCTTAACATTAGATTTCCTGCACCAGCTGTCATTTACAAATAGACACAGACCGCACCCCTTATCATACCGGAGGCAGCTGTTCTATCTTGCCGATGCACAGAAAACCCAGCCAGCTGTATGTTATCCATGTCGTCGTTCAGCTACAACTCAGTGAAACATAAGATATTACAGTTTTTAATGTCCCGTTGGTAGGTTAGTCTTGATCGGAGCTCATCCATTTTATTATCCTATGATTGCATGTTGGTTAATAGGACTGATGGTAGAGGCGCCCCGACCTACGTCTCTGATATCTCCATCTCTTCTTCATGTGAGGATTTGGGCCTTGTCCGGTGTCTGAAGTAAATCCTTCGAGTCTGACTCATTAAAGAAAAAATCTTCATCCAGTACGAGGTGAGTAATCGCTGTCCTCATATCCAAAAGCTGTTTTTTTCAGTCATAGGAGATGGTGGAAGAAACATTATGTACAAAATAAGTTACAAATAAAGCGGAAAAACACAATAGCACAATTGGTTCCCATCTCCTCCGGCGCCATTCAAACACTATTCAGGCTTTCTATTGCCAAGTTTAAACCTTCACTATTGCAGTGAAACGTTTTGTCCAGGAAGTCACCTGAAAGGGATTGAATTTGTTGTTGCCCAGTTAAACTTGTGTATCCCACAGCTATATGGCATAGCCAGATCAGGGTCTAACATAAGGACGACTCTGAATTTGCTATTCTGTTCATAAATAGGCTACATTTTCTTCATATCATAATGTTTCTTTAGACCTGCTTAAAATAAACAATGCATTTATTGTGAAGGTGTAGGCTATATTAAATGGATGTATTAGACTTTTTTTAAATGTAGATGTTCCAAAGGTCTGCATCAGTGACTTGTTAGACTATGCGTGGAAGCCCGGAGATGCTAAACGTGTTTATGTTAATTAACGGTTAATTACAGTTAGACCGGCAGTTACCGGCTGACAGAATTTCATGACAGCCACAGCCAAGCCCGGATCAAACCGTGGTGAGGTCATTAAGGGATGTTATTGAAAATCAATGCAGCTCTTTGTCTCACACACTCACCAGCAGGCAGGCCACTTTAAAAGGTCTCCTGGAAAAAAAATGGGGCTTGCCAGAATGGGGCATGGTGTATTGGGAAGACTTAAATCACTATCACTTTCAATTTAGGCCGGCTGTATTCCACAATGGCCCGACGGGGAGCATCTGTTGGCTGTGTATTTCACTTTACTGCCATGTGCTTTTATTCCTAATCAGACAGTCAACAGCAGGTACTTAACCCCCCTACCTGTTAGGCTACGGCACAATGATTTTGGGAAGGGGGGGGCTTTTATTTACTAGCTTTTGTGAAAAAACATCTTCCATTTTCTCTGCTTCCATCCGTCCCTTACTCCCTCCATCCCTTATCCAGCTTAGTTCAATTCATTTTGTGGTTGAGCGTTAAGGGGTTCTATGGGAGATGAAAGCCTCCATTCATTTTACTCATTGTCTAGCAAGGTTCATTTATTTGGGAATCAATTGACACATTGCTTCACGGAATATCTAACACAGCCAGGAGGATTATTTACAAGGTCTGCCATTTTACAGCAGTTCAGTTGAGCAATTCAGCATTCCTGTTGGATGAAATCATGTTTCTTCATTGGTTAGTATTGCACATGATTTTCTCAATATTTCATGTTTAGAATGTAAAATAGAATTTCTTCCCTGAGGAACAATATCAGTTTTATGAAGAAAAATACCAGAACGTGTTTCTGATGTTTCAGCCTACAATATAAGCTACTTTCTAAGACTCTAAAGAGTATACATATATTTTTTTAAAGATTTTCCTCCACCGTTCCAATTAATAGGATAGAAGGAATGGTATATACGAGGCAGGACATTGTATTTTGTTCTGATAATCCCTTGCGTTTATCAGGGAGAAACCTGAATGCTGAAGGTTGGGATTGAATTTTCATGGTGTTCAAATACCTCCAAAAAGCTCCTGGCACAGAGTTCACCCCTGAGCCAGCGTACAGACGAGCAGGCCTGGGGGCTTTCTTCACTCACAATGGCAGCTAATAACGCTGTGCCAAACTAATAAGATGGGCAGCGAATGAATGGATCGGTCCAAGCCTCTTTTCTCCCTCTCTCTTCCCCCTGATAAAACATGTATGAAAACGTTTTGAGCAGCTATGCAGTGCTCTCCACAGCCTTCCCCCTAGCGAGGGCTAATGCATTAGTTCCCATTTGGAGGGTGTTTTGAAATGGAGATTGGTATTGAGACTTGGAGGCCCCATGATCGTGTTTGAATTGATGTGGGCCGGCCGGCTCCCAGACTCCGCTGAGCTTGGTGATTTGGTAGAGTTCATGGTTAGGGTTTTGATAGTGTTCACAGCTAGACTATATCTGCATCCAAAATGGCACCTTATTCCCTACATAGCCCGGGTTCTGGTCAAAAGCAGTGCACTATGTAGGGAATAGGGTGCCATTTTGGAAGTACCCGTATCTGACCCAGGAAGAGGGGAAATGGAAGGTTGGGCTTTACAGTGTACCATTAACACTAGTCACAGGGTGTCTGTGTGAACTGTAGATGTTTTTCACAACCTAAAAAGGCTACCTGCATGCATACATCATTCCATGTAATCTTTTTATAGCTCTCAGCATCAACAGATAGCCTGCTGACAGTATCCAGGACAGTCAGCACTGCAGTTGAGGACTCGACAGAGTCAGACTGAGCCTGTTAATTCCAGGCCCCAGTGACAAAGTGCTGTCTAATGTCTTTGCACCTCTGGCCCAATGGCAAATATGCCTGCTATCTCACAGCGCTGTAAGGCTGTGCAAAGACCAGAACGGCCAAAGAGAGAGACGGAATATAAATCAGCACATTTCAAAACAGTAGAGGCTCAGAGAGTTGAGGTGTGGATGGAGACAGGGAAAGAGGAGGAGGAAGGAGGGAGGGAGAGGGGGCTGCAGACAGGTCCAGCCACAAGGCAGCCAAAATAATTTTTCCACTTTCATTCATTTTTTAAGGATTTCTTCCACGGTTTAGTGGAACCTCATTCTCCCACACTGGCGGTATTATGTACACAAGCCGTAAAAACGAATAACATTTATGCAGCTGGGTGCATCTGGCTGGTTGGAGGTGGTCCTCTCTGGTTGAGGGCCTGCAGGCTGGCATGGCGCCGCCACCCTGTTCTTTGTGTGGGCAGGAGAGGACCAGGGGAGGAAGCCTCTCTAAATACTTATGGATGAAATGAGGGTTCTTTAAAAAAAAGGAGGGGAATTTAAGACAGATCGTACTCATACAGGGCTCATGCCTGGTCCAATTTGGCACGTTGAACGCACATGATTAGCCGCTGAGACGTTCATCAAAAGTGGCTCAGTGTTTGAAGGGGGTAGCGAGAGAGAGAGCTGCTGCCAGCTGGTGACAACAAGGCTTGTGTTCACAGGCCAAGAGCAAAGTTTATTTGAATGTGGATCTTGCCATGTTTTTCCAAGCTGCGGAATGAGAATTATGATTTACCCTCTATCCGTATCCCCCCCTCGGGTGATGTTTGATATTCATAAGCATTTATTCTGTTTGACGCGCCTCACAGATACATTATATGTACAAAAGTATGTGGACACTTCTTCAAATGATTGGATTTGTCTATTTCAGCCACACCCGTTACTGACAGGTGTATAAAATCAAGCACACCGCCATGAAATCTCCATAGACAAACATTGGCAGTAGGATGGCCTTACTGAAGAGCTCAGTAACTTTCAACATGGCAACCTCATAGAATGCCACATTTCTAACAAGTTCATTTTCAAATTTTCTTCTGTCCTCCGTTGCAACACTCACCGCTGAGTTGCAAAATTCCTCTGGAAGCAATGTCAGCACAATAACTGTTAGTCTGGAGCTTCGTGAAATGGGTTTCCATGGCCTATGATCACCATGCGCAAGCTTTGGCTTGAATGGTGTAAAGCTCTCCACCATTAGACTCTGGAGCAGTGGAAACGTGTTCTCTGGAGTGATGAATCACCCTTCACCATCTGGCAGTCCGGTGGACAAATCAGGGTTTGGCGGATGCCAGGAGAACGCAACCTACCCCAATGCATAGAGCCAACTGTAAAGTTTGGTGGAGGAGGAATAATGGTCTGGGCCTGTTTTTCATGGTTTGAGCCCCTTAGTTCCAGTGAAGGGAAAACTTAACGTGTCCACATACTTTTGGTCATGTAGTGTATATGCCATACACCTCATGTTTTGGCTCCCATGTATGAGGGCTTCCATTCTAATAAGAAATTATTAAATCAACATGTTTATTTCACTCAATCTCAATCAATGCCCTTTAGATTGTGCTTTTGTTGCCTGGGAGAGCGATAACAAGCTATGGCATGTTAAAGACACACAAAAGGGAATGGTATCAATTGAACATCTCCCAGAGACCAGAGAGGAATGATTCAACCTGAAACCATACCAAGCTGAGACCATAGGCCCATTCGAATGACATCCTCCACAATCCACCCCAATGGAGATGTTAAATTGATACCATTCCACAATGGTCTTAGCTTAGTATGGTTTCAGGTTAGATCATTCCTCTCTGGTCTCAGCTTGGTATGGTTGGAGGTCGGACCATTACAGTACAACCTGTGTTTTAATTACAGTCAGCAAGCTGCATAGGAGATGCCAGCATTGTGATATGGTGGCAATGTGCATGCAGAGAGCATTGATTACATTTTGTCCCTCGTGTACAACGTGGTGTTTGAATTCCTCTTGCAGCCAGGCAACACATACCTCATAGGCCTACTATATAAACAGTCTCTCGAAGTAGAGTCCCTTGCGTGTGAGTTATTATAGGTTAAAAAAAAAATACTGTATGTTTACTGTGTACTCTGTCTATATAAATAATGTCATTAGAATATTGCTTTAGAATATACATGGATATATCATGAATGGCTTTATTGTGCAATGACTATGTTATAAAACATAGTGTAAGATAATAATGTTTATTTGTCCATACTTATATTAAATCATATTCACTATTATCATAGTCCAATGCATTTTCATTATTGTTGTTTTGTAATTCAATATTCAGTCCATTATATTGATTGTGCTCAAACACATTGACACACAGTTGATCTGAACATTCCAAATGGCTAATATCCTAGATCTATCCTGGTAATAGTTGACTTTGCTTTGTACAATCTGCTCTCGGTGTACAATCTGTGTGCATACAGCAACAAAGAGATCCAGGGCAGATCCTTTATGAATCTGGCTTTAGCAAGAAGTTGGGACATTCCACCCCTGGCCCTGAGAAACAAGCCTGTCTGGCTTCTGTAGAGGGGCTAGCTGTCTCTGTCTGGCAGGCAGTACACTTTGAAAAGTGCTTATCTGGTATCTGTGCGGGAGTTGCATACACATGATAACAATCCCTATCTTATCGCTCTCTGTTCGTTAATGTCACAGCTTAAGGGCTGCTCTTCCACTTGCAATGGGGATTGCAGAGCGGATTGTTTGCAGATTAGCCAACACAGGCCTTTGTGGGCTTGGAGTGGAAAAAAATGCTTGCCTTGTCCTGCAGACGTTCTTATGTGCACACGTAACCACATGCAATGGGTCTCTTCGCTTGCCTCCTATGTGCTTGTGTCAAATGACTGAAAAACAACACTTTGGCTGGTGGGCTTAACAGAGACTATCATTGGTCTCGATGATACAGTACAATGCTTTTTATCTTCAGACTATTTTTGGGATACCAAAACTACTATAAAAATGATTGGAGATATAGAGTACTCATTCCAGGCATGAGCCAAAGACTAATTTGTAAAGAATGTTTTATCTGATGTTTATTAAACTAGGGATATATTCATTCTGAACTATTTAATGTGTGGTCCATGGCCAGCGACTCCAGCCTGCGTGGCCAAGTCCATAATTATCGCGGTGTGACACAAAGGGGCCCAGGCAAAGCTCCATTGACTTCAGCCATCTGGCTATCTCACACAACCCTTGGCTACACAGTGCCTCACTCAACGATTTACTGTGGTGTTGAAGGCCAGCTATTTAACACATCGGAACAACAAGTACTGCTATCAAGCAGGCGCTCTCCAGGCCTCGTTTCTGTGCCACCCAAGAATGTCTCTTATCTCTTTCTCCGCTTATTGGTTTAAACCAGGCAGCATATGCCCAGATTCTCCCTAGAAGACTGCATTGTGGGACTAAAGCATGGGGGAGAGCCGGGCAGCCATGACAGAAACACGGCATGACCAAAAGTATATGTTCACCTGCTCGTCAAACATCTCATTCCAAAATCATGGGTATTAATATGGAGTTGGTCCATTCTTTGCTGCTATAGCCTCCACTCTTCTGGGAAGGCTTTCCACTTGATGTTGGAAAGCTGCTGCAGGGACTTGCTTCTATGCAGCCACAAGAGAATTAGGGAGATCAGGCACTGATGTTAGGCGATTAGGCCTGGCTCGCAGTCTGAATTCCAATTCATCCCAAAGATGTTTGATGGGGTTGAGGTCAGGGCTCTGTCCAGGCCACTCAAATTATTTCACACTAATCTCGACAAACCATTCCTTTATCAACCTTGTTTTGTTCACGGAGTCATTCTCATGCTGAAACTGGAAAGGGCTTCCCCAAACTGTTGACACAAAGTTGGAAGCACAGAATCATCTAGAATGTAATTGTATGCTGTAACGTTAAGATTTCCCTTCACTGGAACTAAGGGGCCTAGCCCAAACCATGAAAAACAGGCCCAGACCATTATTCCTCCTCCACCAAACTTTACAGTTGGCACTATGCATTGGGACCGGTAGTCTTCTCCTGGCATCCGCCAAACCCAGATTTGTTCGTCGGACTGCCAGATGGTGAAGCATGATTCATCACTCCAGAGAACACGTTTCCACTGCTCCAGAGCCCAATGGCAGTGAGCTTTACACCAATCCAGCCGACACTTGGCATTGCACATGGTGATCTTAGGTTTGTGTACGGCTACTCAGCCATGGAAACCCATTTCATGAAGCTCCCGACGAACAGTTCTTGTGCTGAAGTTGCTTCCAGAGGCAACTCCAGCTCGGTAACACTCGGTAGTGAGTGTTGCAACCGAGGACAGATGATTTTTGCGTGCTTTGCGCTTCAGCACACGGCGGTCCAATTCTGTGAGCTTGTGTGGCCTACCACTTCATGGTATCTGATGATGGTGCCACGTTGAAGGTCACCGAGCTCTACAGTATGGCCATTCTACTGTCAATGTTTGTCTATGGAGATTGCATGGCGGTGGGCTCAATTTTATTCACCTGCCAGCAAGGGGTGCGGCTGAAATAGCTGTATCCACTAATTTGAAGGGGTGTCCACATACTTCTCTATGTATAGTGTGTGTTGCATGTGAGAGATGTAAGGGGGAAATGAACCCTTACATGTGGCAGGCTATACAGGAGTCCTAAGATGGATGTTGGCGAGAAAATGGCTGCTGGAAAACAACATCTATTTATTCACTTTTTGCATTACAGGACTATTGAAGTGAATGTGATGCATCCATACTAATATTATTTCTGCACTACCCATGCAGCATAGGTAATAGATGGGATAGCTGACAACGTCACCATAACGATGTGCACGCTTCAATAGGGCAGACGTCTGTGAGTTGCTGTGATTCTGGATGGCCAGATAGCTATCAGCCAATAGTGTGCAACTGCAGCCCACAATTCAGGGCGTTCCTACATTAATGTCAATGCTAATGTGGCTCAAATTCAATAGCTAGCCAACAATTGTAACAATGAATTTGAGAGACAACACGTGCTCATTATGGAAATGTATTTCTGTTTTCAGTAAACAATGGAGACAAAATCTAGTGTACATGTTGTCCGCAATCTAAGCCAACACAGTTTGTTTGCCCCATAGTTGCACACACATCTGTTATGTTGCTAAACAACCAAACCGTCTATACAATACCTTGTGTTTCTTTTTTAGTATGATCTAAGCTACAATAGGAGAGACTGATCAAAATAGTAGGCCTACCTCCCATTTCACATTAATCAACCACACTCTCTCACCTGATTAGATTTTGATTAGTACCTTCATTCTTGTCTCATTATTGTTACTTTTTTTTCTTAAACAGGCCCCCATTCGTGCTCACCGAATAGAATGACTAACCTTCTCATTTCCCTTCCCTGATATTTCTTTGTTGTGGCAGAATGGTTTTAAATGAAAAGTATAAGTGCGGTGTAATTACAATTCTGGGGTTATTATGAAATCCAATATCACAATGAATGTAATTTTATTTGCTTGTAATCTTTCTCACCCAGGCTAATAGGCATTATCAAAGGGCATGCTCTGGGCTTTAAATGGCGCGGCAGCATCTCTAAATGGAATGGCTGAGACTTCTCTCTGCTCTCTCTGTTCTTTTGTCTTTGATTTGCAGGCAGAGGGCTTGACAGTCGGAGAGGCACAGGAGATTTGTCAGCCTGTGATCTTCCAGGCTCTTTGACAAACGAGTGACTTTGGCAGAACCAACGGAGGTGGAGGTGCTATGGCTCTTCTTCTGCTGTGCTCATGTCGAATCCTGATGAGTCTTGGGAGACATTCATTCATGATGAATGCAGAACCAAACAAAAACAAATGTAAAGCAGTCCCATCCATTGAGTTAATATAATATAATATGGACCCGTTATACACATGATGACAATGCATTCAGGTATCACACGTGGTATTTCTGTACGCCACAAATTCTCTCATTGTTTATTATAACACATTTGGATAACATTTTAACAATTCATACCAAATGGTTCCTGCATGAGTAACAACATTGCAATGCATTTCACTGAAAATGTACTCCGATAAAATACTATCTGTCTGCAATTGCAAAGAACTCATGCTGTCTTGTTTTAGATACATTCCACTCACTTGTGGAATGATCGGGCTGCAATCAACATCTAGTCAATCTTTATTACAGTGGAGTCAACTGCTCCACCAAGCACACAATTGCTTGGCATTGATTGTGTGGATCATTTAAGACAGACAGTGTAATGCTGGAAGCAGACTATGACAGAAACAAATATCTATGTTAATGCCCTTGATATTAAAATACTTAAACCGAAAATTAGAAGCAGATCAATACATTTTAATGCCCATATGAATTCATGTTATTTTTATCCTTTCCGTGCACTACTAGCAATAGGAAATGGCTTGCTTGCATTGATTTTGGATGTTTCCTTTTTAATCAGGCATCTGAAATCACTGCATATACAGAACTCTACAGCCTGCTCCTTCTTCGTTCAGCTTTGTTTGTAGGATCGGGTACAATGATTCATGCATAGAACAAACACTACCCCTTGTGGCAGTGTTAGCCCAGTGCACAGTGTGTGTGATGGCTGCCACCTCCGGCTGCCTCTGTCTGTCTCCTACTGATAAGTTAACCTTGTGATAACATGCTAATGCCTGAATAACACTGCACTAATTAGAACAGCTTTTCACAGTTAGTTAAGAGGACATCCTCAGCAATTAGCCCGAGTCAGGGAGATAATTTCAGAGGGCAGAAAATAACAGTTTTTCCTGGGCTCCAGTCGGCTCCTCTCGGTCCCATTTGGCAACATTGAGTGTCTATTTCCCATTTATTCATTTAATTTGTTTAAAAAAAATGTTTTCTACAGCTGCCATGCGTAATGTTTGATCCAATTAGGAGATATTGATTATAATTGTGGGTGTTTTAAAGCTTTTTTTATAATCACGGCCCTGCTATCTGAAAACTTGCCAAAGATTCACAATCGTGTTAAGTGATTTCTTAATTGAAAGGACCATTTTGAAAAATGATGGTTTGCGTGCGTGTGCGCACATGCGTGTGTGTGTGCATGGGCATGCCTGCACGAGTGCCCACGCACATGTAATATTCTACATTTGTGTTTGAGTGTGTGTCTCGTATGTGTTTCTCATGTGAATGTGTTTGTGTGTGAGTGACCTCCGCGCACCTTGCCATCCTCTCCAGACAGACAGCTAATAATGAGAAATGAATGCATTAGTGAGGAGAGGCCCCTGCACTCATCAGCCACTCTGCCCATTAATAATGCACTGCCTGCCAGGGAAGAGAAGAGGGGGAATTGCAGAGATTAGCCCTGTATTAAGGACTCATTTGCTATTTCTATTACACAGAGGCTTTGGTGTTTCTTAAACAGGAAAGATTAGTGCAATTGTAATTGAAGTTGATAAACATGCTATATCAAAGTATATATTTAGTTGTCCCCCCTGGACCAAGGGATCTGAGAGCTCTGTGACAGCACGGTTTCTGTTCACACGGAGTCAGTGAGTCACAAACACATATAATCAGAGCATGAGAGGGATGCTGTGGTGTTGTAGACTAGAGAGAGGCTTAAACTGAGGTCAGTTTTAGCAATGATTATAGAGTCAATTCAATACAGCTCCAAACACCACCATTTTAATTATAAATACAGTTATTTTATAATGGAAGATAATAACCATATGTTACCCTTATGTGATGACAGGACTACATGTCATGTGTGTATTTACGCATTTACGCAGTAACTAACACACCTATATAGTCTATGGTAGGAACATATTACTGTGAAGAATGGTTCCCAAGGATTCCCACATATCTTTGTCATGCAATAATTCCTGGTGTTGATTGGTTGATTTGTAAGGGAATCAAAGAGACATCAGGATTGAAAGGGAATACTATCAGGCCCAAATATGAAATAAATAGATGCAATTTTAGTCACCTATCATCCAAGAATACCATTCTGCCTGCAGATGAATATGTCAAAGCCAACAGATATCCTCTGCCCATCTTTAGAATAACTATTTAACCCCAAGGTACTGTAAGGTGAATTTCAGTTCCAAGTCCATAAATCACATTTTAGGGGGATGCATTTGATTTGACAAGTTCTGCTATTCCACCAAACCACCAACACACACACACACACACCCTCCCACCTCTTTCTATAACCTGGTGTTTATCACTCAGCCTCATCCAAATTGGTGACACCCAGCCTTAGCAGCAGATAAACAACAGAGCCAGGATAGGAGAGCAGCACAAACAGACAGGCAATCAGATTAAAGAGGTTGTCACTCTGTTATCAGGGCCAGACAGAGAACAGACGTCCGTTGACCTGGCCCGGGACCCTCAGAGACCCTCCATCCAATCTTAGGACCATCACAGTGAGGTGAGCTGGCTGCTGCTTTTTCAGCCTGGTCCGCTAACGCACGTCACTGTTGTCTGTAGGCCTGAACGACAGGTTCCCCTAGTGACTGACTTGACCACCTGTCACGACTTCCGCCAAAGTTGGTGCCTCTCCTTGTTCGGGCGGCGTTCGGTGGTCGTCGTCACCTGCTTTCTAGCTGCCATGTTTCTTTTTCCATTTGTTATGTCTTGAGTGTACACACCTGGTTCCCATTAAGTTATTATTATTTCCCTGTTTAACCCTCTGGTTCCCATTAGGTTTTGTGCGTGATTATTCCTGGTTTGTGTTAGGGTTTGTTATCCCTGCTTGGATTATTTTGGCTGATTTATTTTTCAGAGTAATGTACGTTCTTTTACTCAGTTCTGTGTCCTGCGCTTGACTCCGTCCTCACCTCTGCACAATTATCATATGACACCACCTGACCCCAGTGAGGAGAAGATCTGTCTCTGTTGGGGTTGGAATACAGTTGGTGCAGTTGGTGTATGGAATGATTTGGGAAATAATAAATGGGCAATCTACTGTATGATATTCAGGCTTGGTAAAGCTGTCATCAAGGCAAAGGGTGACTACTTTTAAGAAACTCAAATCTAAAATATATTTTGATTTGTTCAACACTTTCTTGGTTACTACATGATTCAAAAATATATGTTATTTCATAGTTTTGATTTCTTCACTATTATTATATTCACTATTATAAATATATAAATATATATTTGTAATTGTTACTTTGATTGTACTTTCCTTCTGGGTCAAAGTGAGAGCCAGGTGGAGCCAAGCTCCAGTGTTGCACAAGAAAGAGCTCCAGTACTGTACAAGAAAGTAGGATAAAAGCTGTAGCTAGGGTTAGAGATAAGGTAAGGGTAAGGGTTGTGGTTGAGGCTAGGGTTAGAGATAAGGTAAGGGTTGTGGTTGAGGCTAGGGTTAGAGATAAGGTAAGGGTTGTGGTTGAGGCTAGGGTTAGAGATAAGGTAAGGGTTGTGGTTGAGGCTAGGGTTAGAGATAAGGTAAGGGTTGTGGTTGAGGCTAGGGTTAGAGATAAGGTAAGGGTTGTGGTTGAGGCTAGGGTTAGAGATAAGGTAAGGGTTGTGGTTGAGGCTAGGGTTAGAGATAAGGTAAGGGTTGTGGTTGAGGCTAGGGTTAGAGATAAGGTAAGGGTTGTGGTTGAGGCTAGGGTTAGAGATAAGGTAAGGGTTGTGGTTGAGGCTAGGGTTAGAGATAAGGTAAGGGTTAGGGTTGTGGTTGAGGCTAGGGTTAGAGATAAGGTAAGGGTTAGGGTTGTGGTTGAGGCTAGGGTTAGAGATAAGGTAAGGGTTAGGGTTGTGGTTGAGGCTAGGGTTAGAGATAAGGTAAGGGTTGTGGTTGATGCTAGGGTTAGAGATAAGGTAAGGGTTGTGGTTGATGCTAGGGTTAGAGATAAGGTAAGGGTTGTGGTTGAGGCTAGGGTTAGAGATAAGGTAAGGGTTGTGGTTGAGGCTAGGGTTAGAGATAAGGTAAGGGTTGTGGTTGAGGCTAGGGTTAGAGATAAGGTTAGGGTTGTGGTTGAGGCTAGGGTTAGAGATAAGGTTAGGGTTGTGGTTGAGGCTAGGGTTAGAGATAAGGTAAGGGTTAGGGTTGTGGTTGAGGCTAGGGTTAGAGATAAGGTAAGGGTTAGGGTTGTGGTTGAGGCTAGGGTTAGAGATAAGGTAAGGGTTAGGGTTGTGGTTGAGGCTAGGGTTAGAGATAAGGTAAGGGTTAGGGTTGTGGTTGAGGCTAGTGTTAGAGATAAGGTAAGGGTTAGGGTTGTGGTTGAGGCTAGGGTTAGAGATAAGGTAAGGGTTGTGGTTGATGCTAGGGTTAGAGATAAGGCAAGGGTTGTGGTTGATGCTAGGGTTAGAGATAAGGTAAGGGTTGTGGTTGAGGCTAGGGTTAGAGATAAGGTAAGGGTTGTGGTTGAGGCTAGGGTTAGAGATAAGGTAAGGGTTGTGGTTGAGGCTAGGGTTAGAGATAAGGTAAGGGTTGTGGTTGAGGCTAGGGTTAGAGATAAGGTTAGGGTTGTGGTTGAGGCTAGGGTTAGAGATAAGGTTAGGGTTGTGGTTGAGGCTAGGGTTAGAGATAAGGTTAGGGTTGTGGTTGAGGCTAGGGTTAGAGATAAGGTTAGGGTTGTGGTTGAGGCTAGGGTTAGAGATAAGGTAAGGGTTAGGGTTGTGGTTGAGGCTAGGGTTAGAGATAAGGTAAGGGTTAGGGTTGTGGTTGAGGCTAGGGTTAGAGATAAGGTAAGGGTTAGGGTTGTGGTTGAGGCTAGTGTTAGAGATAAGGTAAGGGTTAGGGTTGTGGTTGAGGCTAGGGTTAGAGATAAGGTAAGGGTTAGGGTTGTGGTTGAGGCTAGGGTTAGAGATAAGGTAAGGGTTAGGGTTGTGGTTGAGGCTAGGGTTAGAGATAAGGTAAGGGTTAGGGTTGTGGTTGAGGCTAGGGTTAGAGATAAGGTAAGGGTTAGGGTTGTGGTTGAGGCTAGGGTTAGAGATAAGGTAAGGGTTAGGGTTGTGGTTGAGGCTAGGGTTAGAGATAAGGTAAGGGTTGTGGTTGAGGCTAGGGTTAGAGATAAGGTAAGGGTTGTGGTTGATGCTAGGGTTAGAGATAAGGTAAGGGTTGTGGTTGAGGCTAGGGTTAGAGATAAGGTAAGGGTTGTGGTTGAGGCTAGGGTTAGAGATAAGGTAAGGGTTGTGGTTGAGGCTAGGGTTAGAGATAAGGTAAGGGTTGTGGTTGAGGCTAGGGTTAGAGATAAGGTAAGGGTTGTGGTTGAGGCTAGGGTTAGAGATAAGGTTAGGGTTGTGGTTGAGGCTAGGGTTAGAGATAAGGTTAGGGTTGTGGTTGAGGCTAGGGTTAGAGATAAGGTTAGGGTTGTGGTTGAGGCTAGGGTTAGAGATAAGGTAAGGGTTAGGGTTGTGGTTGAGGCTAGGGTTAGAGATAAGGTAAGGGTTAGGGTTGTGGTTGAGGCTAGGGTTAGAGATAAGGTAAGGGTTAGGGTTGTGGTTGAGGCTAGGGTTAGAGATAAGGTAAGGGTTAGGGTTGTGGTTGAGGCTAGGGTTAGAGATAAGGTAAGGGTTAGGGTTGTGGTTGAGGCTAGGGTTAGAGATAAGGTAAGGGTTAGGGTTGTGGTTGAGGCTAGGGTTAGAGATAAGGTAAGGGTTAGGGTTGTGGTTGAGGCTAGGGTTAGAGATAAGGTAAGGGTTAGGGTTGTGGTTGAGGCTAGGGTTAGAGATAAGGTAAGGGTTAGGGTTGTGGTTGAGGCTAGGGTTAGAGATAAGGTAAGGGTTAGGGTTGAGGCTAGGGTTAGAGATAAGGTAAGGGTTGTGGTTGAGGCTAGGGTTAGAGATAAGGTAAGGGTTAGGGTTGTGGTTGAGGCTAGGGTTAGAAATAAGGTAAGGGTTAGGGTTGTGGTTGAGGCTAGGGTTAGAGATAAGGTTAGGGTTGTGGTTGAGGCTAGGGTTAGAGATAAGGTAAGGGTTAGGGTTGTGGTTGAGGCTAGGGTTAGAGATAAAGTAAGGGTTAGGGTTGTGGTTGAGGCTAGGGTTAGAGATAAGGTAAGGGTTAGGGTTGTGGTTGAGGCTAGGGTTAAACTGGGATGTGGACATGAAGCAAAGGTTAGGTTTGAGGGTTAGGGTTGAACCGGGATGTGGACATGAAGCTAGAGTAAGGGTTAGAGTTGTGGTTGAGGCTAGGGTTAAACTGGGATGTGGACATGAAGCTAGGGTAAGGGTTAGGGTTGTGGTTGAGGCTAGGGTTAAACCGGGATGTGGACATGAAGCTAGGGTAAGGGTCAGGGTTGGAGTTCGAGTTGAACTGGGATGTGGACATGAAGCTAGGGTAGGGTTGAGGGTTAGGGTTCAACGGGGATGTGGACTTGAAGCTAGGGTTGGGGTTGAGGGATAGGGATGAACTGGGATGTAGACATGAAGCTAGGGTAAGGGTTGAGGGTTAGTGTTCAACCGGGATGTGGACTTGAAGCTAGGGTTAGGGTTGAGGGTTAGGGTTGGACTGGGATGTAGACATGAAGCTATGTTTAGGATTACGATTGAGGCTTGAGTTGGGTTGGGGATGAACTGGGATGTGGACATGGAGCTATGTTTAGGATTACGATTGAGGCTTGAGTTGGGTTGGGGATGAACTGGGATGTGGACATGGAGCTATGTTTAGGATTACGATTGAGGCTTGAGTTGGGTTGGGGATGAACTGGGATGTGGACATGGAGCTATGTTTAGGATTACGATTGAGGCTTGAGTTGGGTTGGGTTGGGGATGAACTGGGATGTGGACATGGAGCTATGTTTAGGATTACGATTGAGGCTTGAGTTGGGTTGGGGATGAACTGGGATGTGGACATGGAGCTATGTTTAGGATTACGATTGAGGCTTGAGTTGGGTTGGGTTGGGGATGAACTGGGATGTGGACATGGAGCTAAGGTTATAGGGTTATGGAAAATATTTGTTTGCTCATTGTTTTATCTGTGGTTGTGATAGAGGGTTCGGGTTATTTATATGTTTTTGTGATAGAGGCTCGGGTTAGGCTTTAATCGGGATGTGGACATGAAGTTAGGGTCTGGTTTAGGAATGGTTCAGTTTGTGATAGTATCAAATGGCAGAAATAAAATGTTTACTATTTTACCCTCCACTAAATGGTCTTTCACAACCAAACAACAACTGGGCTAAATTAAACACCTGAACGGTGTGTGTGTGTGTGTGTGTGTGTGTGTGTGTGTGTGTGTGTGTGTGTGTGTGTGTGTGTGTGTGTGTGTGTGTGTGTGTGTGTGTGTGTGTGTGTGTGTGTGTGTGTGTGTGTGTGTGTGTGTGTATGTGTGTGCGCATGCCTGTGACTGAGTGTTGGACATGTTCACTTAAATCAGAGTCACAGTCGTGACAGTAGTATGGCTGTCCTGAGGTACAGGCTTGGTGGGTCCGTCATTTATATTCTCAGCATTGCACCCGGACCTCCTTGGACTTGGAATTGTTAAAGTGCTCCATGGACACTATGCAGAAGTTTTCCTCGTTGGAGGAGTATGAACCTTCTGGCTCAATGTGCTTTGTTAGGACTTTTTTCTTAGGCTGGACAGTTTTTTTTTGTTGTTCAGTATGGTTTGTCTTGGCTTGCATCTTTCCAGTTGTTTTTTTTGACAGGGCAATTTGTATTTTTTCCTTCTGAGTGCTTGACTTTTTATGCTCTTCAGTGACAGTGGCATGAGTGGTGGCTGAAGAGGTGACCTGGGAGGCAGCTGGCAAGGCCAGTGTGTCAGCTGGAGCAGGGCAATCAGTGACAAGGGAGGGTTCAGTCATATTTCTGAAGTATATTAGGGTTGTATGGCCAAATGCCCGGGCACCTGAACCCAGCCTGTACACTGGTGGGTGTTGTGGCACCTGGAAGGGTTGTTTTGACAAGGCCTGGAATGTTATATATGGTCATGGTCTTTCTGGGGTTCATCCTCATCCAGGCATCAATGGCAGAGTTCACCATTTTCTTCAATGGCCCGTACACACTCCTGTCCAGGGGCTGGAGCTTGTGTGAACAGTGTGGGGGGAAAGAAAGCAAGACTATGCCAGACCGCCTACAGAAATCAATTGCCTTGATAGACAGGTGTGGTTGACCAGGAGAAGGACCCCCTTCCTTTCCAGGCTGACCGTGGCACGTTTGGCGAAGTGTTCAAGGAAAACAAGGAAGTCATCCTCCTGCATCCAGCCAGGATTTCCACTTCCAAAATTGGTCCATCCCGTACAAAGTGGTTGTGGTATCTTTTGCGGTGGAAAACAAAAGTTGGTGGGGGATTGAGTTTCCTACTGCATTTATAGCACATGCCATTGACACTAGTGTACCCCTTTCTGCTGAGGTGATCGCTCCAACCTGTTTGGTGCCACGTTTCGCAACCACTCTATCAGGTGTTTGTACTGTGGTTATTCTCGTCAACATTCCATATGTCATTGCCATCAAAGCTGTATTCATTTATCATCACCTGTCCTAGTTTGCTGAACAACTCTGCCACATTTGTTCTGTTGAAACTTGTAGCCCGCGACAGACTAGTTGCTTCAGCACTCCTAATGGAGAGAGTAGGGTGCCGCTTTAGGTAAGACGAGAACCAGTCTGCTCCCACCATAGAGGTCTCATCCCATGACTGAGTATGCTTGCAACCATATTGTACAGCGAGTTGGCAGGCAATTTCCTGACTTGTAACAATATAATCAAATATGTTCAATACCTCTCCCAATTAAAACTTTACATTAATCATTTACATTAGAACTCCCTCCCTTGACCTTAATTGCCACCAACATTAACTGCTGACTTTTCCCTGAATTACTCCTCACTAATTCCTATCAAGTGCTTACCTCATGGGGAGACAATCCATAATATAAATCAGCTGCCCTCAAGAGACTGACAACTTCTGCCCCTGTTCATCCATGAAGACCCTGTTTCCACTACGGTAGCCTGCATGGGGAAGCTCTCTCAACCCCTTCTCCAGTAGCTTCTTTCTCTCTTTGCAGAATCTGTACAGCGTCACATGACATATACCCTACAACTTTGCAACTGATCTGATTGACTTCCCCTGCTCTGCAAACACCATTCTCTTTTCAAAACTGTGGAGAGGTACTCCTCTGTCTTTCTTTTCCATGATCTAGACATATTGGAAGTAAAAGAAAACATTCAGTTTTACTCAAGGTTAGTTGTAACATTTTCTCACAAGTTGTTACAACTAACCCTGACCCTTTCAGCCATCAGCCAGCTTCCATTTTAGCTAAATGTTAAAGCGTTAGCATTGCTAACTTGCATGAAATATCTTTAAGACTGGTTATAAACCTGATTGGTTTGGTGAATGGAACTACAAAGCAGTTGATGCCATCACAAAAACAAATTTGGTCAAAACAATTACTTTCTTACCTCAAAATCCGATTTCTCTCAATAGAATCTGCAGTTTATGACAGGGACTTGCTTTTTCATTGAGGGTTCAGGACTAAACTGAGCATGTGCACAGTGAAAGAAAGATGGCGCTGAAGACGTTTTATATTCTCCCAACCAATTGTGCTATCTTGTTCTTTTTTTGCATTTTGTGTAATGTTTTTTTTCTTTACTTATTGAGTACATAATGTTGCTGCTACCGTCTCTTATGACCGAAAATAACTTCTGGACATCAGAAAAGCAATTTCTCACCGCGGACTGGAAGGAACTTTTTCCTTTAACGAGTCCGACGAGAAGGATATCCTGCTTTCACTGGAACAGGCCCAGATCCACACCTTTGCATGAAGAAAAGATCACGGAAAAGGGGCCTCAGATAGGGCACCCTTCTGAAAATCTGGAGGCGAGTGAGTAAACTCCCACTGCCTTCCATTCTTCTCGCTCACGTGCAATCACTGGACAACATAACGGACGACCTACGATGAAGATTATCCTACCAATGGGACATTAAAAACTGTAACATTATGTTTCACCAAGACGTGGCTGAACGAAGATAAGGACAATATTTTTTATTTTACCTTTATTTATACAGGTTTTTCTCATTGAGATATCATC
Source organism: Oncorhynchus masou masou (assembly GCF_036934945.1). Taxonomy (NCBI): domain Eukaryota; kingdom Metazoa; phylum Chordata; class Actinopteri; order Salmoniformes; family Salmonidae; genus Oncorhynchus; species Oncorhynchus masou. Next base: position 36,792,994 of record NC_088212.1, read on the forward strand.
TCCTTTCCAAGAGAGACCTGGTCCAATAGCAGCAGGGGGAACAACGTTTCAGACAAAACAACTTACATACACTAACACAATATTAAACAAAACTATAAACACACATACAGTACAACAAAAATATTTTACGTAAACAAACACGAAAGTCTTGACTAAAAACAGCTGTCCTAAAGACAATTACACTATTCTATGATATATACATCGATCAAGTGTTTAAACTCCACCAACAAAACTAGATCATCATTTAAAAAAAATATATAGAGAGAGCTAGCAGGATTTTTCATGCACCGGCAAAACAGAGACGCTAACTCTGGTAAGACAAGGGGTGGGGGTGTGTGTCTTTTTGTCAATAACAGCTAGTGTGTGATATCTAATATTAAAGAAGTCTCGAGCTATTGCTTGCCTGAGGTAGAGTGCCTTATAATAAGCTGTAGAGCGCACAATCTACCAAGAGAGTTCTCAACTGTATTATTCGTAGCCGTCTATTTACCACTACAAAATGAAGCGGGCACTAAGACCGCTCTCAACCAACTCTATAAGGCCATAAGTGAAGAAGAAAATGCTCACCCAGAAGCAGCGCTCCTAGTGGCCTTGGAATTTAATGCAGGCAATCTTAAATCAGTTTTACCACATTTTTACCAGCATGTCACATGTGCAACCAGGGGGAAAATAATCCTAGACCACATTTACTCCACACACAGAGATGCATACAAAGCTCTCCCCCGTCCTCCATTTGGCAAATGTGACCATAATTCTATCCTCCTGATTCCTGCTTACAAGCAAAAACTAAAGCAGGAAGTACCAGTGAGCTGCCCAGTGACAGGAGCCTACCAGACGAGCTGAATGCCTTTCATGCTTGCTTCGAGGCAAGCAACACTGAAGCATGCACGAGAGCACCAGCTGTTCTGGATGACTGTGTAATAACTCTCTCGGTAACCTTTAAACAGGTCAACATTCACAAAGCTGCTGGACCAGATGGATTACCAGGACATATACTCAAAGCATGCACGGACAAACTGTCAAGTGTTTTCACTGACATTTTCAACTTCTCCCTGACCGAGTCTGTAATACCTACAAGTTTCAAGCAGACCACCATAGTTCCTGTGCCCAAAGAAGCGAAGGTAACCTGCTTAAATGATTACCGCCCCTTGGCACTCACATCGGTAGCCATGAAGTGCTTTGAAAGGCTGGTCATGGCTCACATCAACAGCATCCTCCCGGACCCCCTAGACCCAATATGCATAGCCCCCCAACAGATCAGCAGGAAAAGGTGGGCCGAATAGGCCCCCATTAACATTGACGGGGCTGTAGTGGAGCGGGTCGAGAGTTTCAAGTTCCTTGGTATCCACATCACCAACAAACTATCATGGTCCAAACATACCAAGACAGTCATGAAGAGGGCACGACAAAACCTTTTCAGATCCTCTAAAGGTTCTACAGCTGCACCATCGAGAGCATTGTTGTATGGTATGGCAACCACCTGGTATGGCAACTGCTCGGCATCTGACCGCAAGGCGCTACAGAGGGTAGTGTGTATGGCCCAATATATCACTGTGGCCAAGCTTCCTGCCATCCAGGACCTATATAATAAGCGGTGTCAGAGGAAAGCCCATGTAATTGCAGCTTCTACCCCCAAGCCATAAGACTTCTGAACAATTCATAAAATCACCACCGGACAATTTACATTGACCCCCCCTTCCCTTTTGTACACTCGCTGTTTGTTTGTTACCTATGCATAGTCACTTCGCCCCCACCTACATGTACAGATTACCTCAATTAGCTTGCACACTGACTTGGTACATGTGCCCCCTGTATATAGCCTCGTTATTGTTATTCTTATTGTGTTACTTTTATTTATTTACTTTTGCTTTTTATTTTAGTCTCCTTGGTAAATATTTTCTTCTTCTTGAACTGCAAGCCTGTTAAGGGCTTGTAAGTAAGTATTTCATGGTAAAGTCTACACTTGTTGTATTTGGCACATGTGAAAAAATAAGATTTGATCTGAATCACTTGATTCTACCTCGCTCATGATTGGGGAAATTTCAAGTGTTACAACTATCAGGTGTTCCAACAATTCTAGTTCTCCCCTTTGCAATAAAAAAATGACAAAATCACCGATTTAGCACATCATTGTGCACATGTTAGGCTACATACACATCATTAAATATATTGAGACAAATTACAGACAGTAGCCTTCCTACAATAACAAAATAAAACTCTATTGACTGAACATGAAATGTACAATATTTCAATAAGATTGAAAACAGCTATAGCCTACTGTTAATATTTAAATGCAGTCATCTCGGTTTTCATTTGAGGAATCTTTTTTTACCTCGTTTGTTTGTATCAGTTGCAAATACATTGGCAACTTCGTATTAGTATTCAACTTTTGTTCTACCATTATTTGTGGTATCAGAGAGATGGATCAACCATGTGATTCTATGTTTAGCGGAGCTCTTCTGTGTATTAAGTGATGCAGGAGGGCAAAGCACGGCTGTTCTACAAGTGGTCTGAGGCAGGAGTTCCATTATGAGCGTTTACAAGTGCAATGTTAATAATGATGGTTTTGGGAAAGCTTGGATATTTAACGACGCTCATAACAATGAACTGATCCTTAAAATGCTTTTCTAAAAACTGAACCCTGGTCTAGAGAAGCATCACGCTGGGCAAAAAAAATGGTTGAATCAACTTGTTTCCACCTCATTTCAACAAAAACAATTAAATGTGATGCCGTTGAATCAATTTGGAAAACTGATTGAATTTGCAAAAATTCATCAAAGTAAATGGAATTTTGTCTTTTTTTTAACCCAACGTTGATCCATAATCCAATGTCACAGTGACATTTTTTGTTGATTAAACATTGAACTGATGTCTGTGCCCAGCGGGATGGGATGGTGGTTTGCCTGCAGGATCAATGGAGGCCAAGAGCTCAGAGGGGTCACTTTTGATGGTTCAAGGAAGAAAACAAGGGCTAATGAGGTGCTGAGGGTAAGCAAATAGAATAAATGTAATAATGCATGCAAAATGGATCAATAAATGAATAAATAACTACATAAGTAAATAATGAAAACAACACCAACTGATCAAAAGGGATTAAGGTCAGCAAAAATAAGTGCTTAGTAAAGGTGTGGAATATAAGTCAAATAGATTAAAGACAAAAGACAAAACTAGAGACAAATCAAGAAAAATAAATCATATTATTTCCTGAACTTCCTCCTCGTGTTGGTGGCAAAGGCTGTATTTTTCCATTCAAACTATAACCCGAGCTCCATGTCCACATCCCGGTTCAAACCCACATCCCAGTTCAAAATTACACAATGAGTGCCTGGAGGAAAATGGGAGAGGGTCATGCCTTTTCAATTTCGGTCAAGGGGAGGGTATAGTATTTTTTAAATCTAGTCCAGGGGAGGGTCATGTAATTTGTAATTGATGAAATGTAAATATTTCTCAATGTTTTAGAATTAGTTGCTTATTAGTCCATATATCGATGTGTGCCCGATGCCGCCCCTCATCTCTGACTCCATGCTGGGCGCACAATATCAAGTGTGCCTATAGGCTATTTAGTGTGGTCTCAATCAAATGATCCATAGGCTATAGGCTACGAAGTGCATGCTCGGAGAAGCACTGAGCAAAGTTATTATATTTCTAAGATAGTTGTTAGGGTGGTGTAAATAAATCTAAGCTGCATTACACACTGCAATGGATGTTCCAACCCTGAGCCCCGGCCTGCTCTGCTCTTTTTTGTGTGCTACTTAACCAATGGCTGTGCTGTGTAGGCCTATGGTCGCAGTTCAGGAGGAGAGTCAAAGGCTTCTTCCGAAAATAATTTTGGATTCGGCCTAGTCCAAAAAATGCTTGCGGATTAGCATAGGTTCTATTCAGTTTGAGAAGGAGAGCGCAAAAATTAGATGGAGGACCAGAGGTCAATTTTGATAGCTCGCTACTGCTGTATTAGATTTGATTAAAAACAACATGTCCCTTTCCCATGATGTATTTATCGAACTATGTGTTATCGAACTCACAATAAGCCATATTTGAGTAATTTACATTGTGGTGCTGAAACTTTAAGCACCAGCCGCTGCACAATTATTCAGAAATGGACAGCTCATGGTGCTGAAAGTAGGCAAATTCGAGTATAATTCATTTCAACCATCTTCATTTTAATTAGACTTTACCAGTGGCGACCCGTCATTCAGGGCAGGTGGGGCAGAGGCCCACCTGTTTTGAGGGCTACGTTTTTAGCAGTAGGGGGGCTTGCCTGTTTTGCATGCTATTTTGGCATTAACACGTGTCTCATATCAGTTTGCAAACAATGTAAAAAATAATATATATCATTGAGTTAATAAAGTCGCATACAAACATGGTCTGTTTTTTGTTTTCTTGAGTTAAGGCAGTTCCAAAATTCAGGTGTTTCAGCCCAGCTCAGTGATTCTGTGGTGGTGGTGGGGCAGCCAACAGAAAATACGGAACGTTGCGCCGTGATTGGCTCAGTGTACTGTCACTCATGGGGACACTACGTTACCTCCAAGTCTAGACGTTGAAAATGATAGCCCCCTGGGTGCTGCCATAGAGTTACATTAGAAGTGCCCATCCAAGAAGGCTCAAGGTCATTGGCCACAGATAAAATGATGTCAAATCATGTTATATGTACAGTAGCTTTGATTGGACTGATCATGTCAACATCATACTTTCAAAATCTTAGCTAGCAGTCATCATCATGAATCAAGTCGACAATCTACTGGCAAATCCCTTTTAATCCTTGTCATATGAAGAGAAATAATGAAAATAAATTATAGATGAAACGAATTGGTGCTCATCGGCCATTGGACATAAGTATTACACAACAAGTTGGAAATCAGAAATTCAACAATGAGTGGTTTGGAAGGAATCAGTGATGTGGCCGCATATCTGGGATTAAAGGGCTCTTTTCCAAGTTTAAAATGATAAACATTCAACATTGGCCATGCTGTCAATGAAGCATTATTTGTGCCACGCTCAAAACAATTGTTAACTCGGAACTGCGAAAACTTGACTTCAGTGAGTTCAAGACAACTGGAAAGTCGGGAATAAACGAGCTCCGACAGGGAGAATAAGTTTTGAACGATCATCCGTTCAAACTCAGAATTGTAAATCCGGACTCTTTCTAGAGCTACGACCTGAAGATCAATGACGTCATCATGATTCAATCTTGTTTTTTTTTCCAAGTTCCTAGTTGTTTTGAAAGCACCATAAATCCAGAGAATGACAGACTTTGAAGACAACATTTGCCCACGAAGGACCGGCGCGCCACCTTCCTGTTAAAGTGAGCACAGCACAACAAGGTGAGTCCAAAAATGTATTGTATGTCGCTGCATAAATGATGTAATATGCCAGGGAGATATGTATACTGTAGCTAGGAAAGTAATACTAAGTGTATGTTATGTAGTGAGATGTTAGGTTAGTTTAGTTTATTAATTCGACCATTTTAAAAAACAAGCACACATAAAATTTAAAAGCCAAACATGCACATGTATCTAATCATCGAGGATAACACACAATAAAGTCTGGGACTTATTTCCATTGTGGTCCTCTTGAGACAAGATCGAACACAGTATGGCAGTGAAATAATAAAACAAAAACATAAAAGAAGAACATCTATCTCATCATTGCAGTGACATCATAGGGGTTATTCATATGGACACAGAAGACATCAAACATATTTTTACTTTATGTTTAAAGCTGTCCAGAGAGGACGTTGTTTTTATAGGCAGAGGCAACTCATTCCATTCTGAGGCTCCAGTATACAAGAAAGTGCCTTTCCCAGCATTACTCCTGAACCTGTATAAGCACACATCAGCAACACCTGATCTGGTGCTGTGATTGTGTGCATCCCTAACACTTAAATATCTGGGCGCAGAACCATAAATACTCCTCTAAACCAAGCCTAGTCTAATCTGGGACACCCTAGTCTCAACAGGCAGACAGTTTAGTTCCTGAAAGCAGCTCCTGCTTATGTGAGTATGTGGACTCACCTTCAATACTACCCTGATCAGCTTATTATGGGCTATCTGGAGCTTCCCCTTCATAAGTTTAGATAAGCCCCAAAACCAGGAAGTACTAGAATAGTCAAAATGGCATTGAATGAGGGCAGTAGCTAGCACTTTCATGGAGTCCTTATCAAGCAGCTTTGACTTTCTAGACAAAACCTAGCACCTTATTGGCCGTGCTCACACCTCTCAAGCTTCCATCAAGGATACATCCCAAGTAGCTAACAGAGGTTTTAGGAGTCAGAACAAGCATCTTTCATATCATTAATAACAGTAGAGGCCCAAACTCTCTCCCCACTCGGAACGCCACAACTCATTGGTTTTGCCTGAGACAGTGAACCATTAACCTCTACTACTTGCTCCCTCCCTGATAAATAGGATTTTACCCAGCCTAGAGGGATACTGCTTAACCCTAGTGCCTCCAGTTTGGAGATTAGGAGACAGTGGTTAACTGTATCAAAGGCCTTCTGTAGATCAAGCAGTACCATGTGCCTCACCCTAATCATTTGGTCTATTTAATTTTGCTTACTGTTCTGACTTAGTGGTGCACACGTAGCCTATAACCTGTTTTGGAGAAATGTAATCATTGAATATTGTAAGAGCTTTCATTGTCTGCTTATATGCCCCCTTTATTTATCAGACGATTCTGACTTGGTGTACAGGGAGAACACTGTAAGAACGGCCCATGTTCCGAATGCTGTCGCTGTGCATTTCAAAAGTGCTAAACAAATAGTTATATTGACTACGTTTGTCCTAGCTCGCTCATTAATGTCTTAATCGAAATTACGGATTGCCTATTATCCGCGTGTCGTCTCAATTGTCATTAGAAACCACATTTGTTTAAGCAAGTCAGCAATATCAGCAATGTTTTTTAAGAGACAGTAAATGAGGCTGAATTAAATGTTTCGCTCCGCTGATAGCCAGGTGTAGCTTCTACACCTGCATTGCTTGCTGTTTGGGGTTTTAGGCTGGGTTTCTGTACAGCACTTTGAGATATCAGCTGATGTACGAAGGGCTATATAAATACATTTGATTTGATTTGATTTGGTAAGCTGTTGGGACTGCTGTTGTGTAGGCCCTAACTGTATGTGAGCACTGTTTGTCAACGTTATAGTGCAATTAATGTATTGTTTAGTGTTGTGTAGTGGCTTTGCTGGCTTGCATCTGATAAAGGAATTTATATGTTTAAAGTAATGATTAAAGTATTCCACCCTGAAATCATATAATTGTATGAAATGTGTTAGAGTCATAATTTAATAATGTGTGTGACTAGACCATTGTGTTACTATTTCGCAATATGAGCAAGATAGAGTTGAGACATTCAAGGCCAACTGAACTGTCGACTTGTGATAACTCTGAAAACTGACAACAGGAAAGAGGCCACATCCAAGGCCCCTCTAATCTAGGGAGGAGAGGAACGGCTAGAAATGTCTAGGCTTGCAGAAGAGAGAGAGTGTGTGTGTGTGTGTGTGTGTGTGTGTGTGTGTGTGTGTGTGTGTGTGTGTGTGTGTGTGTGTGTGTGTGTGTGTGTGTGTGTGTGTGTGTGTGTGTGTGTGTGTGTGTGTGTGAATTATAAAATGACTGTGTTCTCATTTTTGACTTCAGAGTACTCTCTGACTAAAGGATTGATCTATTGCAGACTGGGGGCTTTGTCTAGTTCTTCATTAACCAGGGTCTTACAAACTTCTGGGAATTGGTCAAGGCTATAGTGACAGTTGAGTTCAACCATTGGGATTAAAATTCTCGTGACAGCATCCCACTTCTTTTCTTTTTTGCCCCACCAAGATTTACATGCTAAAATCGACACTGGACTTTACTAACGTCAAGAGGGCTTTGTGTTGGAGCCCATTTCTCCTATTGAAGAAATAAGAGGTAGGTCTACCTGTTTGACAGACAAAATGAGGCTGCTACTTCATGTCTATAGATTTGTCTGTCAAACCTTCCACCCACCATGCACTCTTTATAGGCTACCTCCGTGTCAGTGAAGGGCTGTGATGTTAAAACAAAGATTTGAATTAAGAGGGTATGCTATAGGCTTAAATTTCACTAAAGAAAATGACAAAAAGCACAGGCCTACCCCTTGTTAGCTGAAAATTTTAAAGAAAAGATAACGGTTCCGATTATATTAAGTGTGATATAATTTGTGTGGGCCGTTGGCCTGGCAGGCTGGAGCCCCTTCTCTCAAAACCCCCTGTAGTTCTTCTGCATTAAAATCTCTGATACCCAAAAACTTCTCTTCTACTGCTACTACCAATTCAATCTTCTGGGATTCCCTTTCAATGATCCCCAGCAACATGGCCTCACCCACAATTGAAACACATTACTTATTCCACCTAATCTATACACTTTCTGTCCCATGCCCTCCTGCACACTTCTCACACCTCGGAATCTCCCGCCTACATACTGCTGCGACATGACCATAAACTTGCCACCTAAAACATTGTAGTGGGTTCGGAACAAAAGCTCTCACGGGATAACTTATATACCCTAGCATAACTTTATCCTGCAAACACTCTGCATCAAAACTCAGGACAGACAGGGTCTCCTCAGTCTCGCGATGCCCACCGGGTCTGTGTTGCACCAATCGACATGTATCACAGACACTGGGGAACTCCAACTTCAGTCAATCTACCTTAACACTTAACCCCACCCCAGTTTCTCGAAAACATACAGCGCCCCTCTCCCTCTGACCAGCAGACACACAAAAAAATCAATGCAAGTCCACCTCTGGATACTTTGACAGGATTGACAGAACCCAACTCCTTCTTCACCCAGCCTGATACCACAGACGGACCGGCCAAAGGGTATGGGTCCACTTTCTCCACCAATTGTACTCCCACTGGGCCAGAGTCATGTCTGACATTTTCCTGATCATTGGGGAGAGGCTCTGAAGCCTTCATCTCACCTGACGATGCAGAATCTTCCTCCTCACTTTTGTCAGGATCAATTTCAAGTTCACTATCCGTCGATTGCTCAGGGTTTTCAATTGCGTAACCTGTACTTGACTCAAAGGTGAAAATGGCACACCTGGCACCAATCATTACGCGCACCTGCACTTCATCATGAGGCAAACCTGGACTCCATTACCTCACTTATTACCTTCCCTATATCTGGTACTCCCTTAGGTCCTTTCCCAAGTCAGTATTGTTTCTGTGTTTAAGTGAAGACGCCGCTGCTATGTTATCTCGTTCCATGTTTGTTGTTTTATTAAAGGTAGCACCTGCTTCTCGACTCTCAGCATCTTCGTTACAGGCTTGTATTTCACAGTCGGTTTGGGTTTGCACCTCGCGCCATTCTCACCATCTGTCCTCTTCCTCGCCCGGGCCTCCGACTGGAATTCCATCTCGTGAGGGAATTCAGGAAACTCAGTATCAAGTCATCCACTGCTGCCATACTCCCTCCACAGATCTACTCATGCCATCCTCCATGAACATCACTCCAATCCTTTCTTTTTTTTGCTAAAGTCCATACTTTTTAAAGGTGCAATATGCAGAAATCTGTCAACCATTTACTGGTTGCTAAAATTATAATAGTTTGCCTAATTTCAGTTTGTGACAAAACAAGCAATGTATAATGTACAGAATCATTTTACCATCTAAACCGCTGTGAAATATATTTCTCAATAACAAAAAATATTATGTTTTCAGCTTGCTTGAAGCTGGTGTACAAAACCGAAAGTAAAAGACGCAAAAATGGTTAGATGTAGTTATGTATTTCAAAAACTTACTTTTACTTTCATGTAGCTGTAAGCTAGGCATTAATAGCAACTGGCTCACTCATGAAGTGCTAAGGTAATGTTAGCAGGCTTTTAAGGCTAATGTTAGCAGGCTGGTAGGGCTAACGTTAGCAGACTAGTAGGGCTAACGTTATCAGGCTAGTTGGCTAGCAACCTTGTAAGCTGATTTGTAACAATATATTCATAAAGTATTTGCTTGTAAGTTGGCTGAAAATTACATTGAAGCCAGTAGTCATGAATGCAAATTATATGGTTTAATTTGAAGTTATAGATTTGAAGTTATTTCTGTTGGAGTTAACTTTATGGAATAGGCTGGCTTTCCGGTTCCTCCATATTACGTCACACCTCTCAAATGTTTTTTTCCAGCATGACTTCAGCATTTTTCTGAATATCAGTTTTATGTGATGAACTTGAAAAATAGAAAGTGAGGCGTAACTTTGCATTGGGTCTTTTGATGCGTATTCTAATGCAAATCCATTTGTTACATATGGTTAAATTTATGCTACCTACCCTTTAAGAACACGAAGCATAGAACTAGCGCACATAGAACAGATCTACCACTTCTTAGACTTGCTTTCAATGAGAATGACATATCTATAACTCACATTTCGATGTGAATTTGGTTGGGTCGCCCAAAATGTTACTTATTGTAGCTTTAATAAAACGTTAATCAAATACAACCACTAACGGTTATCCTCATTGCTGTTGCTCTAAGATGGCCGCTCAGCGCAAACGCGCATGTGCCAATTGAATCTCAACATGGAAACAGTCTGTGGTTCTATTTAATTAACGTCTTATTAAAACTTATGGATTTCAGCAAACAAAGAAAGGTAGACAATTACAGAGGACAAACATAGGTACATTGTACCCTAACCCTAACTCTAGCTGCATGCAGTGATGTAAAGTACTTAAGTAAAAATACTTTAAACTACCACTTACATAGTTTTTGTTGGGGTATCTGTACTTTACTTGAACATATATATTTTTGACAACTTTACTACATTCCTACATTCCTGATTTACTTTTTACTCCATACATTATCCCTGACACCCAAAACTACTCATTACATTTTGAATGCTAAGCAGCACAGGAAAATTGTCAAATTAATGCACTTATCAAGAGAACATAGATCCACAGAAGATGCAATCACCATCTGCCCTATCCCATCTGGTTAAGAGGAATACCTATGTAAAAATGCTGTTTATTGACTATAGCTCAGCATTCAACACCATGGTACCCTCCAAGCTCCTCATTAAGCTTGAGGCCCTGTGCAACTGGGTCCTGGACTTCCTGACAGGCCACCCCCAGGTGGTGAAGGTAGGAAACATCACCTCCACTCCGCTGATCCTCAACCCTGGGGCCCCACAAGGGTGCATGCTCAGCCCCCTCCTGTACTCCTTGTTCACCCATGACTTCGTGGCCAAGCATGCCTCCAACTCAAGTTTGCAGATGACACAAAAGTAGTAGGCTGGATTACCAATGATGACGAGACAGCCTACAGGGAAGAGGTGAGGGCTCTGGGAGTCTGGTGCCTGGAAAATAAACTCTCACTTAATGTCAACAAAACAAAGGAGATGATCGTGGACTTCAGGAAACAGCTTGTCACCTAAAACCCTCACAATTCTTTATAGATGCACAATTGAAAGCATCCTGTCGGGCTGTATCACTGCCTGGAACGGCAACTGCACCGCCCGCAACCGCAAGGCTCTCCAGGGGGTGGTGCAGTCTGCCCAACGCATTGCCGGGGGCAACCTACCCGCTCTCCAGGAGGCCTACAGCACCTGATGTCACAGGAAGGCCAAAAAGATTATCAAGGACATCAACCACCCGAGCCACTGCCTGTTCACCCCGCTATCATCCAGAAGGTGCGGTCAGTACAGGTGCATCAAAGTTGGGACCGAGAGGCTGAAAAACAGCTTCTATCTCAAGGCCATCAGACTGTTAAACATCATCACTAGCACATTAGAGGCTGCTGCCTATAGGCATAGACTAGACATTACTGGCCACTTTAAGGAATGGAACACTAGTCACTTTAACCTCTTGAAACTCCCCATCCCGGATCCGGGATTGTGACTAAGCCTCAGGCTCATTAGCATAACGCAACGTTAACGATTTCTGAAAATCGCAAATAAAATTAAAATAATGCGTTTGCTCTCAAGCTTAGCCTTTTCTTAACAACACTGTCATCTCAGATTTTCAAAATATGCTTTTGAACCATAGAAATTGACTAATTTGTGTAAGAGTATGCAAAGCTAGCATAGCATTTTGTGTAGCATGTAGCACGAAACATTTTCACAAAAGCCAGATAACCAAATAAATAAAACCATTTACCTTTGAAGAGCTTCTGATGTTTTCAATGAGGAGACTCCCAGCCACATACCAAATGCGCAGTGTTTCCTGAAAGCGTCTGTGTGTAGGAGAAATCGTTCCGTTTTCTACATTGCGCCTGGCTACCGAAACGAACCGAAAATGCAGTCACCTACAACGTGAAACTTTTTCCGGATTAACTACATAATATCGACCGAAACATGGCAAACGTTGTTTGGAATCAATCCTCAAGGTGTTTTTTCACATATCTCTTCATTGACATGCAGTTCGTGGAAGCTTGCTTCTCTCTCTGTGCCCCATGGAAAAATACTGGCAGGTGACTTTTGCGCACCAATTTCGGCGCAGGACACCGGGCGGACACGTGGTAAATGTGGTCTCTTATGGTCAATCTTCCAACGATCTGCCTACAAATACGTCACAATGCTGCAGACACCTTGGGGAAACGACAGAAAGGGCAGACTCATTCCTCTTGCGTTCACAGCCATATAAGGAGATCATGAAAGACAGAGCCTCAAAAATCCTTGTCATTTCCTGGATGCCAAGTCATCTTGGTTTTGCCTGAAGCTCACGTTAAAGGGCACGCACAGAGAAGATATTTGTATTTCTGGACACGTCAGAGTGTTTTCTTTCGAACAGTAGCAATTATATGCATAGTCGAGCATCTTTTTGTGACAAAATATCTTGTTTAAAACGGGAACGTTTTTCTTCCAAAAATAAAATAGCGCCACCATAAGTGTAAGAGGTTAATAATGTTTACATATCTGGCATTACTCATCTCATATGTACAGTGGGGGAAAAAAGTATTTAGTCAGCCACCAATTGTGCAAGTTCTCATCATCATAGTTACACTCCAACTATGACAGACAAAAGTATTGAGATAAACCTTTGTTATTGACCAAATACTTATTTTCCACCATAATTTGCAAATAAATTCATTAAAAATCCTACAATGTGATTTTCTGGATTTTTCTTCCTCATTTTGTCTGTCATAGTTGAAGTGTACCTATGATGAAAATTACAGGCCTCTCTCATCTTTTTAAGTGGGAGAACTTACACAATTGGTGGCTGACTAAATACTTTTTTGCCCCACTGTATATACTCTATTCTATACTATTCTACGGTATCTTAGTCACTTAATATTTACATATCTGGCATTACTCATCTCATGTGTATATACTGTTTTTTATACTTTTTTACTGCATCTTAGTCCGTTCTGCTCTGACATTGCTTGCCCATATGTTTGTAGTTTTAATTCATTCCTGCTTAGATTTGTGTGTATTGAGTATACTGTATGTTGTGTAATATGTTAGATATGACTTGTTAGATATTACTGCGCTGTCGGAGCTAGAAGCACAAGCATTTCGCTTCACCCGCAATAACATCTGCTAATCACGAGTATGTGACGAATATGAACGAGGAATGAACATTCCTCATCATTTCTACTGCCTCTGATCTGACAGACTCACTAAACACACGTCTGAGTGTCCCTCTGACTATCCTCAAAAAATATATGTATAATAAAGTCATGCCATCTGGTTTGCTTACTAAAAGGAACTTGAAATGATTTATACTTTTACTTTTGTTACTTAAGTATATTTTAGCAATTACATTTACTTTTGATACTTAAGTACATTTAAAACCAAATACTTTTAGACTTTCACTCAAGTAGTATTTTACTGTGTGACTTTCACTTTTTCCTGAGTCATTTTCTATTAAGGTATCTTTACTTTTACTCAAGTATGACAATTGGGTACTTTTTTCACCACTGGCTGCATGTCAACATCCTAGTGCAACCCTAGCAGTTGCCTCAACCACAACCCTATCCCCCCCCTCCCCAACTCCAAATTCCCAATGAACCCCTGGTTGTATATGCAGAGTTTTGACATTGGCCTTACAGTATAATTCCACGCAGATGCGTTAGAAAATAAACAAATGAAAGCATTTTTGCAAAGAGTTATGTGATATTAATCTTGTTTTAACAGCTTTTTCCCCCAGACTACTTTCTCCGCCCCTCCTCCATCAGCTGATGCTTGTAAATACGTTTTGTTGCCAGGAAGTAAACTAGTGTGCGTGCCAAGATGGAAAATGAAGGGACAACACATCTTCAAGCTAAAATAATCGCGCTTTTGAGAGTATAGTAAATCTATTTTCAAGGTAGCTAAATCGTATTATTTCTAGATTCTAGCACCGAAGCAGTTTGAAAGTTGTTAAGCTAGCTAGCTACTAGTAGCCAGCTTTAGCAATGTTTATTTTGAACACGAAGTTTATTGTTGTTGCATGTCCACCGTTAACTTGTTTTGATGTTTGATTGACTAGCTTCAAGGATGAAATACCCTGCTAATCAAACGTTTTAGCCACATTAGTTACTGTAGTTAGTTTAGCAAGCTAGGTACAGTAACATCTTTATGTTTCTTGTTCTAAACAGGGTGGTTAATTCATTGTATATCCTTCTAAGCTAAGCTAGTAGCTAATGTTAGCTACTTAGCTAGCAAGTGCTCCACATTTTTCAACTAGAATGGGGTTCGCTTCTTAGATGACATATTTGCTGCCACCGATTTAAGAAGTGTGTTTGCATTTCTATAGTTCATGATTTGTTCTAAAAATATAGCTAGAAGACTGGAACGTATCAGCTTTGAACATGGATATTCACGAAAGAAGTCAACCATGGGGGAAGTTAGTAAAAGTGGACACTGAATCGGAAGTATTGCTTGTCAACAGGGAATGCACTGTCGGGCGAAGAAAAGGTACAATTAACATTCCACACAGTGACATTAACTCACTTCACCATATTGTAGGCTACTTTCTGAAATATATAGAAAGTTCTGTGGTAGGACACTAACTGTTATCTATAAATTATATAAATATTTAATGAGTTACTAAAATACCTGTTATAAATATGACTGATTATTGCTCCCACAATAATAGTAATGTGTAAAATATATATTCCATAAGGCATGACACTTTTTAAAAACGAAATATAATCTATGTTGCTTGTTTTGAGGATCTGGTTTATAAATGTCTTGATGTTTGTGACAAAAGACAACATGTCATAGACATGAGAGCCAGGCAGTGTCTGGGCTCTTTAATAAAACCAGTTAATTTAAGGCACAATGCCCAAGGCCACTAAACTTAGACATCCCCTCTGATGATATCAAAGGTGTCTATTGAGGACATGTGTGCAGAATGGTATGTTTTCTTTGTATGAATTTTGCTCAAGGAAAGGTTTAGTCTCTATTATATTGAATTCCAGGAGTCTGCTTTCCAATACAAGTGGTCTGAGTTTAATGAGCTAGTATGCTATGCACCATCCAAAATACGGTGTAAATATATCAACAATAAATCATCATAATCGTACAATCTCAGTCTAGTAATTTGACCCGCCTCGTGACAATATCAACTGCCCATTACCTAAAGACATGTTTTCCTGGTATTTTAAAATGGATCATGAATAAGTCTTAAATGGCCTTGTTTGCAGTAACGTGATGTAAACAAAGTAATGCTTTTTACACACGGTATAGCACAACAGCTCCATAAGGGAACGGGGGATACCTCGTCAGTTGTACAACTGCATGTCTTCCGCATTTAACCCAACCCCTCTGAATAGGAGATGTACCCTTAATCGGCATCATAAGTAGCCTCTACCATACGAGAACATCTAGCTTATTCAAATCATGCTTAAAATAGTCATCTTAGACGATGTTGTGATTTTCTGTGCATTTTTATGAACCGTCATTTTCTTTCACCAGGCTGTGATCTTTCCTTTCCTGCTAGCAAACTGGTCTCGGGGGATCACTGTAAGATAGTCCAGGATGAGAGATCAGGGTTGGTGTGGCTAGAGGACATGAGGTATGAGGGGGGGGGTCTCTAACAATATTTTTGTTGTGTGTTTTTTTTTCTCTCTCTTCGGTCCTGTACAGCTTATAGGCTCAATGTAGGCCCATTTTCAAGGCTCGTCTGATCAATTCTGTATGTTTAACAATGCGATAACACAGTAATGTGAAACATTTTACCTGTTAGCCTAATCAGGCTAAATAGATTTTAACCTGTGTTTTATGTTAGGTTTTATTATGAGAGAAAAATATGTTATGCAGATTGTCCTGTTTGTTGTGACTGGTCAGTGTATTTAATGGTAGATTGAACAGATCTAGGCCTGCACATCACAGTGTAGTCTAATTGTCAGTGTAAAGCAACCAGCTTGGAGGTAATGAGGCAAATGACACTAACCAGTAATTAGATGTTGTGTTTTACCATGCTCTGAGTCAGCAAAGTATTCTCTCCACACATCACTCTAGTGTCCGCGCACACACCCACTGCATTAGGCTATGCATCATTGAGCACAGTGGTAACTCTGTTCTGCTTCTGAATATTGTGGAAACCTCTGCAATGGAAAGACGAAATGCGACAGTGTAGTTACTCAATAGTGTAGGATACAATTCCATCCCTATACATCCCATGAAGAGAAGCTACTATTTAATCAATGCCCTGTTCATTGCTACTATAATAATAACTGTATCCCTAGTCTGGGATTTCTTCCAAAGCTGCTGATAAATCCACGATAGAAATGACTGACCAGTGTTGTTTTTTGTGTTTTTTTCCCGTCACCCCTCTAGCACCAATGGTACAGTGATTAACATGTCAAAGCTGGTGAAAAAGCAGGTTCATATGCTGCATAATGGAGACGTCATCTACTTTGTGTACAGGAAAAACGAGCCAGAGCTAAGTATGTTTTTTTTCCCCTATATTGATTGGGGTGTTTCACTCTGTGGTCTCTTTGTTGCTAAACCATAATGTTGGTTTCTCTGTTTTACATCGGTTATATTTCCTTAAGATAACTTCAATTAATTTGTTAAACAAACAGGGAGCACAGTTAAAAAAAAAAAACGTTGGCGTGTGGTAGGCTGTATAAAGAATATAACGTTTTTCTTAAGTTTCTTCAGAAAGTGTATATAAATCAGTAGTTCATAGTGCATGAATGTCTTTTAGCCACTTGCTTTCCTGTGTATCTTCCGCTGCTGACACCTTGGTTATATAATACATACACAATTAACTTACATAATGTGTGTAAACTGAGTTGGACAAGTAGGTCAGCTAAACTCAATCTTGACCGATCAAAATAAGAGTAATATGTTCCCTTTTTGGGATATTTAATGAATTGTTTATGAAAGTTTGCCACAACAACTGAGTAAAGTATAAGTATGGTGTGCAATCTTTTGCTCGTACAGATATTGCCTACATATATCAGTCCATAAAACCAGAGAGGATATTCTCACAAGACTCAATTTGTAAGTAGGTAATACCCAAATCAATGTGATGTATGACTGCGACCTCTGCATCCTTTTTATGAAAAACATTTGTAGGCTCATTACCTTGTTTGCTGCTTACCACCCTTTTCTCATCCTGTCAGGCGACGCCACCAAATGCTCAGATATGCAGCAGAAAGCCCAACCCTGCACTGTTCCAGCAGCAGTGTCTGTGGAGCCATTCCTGGTTGGACCTCCATGGGAACAGCAGGCCTTAGAGGAGCCCCAGCCCTCCACCTCCTCCCACCTCTTCCACACATTCTCCCCCTCCACAGCATGTTCCTCTGCAGCCTCCCTCCTGCACTCCTCTGCCTCAGGTAGGCTTTCCATCTGGCCTGTGCTTGCTCTATATTTTGGTTAATTGTGAAGTCTGCCGCCCTCCCCCCCCCTCAAATGTTTTAACCGATATAGCATGTCTCCCTTGAATTGTGCCAGCTTTGTTCACTGTCCTTTACCTCTTTCAAAATCCCCAAATTCAAGGGCGGCTCTGGACAACTGATAATATGATAGAATTTATCCGATTTGATCAGACTTATATGGCCACTACTACTCCTGATATTCAAGGATAGGCACAGGTAACTGAATGTGCACCAATCTCATGGGCTTTTGATAATTCTTTGTCTCTCAGGTTCCGAGGGTCCTAAATGTGCTGCATCCTCTGTAGGCAAGGCTGAGGAGCCCAACTCTAACCTCCTCTGCTCAACAGACGTGCGACAGACTGAAGCCCAGAGCAGAGTCCCAATGCTGGAAGAGGGGGACATGGAGCCAGAGAGAAAGAGGAGGAAAACTGACGGTGCTGGTCAGTGTCATTACCTTGTGGGGTCTTGATACTTGGTTGGTGACGCTTGATTGTAACAGTTTTCCCCCTTTTCCTTCCCTAGATAAGAACTATGATTTTGGACTGCCACATACTTCCAGTATTGAGGTGGTGGGCCCGGGCCCAGCTAAGGGAACTCTTATCAAGGATCTATTGGGAAAAGCTGCCGTGACTGTGGAAGGAGCCACGACTGACAAAATGGAGGAGTCCCTCACCTGTATCATCTGTCAGGACCTACTTCATGACTGTGTCAGGTACAGCAAGACTCTACCTACTACTACTACTAAATTAGAAAATAGGCCCACTCCACATTTTCATTGCTTGTGGCTCCTCGCAGCAGATGCAAATAACTGTTTCAATAAATATAATATATAGTCATATAAACATGTGTAATTCCATTCTGTAAGACAGAAAGCTGCCTCCACTGCTTGTTTCATTGTTCATGTTATCGTCTCCCAACTAGCCTGCAGCCCTGTATGCACACCTTCTGTGCTGCGTGTTACTCTGGCTGGATGGAGCGCTCGTCTCTCTGCCCCACATGTCGCTGCCCCGTAGAGAGGATCCGCAAGAACCACATCCTCAACAACTTGGTGGAGGCCTACCTTATCCAACACCCAGGTTTGTATCCAATCTGCCCTACTCTACCCTTGGACCCTCATTAACACTATTGGGCATGGTCCTCAGCTCTTCCCCCTGTTAAACACAGCATTTGTGCATCTTGTCTTATGTGTTTCTCCTTGTCCCGAATATCTGTACAGGGCTAGCCTATAAACAAATATGTGGGCCTTTTGTTTGTACCATCTCTTTTTGTGTGTGGATAAAGCATTGCAATATTGACCCTGTGTGTCCACAGAGAAGTGTCGCAGTGAGGAGGACCTGAAGAGCATGGACGGCCACAACAAGATAACTCGGGACATGCTGCAGCCAAAGATTGAGCGTTCCTTCTCCGATGATGAGGGCAGCTCTGATTATCTCTTTGAGCTCTCTGACAATGACAGCGACGCCTCCGATATCAGGTCAGACAAAAGAGTAGCTGTGTGTATGCGTGAGAGTGTTTGTGGTCTTGTGTGTATAGTATGTGACCGTGTGTGTGACTGTGTTTTGTTTCTCTCCCACTGAAACCTTTTCTCCTTGTTCCTGTTGTTGTGTGTCCATAGCCAGCCCTTTGTGATGTGCAGACAGTGTCCAGGCTACAGGAAGGAGGCTAGCCAGGTACTGTGGGCCATAGGGCCAGCTCCTCAAGGACCAGCCCCACCAACTCCTGAGGACAGGGATGGGAAACCCCTTGGAGAGAGGCCATCAACATCATCAACACGCTCTGACTTCCCTACTACAGGTTACTGAACTGTGCTGAACCTGTTGATCACAATAATGGATGACCTTTTTGTACAGTGATTTTATATCTGATATGTAATCGTTTTACATTGTGTGATCAAATTGGCTATCAAAATGTTGCACTCGCCTGAACAGAGAAACGTGTTGGTCAGATGCGCTACAAGCATTCCATCTGCAGATTCGACAACAACACAGTGTGCACCTTTCAGGGCCTTGACCCAGACGATATGCGTATGTGTCCCACTGAAATGTTTCCCTCTGTGTCCTGTCCTCCTCCTGCAGCTCTTCGAGAGTACACGTGTCCTCCTCAGGGCAGCCATGTCATCTGCACCTGCTGCCTGCAGCCCATGCCAGACCGCCGCACCGAACTCTCCTCTCAGCAATGTGAGTGGCCCACGGGCCTGTCAGTCAATGTTAATGGACCAACGGCACGGTTGCCTTGGCTGAATGTGCTGACGGGTGTGGTTCTTTGTGTTGGGCAGGTGTGGCGTGCCAACGGCCCTTCTGCCACATGTATTGGGGCTGCCAGAGGATCGGCTGTCAAGGCTGCCTAGCACGTTTCAATGGTTTGTCTCTGCTCTAGTACTCCTAAGCACTGGTTCAAAGTTTGTCCCTGATATTTTTCAAAGGTAAATAAAGAATACAAGGTGGAACAAAATGGTAATTTAAGGTTAAAGGGATAGTTCGTGATTTTGGCATTACAATTAACTCATGGATACAATTTGTATGCCTCTGCGTCCAGTATGAAGGAAGTTAGAAGTAGTTTCGTTAGCCAACGCTAGCTTAACGCCAAGACTGGAAGTCTTCGGGCATATAGCTATACTAACTTCCTTCATACCTGATGCAAATACATAACATTTTTATCCACAAGTTCATTGCCAAAATCCCAAACTAAGTTGCAGTACTTAATTGCAAGTAAGTTTGTGGAGATTTGTTTAATTGACCGTAGAAAATAACCGGTACGAACTTCACACTGTGCTATTAAACAGCCATCACTAACATTGAGTGGCTGCTGCCAACATACTGACTCAAATCTCTAGCCACTTTCATAATAAAAAATTGGATGTAAAAAATGTATCACTAGTCATTTTAAACAATGCCACTTTATATAATGTCTAAATACCCTACATTACTCATCTCATATGTATATACTGTACTCTATACCATCTACTGCATCTTGCCTATGCTGCACGGCCATCGCTCATCCATATATTTATATGTACATATTCTTATTCATTCCTTTACACTTGTGTGTGTGTGTATATAAGGTAGTTGTTGTGAAATTGTTAGATTACATGTTATATATTACTGCACGGTCAGAACTAGAAGCACAAGCATTTCGCTACACTCGTATTAACATCTGCCAACCATGTGTATGTGACCAATAAAATGTGATTTGATGCTTAGTTAACCAGGCCTTTTGGGCGATTTCCAAGGTAACACTATCATTTTAGAAAGTTTGACAATAGTGGTTGCAAATGGAAGTTTACCAAGATAGATTTCCTATATTGCCCCTATGTCTTACTCATCATTTGTTACTGTATCACATTGCAGTAGCATGTTTACCAGTATGAGAAATATAATATCCATGTCTTCTTCCACAGAACTCAACCTTACAGACAAATGTCTGGACGGTGTTCTGAACAGCAATAACTATGAATCAGAGATCCTCCAGGTACATCCTTTTTATACTCCTTGGCTCTAACCATTGGTCTGTCTGGACACCCAGAAACAGTATCTGCACTATTTGGGGTGGTTTCCCAGACACAGATTGATCTTAGTCCTGGAGTAAAACACTATTTCAATGACGATTCTCCATTGAACATTGAACATTCGGACGCTTTACACTGTACTTTGTTGATGCACGTTTGGCAGCAATTACAGCCTCAAGTCTTCTGCTTACAGAATTACTTGTCGGCCAGAGGGATGTCGTGGAGGGACATGCTACAGGAGGGTCTTCGGGGCCTGCAACAGGGAACCTTCTATCTCTCTGGTCAGTCTTGACACTATCCTCTTCATCTCACATAACTTGAGATTGGAAGCTTTCCAGGTTGCCTTTTTTGCAGTTGCACATCTCAGAAAATTGCTACATCATAATAAAGTGTTTCTGAGGCACATCTGCAGATGTTATGAGATATGATCAACACAACTGCAAAAACGATAAGCTGGAACGTCTCTATTAAGCTTCCCATCTTGAACATGGTTCTAAGTCCCAGTGGCAGTGCAGAGCATCCTTCCACCTCCCTTTGGAACACACTAGTAACCCTCGCTCTCCAATTTTTCTACCCCAGATTATCGCATCAACAGTAATGCCATAATGTGTTTCTGCTGTGGCCTGCGTGCCTTCAAGGAGCTGGCCTACAAATATAGACAGAACATTCCTGGCTCGGAGCTCCCAGGTGAGAGAGCACTGCCCACAACGACACAGCCTCTAACGACTGTAGACTGTGAGATGGCAATGAACTAGCATATCCAAATTATGAATGAAGCTTTATTTGTTTGATATTCTTTCCCACAGTTGCTGTGACGTCTCGGCCTGACTGTTATTGGGGACGCAACTGCCGGACTCAAGTAAAGGCACACCACGCCACGTAAGTTACATGTGGCCATTGTCTTCTGAATAGGTCTCCACAGTCCAAGCTTATATATATGTGTACCAGTCAATAGTTTGGACACACCTACTTTTTTTTTTTTTTACTATTTTTTTTACACTATTTTCTACATTGTAGAATAATAGTGAAGACACAAACTATGAAATGACACATGGAATCATGTAATAACCAAAAGTTTTAAACAAATCAAAATATATTTTATATTTGAGATTCTTCAAAGTAGTACCCTTTGCCTTCATGGCAGCTTTGCACATGCTTGGCATTCTCTCAACTAGCTCATGAGGTAGTCACCTGGAATGCCTTTAAATGAACAGGTGTGCCTTGTTAATTTGAGGAATTTCTTTACTTAATGCGTTTTGAGCCAATCAGTTGTGTTGTGACAAGGTAAGGGTGGTATACAGAAGCCCTATTTGGTAAAAGACCAAATCCATATTATGGCAAGAACAGCTCAAATAATCAAAGAGGAGCGACAATCCATCATTATTTTAAGACATGAAGGTCAGTCAATCCGGAACATTTCAAGAACTTTGAAAGTTTCTTCAAGTGCCGTCGCAAAAACCTTCAAGCGCTGTGATGAAACTGGCTCGCATGAGGACCGCCACAGGAAAGGAAGACCCAGAGTTACCTCTGCTGCAGAGGATAAGTTTGTTAAAGTTACCAGCCTTTCACCCCAAATAAATGGAGTGCATCCTCAGATGACCTGGCCTCCACAATCACCCTAACTCAACCCAGTTGAGATGGTTTGGGATGAGTTGGACCGTAGAGTGAAGGAAAAGCAGCCAACAAGTGCTCCGCAAATATGGGAACTTCTTCAAGAGTGTTGGAAAAGCATTCCTCATGAAACTGGTTGAGAGAATGCCATGAGTGTGCAAAGCTGTCAAGGCAAACGGTGGCTACTTTAAAGAATCTCAAATATATTTTGATTTGGCACTTTTGGGGGGGGTTACCACATTTTTACATATGTTATTTCATAGTTTTGATGTCTTCACTATTATTCTACAATGTAGAAAATACTAAAAATTAAATAAAACCCTTTGAATAAGTAGGTGTGTCAACTTTTGACTGATACTGTGTGTATAGTTGTGTGGTCTCTGTTAGAGGCTTCAATGTGGCTGTACATGTATTTTACCAGCAGGGGGCACTGTTGTATCAGCTTGGCCAATAACGCCTGCAAGTAGAGGAAAGCTGCAATCACTTCTTCACAGCAGCTCTGGTTCATGTTGTGACACATTTGTATTGTTTCCTTTTCACCTTGTTGCAGGAAATTCAACCACATATGTGAGCAGACGCGTTTCAAGAGCTGAAGAGCCTTGTGGGTGACCTGCTATGCAAGGCTCCTCTCCAATCACTGGAGCAAAGACTGACTTCCAAGGATCTCCTGTATTACTCTCTGTCTCTATACAAAGTGGTCCTTTTTTTCCTCACTCCCTTATTAAGCAGCTCATTGCCCAGAGGAAAAGTGTCTCTCTCTTAGGTAATAACTTGTAGTTCTCTAACAGGTTCTATAGACTTTGATTGTAATTTCTGCATATAATCAAATACAAACTCTTTTGATAAGACTGGCTAGGTAATGATTAGCCCAGTCTTATAGGCATAGTAGGGTGGGATAGTACTATGCACTCCACACAGTAGGACCGGATTCCCCTATATGATGATGGACTAATATCCTATGGGGATAATGATCAGCACCCTTCATTGCAGTATCAGTTTCTTTTGGGTACATGATCATATGACTAGTTTGAGGGATATATATATATATTTTTAAATACACTGAGAACAATTGAAAATAACTGACTTGCCTAGTTAAATAAAGGTAAATAAAAAATGTGTACTGTTACACACTGGATGAAATGGCATCTTTTGTGACCGTAGCTTAGAAGGCATAAATATATTGATATTAGTAAGCCGTTGACACTTTCTATTTCCGTGTGCCTGAGTAGTTTGCACAAAAAAAAGATGAATTTTGTTTTTCTCTCTCAACTTCTGGTGTAGTGCTTTAGATATCTTGGAGAATTCTGTATTTGAAAGCTTCCTACTTTTGTGAAAATACAGCAGCAAATGGTGTTCTAAATAGTATTCATATGTTGGAACCTTCCCCCCAAACCTACGGGGTAGAATCACAGCTGTGTTGTCTAAAGACTTCATATGCATATATAGACATTGAGGCTTCTTGTGGTTTCTATATCTCTCACACACACACACAAGAAAAAGTATGTGAACCCTTGTAAATACCTGGGTTTCTGCATAAATTGGTCATAACATTTGATCTGATCTTCATCTAGGTCACAACAATAGACAAACACAGTCTGCTTAAACTAACACACAAGCAATTATACATTTTGTCTTTATTGAACACACCGTGTAAACATTCACAGTGCAAAAGTCTGTGAACCCTTGGATTTAATAACTGGTTGACCCTCCTTTGTCAGCAATAACCTCAACCAAACATTTTCTGTAGTTGCAGATCAAACCTGCACAACGGTCAGGAGGAATTTTGGACCATTCCTCTTTACAAAACTGTTTTTGTTCAGTAATATTCTTGGGATGCCTGGTGTGAACTGCTCTCGAGGTCATGCCGCAGCATCTCAATCAGGTTGCGGTCAGGACTCTGACTGGGCCACTCCAGAAGGTGTATTTTCTTATTTTGAAGCCATTGTTGTTGATTTTACTTCTGTGTTTTGGGTCGTTGTCCTGTTGCATAACATTCTCCAGCAAAATGTCTTGATGAACTTGGGAATTCATTTTTTCATCAATGATAGCAAGCTGTCCAGGCCTGGAGACAGCAAAGCAGCCCCAAGCTCCCTCCACCATACTTTACAGTTGGGATTATGTTTTGATGTTGGTGTGCTGTGCCTTTTTTTTTTCTCCTCACATAGTGTTGTGTGTTCCAAACAACTTCAACATTAGTTTCACCTGTTCACAGAATATTTTGCCAGTAGCGCTTTGGAACATCCAGGTGCACTTTTGCAAACTTCAGATGTGCAGCAATGTTTTGTTTTTTTGGACAGCAGTGGCTTCTTCCGTGGTGTCCTCCCATGAACACTATTCTTATTTAGTGTTTTATGTTTGGTAGACTTGTCAACAGAGAAGTTAGCTTGTTCCAGAGATTTCTGTAAGTCTTCAGCTGACACTAGGATTCTTAACCTCATTGCAAAAGCACAGTGCAGAATGCTCAATCAGGATGGCCACTCCAAGGGAGATTAGCAACAGTGCTGAATTTTCTTCATTTTATAGATAATTTGTCTTACTGTTGACTGATGAACATCAAGGCTTTTAGAGATACTTTTGTAGCCCTTTCCAGCTTTATGCAAGTCAACAATTCTTAATCTTAGGTCTTCTGAGATCTCTTTTGTTCAAGGCATGGTTCACATCAGGCAATTCTTCTTGTGAATAGCAAACTCAAATTGTTGAGTGTTTAATAGGGAAAGGCAGCTCCAACCAACACATCCAATCTCATCTCATTGATTGGACTCCAGGTTAGCTGACTCCAATTAGCTTTTGGAGAAGTCATTAACCTTGGGATTCACATACTTTTCCCAGCCTACACTGTGAATGTTTAAATTATGTATTCAATATAGACAAGAAAAATACAATGTGTGTGTTTATTAGTTTAAGCACACTGTTTGTCTATTGTTGTGACTTAGATGAAGATCAGATCAAATTTGATGACCAATTTATGCAGAAATCCAGGTAATTCCAAAGGGTTCACACACTTTTTCTTGCCACTGTATAGATGACAAAGATACTCAGTGGCACCATTTTGAATTCAGACAGCTTCCACATATTAATAAGACGATGCAATTTGTGTTTATTGGAAAAGGGGGGTTATACTTAGTTTTGGTAAAGGGGGATTTCTGCTGAGTTTCTTTGGATTTCCCGACAAGGGCAAAAAGCCATGTACAAGCTAAGCATAATAGGGCTGAGTGAGAATCCATGGGATAGTTAGTTGTATAGGATTTCAGTTTGTCAGGTGGGGATAATGAGGGTTATGTTGAAATGTTGTTTTATCTGAGGCTGGGAAAGGCAGGGGTGTTCAGTTATATGCTTTGCTCGGGATAATCAACGTAAAGCAGATTTATTTCTTTTTTCTTTTAAGTAGTGTATTAGAGAAGCTTTCTCAGCTCTGAACTAGTAGTAATGGCCAATGCAGTTTTTTTTTGTTAGAATGCACAATGGTTTGTTAGACTTGGGTTCAGGGGGGTAGAATTGTTCCTCCTTTTTTGCATTGTTAGGTTAGTGGTGTTGGCTTAAATCAACATGTTTAGCCAACAACTTGATCATACTGGGTGTATCATACTTGTTAGTAAGGATTACTATTCTGTATTGTTTTGCAAGCCCAATTTTGCAGAACCCCCTCCCAGGTAGTAATGTTAAACTTGACTCTATTCTGCTTTGTATTCTAGTTCATACGATGAGTACATGTTTTTCGACATATGTTGCCGTATTGAAGTGTAACCTTGGAGCATTTTGTATCAATCTTATAACAAAGTTTATCAGTTTTTTTTGTGCAGTGTTTATTGTTTTGGAGAAACAGAGGAAAAAGTGCCATGGTTTGGTTAAACCTAAATTGGTGCAAATTTCCTGTATTAAGTTGAGGAAATACTATATTGCCGTTTGAATTCCAACTTGTTTAGGGTGTTTTCACTGTCAGACAAAGTGTTGCATTTACACAGTACTCACTTGTCTCTTACCATTATCTTTAAATTAGTGACCAATCATATGAAAGTCTAATCGGCCCAGTGTCTGCAGACCTTTTAGGCTAGCAAGAATGCCTTGATATACAGTAATTAAAGTGAAAAAAATTACTTTGCAAGAAATGAAGAGGTTATTCACTTTGATCCAATGTCTTGTGTAATTAAAAGAAGTTGTTTTATATCAATTGTAAAATTTGATTTTTGTAAATTGTGACATTAAATTACAACATTGATTTAATATGGAAAAAGTAGAATGTCCAAACTGTTAGATCTGTTTACAAGCAAGACTAGCTGAGGGTATTTGCTTCTAATTCAGCTCGCACACATTGACAAATTTGAATCATTCATTTGAACAGTTAGGCTGGGATTCAATCTGGTTGTGTGTTATAGGCATTGCGGGTTTTAAAAGCAATGTTCACGGAGATCTCATTAACCGTAAACGCTGCATATGTCGGCTCAATCGGAAATTGCCTTCAAAAGCTGCAATGCCCATAACCTGCGATCGGCACCCAACTGTTCTTTTGATGACACACAAGATTACAATTAGGTGGGGATTCAAACAAACACCGATTAATGACCTGTGCACAGCGATAGATTGAAGGAAATTGTCCAAACATTCATGGAGATTAAATGAGCTGTAAAGGCCACAGATGTCATATCGGCTTGAGCAGACAGACCTTAGTCTATCACAGTTTACTGGTCCTTTGTGTTTGATTCCCAGCCCCAAGCTGAACTGTAATAAGCACTGAGGAAAAGGTGGAGTATACGACTTAATTTATTCTCGATTACGGCATCTGTTGAGAAACGTCCTTGTGCAATCAATGTGTGTGAAACTCGGGATTGGTGCTGTAACTCGACCTACAGTGCATTTGGAAAGTATTCAGACCCCTTGACTCTCCACATTTTGTTATGTTACGGCCTTATTCTCAAATGGATTTTTTTTTTTAAATCCCCCTCAATCTACACACTACCTCAATGACAAAACGAAAACTGTTTGACATTTTTACAAATGTATTAAAAATAAATAACTAACTCGATTTAAGCTCAGGTGCATCCTGTTTCCCATTTGTCATCTAAGAGATGTTTCTACAACTTGGAGTCCACCTGTGGTAAATTCAATTGAATGGACGTGATTTGGAAAGGCTCCACAGTTGACGGTGCATGTCAGAGAAAAAAACCAAGCCATGAGTTTCAAGGAATTGTCTGTAGAGTTCTGAGGCACAGATCTGGGGAAGGATGCCAAAGAATGTCTGCAGCATTGAAGGTCCACAAGAACACAGTGGCCTCCATCGTTCTTAAATGGAATAAGTTTGGAACCACCAAGACTCTTCCTAGAGCTGGCTGCCTGGCCAAACTGAGCAATTGGGGGAGGAGAGCCTTGGTCAGGGAGGCAGGTGACCCAGAACCCGATGCACTCTGTGTAGATGGTTGCCCTTCTGGAAGATTCTCGCAGCACTCCACCAATCAGGCCTTTATGGTAGATGGAAGCCACTCCTCAGTAAAAGGCACGACAGCCCACTTGGAGTTTGCCAAAAGGCACCTGAAGGACTTTCAGACCATGAGAAACGAGATTCTCTGGTCTGATGAAACCAAGATTGTACTCTTTGACCTGAATGCCAAGTGCCACGTCTGGAGGGAACCTGGCACCATCCCTACAGTGAAGCATGGGGATGTTTTCCGCAGCAGAGGAAACCTGGCACCATCCCTACGGTGAAGCATGGGGATGTTTTCCGCAGCAGAGGAAACCTGGCACCATCCCTACAGTGAAGCATGGGGATGTTTTCCGCAGCAGAGGAAACCTGGCACCATCCCTACGGTGAAGCATGGGGATGTTTTTGCGCAGCAGCGACTGGGAGACGAGTCAGGATCGAGGGAAATAATGAACGGAGCACCTTCCAACAGGACAGCGACCATAAGCACACAGCCAAGACAACGCAGGGGCAAGTCTCAATGTCCTTGAGTGGCCCGGACTTGAACCCGATCGAGCATCTGAAAATAGCGATGCTCCCTATCCAACCTGAGAGCTTGAGAGGATCTGCAGAGAAGAATGGGAGAAACTCCCCAAATTAGGTGTGCCAAGCTTGTAGAGTCATACCCAAGAAGACTCAAGAATGTAAACGCTGCTAAAAAGTACTGAAAAGAGTAAATACTTATGTAATTGTAATTTCAGTTTATTTGTAATAAATTTGCTGTCATTATTGGGTATTATGTGTAGGTTGAAGGGGGGGAACAATCCATTTTATAATAAGCCTGTAATGTTACAATGTGAAAATTCAAGGGGTCTGAATACTTTCCGAATGCACTGTATGTAACCTAACGATATACCCTCATTGTGATGACTGTTTAGTGGCAATATTTCCACCCCCGCACCCATGTTTTTTTGCGTGGAGATAAAGGGGGACAAATAATGGGCCCGCCTTCTGCCCAAGGCCCTTAGCTCATGCCTTAAGTCGTGGTTTCCCTGTTGTGGGTTCACACTGTGGCATTCCTGAGAGGCTCAGGCCCTAGCTCAGCACAACCTTCCCCAGCCAGCCGTTCCCTCCCCACAGCAGAGCTGAACCTTAATTATTTCTAACAGGAGGATCTGGGCACCCTAAGCCAACAACAGTGCAAACCGCCGATCCGGAATTGGTGTTAAGGAGGCTTTGGTGGGGTTGCTTTGCATTCTCTGAGAGAAACTATGTATTCTAGGGCAAATATTTACTCACTTTGTGATGGTGTCTGGACCAAGCTGATCTGTACTAACAGTATGACCAGTTAGTAAGTAGAAAAGGGCTGGTCGAGGTAAGTTTCATTCTACCTCATGAACCCCCCCCCCTCCCCCCAAAGACATTCAGAACAAACCCATCTGTACTTCATTTAATAGATTCTAAGAAGTGGAGGACTGATTGAATGGGCATGTAGAGCAAAACTCAAGGCTTGATTCAATCTGTATCGCAGAAGTGCAGTGCTATAACACGATTGAAATATAAAGGTAATTTCCTATTGCGTCAACATATGCCGTGTTTACCATGAATGCAGTCTCCACAAACATTGCCTTTCAATTTCTATCACAATATAGCGCTGAACAGATTGAATAGTTACGTTTAATGCAGGGGAACACAACTCTTGCCCTCAGGCATGAAAGTTGCTTTTAAAAAAATATATCTGAGGTACCTATACTACATACGTCATATGTCCAGAGCCACGGGAAGTAGGGGTGATGCGGGTGATGCAGCACTTTTCTAAAATGAAAACTTTACAAAATAATATATTTTTATTACCAAATTAGTACACTTGCCCTTTATTACCCCTGCCAGCAAGGCGCAGCGGATTGAGGACCAATGAAATCTGATTCCTCCGATTGCGTCATCATACCTCTGTTTGAGGAAGAAAAGTCGCTCTGGATAAGAGCGTCTGCTAAATGACTTAAATGTAATGTAAATGAAGAGGGCTGATAAAATGTTTCTGTTAAGTCATGTTAAAATAAAATACCTATTTATCACAGTTAGAATGACAGTTGTAATTGTAATTTGTACATGTAGGTAGGGGTGAAGTGTCAATGCATAGAAAACAGTGAGTAGCAGCAGTGTAAAAAAAACAAATGGGAGGGGGGTGTAAATGTAAATAGTCTGGTGGCCATTTGATTAATTGTTAAGCAGGTTTATGGCTTGGGAGTAGAAGCTGTTAAGGAGCCTTTTGGTCCTAGACTTGGCGCTTCGGCACTGCTTGCTGTGCGGTAGCAGAGAAAAGTGTCAATGACTTGGGTGACTGGAGTTTTTGACAATTTCATGGGCTCTCCTCTGACACCGCTTATTATATAGGTCCTGGATTGCAGGAAGCCTGGCCCCAGTGATGTACTGGGCCGTACGCACTACCCTCTGTAGCGCCTTATGATCAGATGCTGAGCAGTTACCATACCAGGCACTGATGCAACCGGTCAGGATGCTCTCGATGGTGCAGCTGTAGAACCTTTTGAGGATCTGGGGACCCATGCGAGATCTTTTCAGTCTCCTGAAAGGGGAAAGGTGTTGTCGTGCCCTCTTCACAACTGTCTTGGTGTAGTTGGACCATGATAATTCGTTGGTGTTGTGGACACCAAGGAACTTTACCCTCGACCCGCTCCACTACAGCCCTGTCTGTTAATGGGGGCCTGTTCGGCCCGCCTTTTCCTGTAGATCATCTCCTTTGTCTTGCTCACATTGAGGGAGAGGTTGTCGTCCTGGCACCACACTGCCAGATCTCTGACCACCTCCCTATAGGCTGTCTCATCGTTGTCGGTGATCAGGCCCACCACTGTGTCGTCAGCAAACTTAATAATGGTGTTGGAGTCGTCGTTTGGCCACGAAGTCGTGGGCGAACAGGGAGTTCAGGAGGGGACCCCGTGTTGAGCATCAGCATGGCATAGGTTGTTGCCTACCCTTACCACCTGGGGGCGGCACATCAGGAAGTCCAGGATCCAATTGCAGAGGGTGTTTTGTCCCAGGGTCCTTAGCTTAGTGATGAGCTTCGTGGGTACTATGGTGTTGAATGTTGAGCTGGTGTCAATGAACAGCATTCTCATGTAGGTGTTCCTTTTGTCCAGGTGGGAAAGGGCGATGTGGAGTCTGTGGATCTGTTGGTAGTATGCGAATTGGAGTGGGTCTAGGGTATCTGGGAGGATGCTGTTGATGTGAGCCATGACCAGCCTTTCAAAGCACTTCATGGCTACTGACAGTAATCATTTAGGCAGGTTACCTTCACTTCCTTGGGCACAGGGACTATGATGGTCTGCTTGAAACATGTAGGTATTACAGACTCAGTCAGGGAGAGGTTGAAAATTTCAGACACTTGCCAGTAATCCACGCACGCTTTTCAGTATACATCCTGGTAATCCGTCTGGCCCCTCGGTTTTGTGAATGTTGACCTGTTTAAAGGTCTTGCTCACATCAGCTACAGAGAGCGTTATCACACAGTTGTCCAGAACAGCTGGTGCTCTCATGCATGTTTTAGTGTTGCTTGCCTCGAAGCGAGCATAAAAGGCATTTGGCTCATCTGGTAGGCTCGCGTCACTGGGCAGCTCACGTTTGGATTTCCCTTTGTAGTCCGTAATAGTTTCAAGCCCTGCCACATCCGACAAGCGTCAGAGCCGGTGTAGTAGGATTCAATCTTAATCCTGTATTGATGCTTTGCTTGTTTGATGGTTCGTCTGAGGGCATAGTGGGATTTCTTATAAGCGTCTGGATTAGTGTCCTGCTACTTGAAAGCGGCAGCTCTAGCCTTTAGCTCGATGCGGATGTTGCCTGTAATCCATGGCATCTGGTTGTACATACAGTCCCTGTGTGGATGACGTCGTCGATGCACTTATTGATGAAGCCCATGACTGAGGTGGTATACTACTCAATGACATTTGATGAATCCCGGAACACATTCCAGTCTGTGCTAGCAAAACAGTCCTGTAGCATATGCGTCATCCAGCCACTTCCGTATTGATCGAGTCACTGGTACTTCCTGCTTTAGTTTTTGCTTGTAAGCAGAAATCAGGAGGATATAATTATGGTCAGATTTGATAAGTAGAGTGTGGGGAGAGCTTTGTATGCATCTGTGTGTGAAGTAAAGGTGTACAAGTTTTTTTTTCCGCCCCCTTAGGTTGCATGTGACATGCTGGTAGAAATGAGGTAAAAACAGATTTAAGATGCATGACTTGCTATTTACTACCTTCTGCTGACATCAAATGATCAAGAACTGAAGCAGAAATGTATGTCGATAACCTTTATTAAAAGTTCTTTGCACAAACTCCCACCAACCCTCTTTATTTTCTAGGTTACAAATTGCAACATTTATCTTTATAGCTAGTCATATGCTTACTTCTATTGAATGTTAGTTACGGTGTTTGTCACATTTTTTATAATGATCAATTCCCTTTTATATCCCAGCATCAGCCTATGGAATACATGTTGTAGCGTTGAGGTTAATATAATGTGATCTATATCATTTGAACACTAGAGGGAACAGAGCAGTAGTATACAGTCCCCATGGAGCTTTGTGGCGCTATTATAATTCAATGCTTCAAGGCCCATGGTTGTTGGACAAAAGGCAGAAGTTGGCACAATGCAGCACAACATCCACAAGCATGAGTGAGCTATTGCATTGAAAGTGCTTATGTTTAATAATTTGATTTAAAGTATCAAAACGATTAACTGGTACAAAAGTGCTCAGATTAGTTGGGAAATGAAGTGCTCTTGGAAAATACTAGCAAGCAATACATATTCAATATTATTTCAAGTTTCATTTTTTAAACAAATTATAACGAAGCTGAAAAAGCCTTGGTGTGGTATACAGCATATATTGATGAAGCGGTTTTAACTTGATAAAAAAATATATTGTGGTTACTAGTATGAAAACATCCAATTTGTCACCATGAAGCAACTGACTTCAAGAATGTAGAAATTTCATATAAAAAGTTGATTTCAGTAATAAAAAGTTGATTTCAGTAATCAAAAAGGTAAGTTTTGCATTTGACAAAAGTGGAACTAAAAATAGTTAATTATTGCTTTGCTCGGCCAACCCAGGATTCCATGATCTGTCCACTCTCCTGTCACATGGGCTGGATGCTGGACTGTCACTGGTCACATCTCCTTGCCCGTCACACTGCATGGCACTGTTGATTGGCTGAGGGAAGGCATCTGGATATGATTGGCTGTACTTTGCACGTAGGCAGACTTTAACTCGGTGGTGTAGGCGGCAGTGGGTGAGTCAGAGGGGTGAGGGAGAGGGTAAGGACTGGTCCCTCCTGAGGCCTGACTCCCCCATGGCCTCCACTCTGACCTCCCCCTCTGGAGGAGGGGGCCGTTGGCTGGGCTCCGGGGGCCAGGGTTGGGGCCTCCACTGGCAGGCTCCTTCCCCTCGTATGGCCCCCGGCTCAGTCCGTTCAGCATGGGGGACTGGCCCAGGTGCTCAGCCAGGACCAGGGGCTGCCGGTCCTCCTCCTCACAGATGGCAAACACAGGGACACTGACGTGGTCGCTCTCCGCTGGGAAATCGCGGGAAATCACACAATGCCCAGCGGGGTTGTTAATGGGCTCGGACGGAGAAGCCTGGAGGTGTTTGCCCCCGGGGGCCTTGGTGCTGTTTGAGGGGCTGGACCCAGAGAGCAGGCCAAAGCAGGGCCCGGTGAAGCGGGAGCGCCGAAGGTTGCTCGTGGAGTTGAGGCGGCGCTGGGCTAGCTGAGTGAAGGGGTACGAGGCGTTACTCATGGAGGAGTCAGAAGCGTTACTGTCATTCTGGGCCTCCAACTGGGGGTCGGAAAAAACCTTCCTGCTGTTCTCCCCACGGCTGTCCGACACAAAGCTGGATGGTAACTGGGGGAACAACATGAGTCAATAATATCCCTCTGCAGTGCAACCCAACATTCATGGTTTATTTATTATGCATCGGAGTAATAAAATGTGCTAAACAATAATCCACTTACAAACATACAGTAATGTAAGCCGCTCTGGGTAAGAGCGTCTGCTAAATAACCAAGATGTAAATGTAAAGAAATACACTATATGATGGTTGAACTATTATTCAACAGCAATGCTGAATAACCAATAACATAATAGCTACTAACGCTGTCCACCAGCTTAGTGAAGGGACTGGTGGAGTTCCAACTGCACCACTTCTTGTGTAACTGGGGCAGTGGAGGGAGGAAGTCCTGGAAGGTACGAACGCTCCAGGCCCGGGGCCGGGCACAGCTGGCACTGCCATCCTGTTCATCCCGGGTGTCTGTGGGGGAGGCAGCCGGGTCTGGAGAGGGCCAGTCAGTCACAGGGCCAGGGCCGGTGTCACTGTGTCTCAGGAACCTCTCCCGCTGCCGAGGGGAGAGAGAAAACAACCAAAACATAAGGAATTCAATCAAACCGGGCATGCAGTGTATTTGTGTGCATGTGGAGTAGGCCTACAGTAGTTTGTAAACAGACCGACTTCTTAGTTGGGAAACTGGAAGCATCTGAAAGAGCAGAACCTCTCAAACCCACTGTAGCAATGTTTACACAGTGTCTTAGTTTACAATTTAGTGCCATGGAACACACACACTTCTTATTCTGGAGACTGAAAGCATCTACCTGTGACTATTCTATATTTATTTGACCATGGGAAAAACACTGCTTAAACACAATGTGTGTTTAACTGACTTAAGCCCTCAGTCAATGGAGTTCTCCACCAGTGGCATCAGAGTGTGAATGAGACTCATTCACAAGAAATGATCCCTAATAAAAATAGCTTGCTTGTATCAGAGGTCGCATTATATTCAAGTGCTGAACGGCTCCTCCAAACGCCGTTGACCTAAAAGGGCAGCAAGCAAACCATGTAATCCGACATGTAACCCAAAACAAGTCTTGCCTGCCTGGCAGGTGGATGCTGTCAGTGATTCCTGGAACCATATTCACAAAGATTCTCAGATAGGACTGCTGATTATAGGATCAGGTTTGCCTTTTAGATCATAATGAATATGATTATATGGACAGGTAGGACCTACTCTACTACTCTGAGAGTCTTTGTGAACACGGGCCTAGGGCTATACAGTAGGTGTCTCACTAATAGGAATGGCAGGTCAGGGGTGAAGGGCACATTAGTCACATATCCCCCCCCCATCATTATTCAGGTAGTTAATCAGGATAGGGGGAAGGTTTGGTGGTTGGATAGGGGGAAGGTTTTGGGGGGAGGGGGGTTAGCGGTTGCTCCTCTCAGAAAGAACCAGATAATCCTTATACAGAATCACTCACAGCTCGCTTAGTCTAGACAAGAATTAGGAAGGTTTTAAATGAAGGACCCTGCTCACCACAAAAGCCCCCCACACAATGGCAACTTGTTGCAGTTTGGGCAAAAAGGTGGAGGATAAGCCCCCCAGATGTGAAACAGAGCCCCGTATTACCCCCCACACCTAGTCTCAGAAATCCTAGACCTAGGGCACCAGCACTAGGTCTGGGGATCATGTCGGATTTTCTTGGCCATTTCGGGAAGGGTGCTCTTCAGACACACAACTCTCCCAACAAATCACGAGTTTGTGTAGGCGGGGCTTAAAATGCAGCGGGAATTGAGCGTATCATGACTGATCTAAGGTACCATTTATATTCATGTCGTTTTTCCAAGAGAAATTAACGCGAGTTCCATCTCGCTAGTTACATAAACGGATAAGGCTCTGGACAGATTTCCTGTGCGAGTCCTTTCAATCATCAGTCTGAACAAATATGTACATACACACAATCTGCACAAAAAGGCAAATTAACATATACACATACAGACCACACACACAGCAATGCACCACAGCGCGCATAAACACACACACACTCACACACACAGAGAGAGAGAGAGAATTGGAGCTGGGAAACTGGCTTCTCAGATAATACATCCATTAGGCTAGGCTGCAGGAAAGCAAGCCAGCTTCCTAATAGCTGCCAGGCCTGCCTTATGCCAACTCTTATTCCAATAGAGCACAAGCAAAAATGCTGTGTCAAACCGTATCCTACCGCCAATCTCCTGCCACTGTGTTTCTATACCCTGACACCTCGACCACCAGGCGGTGAGGTTCATAGCTATTACCAGCAGAGGGTTGCTGATTCAAGGAAAAAAATACTTGGCAGGATGTAGCCTTCTGCCTTTGTGTCACCTTCCCCTAGAGCGGATCCTAGCCTGGGTTCTCTCTACTGCTTGGGTGTCACCCCTAGAAGAGGGCACCACCATGGGTCCTAGCCTGGGTTCCCTGCTACTGCCTGGGTGTCACCCTTTAGAAAAGCACAACCATGGGTCCTAGCCTGGGTTCCCTCTACTGCCTTGGCACCACTGTGAGTCCTCAACTGGGTTACCTGCCTTGCCTCGCTCCTTACCGTGTGGGCCGAGAACGGCATTCTGCTGCTTGGACTAGGCACAGATGAAATGATAAACACCTCATCTGTCCCCAAGTCCAATTCCGTGAGACCATTGGATGAGAGGTCCACTTCAGCATGCTGGGACAGATCACCACCAACACTGCCTGGTGAACCTAGGAAAGAAACGGGAAAGTGGTTTTATTAATCACTTACTCGTATGGTGATAGCCTACAATTAAAACATTGAAGGCACAACAGTCAGATGTATTGCACCAGCTTATGATAATTTCCACTGCTTGTCCCTAAAAGAGCACTAGAAATGGAATGTTACAGATTGGTCTCCACAGGCTACTGTAAATTACTGCACTGTGCCCCCAGTACACTGTGAAGCCACTGTACTTGTCCACTCATATTCCTGTTAACTCATAGTGACATGGTTGAACTCAGCGAGAGGAGAAACATGGATGTTCCCAATGCTCCCACGCTGTTATATAGGTTAAATGTCACGACCTGTAAATCTCTCTGTGGGATCAGCTACAATGAGCGAGAATTTGGATTGTTCTGGGATAAACCCAGTGTTACGCCAAAATGAAAGCAATTTTCCATTGAGACTTTGAAATGCTGCATCTCCCATTCACTCAGCTAAATCCACTACAAGCTGGCCTTGCATATTCCCACACAATCTGATCAACTTTTATAAGAGAAGAAATACACTCAAATGACTCCAGGAAGATACTATGTGGACAGTGCAATGTTGCAGCCAACTTCCTTTCATATAGGTTATTGATTAAATACTGTATATGCAGCTACTGAGCACACAGAATACCTTAATGATTTCACATATTATGAGCTGTATTGGTGAATTTTACTACACAACGTTTCTTCTATGCACCTGTATTAGACATGACTTCAGATGTGAAACAGTTTTTGTTTGACATATTTTGAGCTATCATTCAGGTGTCAAAATAATTTTCCCCCGAGGTCCGCATTCAGTATTCAACAAGGTTTGGAGGGACGCACTGACATTTAAAAAAATATTTCCTCGCTGTCAAAATTTGCAAAACAAATGTCCTCTGTCCATAGATTTTGGAATTTGATGCTCCCAGACTGTCTAGCTTTCATTTAGGTGATTATTAACAAGCTGGAAACAGT
The DNA here is from genome assembly GCF_036934945.1 of Oncorhynchus masou masou. Lineage (NCBI taxonomy): Eukaryota > Metazoa > Chordata > Actinopteri > Salmoniformes > Salmonidae > Oncorhynchus > Oncorhynchus masou. The sequence goes on from NC_088212.1 coordinate 36,830,799, forward strand.
CAAGATACTGTATGAATGTAGGTCCATTATAATTTCTCCATCATTTTAATTTGGTTTTAGTCATTTTTAAGTATATCGAGTTTATTTTCCCCCCCACCTCAATTTGTTTATATATTTTTTTAAAATAATGATTTAAAACCACCCACGGGCCATTTAAAACCCTCACGGGATGTATGTTTTACACCCGATTAGAGCCATTCTATGGCCATAACACCATGAGATAATTCAGTATGTGGTAGAATCCTGGCAGCTCTATTACTGTGTGTTGGAGATCTGATAGTCAGACCCGGTGTACCATTTTTCTGTCACAGTTACAGAGCGTAATGAAATAAGTGTCCCATTTACGCTGAACATGTAAATTCAGTTTAGGGGCAGATAAAGTCAGTCAGCCAGGTTGGAACCAGACCAAACACCCCAGCGGTACCCCTCGATCATGGAGAGAGAAAGAGAGGGGGCGCAGGGCAGGGGGAGCGAGGGGGATTGACTAGACTAGGCTAGGCGGCTGGAGCACAAGCAGAGAGGGAAAAACAGGGGAGTGTTAGAGGGAGAAAGTAGATGGCGTGTGTGTGTTTTGTGTGTGTGTGCGCACGTGTGCATGTGAGCCCGCCCACTTGCGAATACCCACCTCTGTGTGTGAGGCTGAGAGAGTGGTTGTTGTTGTCGTTCTCTGCAGGGCAAGGGACCTCCAGGCCTGGCTGATTAGGAGCCACCAGCTGCAGCTCACGGACATCAGCTCCAGAGTTCTGCACTCCCTCCTGCACCTACAGCAGCCAGTACAGTTTAGTGTCAGCTAGTACTACTACACATGCCTGCCACCTCACATACACCAATGGAGTAGGGCTGCACAGCACTATGAAAAAGCCATATGAACTGAAGTTATTCTTGTCAATTAATAAAATGTTTCGATACCCAGTCAATATAAGGATCTAGTGGCAATAAGATACTTAGTGGCCAGAACTTGTGTAGGACTGTTTTGCTTCTTTCTAAAATTCAATCCCAGATGGACACATTTTGACAACTTAATTACAAATTCATCTCATGACTAGAAAATAGGGAAGTGTAACTTGTCCAGTTCTGCTTTATAGGAGAGTCAGTTAGTCTGACCTTTAGTGAACCTGTCTACCTCTGGGGCTGCTTGCCCTGCATAGGAGAATTTGGACAACAAGAGCACCAGGCCAGTGTAGGGTATTTGTATTTGCTCCAGTGTCTGTAGTCTAGAGAAGGGATTGGAAAGTGGCGGGCTGCATGGCCCCCTTTTGTAGGCCTGTGGATCAATTCTCTCAAATATTGTGCACAAATTTGTTTACATCCCTGTTAGTCCACCTGACAGGTGAACATATATTTTTGTTCAGTATATACAGTGCATTCGTAAAGTATTCAGACCCCTTCCCTTTTTGTTAAATTACAGCCTTATTCTAAAACTGATTAAATTATTTGTTTCCCTCATCAATCTACACACAATACCCCATAATAAGAAAGCAAAAACAGGTTTATAGAAATGTTTGACGATTTGAAAAATAACAAACAAATACCATATTTACATAAGTATTCAGACCCTTTGCTATGAGACTCGAAATTGAGCTCAGGTGCATCCTGTTTCCATTGATCCTCAATGTTTCGACAACTTGATTGGGGTCCACCTGTTGTAAATTGAATTGATTGGACATGATTTGGAAAAGGCACACACCTGTCTATATAAGGTCCCACAGTTGACAGTGCATGTCAGAGAAAAAAAACAAGCCATGAGTTCAAAGGAATTGTTCTTAGAGCTCCGCGACAGGATTGTGTCGAGGCACGGATCTGGGGAAGGGTACAAAAACATTTCTGCATCATTGAAGGTCCCCAAGAACACAGTAGCCTAGATCATTCTTACATGGAAGAAGTTTGGAACCACCACGACTCTTCCTAGAGCTGGCCGCCCGGGCAAACTGAGAAATCGGGGGAGAAGGGCCTTGGTCAGGGAGGTGACCAAGAACCCGATGGTCACTCTGACAGAGCTCCAGAGTTTTTCTGTGGAGATGGGAGAACTTTCCAGAATGACAACCATCTCTGCAGCACTCCACCAACCAGGTCTTTATGGTAGAGTGGCCAGACGGAAGCCACTCCTCTGTAAAAGGCACATACATGACAGCCCATTTGGAGTGTGCCAAAAGGCACATAAAGGACTCTCAGACCATGAGAAACAAGATTCTCTGGTCTGATGAAATCAAGATTGAACTCTTTGGACTGAAAGCCAAGCGCCGTGTCTGGAAACCTGGCACCATCCTTATGGTGAAGCATGGTGGTGGCAGCATCATGCTGTGGGGATGTTTTTCAGCAGCAGCGACTGGGAGACTATTCAGGATGGAGGAAAAGATTAACAGAGCAAAGCACAGCAAGATCCTTGAGGAAAACCTGCTCCAGAGTGCTCAGGACCTCAGACTGGGCAAAGGTTCACCTTCCAACAGGACAAAAACCCTAAGCACACAGTCAAGACAACACAGGAGTGGCTTTGGGACAAGTCTCTGAATGTCCTTGAGTGGATCAGCCAAAGCCGGTACTTGAACTCGAATGAACATCTCTGGAGAGACCTGAAAATAGCTGTGCAGCGACGCTCCCCATCCAACCCGACAGAGCTTGAGAGGATCAGCAGAGAAGAATGGGAGAAACTCCCCAAATACAAGTGTACCAAGCTTGCAGCGTCTCGAGGCTGTAATCGCTACCAAAAGTGCTTCAACAATGTACTGAGTAAAGGGTCTGAACACTTATGTTAATGTGATATTTCAGTATATTTATTTTTTTACATTTAGAGAAATGTTTAAAAACCTGTTTTTTTTGTCATTATGGGGTATTGTGATGGGAAAATACATTTTTAATACATTTTAGAATAAGGCTGTAACGTAACAAATGTGGAAAAAGTCAAGGGGTCTGAATACTTTCCGAATGCACTGTTTATCACTCAGCCCATGTCAGCTAACATGTTTTAGATTTTAAATCTAGCTAGCCATCTAAACTTTGTAATCATGGTTGATTTACTGACCAAGGAGGCCCCCATTAAATTTGTTAGTGACTCTCACTCAGATATAATATTAAAAACTGCAAACATTTCTCTCCACCCTATGGATTTTTCCTTAATTGCAGGAAATTAGCTGTACAACTGCATATTTATCTCTCTGCCCCATGGCAAAATGTGTAGAATTGCAGGACATTTTTTCTCTGTTTTTTTTGTGTGGCACCAACCCCCATCAAAGTTGCCCATCCCTGGTCTAGAGGATATGAAGGAAATGTTCCCTGATCCCAGTCAGAAGCTAGTTTACAAAGGAATGTCTGGACAGTCAGACAGACAGGGGTCTTTATCCGTTTACCTCAGAGTTGTTGGATGAGCAGGAGCTGGCTCTTTTCAGACATAGTTTAGGTCTGGAAAACAAAAAAGAGATCCACAACATTTCAGTTGTGTTTGACTGTTTAACATATCTTTGAAACCCATTAGCATACTTTCTTTTATGTATGTTGTTTACTTTATTGACTTTTGGAAACATTCTCTTCCATGCTATTTGTGAAAGCTTGACTTATTTAGAGCAACTGCTCTCCAAATTTGACCAGAAATGTACAAAATGAACATTCTCCCACAATTAGAAACTGGAACAGATTAGACTGCCTTCACTGAAGATTTTCTTCCAAACATAATCAACGTCTAGCTAGCTGACTCACTACATACAAACAGCCTAAACTTGCCCTCGGTTGTTCCTCTCAAGGATGGCTCTAGTAGCTAAACCCATGTAATGCCATAAACTACACTATCTGGGGTGGTCTCACTATAAGGCATCAGCATAAAGACATACCAATAAGGGAATTTTCACTGGATAATATCAACATAACAGTGAAAGTGTTGACTTAAAGTGATTCTGTTCAATAACAGATGTAAATGCTTTTGTGTGTCAATTTTTGGCACAATTAAAAACATGGCCCCAGGACGAGACCGATACGGCTTAAACTTCTCTCCAACATGCATGGGGGATGCAAGGGGGTTTATCTTTATGGGAATTGGAACCTTCCTGGAGGGAACTAGATGAGAATCATGACAGTAGATTAAACAGTGATGCTCATTTAGTTACCTGGCATACATGATATTACACCCTGCAAAAACTGATACATGTACTAATGTTGTCTCCTCATGGGATTTGCCGAGGGAACAACCTGTAAATGACACCTTTTGATATGTTGTTCTTGTTCTATTAAACTACAATGGCACCTCGACGGGACAGAGGCTCATAGCACAGCAGTATGAGGTTCTCCGCTCTCCTCGTTTTCCCTCTGCTCGCTTTTGTATGGCTGCGTTTCTCTTTGTCCGTTGGAATTGATGCCAGGTGCTGCACCTCGAACGGCCCTCTCTTGCTCATGCTCGCTCTCTGTAATGGTGACAATGCGGCACATGAGGGCAGCTACAGTCGAACACTGCCTTTCACTGGATCAAATCAGGGACCGACCAAGGCCTCCAGCTGAGTCAACAACCAGCCCATCCACTGCAGCAGCACCACACTGTGTGCTGGAGGAGGACTGACTGGCAGACTATCCCATTCATGGCTACCATCTCATTCATGGGAGGAAACTGTCACATTGGCCAACATCAAAGACCCAACAGTTGCGCTCTCTCAAAGGAAAAGCACTGTGCCAGTTTCCTTGGATGACAAAGAAATAAAAGGACAATTTTTCCCCATTGTGCAGAATGTGCACGGTCCTGTTTATGTTAGGTTGTCAGGGAAATGTATTTATAGCACAAAACATGTATGACAAAGGTATCTTTATGACTTTCTTTCTTTCTGCATGCCTTGCTTTACTGTACCTGAAGATGTTGCACAGGTGACCCACAAGGTTCATAAAGGGACAATAGTGCACAATGGAAATGATCTTGTTTGTTTATGTTTGAAAACAGTATGTCTCTGGGAGTAAATAGGGAAAGCCATCACAAGGCGTATAGGACAAAAGGATGTTTTAGCACAATTCTCTCAAGTGCTGGTTTGATCTCAGGGAGTCAGGGAAACCTTTTTATAGCACAACACGTGTGTGACAAAGGGCTATCATATCACAATAACTTTCTCTGCATGCTTTTACATACCTGAATATAATACACAGAGCGCTGGTGAGCACCATGGCAAAGAAGGCTGCTCCACTCATGGCAGCCAGCAGAGTGTCTATTTTGCTGGCCCCGGCAGGGGCGTAAGTATGCCGGGGATCATCTCCACCCGGTTCTGTCCGGTTGTGGTAGTAAAAGAGCAGGGCGAAGCCACGGCCCCAGTGGGTGGTGGTGATCAACTCCATGATGACCTCTACCATCTCCTGGCTGGAGCCAAACACCAGCTGGCTGCTGGAGGGCCGGTTGGAGCCACAGAAGCGCGAGGAAAAGGTGAGGAGGTCCGAGATGTAAAGGACGTCGTGGGGGCATGCGTCCACCACAGACTGCTGGGTCTCAGGGCTCACCGACTCGGTGTCCGTGTCTTTGAGAAGCAGAGGGGTCCGAGTGGTGGCCTCGTCTCCAATCACAGCCAGGACTTGGTCTGGGGCTGATGCTCTGGGGATAGGGTTAAGGTCAGGGTTGCCTCTGAGTAGAGGAGCAGTGATTGAGTTCATTGCCTTCTCTCCTGGTACATGGGCCCCTGGTAGGAGGAGGTCTGAGAGGGGCTGTGGGGAGGCATGGTCAGAGGTGGCATCAAAGGTGGACCTTTTAGCAGAGTTGGAGACTTTGGCTATCTCCATCTTGGTGGACTGCTCTTGCACCACCACCTGCATGACTTTGTCGTTTTGGGAGGAGGACCGGGGGGCTTTCGCTGTGACACTCTGAGCCTGAGATACAGTGGAATCTTTATCAGTGATGGGACCCCCAGTTGGGATAGTCGCACCATCGACCTCTTCCAAGTCAGAGATGACAGCATACTGGGCGGCAGAGTCGTGACTCTCGAACACGTCAAAGTCAAATATCTCCAGTATCAGCTGGTGACCGACGGGCACAAAGAACTGCCAGACACAATGGGTCCCGGAGGAGTAGTTATAGGGGAAACCAGGAGACAGGATGAGGCCTTGGACATCCACCACATCCATCTTCGCTCCACAGTCAAAGTAGACCTGCAATCACAATATACATGGGCTTGGTGAGGGGGACGTGAGTGTACGTTAAAATGCTAGCCTCTCTAATGATCGACCCATACTAGCACTTGTCAAACTTACAGAAAATATGTCTTATTTTGTGTAGAACTTTGAAATACAAATGACGTCTGACTTTTAAACAAATAACCCTGTTGAGCGGAATTCAGAATGCCTCAAAACAACAAAAAGCATCCAGACCTGAACTACTCAACCCTCCTACTCTGCCAGCCAGTATATCAAAGTGGTGGCGGTGCCTTGCATGCCTGTGCTTGGGTAACTCTGGGGAGGGTATTTCTTCAAACACGCCGAGCTGGCTGTAATGCTTCCCAGGTGTGAGAGGTGGACGATTGAGGGGAACCTCAGCCTAGCTAAGCAAAGGCAGATGTGTTTGCTGGGGCCACTGGGCCCCAGAGCTCAGGTCCAGACCTTTGTGGGGGGGATGGTGTGTTTATGAGATTTCCTCTTGGTTCAGGTTCTGGACTGTGGGAACCGAGTGAAGACCCACCTGGGGCTCAACCAGCACCACCAGACAGGTAACAAATTAAACTACCTCCAGGCAACACTAGTACTGGCTGTGAACACATTTAAAATGCACTCGAGACATGGTGTGTGTGTGTGTGTGTTTGTAAAAAGGAGCACCAGCACCACTGCGGTCGACCAACGCCAGACAGGCACTTTGATTGCTGCTACATGGACCATCTCATCTCTCTCCATATGAGTGCATTAATCAAAAGCATTCCCTCAGACAGTTTATTTTAACAAGCCAAATCTAGATGTACTTTGCAATCATGACTGTATAAAAAGGGCTGTTGCTAGGTCTGGCCCCAGTACCCCCCCTCACCCAACCTTCTTCTGACTGCAACTCAAAGGCCTCTCTATTGCTGATACAGCTGGCATCCTCACAGCCAGGTCAGAGAGAAGAAGGGCAGTATGGGCATACATATGTGTGTGTTCTGTACAGTGATGAAACAGGTGTTTTCAAAGCACATGAATGCAATGAAAATATTGAATAAATGTAATTACTGACATCACCCCAGCGGTGTGACAGTCCTGACCACTTGACCATCATAGCCCATGTATTCTGTGTCATCCATTTCAGACCTCCTGCCATTGACACCATGATAATGAGCATAAATTACTGAATCAAATAAATTAAAATACTGAGCTACATTGTATGCAACAAAAAAAAGGAGAAATTATATAATTTTTTCTAATACAATTGCATAGAGGAAGATATTTTGTTTAACAATCAAAATTTGTTTTCCCCAAAAAGGTAGGGATCAGGATTATTGACACCCCTGTTTTCAATACCTCACCCTGCAAGGATAACAGCCCTGAGCATTTTTCTAAAATTAGTTGGAGAGCACATTGGGAAGGATCTTAAGACCATTCCACCATACAGAAATCTTCCAGATCCTTGATAGCCTTCGTCTGCGCTTATGAACTGCCCTCTTCAATTCAAACAGACTGTGAAAAGACCCCTGGTGGCATGTCTGCTATGGTAAGTGTGTGTGTCAGTGCTGTGTGTAAGTTGACAATGCAAACGATTTAGAATTTACAACACATTCATGTTTCTTATAAAAACAAGAGGTGACGCAGTCAGTCTTTCCTCAACTCTTAGCCAAGAGAGAATGGCATACATAGTTTTAATAAACCCTCGGATTACAATGAAGAGCAAGATGTGCCGCTTTGTTATAGACAAGCTACAGCTTAACTGGGTCTTTATTTGCAGCACTTGACCATATGACTGGACAATAATCAAGATAAGATAAAACTAGAGCCTGCAGGACTTGCTTTGTGGAGTGTGGAGTCAAAAAAGCAGAGCATCTCTTTATTACAGACATGCTTTGTTTAATGGCAGTGACAGGGCATTGGTAAAAATTTAAAATAGTAGAGGGCCTAGAGAGCTGCCCTGCGGTACACCACACTTTACATGTTTAACATTAGAGAAGCTTCCATTAAAGAAAACCTTCTGATTTATATTAGATAGATTGCCATATTGCGGATTCAGTTCCGGGGTTGAAAAGTCATAACACAAGTTCTCAACAACAGGTTATGGTAAATAATATCAAAAGGCTCCATGAAATCTAACAGTACGGCTCCCGCAATCTTCTTATTATCAAGTACTTTCAACCAATCATCAGTCATTTGTGTTATTGCAGTACATGTTGAGCAACCTTCTCCATCAGCATGCTGAAAGTCTGTTGTTAATTTGTTTACAGAGAAGTAGCATTGTATTTGGTCAAACACAGTTTGCTAAGAGCTGGCAGCAAGCTGATAGGCCTGCTGTTAGAACCAGTAAAGGCCGCCTTACTACTCTTGGGTAGCGGAATGACTTTGGCTTCCCTCCAGGCCTGAAAACAAAAATTTTCCTCTAGGCTCAGATTAAAGATATGACCGGTAGGAGTGGCTATAGAGTCAGCTACCATCCTCAGTAGATTTCCATCTAAGTTGTCCATGCCAGGAGGTTGGTCATTATTGATCAACAACAATTTCCTCATCTCTCCCACAATAACTTTACACAATTCTAACTTGCAATGCATTTCTTTCATTATTAGTTTGTTTATACACAAGTATGATGGATTACTGTTCGTTGTTGGCATTTCCTGTCTAAATCTGCCAACTTTGCCAATGAAGTAATCATTAAAATAATTGGCAAAATCAAATGTTTTTTGTGATAAATAAGCCATTTGATTTGATGAAAGATGGGAGTTGAATTAGTCTTTCTGCCCATAATTTCATTTGAAGTACTCCAATGTTTTTTCCATCACTCTTTATATCATTGATCTTGGCTTCAGAATACAGTTTTCTTTGTTGAGTTTATTCACATAATTTCTCAATTTCCAGTAATTCAGCCAGTCAGACGTGCAGCCAGACTTATTAGCCACTCCTTTTGCCCCATCTCTTTCAACCATACAGTTTTTCAATTCCTCATCAATCCATGGAGCCTTAACAGTTCTAACAGTCAGTTTCTTAACAGGTGCATGTTTACCAACAATTGGAAGAAGCAATTTCATAAATTCATCAAGTGCAGTGCCTGGATGCTCCTTATTAAATCACACCAGAGCAACAATTCTTTTAACATCATTCACATTAGAGTCACAGCAAAATATTTTGTATGATCTCTTACACACTATTTTAGGCCCAGCTTTTGGAACTTTGGCTTTCCTGGATATAACCACTATATTGTGATCACTGCATCCAATGTGTACAGATATAGCTTAAGAACAAAGTTCTACAGTATTAGTAAATGTGATCAATATGTGTGGATGATCTTGTTCCTGTAGTGTTTGTAAACACCCTGGTAGGTTGATTAATACATTAGAACCAGATTACAGGCACTGGTTACAGTGAGAAGCTTCCTCTTGAGCGGACAGCTTGATGAAAACTAGTCAATATTCAGGTCCCCAAGAAAGTGGAAAGTAAACATTATCAAGCATTTCACACATTATTTAGATACTGACTGGTAGCACTTGGTGACTCATAGCCACACCCCAAAATAAAATGCTTTAGATGTGCCAGGTGAACCTGGAACCGCAACACTTCAATAACACTTGACATAAGATCTTCTCTAAGCATTACAGGGATATGGGTAGGCCGTCATTGTAAATAATAACTTGTTCTTAACTGACTTGCTAAATAAAGGTAAAAAAATATAAATAAAATATGGCTCTGAATATATACAGCAACACCTCCCCCATAAGCATTCCTGTTTCTTCTATAGATATTATATCCTTGTACGCGCTCCACCTCAATCTTCCTGTGGTTCATCTTCAGTTTCTCTGAGATCATTTCCCTCACTTTATCATCAGACTCCTTCCAGGTCTCATGTGGAGATTCTTCAATTCTGTCCACAACCATGTTGTTCTGCCTTGATTGTCCCTCAAGATAATCTGATTTATCCGTCATTGATATCATGGATTCACATACAGAACTGATGTACACTCACAATGACTTACAGATTGCTGTCATCTTGATATTCTCCTGTTTAAACTCGTCAAGCTGACCCTGGGAGAACTGCAAACTGTTCTTCAGGTCCTCGACCTCTGGTCAGGTTGTCGATTCTTCTATTAGTTGACTCCACCAGGATTTGGACAAAACACTGGAAGCTATTTTCTTGTTGTAACAACTGCTTGTGGAACAATTTTTGTTTGTTTAAAAAAATCTTTCACCTGTGATAGAGAGACACCACTGTCCTCAACGGTACTCCCGTTGGCTTTGGTCTTTATAATGGTAACAACAATAGATTACGCTGTTACTCCTCGCCGTTCCAGACAGGGAAGGACGCAGGGAAGATTGAAAATCCAACAACAAACAGCTGGGGTCTAGACAGCCACAAGCCTGGGACAATCTGAGGTCCTAGCCACAATGGCCTACCATGTCGCGGTCTGTGTTCAAGCCCTCATGAAAACCCTGCTAGCTTGATAGACAGCTAGTTTTTGAACTCTCCCCTATCGAATACACAGTGGGATATGGGTTATTTTGCACTTCCTAAGGTTTCCACTAGATGTCAACCATCTTTAGAATTTTGTTTCAGGCTTCTCATGTGAAGGGGGCCAGATGGGAGCTGTTTGACTAAGGTGTCTGCCTGCAGCCTCGTTCTCAGTCACGCGCTTTCACTTGAGAGGTAGCTCTCGTTCCATTGCTTTTCTACAGACATAGGAATTCTCCGGTTGGAACGTTATTGAAGTTTTATGATAAAAACATCCTAAAGATTGATTCTATACTTAGTTTGACAAGTTTCTTCGACCTGTAATGTAACTTTTTGAACGTTTCGTCCGAATGGACCAGATCACGCTTTTGGATTTGTTTACAAAACGCCATAACAAAAGAAGCTATTGGACATAAATGATGGACATTATCGAACAAAACAACAATTTATTATGGAACTGCGATTCCTGGGAGTGCATTCTGATGAAGAACATCAAAGGTAAGTGAATATTTATAATGCTATTTATGAATAATGCTGACTACCCAACATGGCGGATATTTCTCTGGCTGGTTTGGACTCTGAGCGCCGTTCTCAGATTATGCTTTTTCTGTAAAGTTTTTTTTAAATCTGACACCGCGGTTGCATTAAGGAGAAGTGTATCTAAAGTTCCATGTATAATAGTTGTATTTTCATAAACATTTATTATGAGTATTTCTGTGAATTCTTGTGGCTCTCTGCAATATCAATGCATGTTTTGGAACTACTGAACGTAACACACCAATGTTAAATATTTTTAGATTTTTGGATATAAATATGAACTTTCCAGAACAAAACATAAATGTATTGTGTAACATGAAGTTCTATGAGTGTCATCTGATGAAGATCATCAAAGGTTAGTGATTCATTTTATCTCTATTTGTGCTTCTTGTGACTCTCTTTGGCTGGAAAAATGGCTGGGTTTTTCTGTGAGTTGGTGGTGACCTTACAATAGTTTGGGGAGCTTTCGCTGTAAAGCATTTTTGAAATCAGACACTGTGGCTGAATTAACGAGAATTGTATCTTTAAAATGGTGCCTAATACTTGTATGTTTGAGAAATTTGATTTGAGATTTGATTTGTTGATTTGTATGACGCCCTGCAATTTCATTGGCTGTTGGCGAGAGGTTTCGCTAGCGGAACAGGGTCCCCAGTCCTAGACAGGTTAAATAAAGTCCACCTGTGAGCAATCTAAGTGTCACATGATCTCAGTATATACAGTGGGGAGAACAAGTATTTGATACACTGACGATTTTGCAGGCTTTCCTACTTACAAAGCATGTATAAGTCTATAATTTTTATCAAAGGTACACTTCAACTGTGAGAGACGGAATCTAAAAAAAAAATCCGGAAAATCACATTGGATGATTTTTAAGTAATTAATTTGCATTTTATTGCATGACATAAGTATTTGATAACCTACCAACCAGTAAGAATTCCGGCTCTCACAGACCTGTTAGTTTTTCTTTAAGAAGCCCTCCTGTTCTCCACTCATTACCTGTATTAACTGCACCTGTTTGAACTCGTTACCTATATAAAAGACACCATCCACACACTCAAACAGACTCCAACCTCTCCACAATGGCCAAGACCAGAGAGCTGTGTAAGGACATCAGGGATAAAATTGTAGACCTGCACAAGGCTGGGATGGGCTACAGGACAATAGGCAAGCAGCTTGGTGAGAAGGCAACAACTGTTGGCGCAATTATTAGAAAATGGAAGAAGTTCAAGATGACGGTCAATCACCCTCGGTCTGGGGCTCCATGCAAGATCTCACCTCATGGGGCATCAATGATCATGGTGAGGGATCAGCCCAGAACTACACGGCAGGACCTGGTCAATGACCCGAAGAGAGCTGGGACCACAGTCTCAAAGAAAACCATTAATAACACACTATGCCGTCATGGATTAAAATCCTGCAGCGCACGCAAGGTCCCCCTGCTCAAGCCAGCGCATGTCCAGGCCCGTCTGAAGTTTGCCAATGACCATCTGAATGATCCAGAGGAGGAATGGGAGAAGGTCATGTGGTCTGATGAGACAAAAATATAGCTTTTTGGTCTAAACTCCACTCGCCGTGTTTGGAGGAAGAAGAAGGATGAGTACAACCCCAAGAACACCATCCCAACCGTGAAGCATGGAAGTGGAAACATCATTCTTTGGGGATGCTTTTCTGCAAAGCGGACAGGATGACTGTACTGTATTGAGGGGAGGATGGATGGGGACAAGGTATCGCAAGATCTTGGCCAACAACCTCCTTCCCTCAGTAAGAGCATTGAAGATGGGTCGTGGCTGGGTCTTCCAGCATGACAACGACCCAAAACACACAGCCAGGGCAACTAAGGAGTGGCTCCGTAAGAAGCATCTCAAGGTCCTGGAGTGGCCTAGCCAGTCTCCAGACCTGAACCCAATAGAAAATCTTTGGAGGGAGCTGAAAGTCCATATTGCACAGCGACAGCCCCGAAACCTGAAGGATCTGGAGAAGGTCTGTATGGAGGAGTGGGCCAAAATCCCTGCTGCAGTGTGTGCAAACCTGGTCAAGAACAACAGGAAACGTATGATCTCTATAATTGCAAACAAAGGTTTCTGTACCAAATATTAAGTTCTGCTTTTCTGATGTATCAAATAGTTATGTCATGCAAATACAATGTGATTTTCATTTTAGATTCCGTCTCTCACAGTTGAAGTGTACCTATGATAAAAATTACAGACCTCTACATGCTTTGTAAGTAGGAAAACCTGCAAAATCGGCAGTGTATCAAATACTTGTTCTCCCCACTGTGTGTGTGTGTGTGAGATATATATATCCGTTCTGAAAGGCCCCAAAGTCTGCAACACCATTAAGCAAGGGGCACCACCAAGCAAGCGGCACCATGAAGACCAAAGAGCTCTCAACAGGTCAAGGACAAAGTTGTGGAGAAGTACAAATCAGGGTTGGGTTATAAAAAAAAGATTCAAAACTTTGAACATCCCACAGAGCACCATTAAATCCATTATAAAAAAAATTGAAAGAATATGGCACCACAACAAAACTGCCAAGAGAGGGCTGCCCACCAAAACTTACAGACCAGGCAAGGAGGGCAGTAATCAGAGGCAATAAAGAAGCCAAGGATAACCCTGAAGGAGCTGCAAAGCTCCATAGCGGAGATTGGAATATCTGCCCATAGGACCACTTTAAGCCGTACACTCCACAGAGCTGGGCTTTACGGAAGAGTGGCCAGAAAAAAAGCCATTGCTTAAAGAAAAAAATAAGCAAACACGTTTGGTGTTCGCCAAAAGGCATGTAGGAGACTCCCCAAACATATGGAAAATGGTACTCTGGTCAGATGAGACTAAAATTGAGATTTTCGGCCATCAAGGAAACCCAACACCTCTCATCACCCGAGAATACCATCCCCACAGTGAAGCATGGTGGTGGCAGCATCATCATGTTTTCCCATCGGCAAGGACTGGGAAACTGGTCAGAATTTAAGAAATGATGAATGGCGCTAAATACAAGGAAATCCTTGAGGGAAACCTGTTTGAGTCTTCCAGAGATTTGAGACTGGGACGGGGGTTCACCTTCCAGCATGACAATGACCCTAAGCATACTGCTAAAGCAACACTCGAGTGGTTTAAGGGGAAACATTTAAATGTATTGGAATGGCCTAGTCAAATCTCAGACCTCTGAAGTCAAACTCAGAAGTCAAACCTCAGGCCATCATTGAAGTCGTTTGTGGTGTTGTACAAAACAAAGTCCCAATCAGAGTATCAAAACCAATGACACATTTTCAAACGTCGCTTTACCCATGTGTGTTCCGACTCTGGCCAACCCGTCGGGTTCTGGGACCAAACAGATGGTCTAGAATGGATTTAAATTCTAGAAATTGTTGAGGAGGTAGTCCGATCCAGACTCATTATGCGTAGCTTAGCATTTGGCTGGAGCAAAGAGTTTGGGTAGCCAGGCAAGAAGTTTGCTAAACTGCATTGCCACTTGGATTGGAACCAGTGCTTTGGGTTAGATGACATGAAAATAGAGCTATTTGGTCACACACACACACACACACACACACAACAGTAGTGGGTTTGGCATTAACATGAGAATGCATAAGCAGAAAGAACCCCATACCTACTGTAAAATATGGTATTGGATATTTGATGTTATGGGGCTGTTTTGATTCCACTGGTCAGCTTCTGTTAAAAAAATTAAGATTAACTTTTATTGCTGTGGACACAGTACACCGATTGTCAAGTTTGGGCAAAAAATAACATAAATTAAATTATAATGTATGCATTGGGGAATTTCCATGTAAAAAGCCCCATGAGCATTAACTTGAAGTTTGTAGGAGCACATCAAATGTGGTGTCAAATGAAAGCTAAGAGTCTGTAGTTCTTAATTAAGGCATATATACAGAATCTGTCACATTTTGGACATACTAATTCCAGGGTTTTTCTTTCTTAAAAAAAAACCATTTTCTATGTTGTAGAATAATACTGAAGACATCAGAACTACGAAAAAACACATGTGGAATCATGCCGTAACCAAAAAAGTGTTTTGAGATTCTTCAAAGTAGCCACTCTTTTCCTTGATAACAGATTTGCACACTCTTGGCATTCTCTTAACCAGCTTCACCTGGAATGCTTTTCCAACAGTCTTGAAGGAGTTCCCATATATGCTGAGCACTTAGTGCCTTCGGAAAGTATTCAGATCCCTTGACTTTTTCCACATTTTGTTACGTTACAGGGAGGTGACCAAGAACCCGAAGGTCACTGACACAGCTCTAGAGTTCCTCTGTGGAGATGGGAGAACCTTCCAGAAGGACAACCATCTCTGCAGCCCTCCACCAATCAGGTCTTTATGGTAGAGTGGCCAGACGAAAGCCACTCCTCAGTAAAAGGCACATGACAGCCCGCTTGGAGTTTGCCAAAAGGCACCTAAAGGACTGACAATGAGAAACAACATTCTCTGTTTCAGATTAAACTCTTTGGTCTAAATGCCAAGCGTCACATCTGGAGGAAACCTGGCACCATCCCTAAGGTGAAGTGCGGTGGTGGCAGCAACATGCTGTGGGGATGTTTTCAGCGGCAGGGACTGGGAGACTAGTCAGGGTCGAGGCAAAGATGAACGGAGCAAAGTACAGAGAGATCATTGATGAAAACCTGCTCCAGAGCGCTCAGGACCTCAGACTGGGGCGAAGGTTCACCTTCCAACAGGGCAAAGAACCAAAGCACAGTGCCAAGACAATGCAGGAGTAGCTTCGGGACAAGTGTTTGAATGTCCTTCACTGGCCCAATCAGAGCCCGTGCTTGAACCCTCTGGAGAGACCTGAAAATAGCTGTGCAGCAACACTCCCCATCCAACCTGACAGATTTTGAGAGGATCTGCAGAGGAATGGGAGAAACTCCCCAAATGCAGGTGTGCCAAGCTTGTAGCGTCATACCCAAGAAGACTCGAGGCTGTAATCGCTGCGAAGGGTGCTTCAACCGGGGCGGCTGGGTAGCCTAGTGGCCAGAGCGTTGGGCCAGCAACCGGAAGGTAGCAAGTTCAAATCCCCGAGCTGACATGGTACAAATCTGTCGTTCTGCCCCTGAACAGGCAGTTAACCCACAGTGTATAGGTTAATACCCAAACATGCAAAGGAGGATATACAAAATGTCTACCTTTGTGTATCTATTCAGGATACATCACCATGAAGAGAATGGCATTTCTGTATAGTACAGATCAGGGACCCATGATGTCATTCTGTTACCGGGTGTTAATCCACTTCACTTGCTGTAGTTCAATAACCAAATAGATTTTTTTCAATCTCAAGGTTTCATATCATAGCTGACACCCCATTCTTTCTGCAGACATCTTTGAATTTTTATTCGGAGTAGATATTTAACAGTTTTTGGAAAACGTGGTCACAGACATTTTCGCATAGTTACCAAACTTTACACCTGCACTGTTCGAGTAAAGTAGTCCTTGTGCATAGATCTGTATGGTTTGTTAAACTGCAAACAATAGTTTCTCTTTGGCACACGTTTAAAGTGAAGAATCTGCATCTCGGCGTCCTTCTGTTAATGTGTAATTGCCCATTGGTAAAGTGATTGGTACCGTGATAAATTACAAACGTCATGGTACAATCAGTACTTTGATGCCCAACTAGTTCTAAGAGTGTTGTATGATGGCTTTTCCTTTCTCAGAATGCAGTTTAGCATGAAAGCATTACATCATAGTAAGGTACAACCAAGAAAATGGCCTTCGAACCTACTAGGAACTCGTGTCGTGAATGCCACAACCACAACACATAATTACACAGATGACATTTTAACTGGTCAAATGTCATTCCCGAGAGGTTGCAGAGAGTAAGCCAATTTTCGGTTTTGCTCAACGGTGTTGTGCAATACACTATAGATTGAAGGGAGCAACTTGACAACATGGGGGGGAGGGAGGGGTATGTGTGTGTGTGTATGTGTATGTATCTCTGTGACCAAAAAAAGTGACCAAATCAAATTTTCTTTATGCATGCTCTTTCTATTCACAGTTTGTGGGCTACATATCCATCCCCCATCAGAGAGAGAGAACTGTGTCAAGGAGGGAGAGAGGGTCAGAGACTGTGTCATCTCCATGGACCTGACTCCAATAGGACTGGGCTGGCTATCTGGAGGTCTGCCACCCTCACTGTGATGTGATGCACAAGGTAGACTACACATGAATGGTCTCCAAAGTGCCACAGTGTTTAATGGAAATGGGACATTCTTATAATGCCAAACATCCCAGTTCTGTTACATCACAGACGCAGGCCTCTCCTCTCCACTGGCAGCCAAGGCGGTCATTATTTGAGGAAACCTTTTCTCATGGGGCACAATGGGCCACAGTGCCATTTGGTTGCACCACTTCATGGTGGGATGGGAGATAACATTTTAATGAAGTGAAGCTAATAAGTAGGAGCAGGCAGAAAGTTTACATAAGGCCCTGCTCGTCGGTCATCGCGCCCCAGTTGTGCTATATGGAGATGACTAGACTATCCTTGTACAAAAGTAAAGTACCCAAGCAAATAATTGATTGAAATTACTTGTGCATGGTCAAATTAAGCACAGTCATTATTTTGAGGTTTACCATAATTATATTGTTAAGGAACTTGAATCCTATGTCAGAACTAAAATGCTAATTACCAAAAATGTAGTTTGAACTTAATACAAAAGCCTTCTAAAAGACACATTCTGTATACTGTTTTGCTGCTTGAAACACAATTCAAATGTCTTAACTAAATAAAACTCCCTAACTGCTGCCTGAAAAAGGGCAGAAAAAATGCCAAAGACTCTGGCCAACCGAAACATTTAAAAATATATATTTCACCTTTATTTAACCAGGTAGGCTGGTTGAGAACAAGTACTCATTTACTGTGACCTGGCCAAGATAAAGCAAAGCAGTGCGACACAAACAACAACACAAAGTTACACATGGAGTAAACAAACAGACAGTCAATAACACAATAATAAAAAAAGATCTATATGCAGTGTGTGCAAATGAGGTAAGATAAGGGAGGTAAGGCAATAAATAGGCCATAGTGGCAAATTCATTACAATTTAGCAATTAAACACTGGAGTGATAGATGTGCAGAAGATGAATGTGCAAGTAGAGATACTGGGGAGCAACAAAAAAAAGAGTATGGGGATGAGGTAGTTGGATGGGCTATTTATAGATGGGCTATGTACAGGTGCAGTGATATGTGAGCTGCTCTGGCAGCTGGTGCTTAAAGTTAGTGAGGGAGATAGGAGTCTCCAGCTTCAGGGATTTTTGCAATTCGTTCCAGTCATTGGCAGCAGAGAACTGGAAGGAAAGGCGACCAAAGGAGGAATTGGCTTTGGGGACGACCAGTGAAATATACCTTCTAGAGAGCGTGCTACGGGTGGGTGCTGCTATGGTGACCAGTGAGCTGAGATAAGGCGGGGCTTTACCTAGCAAAGACTTATAGATGACCTGGAGCCAGTGGGTTTGGCGACGAATATGAAGGGAGGGCCAGACAATGAGAGCATACAGGTCGCAGTGGTGGGTAGTATATAGGGCTTTGGTGACAAAACGGATGGCACTGTGATAGACTGCATCCAATTTGCTGAGTAGTGTTGAAGGATATTTTGGAAATTGCATCGCCAAAGTCAAGGATCAGTAGGATAGTCAGTTTTACGAGGGTATGTTTGGCAGCATGAGTGAAGGATGCTTTGTTGTGAAATAGGAAGCCGATTCTAGATTTCATTTTGGATTGGAGATGCTTAATGGGAGTCTGGAAGGAGAGTTTACAGTCTAACCAGACACCTAGATATTTGTAGATGTCCACAGATTCTGAGTCAGAACCGTCCAGAGTAGTGATTCTGGACGGGCGGGCAGGTGCTGGTAGCGATCGGTTGAAGAGCATTTAGTTTTACTTTCATTTAAGAGCAGTTGGAGGCCACTGAAGGAGAGTATGGCATTGAAGCTCGTCTGGAGGTTAGTTAACTTCTTGAAACTCCCCATCCTGGATCCGGGTTTGTGACTAAAGCCTCAGACTCATTAGCATAACGCAACGTTAACGATTTCTGAAAATCGCAAATAAAATGAAAATAATGCGTCTGCTCTCAAGCTTAGCCTTTTCTTAACAACACTGTCATCTCAGATTTTCAAAATATGCTTTTGAACCATAGAAATTGACTAATTTGTGTAAGAGTATGCAAAGCTAGCATAGCATTTTGAGTAGCATTTAGCACGCAACATTTTCACAAAAACCAGATAACCAAATAAATAAAATCATTTACCTTTGAAGAGCTTCTGATGTTTTCAATGAGGAGACTCTCAGTTACATACCAAATGCGCAGTTTTTCCTGAAAGCGTCTGTGTGTAGGAGAAATCGTTCCGTTTTCTACATTGCGTCTGGCTACCGAAACGAACCGAAAATTCAGTCACCTACAACGTAAAACTTTTTCCGGATTAACTACATAATATCGACCGAAACATGGCAAACGTTGTTTGGAATCAATCCTCAAGGTGTTTTTTCACATATCTCTTCATTGATATGCAGTTCGTGGAAGCTTGCTTTCCTCTCTGTATCCCATGGAAAAAAAATACTGGCAGGTGACTTTTGCGCACCAATTTCGGCACAGGACACCGGACGGACACCTGGTAAATGTGGTCTCTTATGGTCAATCTTCCAATGATCTGCCTACAAATACGTCACAATGCTGCAGACACCTTGGGGAAACGACAGAAAGGGCAGGCTCATTCCTCTCGCATTCACAGCCATATAAGGAGACAATGGAAAACAGAGCCTCAAAAATCCTTGTCATTTCCTGGATGCCGTCTCATCTTGGTTTTGCCTGAAGCTCACGTTCTAGGGCACGCACAGAGAATATCTTGGTATTTCTGGACACGTCAGAGTGTTTTCTTTCGAATGCTATCAATTATATGCATAGTCGAGCGTCTTTTTGTGACAAAATATCTTGTTTAAAACGGGAACGTTTTTCATCCAAAAATGAAATAGCGCCCCCATAGATGTAAGAGGTTAACACAGTGTCTAAAGAAGGGCCAGAAGTATATAGAATGGTATCGTCTGCGTAGAGGTGGATCAGAGAATCATGAACTATCCTCCATGCTCCCGTCCGGCAGGTGGTACCAGTGCATCCAGGCTTAGACCAGACTCCTAAACAGCTTCTAGCCCCTAGCCATAAGACTGTTAAATGGCTAACAACTACTGTACCCCTCACCCCTACGCTGCTGCTAAAATGATTATTCAAAAGATTTATTACTACCACTGCGCTTCTGTTCATTGATTACCAATAGTATCTACTGTATCTATTTATCCCGCTACTGGTCACTATCACTCCTGTTTACATGTATTTACATGTATTACCATTAGTATATTAACATAAGTATTTATATATTCCCACCACCAGTCACTTTTCAGCCAGTCACTTTTCACACCTACACTGGCACTCTTACACACACACAGAAGGCGTTCACATGCTTCCCATACGAAACTGTTCGGAACAGTGCGTGCATATATTATGACCACATTTTTTGACGTTTTAGTTCATTTTGGTCTTTGGCAAGGTTTTTTTTCAAAGTGTGCAACTGCAACCCGCAATTTGGGGCATTCCAGCATCTGCAGAAACTCCTCCCCTCAAGCATCCCATTTGTTCCTTCATGAATTTGGTACTGACACAGACCCTGTATATAGTCTCTTTTTTTCGTGTTTAATTTGATATTGAATAATGCACTGTTGGGAAGGGCTTGCAAGTTTTTTTTTTTTTTTTTGTGTGTGAAATTTACCCCGTTTTCTCCCAAATTTCGTGGTATCCAATTGTTAGTAGCTACTATCTTGTCTCATCGCTACAACTCCCGTACGGGCTGGGGAGAGACAAAGTCATGCATCCTCCGATACACAACCCAACCAAGCCGCACTGCTTCTTAACACAGCGCGCATCCAACCCGGAAGCCAGCCGCACTAATGTGTCGGAGGAAACACCGTGCACCTGGCAACCTTGGGTTAGCGTGCAGTGCACCACAGGAGTCGCTGGTGCGCGATGAGACCAGGATATCCCTACCGGCCAAGCCCTCCCTAACCCGGACGACGCTAGACCAATTGCCCCACGGACCTCCCGGTCGCGGCCGGTTACGACAGAGCCTGGGCGCGAACCCAGAGTCTCTGGTGGCACAGCTGGCGCTGCAGTACAGCGCCCTTAACCACTGCGCCACCCGGGAGTCTAGGGCCTGCAAGTTAAAGGGCAATTCCGCCACTTTTCAACCTCATATTCATTATCTCCAGCACCAAACCAGTCTCTACATATGTGAAAACAAAGTGCTGTTAAAATATTTTAATTAAAGCCCCCCCCCCCAAAAAAAAAGTGATTTCAAAACCTGCAACTAGTTTCTAGCCATGGTAAATCTGTCTTTGAAAATATTTTGATGACGTCATCGGGTAAAACTTTGTTTTCACATATGTAGACACTGGTATTGTGCTGGAAAAGTGGTGGAGTTGCCCTTTAAGCATTTCACATGCACTGTGTGCATGTGACAAATAGAACTTAACTGAAGAGCTTAGAGAAATCTACTATTGCCTAATTGAACCTTAGCAACAGGTTAGTGAGTATACAACTAGTATGATGAAACCCCCAGCTAAAACCTTGCAAAACACTGACGCCCAACTTCCCATAGCGCTTGCTGTCACCCACACACACTCACTCATTCCCTTCCCTCACTCCTTCACATGCACAAACAACTCCTGACTGGCTCTTAAACAGACAGACGGGCCCCTCAAAAGGGGCAGGGACTCCCACATGCGCTATTTACTGGGAGTAGAAAAGTGACACTGCCCCAAAAGGCTAACGCTTCAGCTGTGTCAACCCCCAGATGATGTGTATAACCCAGAACTCAGCAGCTCTGTCTCGGTCCAATAATTTAGCCACTGTTGCTGGTCAGGTCAGACACTGACAGAAATCTAGATCATAGACTGTAGGGTCATTTCTCCAATGGCGCATACTAGATCCGTGTGTCATAGAAGCTAGAAGAGCTACACTACATGACCAAAATTATGTGGACACCTGCTCGTCAAACAGCTCATTACTAATTCATGGGCATTAATATGGAGTTTGTCCCCCCTTTCCCGCTATAACAGCCTCCACTCTTCTGGGAAGGCTTTCTACTAGATCCCCAAACTGTTGCCACAAAGTTGGAAGCACAGAAGTGTCTCGAATATCATTGTATGCTGTAGCGTTAAGATTTCCCCTCACTGGAACTAAGGGGCCTAGCCGAACCATGAAAAACCACCCAGACTATTATTTCACCTCCACCAAAGTTTACAGTTGGCACTATACATTGTGGCAGGTAGCGTTCTCCAGGCATCCGACAAACCCAGAGAACATGCTTCCACTGCTCCAGAGTCCAATGGCAGCAAGCTTTACACCACTCCAGCCAATGTTTGGCATTGCGCATGGTGATCTTAGGCTGGTGTGCGGCTGCTCAGCCATGGAAACCCATTCCATGAAGCTCCCGACAAACAGATCTTGTGTTTACGTTGCTTGCAGAGAAAGTTTGGAACTAAGGTAGTGAGTGTTGCAACCGAGGACAAACAATTCTTACACACTCGGCGGTCCCTTTCTGTGATCTTGTGTGGCCTACCACTTTGTGGCTGAGCCTTTGTTGAGCACTTACACTTACAACAGCACTTACAGTTGACCGAGGCAGTTCTCGCAGGGCAGAAATTTGACGAACTGACTTGTTGGAAAGGTGGCATCCTATGACGGTGCCATGTTGAAAGTGACTGAGCTCTTCAGTAAGTTCATTCTACTGCCAATGTTTGTGTATGGAGATTGCATGGCGGTGTGCTCAATTTTACACACCTGTCAGCAACGGGTGTGGCTGAAATAGCTGAATCCAATCATTTGAATGGGTGTCCACATACGTTTGTATATATAGTGTATTTTTTAAGAGAAGAAAGGAGGTCCTTGCCTTGCACCCGGTGCTGTTTTTCCACAGCTGTGAAAAGGCACTGATACACAAGCCCACGACTTGAACAATAAGTATGGTGTGCGTGCATGCGGTTATTCTGTGCCATCATATTCACTCAGGGTGAATTTACAAAACAACCGGTTAGCTTCCTGATTGGGCTCTAACTGAAGCTGCCCCCAGTAACCTCTGAGAGCATAGTCTTCACCTCACAAAATATGGACCTTTACAAACCTCCATCAAGACCATAAAGTTCTTTGGTCGTCAATGTTGGTGCCACAAATGATCTCTGCTCTGCATGAGACAGTGGAATGCTCAGCATTGTGGTGGTGGTGGACCCTCCAACTCCACATAGATATGTGGCTGGGTGGGCGGGCTGTTGGATGGAGGGGTTCCAGATTTGCGCTGCACACACCAATTAACAGTTTCCCTGGATTTTTCTTCCTCTCTGGATGGAAGGAGGTTGCAGTAACCGTCATTAACTAAGTATGCCTAGCCTAGAAAGTAAAGCATGTGGGCGAAATGCAGTCAGTCAGTGTTATCTGTCACCATGGTGGTTTGGACCAATTAGGATAAATCATTTCCAGATTTGGAATGTGACCCAGGCAGCGAATAGATGCATCCTAAGTAATTAATCTCTCAGCAGCTGAGCGAGTAGCCCCACCATGCAGGATGACAACAACACACACAGCCAGACCAGCTAGCAGGGCAGGGCAGCTCTCTCCGCCTGGCCCATTCATCTCATTTAAAGTAACAGTATAGGTTATTTACCACCATGCCAACCTCACTGTCTGACCAATATGTGTTTACAGTATGATCTAGTCTCTTTGCGGAATTTAAACATTTAGCTAGGCAATGAATTCCTCAGTGGTTCTATTTTTAGGTTGTTCCCTCTTTTAATCAACATGACAATAGCCAATGAAATGATTGCAGTATCTTCTAACGTCAAACATGCACTCATTTTTGGAGCTGTTAGGGTGGTGGATTTATCAGAGTTGAACCTTTCATTTTGGGGTTGGATGAAATGAATACCAAGCTTGTTTACGCTATTCCAAAAATCAACTTAATACAAAAGAGGACAAGAGGACAAAGACATCATTTAGAGTGCCCCCTCAGGCAGATAATTGCAAAGATAGTGAGCACCCTATGCACACAGAAACTAAAGCTGGGGACGCTGACAATTCAATATACTAAGGGCTTTCGTTGTTCAGTTCTAAGAATTCTGCTGCTCACCCTCACTCAGTCACAGTGGCTGGAGACGAGTCTTGACAGCTCGTGGCCTTATCGATTCTCCTTCCTAGTGTTATAGTAGTGTGTGGTCATAGATAATATTTCTTCTGACATGGCGCAAAGGAGAACTCTGCAATGAGACAGGTAAGCCTTTTATGTAAATGACACCATACATTGCCATAGACATACAATGACCATGTGATATTCAACTCATAGTGGAGACAGTAGGCTACAGCACCAGAATACACAGGAAGTGGGAGAATTATTTTATAGTACTGCAATCTGACTCTGCTGCCAAAGTTGTCAGGAAGGATTTGGTCATTAAAAAGAACGCCTTCTGCCAGACTCTGTTAATCACCTGTAAGCACTGAACAGATTAGAGGGGGGGGGGGGGGGGTATTTTCCAAATGCTAACAACTGAACATAATTAAATACCACATTAACATGGCCCATAGACACTACTTATAGCATGGTCGTGTTATGGATTCACTAGGTCATGTCTGCCTTCTATTTTTTTTACAGTACAGTGGCAGATCAATAGCTTCCCTTTCCCCAGATAAATAGCAGAAGTACATGTGCAGTGAATCAATACTGTAGTGTCCGTTGGTCACATACAGAACAGTCAGAAGAGGAGAGCAGATATGACTAAGAATGCCTACAGCATGGATAATCCACTAGATTCAGCCACGGGACCATTTTTTATTGAGCGGATGGTGAGGGGGCAGGAACAAAATTACAAATAATTTGTAGACTGCAAATTGACAACAAGAAGCCCAAACAGATATATTATTTGACTAAAACAATCACATATATCTCTCTATTATGTGTTGGAATACTTTGGAAGAGATTTACTAAATTAAAATCACCTGGGAGTTGATTTGCTGGTGTTTTTTGTTTTTTTGTTGTCTTTTATGTCCAACAATTTTGACATAAAAGGGGGGCCAAATAGATAGAGTGGATCAGTGTAGCGAATAATTTATGTAATCTTGCAAGATCAGTCTGGTTGTACGAGGCTAGCAGGTTTCTTCCTAGTTTGGAAATTATACCGAATTGAGAATAAACCCTAACTAGTGTCACCATCATCTCTGCTGCACAACCAGCTGAACACGTTTCAGGTGAGTTACACCTCCAAACCCCACCATAGTGTGGATGTGGAAACCCAACACCATGCAATCCAGTGCCATGTAACACTCCGACCATGAATTGTATGGGCCGGTTGGGTTACACTTAAATACTACTATACTAAGAACCCCCTCTCTCAGACAAAATGCTGTGTGTTGTGTAGCTACTTGCAGAGAGCAGGGGTAAGGTGTCACTATTCTACACTATGTACAGGGTGATTCATGAGAGCTATGGTTCAAGAATGAAGACATGAAGTCCATGTCAGTGTCGGGCAGGCAAGCAGGTTGGGTTGTTTCCACCACAAAGTGAGAGAGTGAGCCGGCGCTGTGTTCCAAATGGCACCTTATTCCCTATGTAGTAGACTACTTTTGACCAGAGCCCTTTATAGGCAATTTGGGACAGACAGAGAGAGGAACAGGAGATGAACATGCCCTGCTCTCTGCTCTCTCTGTCTGACTATGGCATACCATTGCCGTTAACCTCTACTAAGGTACAGTCACTTTGAGGACGTGTTTCTCCCCATGGTTGTAAATGTAGCTTTACCAAGTATTGCCACGGATGTTCAAGAAGATGTTCAGTTTTACCCTGAGTGCCCTCACAGTGTTCTACAGGAGAACCATCGAGAGCATACTGTCAAACTGCATCACTGCCTGGTACGGCAAAACCACCACCGCGGATCGCAAGGCTCTTCAGAGGGTGATATATGCAGCCTAACGCACCATTGGGCAAACACTGCCCGCCCTACAGGACACCTACAACACCAGGTGTCGCAGGAAGGCCAAGAAGATCATCAGGGACCCCAGCCATGCCCTGTTCTCCCCGTTTCAAATCACTCAGACGCGGGCAGTACAGGAGCATCATGGCAAAAACTGAGAGCCAATTGTTTCTACCTTCAGACCATCAGGCTGCTGATTAGCCACCACTAGTTAGCTACCTGCTGCTCCCCCCACTCCCCCCTATGGACATTCCCTCGCTACTCTCCCTCATGCACATCCTCAACTCTCACTTATCTTGCCTGCTACTCCCCCTATGGACATTCTTTCTTCTGTTGCTCCACCCACCCCTTCTACTCCCCTTATCGACATGCTCTCTCCTGCTGCCCCACCCCTTCTATGGGCATTTCACCTCCCCAACAGACTTTACTCTGCCCCCACCCCAATGGCATTGATCACTATTGCAGTTGTTAATATGTATATTATTACTTTTTTGATTTCTATTTCACTCATTGATCAGCCTGCTGCTCACCCTATGGTTCTTCAAACCCCCCCCCCCCCCCCAACTGTCTTTACTCTGCACACATCCCAATGGACATTTATTTATTCATAATAAATATCCATCAGCTGTTATTATATATATAGTGCTATGTCTATTTATATATATAAATATTTTTTTTTTTTTTTTACCATTTTCATTATTTTATTTCACTAGTCTAGTATGTTGGAGCTCAAAACCTAAGATTTTCACTGTACCCTGCAATCACACCTGCAACAATCTGGATCTCTGAACCCTCGGGTCGGTGGACCTGAGCCCATGATTGGGGAGGAACAAGCTCACCCGCCAAGATTTTTATTTATCAACTCCCTTTCCGTGCTTATTAAATACTGCGCATATTTATCACTTTTAAAACCCTTTTAGAGTGGATAATTTATGCATTTTATTGTGATTTTATCCACTTTTACTCCCGCTGATATCTCAACATTTTAAAGTCTGGGTTTTACCCGATCTATTTAAATAATTAAACTCATCTGTCCAGGATGGTGGGCCACTGCAATAGAAGCTGACATTTTAACAACCTAAACAGACGGTTTTATTTCGCTGTAAGTAGATTTTTTCTATTTTTTCACACAACTCAATGGAGACACAAACATAAAAAAAAAACATTCATCCCACTATTCAAATATTACAAACCATTACTCCCCTCCCAGTATCCTGAAGAATCCCCTACGTCCTATTTTTATTTACCCTTTCCCCCAACCCAAATCATTTTACCCTAAACCGGGTTCGTATCCTTTTCCAAACCCCTTCTCTATTTTATTATTATAATTGTTTTACTTTACTTCTTTATATGTTTAAATCCATTAAAGTTTGTTTTAACCAAATCAAGTTGAGGAGGAAAAAATAATTCCACAACCACCTCCCTCTTGTATCTTGACAAACCTGACCTTCAACAGACAGATACATAGACAAGAGGGATAGAAGAGGGCATTAAGCCCTGAGATGTCCCAAAGTTCGTCATTACTCAATATGTTCCGTTCAAACACGTGGCTATAACCTAATATTGATGTATATTTGCAATGTCTTACAGTTGTGATATCTGCAATTATGCATTCATTGACAACACGAGCAATGGAAAATCCCATAAAAATAATGGTTTATTTTCCATAGTTACCAACCCAGCATGACTTTGAATTTGGGATTATTAGAATTGGAAGCGTCCTACTAAAATGCATGTCAATAAACTTTTTTGTAGCTTTCGATAAGATTATAGTTAGTATAATGGTATTGGATTAAAAAAATAAATAATAATACAATAAAGATGATGTAAAACTATACACAAACTTCTGTACGTGAGCCCTGTATGCACGGGTGCTGTATTCGCTGGACTATTCTACTAAAACACGTTTACAGTGCATTGCATCATGTACGTTCACCATAATGACGAATTACCCTGGATAGGCTATATTATGTCTTTCCCAGTGTGGGTACCAACTACACAACAAGGAAACGTGTTTCATTCTTGCTTACAAATTTTCTGCCAGTCACTAGGAGCCCGCTGACGGGTTAAACGATTGATTGCGCTTTTCCATGAGGCAAATGAGACTGTAAACAAAGAGCAGCCATGTATTACTTACTTTCTGTGCAACACATCCCGTGACCCATAGTAGATACGCTGTCAAGAACACATGTGCCCAGAACGAGCTGTTGCAGTTCATTTTCCTTATTTCGTCCTTTTCTCCTACGCACACTGAACCGTGACCCGCTCTCGCTCCCACTCTCCATTCACCTGAACTCTCGGGAGCGCGCTTTCATCCTTCGTGGACCCGCATACAGAAATCACAGGGGGTTGTCCTGAAGCGCCCACAATTTGTCAGTCAGTCTTATTTGTCAACAATAATTTTGACGAACATAGCTTCCAATGCACCAGCTGTGGGATTAGAAACAGTAACCTACATTTCCTTGTAGTTGGTCAGCTGCAGACCATTGATAATGGAGATACTTTATGGTTATGTAGTGATTTAAGAGGAGCAGAGCTCTGCCACCTGTGCCATAAAAGCCCAGGCATCTTGACAGAGGGGTAGTAGTACTCTCAAACAGGCTACACTATTCCCCCTTTTCTCTAGAAGTGTCCGGAGCACAAACCCAATGTGAACATGTGAAGCCAACTCTTGCACTGATGCCACCAATGAAGCAATAGAGGGGGGGCATCGAAACACAGGGCGAAGAGTGAGCTTGAGCAGTGTAGGTGTGGGTATAGTGACTATATGAATGAATTTCCAGCAAATTGAGAGGGGAAAGCTGGAGTGGAGCAGGGCTGAACCAGGGACCTCTGGTTACAGGGCAAATGCACTACCACCTGTGCCATAAAAGCCCATGCCTCTTGGCAGAGGCAATATACCATCATATAGGAAGGCTATGTAGCATATATAGCATAAATTACTTGACTTATGCAGAGTTGAGAATCCTTTTGTGTAAACTCTGTATGGAGTTACTAAGATTAGCTGGTATTCATAAGCATGCTGATTAACAGTGCTGTAGACCTATAGAACAAAATGCTCACTAAACCCTTAAGCATATTGTTTGTCTGACTTTAACAGCGTTAATGGCAAATCAGGAGGAAATAGCGTCTGTTGTCTGCCCTGTCAATGTTAAATAATCATTCCTTGACAGTGGCGATTTTAGCATGTCAATCTTGGTGGGGAAAAACTCCACAACAACAAAAATGTAGATGCATGCCAGACCATGTTTGTATGCGGCTTTATTAACTTAATGATTTTTTTTTTTTAAATGTACATTGTTTGCGATCGGATATGTGACACACGTATTAATGCAAAAATAACATGCAAAACAGGCATCAACAAAAAAAAACATATTTTCTTTAGCTAAACCGGTGGAGCTCGCTCTGAATGACGGGACACCACTGTTTCATGAGCATGCTCACTCATAAGCATGTCAGCGAGTATATGGGACAGTCTTGTGGTGAAACAAGATTCGGCACATTTTCTTGTTGACTACATGTGCAGGCCAGAGAAATCCTTATGTAGCCTCCCTATTCAGAGTATTGCTACCTCTGCCAAGAGGTCTGGACCTTTATGGCACAGGTGAAAATGTGCTTGTACTACACTGAAGGGTTGCTGGTTCAAGCCCCTCTCTGACTGTTCCTTCTCAATTGCCACATTTATCTCCTATCTGAGATCATTAGACAGTCAGTAATCAAATTCAGTAATTCAACACTGAAAAGGTGTTGTAGACTGTATTCCTAACTACACTAAAATAGACTTCTATTCATGTCATTGGAGAGATATTTTTGCAAATGGATATAATAATAGGCTATGTATATTTGTCACTAGCTGTGTAATTATTGATATTCATGAAACCTTAAATATGTGCTGAATAGGTAGAAACAATCCTCATCATTAATGACAAGGCATTATCTAATCACACCCTATTTTGCATAGAGAGACATCATAATGACAGTAAAACATCCACATGGTAATACACACTGTAACCTTTATATTGTATGGGGATACAGAATTAAATAAACATTTTGTTACAGTTTTGACAAAACTAGAAAAAATGTCTGATAAAAAGACCGCAGTTTTACTCCACGACCGCCAGAGGGAGTAAATGTTTTTTCTATTCATTACAAAGGGGCGGGCTCTAACACCCACAACGCCCCGCGCGAGACAAAACGTCATTGGTGTCCGTTCATTATTACTGTTCGGCCAGCAACTGGTTTGGCATTTTTACCTTTAAATCTAGCTCATTTCCAAGCATAGGCTTATAATGTATACATTATTAGGTAGAGAAAAATAACAATAATTAATATATAATTATCAAAGAGAGAATTATTTAATAAGTGTTTACTAGACATCAAGTCACAGAACGATGTTAAGTATCCTGATGTCAAATATCCTAAATGGCATCCATTTAGCCACGTAGAAGCAGAACGAAAAGTCGTCTGAAAAAGGTTGGCTTGTAAACATTTTCCGTGCATTTCAACCATTGTCATGTCAATTTTTATGTATATATATATATATATTATGGTTATTTATTAAACCTTTTCACGTTGTGCGTTGATATATAAATTACACAACTTGTACCGGTGTGAAAATCGGGACATACTAGAATAATTCTAGCCCCATAAACCTCGTAGGATCACAACACACAGTTAATGCAAATATTTGTATAACTAAAGTAACGTTATGGGACTGATGTGTTAACTAGCTAACTTGCAAACGTAGGCTGTCTTTGCTTGACAGGTTGGTAAAGCCAACTAGCTACCTTGCTTGTTACTGAATCCAATCAAATGTATTGGTCGCATACACGTTTAGCAGATGTTATTGCGGGTGTAGTGAAATGCATGTCGTTTGTAAAGCCCAGCCATCTTAAAAACATACACATTTGTTACTTACAATATTCAAAGGCCTAACGTTAGCTTGGCAATGAAGTTAGCTATATTTAGTAACTCAATCCACTTATCGTCAGTTAGCTAGACAGCTTTAGCTGGAGTTGTTCCTCCCAACCACATTCTCCCAGTTGGTCAGAACATTTGACCAAATCTATTGCAAATAATGTACTTTATCAATACATTTGCAATGTTATTATTGCAGACCACGCCCACTTTCGTTTATTTTCGCTACATCCACACTACGCCATCACCGTGGCAAATCCTTTCAGTTGACGGCTAATTTGCATTTAGATGACTCTTTCTTTGATCAGAGTAAATACGTTATGATGCTCATACTACTTAAATATTAACTAACTAAACCTTACATTTTCAGCGGAGACCATTGTTTTGGGTTGTCCTTCCTTGGACGCATGAATTGTATTCAACCTTTTCAACTGGACAAACGGGAAGAAAATGTTTTGAAAGGATTATAGCTACTCTCTTCCATGGGCTCCAGTGCAACATCATTTGATTCTGTATGTAAATGAAAAACCACAAAGCAGCCGTTGCTGAGATGGAGACAGCCAATGGAGAAAACCATCAACTAGACCTGATACCGCAGTCCAAAGAGGATGGTGCTGATCCTGTGGAGAATGATGCTCAGCTACTGAAGAAAGGAGGGCATAATGGTAAGTGTTAGTTAATTAGTTAATACCCTAGCCTGCCCCTCAAATGATAGGATTTGATTAGCTTTATTTTATATATATATATAGGCATATATATATATATATATATATATATATATATATATATATATATAGGCATTCTAGGCAACCTGACTCTGACCTAATTCTGACTGATTTAATGATTCCATCCACTCTCATCATCAAACAATGGAGTGTGTTCTTCCTCAACCAGTTAATTGTAGGAGAACAATTCATTTCAAAAGTTAATAGGAAAGCATAACTGAATGCTTGTATTATTTTCACAGGACATAATTATATGTCCTTTATATGGAGGCAATTCCCCTGTCTTCTACCAGTATTTTTTCCCAACTATGCATGACATGCTTGTGTGCGACCTGCCATTACTTTGTCGCCTCAGGCCATCTGCCCCTCCCTGCTACATCTCTCTTTGTACTTGTATGGGGAATTGCAGTACTGTCTGGACAGAGATCTGGGCCTTATAACTAATCTACAATCCACTGTCACTTCGCAGTCACCAGTGCACTAAGGCATATTTGCATGCTGTCGTTATTCCTACACATCTCACCTTCAATAAAAATAGTTTGGCTATCTTGACACAATTAATAATATCAAACTGCCACTTTCAGTTCCTAAAGCACTAGTCTGGCTTGACAACAAAGCTTGTTTGACTGGTTTCCTGTGAAAGCCACAATAGACTTTGTCATGAAAAGGAGCCTTACCTCCAAGTCCTTTCCTTTTTTAAATTTAAAGTATGTCACAATCTTCTCTCATTGTGTGGTGAAATACAAACTGGATGGATGGATGCCGTAAATGACCTACTATACTGACACACTCCACTGTCAACCCCCAACTCACCCCACTCCCTTGTTGCAGGATCTTTCAAAGCAGACGTGGTGCCTAATGGAGAACGAGTGGCACGGGGCCCGGGGCCAGGTGCTGGAGGGGACGGCCATCCAAATGGCCCCCTGCCTCCTCCATCGCCCCCTGCTGCTCAGGGCACCAGCCCCACCGTCAGCCCCCATTCCAAAGAGCCATCCCAAGGTGTGGCCGCTTTCCCACCACCCATACTAGAGAAGTCTGAGGGAACTAGTGCTGAGGGCCCTGTTCACAAGGGCCACGCATTGCAGTCACTCAGACTGAGTATGCCTATGCAGGAGACTGAATTGTGTAAGCATACTGTAACCTGTTCTTGCAGTGAGTGCCCCCACCCCCCTTTTGCTCTGGGATGTTGCTTCAGAGGCTGACTTGTTGATTAGGCCTACCTCCATATCCTAATTTAATTCCCTTGCCTGTACTTACTACACTCCCATTAAAGAGTTAGATCGAGAGACTATCTGTTTGGTGGTTTGAGCCTGCTTACTTTGTGCAATGCCAGTGGTCATTTAATTGCTTGATTTGGGTCTTGGTGCTTCTCTTGGTAGTGGCTGTATTTAAACTACCCCTTTACATGTGGTGTATGTTGTTTTGGATGACGGCCGAGGCTTACAGGTACCATGATATGCAAAGTATTTGAAGTTTATTAGTTATATTACAGAATATGTCTCATTTTGCCTGAAGAGCCACTAGGCTAACCACTCCCACATAGAATGTTTACAGTGTCACATACATAAACTCGTTTAGAGTATCACATTCTTGGTTTCGTTCCGTTCATGGTGCTCTCTGCTCTAAGTGATGCTGCAATCAGGAAGTCCTCATGCTAACTTCTAAGTTGCACTGATTTGACACCTGTTGGTTGGTCTTCAGCACACCTGGCCAATTGCAGTCAGAGCATCATCAATCAGGCATATCACCAACTGTCTGCTAACTAACTAACTAACCAAAAAAGCTAAAAACAGAATACGTTTGTATACTAAACTACGTTGTGTGTCACATTTTTATTAACGTTACTGTAATAACTAAGTGACTGGCTAATATATGGGATTGATTTGAGTCTTACTCATTTGGCTTTGTAAGTACTGGGTTACGTGCAGTTTCACATGGTGGTAACTAACCATGGTGGATGGAAAACCGTGTCATACAAGCACTCATTTCTTACATAAAAAGGGCTCTAAACTGAGCGACAAAGTAGTTGTAGCACACATAGTTGTGGTTTCCCTCTAAAATGTATTGTATGCTTGTATGACAATGTCTAAGTTATTGTTAGCATATTCTGTGTTGTATGGTGGTGCAGTTAGAACCTTCTATTTCTTGTGTTAAACTTGCTCTTCCTGTAGCTGTCGAAGAGCAATCACTGGAGATGGAGAATGAGGAGAAGATTCGGCATGATGCTCGGCGACGCCTGGAGGAGCAGCTCAAACAGTACAGGGTGCAGAGGCACAAGGAGACGGTGAGTGTGTGTGTGAACCGCGTCAGTCACCAGTCAGGCATTCATCCGGATGAAGCTGTCAGTTGCAAGCTTTACAGAGTTGAATTGAAGCAGAAGTGTTTCTCTAGCATTATTTTGGCATAGCAGGCCTTCTTGCCTAGTTTTGTTGCTATCCACTATCTACAGTATAGTATAAAAATGATCCTCTGTTAGTTTTAGTTGAAGGGTCTGATGTTTGCAGCCCTGAATGTTGCTTCTTTGTGCCCATACAAGAAAACAAGCTAGGGGAAACATTGGTCTGAAGTAGACTACATCCTCTGCTCATGCTACCCTCTCTTCTCATCCAGTCCCACCGCTCTACCTTAAAGAGCCGCACTGGATTCAGCACTCTGGACCCAGACCTCATGATGCACCCAGAGGCTCTCCCCCGGGCCAACACCACCTCCATGACCACAGAGTACTCCTTCCTGCGGACCAACGTCCCCCGGGGCCCAAAGCTGGGCAGCCTGGGCATCCCCCCAGCCAAGGAGAGGAAGTCACGGTCAGCCCGCCCCAGCAAGATCCACTCCCTGGCCGACTACAAGACTCCTGAGCCAGCAGGGGGCAGTAGTGGTGGAGGTGGGGTCAGAACTTCTGCAGACTCCTCCATGGGCTCCTTGGGGTCCAACTTGAGCTCTGTGTCCACCCTGTCAGAGAGCAGCATGAGGTCAGAGGTCAGCTCCATGGAGACGACCTCTTCGGAGGCCCCGCTGAGGTCGTCAATGTCTTTCCAGGACATCTCGGAGGTGGACGCCAGCAGCGAGTCAGGGATGGGGTCGAGGCCCGGTGGAGACGGGAACGACAGCGACAGCTCGACCTACAGCAGCGTGTCCACCTCCACCAGGGGCACTGGAACCTACGGCATGCTGGCTGCAGCAGTGGGCAGGCAGAGGAGCGGGAACTACACAGTGGAGGGTAGGGAGATTGCCCCAGAGGCTATGGGAAACTTCCCCTCACTGCAAGAGGTTCTGCAGGCTGCCAGTGATGAGCAGCACCTGCTGGAGTTGGAGCAGGACAGAGAGGGCACCGGAGAACCACGCAGCCGCAGGGACAGCTTCTCCAGCAGGTAGGCCACACCATCATCAGCACAGCACTTCTGTAATGACACATAGCAACACAAACTGACTGGTGTAGAACTAGTGAATAACATAAGCACATTGCGGTTGCAGATAGTAAATAAGCAGGAACACTAGTCTACTTTAGATCATTGCTGTTATATATCGAATCCGCATGTACACTGGTTTATGTTTGCTTATTTTTCCAATCATAATTTACCATGGATTGTTCTAGAATGCCCCAGTCAATTGCACTTGCAAGATGTATGCTTATATTGTTTAATTGCTTGTTTCCTGCAGTGTGTCATTAGAGAGCTCTGTGATGGGACATGATGAAATGCTCCAGGTTCTGAAGGAGAAGATGAGACTGGAGGGTCAGCTAGAGTCTCTGTCTTCTGAGGCCAACCAGGTATAATTAACATACAGACAAGGTAGTAAGGACTTCATTGTCTTCAATGGCTAACACTTTAAACATAGTTGATCCTAAGGTAATTAACACTCCTTACATGTTCAGACTTACCGTCACTAGAATAGCTAGGTTAGCACCCTACAATTCCTCCCTCTCCTCTCCAGGCTCTGAAAGAGAAGACTGAGCTCCAGGCCCAGCTGGCTACAGTCAACGCCCAGCTGCGGGACCAGGTGGAGCAGGCCCAGGCCAGCCAGGAGAAACAGAGCTCCCTCAACAAGGAGGTCTCCACCCTGCGCCAGAGCTGCTCCCAGCTGGAGAGGGCCATGGTGGAGCTGCAGGGCAACCTAGAGCGCAAGAACGCCGGCCTTTCCTCACTGGGCAATGACCTGCAGGTGGCCGAGGAGCAGTACCAGAGGCTCATGGGGAAAGTGGAGGAGATGCAGCAGAACATGACCTCCAGGGACAACGCTGGTAAATTGGATGGATGGAGAGCCCAGATTTGACATCATGCTTTTAAAACTATCTCCTCACAACATGCTCCACACAATAATACTAATGAAATTCGATGCCTCACTTATTACTGTGCTAAAAACAAAACGCTTTGTGAATGATTTGTTTTGGTGTTGTCCTTCTGCAGTCCAAGAGTTGCGTCAGCAGATGGGTGGACTCCAGACTCAGCTCCAGCAGGTCCAACTAGAGCGCAGCACCCTGCAGAGCCGGCTGAAGACCTCCCAGGCCGAGATTGACTCACTGCAGCAGGTCCGCCAATGGTACCAGCAGCAGCTAGCGCTGGCACAGGAGGCTCGAGTACGGCTCCAGGGTGAAGTGTCCAACATGCAGGTAAGGCTATCTGTGACAAGGGCTCCTCCTTCTACTGAATTGATGTTTTTCAGAGTTGACGTGTTATGAAATTGATGTGGTACGGAGTTGATATGCTGTTTGACTGAGTTGACAAGTTTTCCCTCCCAGGCTTTGCAGATGACCCAGATTGGTGTCATGGAGCACCTAAAGCTGGAGAATGTGACTCTGTCCCACCAGCTGACAGAAACCCAGCATCGCTCCATCAAAGAGAAGGAGCGCATCGCCGTACAGCTGCAGAGTATTGAGGTCTGTCCCCTTGAAAATGAGGAAATATGACATGTTATGTGATTGGTGATAGTTAGATTGTGTTATGTGATTATTAAACATTTTACTGAAAAATAATATAAGATTTACTGGCAAAATAAAATATGAGGAATTAGATTTGAGGTTATTAAGCAGCGTGTGATCTGACCTCTGTCCTTCCTTTGGCCGTAGACTGACATGATGACCCAGGAGGCTGCCTACCAGCAGATCCAGGATGCCAAGAACATGGTGGAGGATGACCTCCAGCACAAGCTAGATGAGTTTGAGGAGGAGCGAGAGCACTTACACAAACTGGCCAACACAGCCAGCTCTCTGGAGAGGGAACTAGAGCAGGTAAAGAACTAATTGTGGGTTTATGAAAACACTTATGAGAACCTTTGTATTGTTCAAATGAATGGTATTTGATAGTCTGGGGCAGTGGTCTAATATCACTGAAAGGTGTGGTCCAATAACAAGGTCTAATACTTTGAGAAAAACTGAATGTCCGCTCACTGGTTTGCTATTTTGCAGCAACATTTGCCTAATGTAACCCCTCTCTGCGTCCCCCACAGATGAAGTTGACCCTATCGCAGAAGGACCTGCAGCTGGAGGCCCTCCAGAAAGACCACCTAGAGCTGATGAGACAGCTGACAGCCACTCAGGAGAGCCTACACACCAAAGAGCAGTCCATCAACCAGCTAGAGGCACGCTACCTAGAGATAGAGGCCACTCTGGCAGAGCTGCAGATAGAGACCAACACCAAAGACGAGAACATCCAGTATCTACAGAATGAGAAGATTGTGCTGGAGGTGGCCCTCCAGGCTGCCAGGACTGATAAAAGGCAGCTGGACGAGGGGGCCGAGAGGCTGGGGGAGGAGGTGCTGGTGTCCTCGTACCTCCTGGATCAGCTCAGGCAGGAGGTCCAGGTGAAAGCCTCACAGGTGAGAAGCAAACCGCCGTCGAGCCAATGGGTCCCATCACACACTACCCTACTATGGCTGTTGAGCAACCATGTTTGAGCTTACGTAGAATGTAAACCCCTTCTCCTCTTTGTTTTTAGATTGAAACTCTGCAGCAGGAAAATGGCACCCTGAAGAAACAAGCCCAGAAATTGAAAGAGCAGTTCATACAGCAAAAGGTGCTTGTCACTTTTTTGGCTTTGGGAGGATTGTTGACACACACACATATAATTCATCTCTTCACACCTCTTCTTGTTCCCCACCCATCAGGTGATGGTGGAGGCCTATCGGCGGGACGCGGGCTCCAAGGAGCAGCTGATCAGTGAGCTGAAGTCGACGAAGAAGCGTCTGGTGTCGGAGGTGAGGGGGCTGAAGCAGGAGCTGCTGGAGGCCCAGGGGCAGAAGCAGAAGGCTGAGCTGGAGCAGAGCCGGCTGCAGAAGGAGGTGGTCCAGGTCTCGCAGCAGATGAACAGCCTGCAGAACCACCTGCAGTCCGTGCAGACCGAGAGGGATCAGCTGGAGATACAGATCCAGGTACACAATGCCTCCCTAGAAGCTTTAGGTTTTTTCTAGGATTTCCTAAGGGTTTTCTTTGCATTACTTCCATGACAGTACTTGCATTACATATCCCATTGCCTTATCTGGCTATCTTAGATAGGCATTTGATAATAATCAGTGTGCGTTTGATGTCCCTCCACAGTCCCTGCAGTTTGACCAGAGTCAGCTAGCAGCAGTGACAGAGGAGAATGAGGGCCTGAAGAAACAGGTGGAGCAGATGCAGTCGGAAGCCAAGAAGTGAGTCAAAACATTTCTAAAGGCAGACTGACTTCTGGAACTAGCCTGATTACCATAGTAATGGCCCAACAAGATTCATTATGAATCTCTATAAATGGTATAAGTAAACTCGGCTAAAAAAGAAACGCCCTCTCACTGTCAACTGCGTTTATTTTGTATAAATATTTGTATGAACATAACAAGATTCAACAACTGAGACATAAACTAAACAAGTGCCACAGACATGTGACAAACAGAAATTGAATAATGTGTCCCTGAACAAATGAGGGGTCAAAATCAAAAGTAACAGTCAATGCAGCTGGTGGCCACACCAGATACTTAGTACTGCAGTGCATGTCCTCCTCATGGACTGCACCATATCTGCCAGTTCTTGCTGTGAGATGTTACCCCACTCTTCCACCAATGCACCTGTAGGTTGCCAGACATTTCTGAGGGGAATGGCCCTAGCCCTCACCCTCCAATCCAACAGGTCCCAGACGTGCTCAATGGGATTGAGATCCGGGCACTTCGCTGGCAATGGCAGAACACTGACATTTCTGTCTTGCAGGAAATCACGCACAGAATGAGCAGTATGGCTGGTGGCATTGTCATGCTGGAGGGTCATGTCAGGATGAGCCTGCAGGAAGGATACCACATGAGGGAGGAGGATGTCACACAGCATTGAGATTTCCTGCAATGACGACAAACTCAGTCCGATGATGCTGTAGCACACCGCCCCAGACCATGACGGACCCTCCACCTCCAAATCGATTCCGCTCCAGAGTACAGGCCTCGGTGTAACACTCATTCCTTCAATGATAAACGCGAATACGACCATCACATCATCAATAGGCCTACAAGCCCTCAGGCCAGCCTCTCTCAGCATATTGCGGACAGTCTGAGCACTGATGGAGGGATTGTGCGTTCCTGGTGTAACTCGGCAGTTGTTGTTGCCATCCTGTACCTGTCCCACAGGTGTGATGTTCGGATATACTGATCCTGTGCAGGTGTTGTTACACGTGGTCTGCCACTGCGAGGACGATCAGCTGTCCTTCCTGTCTCCCTGTAGCGTTGTCTTAGGAGTCTCACAGTACGGACATTGCCCTGGCCACATCTGCAGTCCTCATTCCTCCTTGCAGCATGCCTAAAGAACGTTCACACAGATGAGCAGGGACCATGGGCATCTTTCTTTTGGTGTTTTTCAGAGTCAGTAGAAAGGCCTCTTTAGTGTCCTACGTTTTCAGAACTGTGAGCTTAATTGCCTACCGTCTGTAAGCTGTTAGTGTCTTAACGACCGTTCCACAGGTGCATGTTCATTAATTGTTTATGGTTCATTGAACAAAGTGGGAAACAGTGTTTAAACGCTTTACAATGAGGATCTGTGAAGTTATTTGGATTTTTACGAATTATCTTTGGAAGACAGGGTCCTGAATAAGGGACGTTTCTTTTTTTGCTGAGTTTATATGAACGGAAATAAGTTTCTCTCTCAATCTCTAAGTCAGTTTGCTTAGATGTGCGCTACTGTTGATGTGTCTAATTGTCTTGTTTTCCTCTCTCAGGGCCATCTCAGAGCAGAAGGTGAGAATGAAGCGGCTGGGGACTGATTTGACCAGCGCGCAGAAGGAGATGAAGGCCAAGCACAAGGCCTATGAGAACGCAGTCGGCATCCTGAGTCGCAGGCTCCAGGAAGCCCTGGCAGACAAGGAGACCACAGAGGCAGAGCTGGTCAAAGTCAAGGCCCAGGTCTCAGATGGAGGCAACAATCAGGCCCTGCAGGTACATATAGTACTACCTTGATAAGGGCCCAGTGTTTTTCCTGATCAAATGACTTAACTAGGAACTAGGGTCCAGAGTTTGTTTCTGGTCACATCATGTGGCAATACTCATAACATAAGATTTCAGCACATCTTTAGCTGTGGTGATATTTCTATAGCTTAACCTATACTTGTTCCAGGATAAAATTGAGGTTCTGCAGAGTGAGCTCCAGGCTGTGAGCCACAGCAAGGCCATGCTGGAGAAAGAGCTTCAGGAGGTAATTTCCCTCACCAGCACTGAGCTGGAGGAGTACCAGGAGAAAGTAATGGAGCTTGAGGATGAGGTGAGTGGTTGTCTTACCTACAATGCAGGATCTTAATTTGATCACCATTTTGCAGGAGAACTTTTCTGCAATGCAGGATTTTTAAAAGTTGTAATGTATTTTTTAGGTAAAATATTTTCTCGTAGCGATTACTTTTTGTCCATGCTATCCCAACCCCTTTGAAAATTACTCGCAGCCAATGGTATAAGTGCTTCTCAAAGGTTTGATTGTAAAATCGTAGATCTTTGGCATCCACAGCTGCAGGAGGCACGATGCTTCAAAAGGCGGATTAGGAGGCTGGAAGACACCAACAAGAAGCTATCCTTGGAGCTGGAACATGAGAAAGGAAAGTTGACAGGATTAGGGCAGTCCCACAATGCACTGCGGGAGCATTCCAATATTCTGGAGACTGCCCTAGCCAAGAGAGAGGCAGACCTGGTCCAGCTCAACCTCCAGGTAAAAGGCTTCAATGTTACATTCAGTTACTACTATCAATGATCAATTAACTGACTAAACCCATACGATAACACCATTAATGGTTGCCCTTTTTCATTAAAAAGCTAACAGAAGAGATTTTTTCTTCTCTTCCCTTATCCACAGGTGCAAGCCGTACTAAAACGCAAAGAGGAGGAAGACCAGCAGATGAAACAGCTGGTCCAGACACTACAGGTCGCCTTGGAGAAGGAAAAGACAAAAGTCAAGGACCTGAAAGAGCAGGTAAAGACTCCCAACCCAACAGTCATAACCTGTTGTCAGTAACACATTATATACACATACAACCCCCCCTGAAGGAGACAAACTGGCCCAGTCACAACATAGTCTTGTGTTGTCATTAACACATTGAAACATACTGTAATGAACTGGAGACAGACTGTAAGTGTGTGTTGTGCACTAGGTGGCAGCAGCCAAGGCGGAGGCTGCCCACAACAGGCGGCACTACCGGGCAGCCATGCTGGAGCTGTGTGAGATCAAGAAGGACCTGCAGGCCAAGGAGGAGCTGGTCAAAGTCCTGCACAGCGAGGCACACAAACTACAGTGAGTCTAAATGTGCACTTTATAGTTTAGTGAATAAGACCTGCAATGATGCTGTGTTTAACAGATAGAGAAGATTTTGATTACCCTATGAGTTGATGGAATCGTTAGGGAATCCTCTGTCCTTGTATTTTAGGGAATAACCCCATCCAACTCAAATAATCTTTTTCTTTTGATTTAATGTCTCCCCTTTATTTTAACATTGTCTTACCCTAATATCATTTCCTTCCCCTCCATAGGGCTCAGGATGAGAAACACTCTCAGGAGGTCTCCAGGTTCCAGGAGGAGCTGTCAGAGGCCCACTCCCACCTCCAGATCCTGCAGAAACAGCTGGATGAGCAGTTCAGCAAGCAGCCTCTCACCAACCAGGAGGTAACTAGCTATGCCACACCACGCTATACAAAAGGCACAACCATGGTCGTGTTCAGTAGGGAGAAACCATTCAGAACTTTTCCAATAAGAACACACTTTTGTTTTGCTATGGTGTGCCCTACTGAACACAACCCAGGACTGAATGGGGAAGTAGTTTGTTGAAAGTGACATCGGTCAATGACTCTTGAATGTGTTCTCTCCCCCAGGTGGAGGATTTGAAGTGGGAGGTGGAGCAGAGGCAGAGGGAAATCGAGGCCCAGAGACAGCAGCTCGAGATGGTGGAGCAGTGTAGCCAGAGGGAGCTGGACAGCCTGCAGACCGCTCTACAGGTACACACACACAGATCAAATCAAATTGTATTGGTCTCATACACATATTTAGCAGATGTTATTGCAGGTGTAGAGAAATTCTTGTGTTCCTAGATCCAACAGTGCAGTAGTATCTAACAATTCACAACAATACACACAAATCTAAAAGTAAAAGAATGGAATTAAGCTCCCGAGTGGTGCAGTGCTTCCGAGTGGTGCAGTGATCTAATGCACTGCATCACAGTGCTAGAGGCGTCACTACAGATATACCAGTTGAATATCATAAAATTGGGGAGAAAAAAATTGTAAATATATCAATATTAGGATGAGCAATGTCTCCTTGGCATTGACTAAAATACAGTATATACATATGAAAGGTGTAAAGCAGTATGTAAACATTAAAGTGACTAGTGTTCCATTTAAAGTGACCAGTGAGTCCATGTCTATGTACATAGGTCAGCAGCCTCTTAAGGTGCAGGGTTGAGTAACCGGCTAGATGGGAACATGCACGCACACCCAACAGGGTAGTGAGGACATACAGTTGAAGTCGGAAGTTTACATACACTTAGGTTGGAGTCATTAAAACTAGTTTTTCAACCACTCCACAAATGTCTTGTTAACAAACTATAGTTTGTTATTAGGACATCTACTTTGTGCATGACACAAGTAATTTTTACAACAATTGTTTACAGACAGATTATTTCGCGTATAATTCACTGTATCACAATTCCAGTGGGTCAGAAGTCTACATACACTAAGTTGACTGTGCCTTTAAATAGATTGGAAAATTCCAGAAAATGATGTCATAGCTTTAGAAGCTTCTGATAAATTATGTCAATTAGCCTGAGTCCATTGGAAGTGTACCAGTGGATGTATTTCAAGGCCTACCTTCAAACGCAGTGCCTCTTTGCTTGACATCATGGAAAAAATCAAAAGAAATCAGCCAAGACCTCTGAAAAGGTATTGTCAACCTCCACATGTCTGGTTCATCCTTGGGAGCAATTTCCAAACACCTGAAGGTACCATGTTCATCTGTACAAACAATAGTACGCAAGTATAAACATCATGGGCCGTCATACCGCTCAGGAAGGAGAAGCGTTCTGTCTCCTAGAGATGAACGTACTTATGTGCAAAAAGTGCAAATCAATCCCAGAACAACAGCAAAGGATATTGCGAAGATGCTGGAGGAAACAAGTACAAAAGTATATATATCAACAGTAAAAAACAGTCCTATAACCTGAAAGGCCGCTCAGCAAGGAAGAAGCCACTGCTCAAAAACCGCCATAATAAAAGCCAGAATATGGTTTGCAACTGCACATGGGGACAAAGATCGTACTTTTTGGAGAAATGTCCTCTGGTCTGATGAAACAAAATATAACTATTTGGCCATAATGACCATCGTTATGTTTGGAGGAAAAAGGTGGAGGCTTGCAAGCCAAAGAACACCATCCCAACCGGGAAGCACGGGGGTGGCAACATCATGTTGTGAGGGTGCTTTGCTGCAGGAGGGACTGGTGCACTTCACAAAATAGATGGCTTCATGAGGACGGACAATTATGTGCATATATTGAAGCAACATCTCAAGACATCAGTCAGGAAGTTAAAGCTTGGTCGCAAATGGGTCTTCTAAATGGACAATGACCCCAAGCATACTTCTACAGTTGTGGCACAACAAAGTCAAGGTATTGGAGTGGCCATCACAAAGCCCTGACCTCAATCCCATAGAAAATTTGTGAGCAGAACTGAAAAAGAATGTGCGAGCAAGGAGGCCTACAAACCTGACTCAGTTACACCAGTTCTGTCAGGAGGAATGGGCCAAAATTCACCCAACTTATTGTTGGAAGCTTGTGGAAGGCTTCCCAAAACATTTGACCCAAGTTAAACAATTTAAAGGCAATGCTACCAAATTCTAATTGAATGTATGTACGTTTTTACTAGGATTAAAGGAATGGTAAAAAACTGAGTTTAAATGTATTTGGTTAAGGTGTTTTGTAAAC
The DNA here is from genome assembly GCF_036934945.1 of Oncorhynchus masou masou. Taxonomy (NCBI): domain Eukaryota; kingdom Metazoa; phylum Chordata; class Actinopteri; order Salmoniformes; family Salmonidae; genus Oncorhynchus; species Oncorhynchus masou. The sequence continues at coordinate 36,874,920 of NC_088212.1, forward strand.
TTCAGACTTCAATTGTAGCTGGCTAGTTCCACTGCACAGTGCTATCATCCAGACTCTAAACCACAGATGCATCACTCTATCATTGACCATTGTGTTGCCATTTTGTAACTGACTTAGCCTTGCTCTGCATTCTAGGGGATTAAGGTGGAGCTGGAGTCTGTGCAGGAGGAGCTCAGCAGCACCAGGAAAGATAAGTTCATGCTGCAGGCCAAGGTGGGGGAGCTGAGGAACAGCATGAAGACTGTCCTGCTGCAGAACCAGCAGCTCAAACTGGACCTCAAACAGAACCGCCTCCGGAAGGTAAGCTACCTGAGGAAGAAGAGGACATTTTTTAAATTTTGTCAGATGTTATGGCTTTTTAATATTGGTGTTGTGTCAAATTGAGACCTACCTGGCTGAGACTGAGGTGCACTTTTTTATTTACATGTTTTTATCAGTAGGGATGGTATTTCATATTGGTGTGTTTGGTAGAATATACAGCTCATCCAATGGTTTTGAGAAGGCGGTGGATATCCAAGTGTCACATGGTATACAGTGCATTCGGAAGTATGCAGACCCCTTGACAAACTGTTTTTTGTTTTTTTTAATTTGAGCAAATGTAAAAAAAAAAAAATACAAAAAAAACAGAAAATAGCTTATTTACGTAAGTATTCAGACCCATTGCTATGAGACTCAAAATTGAGCTCAGGTGCATCCTGTTTCTATTGATCAGCCTTAAGATGTTTCTACAACTTGAAGTCCATCTGTGGTAAATTTAATTGATTGGACATGATTTGGAAAGGCACACCTGTCTATAAGGTCCCACAGTTCAGTGCGCATATCAGAGCAAAAAACGAGCTATGAGGTCGAAGGAATTGTCCATAGAGCACCGAGACAGGATTGTGCACAGATCTGCACAGATCTGGGGAAGGGTACCAAGAAATGTCTGCAGCATTGAAGTTCCCCAAGAAAACAGTGGCCTCCATCATTCTTAAATGGAAGAAGTTTGGAACCACCTAGGCTCTTCCTAGATCTGGCCAAACTGAGCAATCGAGGGGGGGTGGCTTGGTCAGGGAGGTGACCAAGAACCCAATGGTCCCTCTGACAAAGCTCCAGAGTTCCTCTGTGGAGATGGGAGAACCTTCCAGATGGACAACCATCTTTGCAGCACCCCACAAATCAGATTTAAATATTTGGCCTGAATGCCAAGTGTCACGTCTGGAGGAAACCTGGCACCATCCCTACAGTAAAGCATGGTGGTGGCAGCATCATGGTGGGGTGATATTTTTCAGTCTGAAGGACTGGGAGACTAGTCAGGATCGGGGGAAAGATGATCAGTGCAAAGTACAAAGAGATCCTTGATCCAGAGTGCTCAGGACCTCAGACTGGAGCGAAGGTTCACCTTCCAACAGGACAACGACCCTAAGTACACAGCCAAGACAACGCAGGAGTGGCTTCGGGACAAGTCTCTGAATGTCCTTGAGTGGCCCAGCCAGAGCTCGGACTTGAACCCGATCGAACATCTCTGGAGAGACCAGAAAATAGTGCAGAGACACTCCGCATCCAGCCTGACAGAGCTTGAGAGGATCTGCAGAGAAGAATGGGAAAAACTCCCAAATACAGGTGTGCCAAGCTTGTAGTGTCATACCCAAGAAGACTCGAGGCTGTAATTGCTGCCAAAGGTGCTTCAACAAAGTACTAAGTAAAGGGTCTGAATACTTATGTAAATGTGATATTTAATTTTTTAAATTTTATTTTATATATATAATATATATATATATATATATATATATACACACACACACACACATTTGCAAAAATGTCTAAACCTGTATTTGCTTAGTCATTATGGGCTATTGTATCCATATGGGGGGGGGACTAGTTTATACATTTTAGAATAAGGCTGTAACGTAACAAAATATGGAAAAAGTAAAGGGATCTGAATACTTCCCGAATGCACTCTGTTTTGTTCTAGTTTGATGAAGGGGTATAAAAAGTTGTTTTTTCTTAATAAACACGCTTGAGAGCATATATCACACAGAATGTAGTCTTCCTTTATGTGCTGATGTGTTCCTTTCCTGATTGAGCAGCAGAGGATGGAGCCATCGAACCCAGTGACCCCGGTGAAGATCCCAGACTGCCCTGTGCCTGCCTCCCTGCTGGATGAGCTGCTCAAGCCCTCTGCCTCCGTCAGCAAGGAGCCCCTCAATAACCTGCACAACTGTCTGCGCCAGCTCAAGTAAGAAAATACCACCATGTCTTCCTTACCTTCTGGGAGTGGAAAACCTGCGGGGAAAATATGCTATTGTACCTCACGATAGCCAGAATGAAATCCTTTACTCTCAAAAACGTAATTGTCTCACATGTGGATGGTGTATTATAATGATGTAATAGGAATCTGATGCCAGTACACTAAAGTGATTGTGTTTCCCCTGCAGACATGAGATGGACAGCCTTCAGAAGCAGATGGAGGAGCACACAGTCACCGTGCACGAGTCCATGACGTCATGGACTAACGCAGAGGAAGAACTTGCTCGACTGGGGGTGCCGCTGGACAATGACTCCGCAACATCCACCCATCTAAACCATGTGGACAGTAACAGAGGAGGAGGAGAGGAGGAGACACAGCCATTGTAATGCAGCACCTTCTCAGGCAGACAGAGTGGAGTTTTATCCACAAGGCCACTTATTTTTTACCTCCCTACCTAACCATTCCCCCCCTATTTCTTATCAATTGCTGCCAACATTTGGCATTATTATCCCATTAGCACAGACAATGCTTGGGTAAAGTAATTTGTACTTATACCATAGCTTTACTCTTTATTTGGGCTTTCCCTGTCTATATTTCTGTTATGGCTGTCATATTTATTTATTTAAAATTCAGGAATTACAAGATTGAATCTTAAATAACATTGACAACTCCTCTGTTAGGGGATTCCTCTGGTCTTCTGCTTTGAAGTCATAGACCCCATGTAAGGCCTATTCTCTTCTGTCTCTCAAACAATCCAAATTTGCCATGGCATCTGACCATTACCCCAGTTTAATTATGGTAGAGGTTTGTTTGCGCATACTGGTACTTTCTCATGCACTAGTTAGATAAGTGAGACAGTTTAAAGCCTGCATAAAGTGTCTGCCATTGTTGTTATAAGCTATATTGTTAGTAACACATGCTACAGACCCCTCTGAACTGTTTTCCTGTGCCTGTGAATGAGAGCTGGTTCGTAAACATGAATTCCAAATCAATCCCTTATCTCCCCACTTAGACACTCCTGAAGATCTGAAATGATTGGATGAATGTTTATTTATTATTGAACCTTTATTTAACTAGGCAAGTCAGTTAAGAACAACTTCTTATTTACAATGACAGCCTACACCATTCAAACCCGGATGACACTGAGCCAATTGTGCACGCCCTATGGGACTCCCAATCGCACCCGGTTGTTATGCAGCCTGGATGGTTACTGTGAAACAGTAACCATACTACACACATTCAATTCTCTCAGGTCTACACAAGTGTATAGGGTGTAGGCTAGAGGTTGATTTGGGATGTAGAGAGTCATCTGGTCAAATGCCCCTATGGCTTTTGGACTGATTGATGAATCCCCATCATTCTCCTTTTAGTACGCCTCACATTTTAATGTCATTAACATCAATCTATTTGTTTTTTTAATTGCTTCTTGTTGAAAAAGCAGTGTTCTTTAAAAAAAAACGTTTTATAAAGCTTTCTATGGACATATCACTGTGGGCTCTGCAACTGTGTGGAATCCTTCTTAACTGTGTATTAAGTTGTTTGTTGTCTGATTTGGACTGTAGTAATGTGTTTTGCAAAGCATTAATAAGGAATCTTTTTTGAAGGACTAAATGTTATGAATGAAATTATCATTATTCCTATTGAAAGTGTGTGTTTGCAAATCCAAACTGAATTGTTTATAGTTAAATACTTGGGTAGTCTCAACCGATGTTGCACAATTAATGAGGGCTTCCTGTAACTGACTGAGGGGAAGGTGTAAGATAACTTTTACGCAAAATGTTACTACTACTTTGAGTGAGATGTATTCATTTTTGTTGTTACTATGGTTTCATATTTACAGAAAAAGTCCACCCCTTAATTGCTTGTTTAATTCCTTTGAGGTTGGTTTTCTGTCAAGGGAAATTATTCTTTGCAGAGATGAATATAAGAATACTTTTTTTCTCTACTTATTCCTATAATTTAATGACTTGATCATTATGTAATAGTGTGATGAGCAAAAAAAAACCATTTGAGAATTAATTTTTTTAATGATATGCAACCTGTAAATCAAAGTATTTCATTTTTTTTAAACTGACAATTGTTAAAAGTCCAAATGAAGATGCAGCAATGGGCACCATAACCTACAGCACATGCAGTTGTGATGTGACTGATGTTTTATATGCCAGTATACTCAATTCGAGACAACCTGTATCATACCAGTCAAAGTAAATAGAATATTTTTAACCACACTGTAATTACATGGGTATTTTCAAAGGGACAACCTATAGTTGAAGGGAAAGCTATGTTCAGTTGACTGGTAATTAATAACTGATAACATTGACTATATTCTAAGCTACCTTTTACTGTTATCTGTATATTTGAATACATAACATCTGTTGGTACATGGAGCTGGGATACTAGTTCTCTAAATAAACCTTGCTGTATTTGGTGTTCAATCTTTTAATTTGCAAATATTTGCATAGAACTGCTAAACAGATTCATTCCAATATATAAAATGTTAAAAATACAATTGTATTTCTCATAAAGTTGAACTATTCGTCAATGCTCATCCATTTTCGTATTTCATACACTGCCGTTTGATTGTTAGGTTGGCTGTAGGATTTATAATTGATTAGATTACCTTTAATTAGTTAATTAATTGATCCCCTGCTTTTATCATTTTTTCCAAACTGGCTTTTCCTTAGCTATCTTTGATATTTGGAAATACATATCCAATTTGTTAATAGGATATAGTTTATTATAGATTACAGTGGTGGCAAAAGTACCCAACAGTCATACTTGAGTAAAAGACTTAATAGAAAATGACTCAAGTAAAAGTCAAAGTTCTAGGTTTAAAATATATTTAAGTATCAAAAGTTAAAATAATTTCAAATTCCTTATATTAAGCAAACCAGATGACACCAATTTTTTTTACGGAAGCCATGGGCACCCTACAACATTGAGAAATTATTTACAAACGAAGCATGTGTGTTTTGTGAGTCCGCCAGATCAGAGGCAATAGGGATGTCCAGGGATGTTCGGTTGATGGGTGTATGAATTTGACTATTTTCCTGTCCTAAGCATTCAAAATGTAACGAGTACTTTTGGGAGTCAAGGAAAATGTGTGTAGTAAGAAGTACAATGTTTTCTTAAGGAATGTATTGAAGTGAAAGTAGTCAATAATATAAATAGTAAAGTAGAGATACCCCCAAGAAACTACTTAAGTAACGTTATTACTTTAAAGTATTTACTTTAAACCAGTGATAGATTATGGCTGGCATGGCTCACTTCAGAGTACAGGCTCAATTTCGAGCAAGCATTATGTTAGTCAAAACCTGGGTCCTTTATCATCACATTTTGAAACCGTCGTGGTGAGGACAGGAGGAGATCAAGGAGGTGTGCATGCTAACGTTGATTATGTTGTCATTTCAAATACTGTGAAATAAGTGACGTTTCCAAGTCAAAATTTACCAGTTGTTGCCTTAACAAAATATCATTGTGTATTCCAACTTGTTTATTCAATCTACAGTTGTCACAGCTAACGAGCTTGCTAATTGTTTGTTGTACAGCAACTCGCGTATGTCTGCCTATACACGGGTAGCTAGCTACCTGGTGGTGTTTTTCTGAAGGATCGAATTGATTTTAATGTTGTGGGGGTATACTTTTCCTCGACTAGCCAAAAGTTACCAATGTTCTATGAGAATTGTGTTGCTGGCTAGCTAGTTTTTAGGCTAAACTTCCGGTTTAACTAGCCAGCAATTAATTGTGTTTTGCACCGGCTGAAAGTTTATTCCATTCAATTTAGATCCGCACTGCCACCCGGGCTTGAGCCAGATGCCCGGCTCTGTGCGACGGCCAAGTCCGCTCAAAACAAAATAGACTTAACTAAGCACGTGTAGTAATGTGAATAGGATTGCTTTTTCACATGAACATTTGCTTTTGATTAAAACGCTTTATCTGCCTTCCCAATGAAAACTATTTGAAAATTCTAACATTTATTTTATGAAAAAGAGATGTTCTATGTTTTTGAATGATGACAGAGCTGCCCATATTACTGTTCGATTTGAGAAGGGCTCTCCTCCCTCCCCGTTTTTGCCCGATAAAGTGACGGGCCATTGCCGGTGTACCCCGGGACACAATAATCGAACCCCCTCACTGGCATGAGGTCTGCCTTGGAAGTGAGCATGCGTACAATGTCTTGTAAACAATGAGACGATTCCAGACCGTCTTGAGCTTTGTCTATTTCAACAGATTATCTTTGCTGAATATTAAAATACATTTCAGATCATGAACGAAAATAAATTAAGGTGATGTCTGGTAAGTAGAGATGTACATGTGTCGTCTGATGTAATCAAGTCTGAGTTAAAAATATATTTGTATCGGTAAAATTACCATGAAGACATGATATCAAATTGTTAATGCACGAAAGTAGACAACAGGAATGGCACTTGGGCGTGACACCATGCGATTGAATCGATTAAGATTCGAAATATTCCCACGCCTCCTCTGAAATCGGTGATGTAAAAAAATAACGAACGCAAAAGGCTTTAAAATGTGCTTTATTCCTAGATTTTGATCAGAGCTTTCCACCCCGGTGCAAATATTTCGAATCGCTCGTTCCGTTCATTATGGCTTGCATGTTTGTGAAGCTGCTTAAAAACCAAGTGTCACGTAGGCGGGCTGCAGTGGGGTTAAGGTTTGTTTGAGGGTTTTTTCATATCCAAGATAAATAATTTGTTCTAGGCTTTGAAACAGTTACAGCTATACCTCTTTGTCCTTTAATGGCAGAGCCGTACTTAACGGCTGTCTAGTATGGATCAGGGTGAATGGGGTGGACTTGTTATCAATAAGCTCAAAAGGGTGTTTTGTGTTTTTAATTCTTCCTAAATATGTTTAAAATCTATTTCCTAACCATGCAAAGATTAAGTAGCCGCCATAGGCACATTAATCATTGTATTGTATTATACTGTCAGTGTCACTATCATTACACAGCAGTTTGACTATCAAATCCCTCCCTCCCCAATGCAGGTAGCCTAGCTGAAGCATGGAGGCAGTTCTGAGAGGGCTGAGAGGGCTGAGTACAGATGAGCTGCGAGAGGAGTTCACCAGGGCCGACCTCAAGTGCGGCCCAATCACGGCCACCACTCGCGCCATCTTCGAGAGGAAGTTGGCCCGCGTCTTGACAGAAGCCGAGGGCAGCAGCAGCGCCACAGACACGGACAGTAGCAGTAATGCCACCACCACAGGCCCAGGCAGCAGTGCAAAGGCCGCCAGTGCAGCAGGGCAGGCCAAACCGGTGCCATCATGTGCCACAACATCAACACCCACTGGCACTGACTCTCTTAAGGTTGTCAGTGATGAGGTGGATTTTGGTTACGGAATGGGGCTCAATCCCCCAGAGGAAGAGGAACTTGGCCTGACAGTAAAGTCAAGGACCCCTTGTAATATCGGTGTGGAAGACCCTGGCTCTCAGTCTAAAACAGAGACTCCTTCAAAGACAGCACAAATGTCACCAACGTTCTTCTATGGAGTGTGTCCGTTGTGGGATGATGTCTTGGCTACAAATGGTAAGACACATTGTTGACATATCTTTTACATTTGCATTTTAAAGCATAATTGAGAAATAATTAATTTCATTTAGAATATTTTACATTTTGGCCTCCTTTTAGACGCCATATTATTTAATCTGTATGTGCTACAAAGCAAACTGTCATACAGTACATTCTGAAAGTATTCAGACCCCTTGACTTTTTCCACATTTTGTTATCTTAGTCTTCTAAAATGGATTACATCGTTCACCCCCCTCAATCTACTCACCTTTGGCAGTGATTACAGCTTCAAGTTTTCTTGAGTATGATGCTACAAGCTTGGCACACCTGTATTTGGAGAATTTCTCTGCAGATTATCTCAAGCTCTGTCAGATTGGATGGGGAGAGTCGCTGCACAGCTATTTTCAGGTCTCTCCAGAGATGTTAGATCGGGTTCAAGTATGCTCTGGTTGGGCCACTCAAGGACATTGAGACTTGTCCTGAAGCCACTCCTGCGTTGTCTTGGCTGTGTGCTTAGGTTTGTTGTCCTGTTGGAAGGTGAACCTTCTCCTCAGTCTGAGGTCCTGAGCGTTCTGGAGCAGGCTTTCATCAATGCTCTCTCTGTACTTTGCTCCGTTCATCTTTCCCTCGATCCTGACCAGTCTCCCAGTCCATACCACTGAAAAACATCCCCACAGCATGATGCTGTCACCACCGTGCTTCACCATAGGGATGGTGCCAGGTTTCCTCCAGATGTGATGCTTGGCATTCAGCACAAAGAGTTCAATCTTGGTTTCATCAGACCAGAGAATCTTGTTTCTCATGGTCAGTCCTTTCAGGTGCCTTTTTGGCAAACTCCAAGTGGGCTGTCATATGCCTTTTTACTGAGGAGTAGCTACTCTACCATACATGCCTGATAGGTGTAGTGCTGCAGAGATCGCTGTCTGCCTGGAAGGTTCTCCCATCTCCACAGAGGAACTCTAGAGCTCTGTCAGTGACCATCAGGTTCTTGTCACCTCTCTGACCAAGGCCCCTCTCCCCCGATTGCTCAGTTTGGCCAGGCGGCCAGCTCTAGGAAGAGCCTTGGTGGTTCCAAACTTCTTCCATTTAAGAATGATGAAGGCCACTGTGTTCTTGGGAACCTACGATGCTGCAGACATTTTTTGGTACCCTTCCACAGATCTGTGCCTCGACACAATCTGGTCTCGGCATTCTATGGGCAATTGCTTCGACCTCACTGCATGGTTTTTGCTCTGACATGCACTGTCAACTGTGGGACCTTTATATAGACCGGTGTGTGCCTTTCTAAATCATGTTCAATCAATTGAATTTACCACAGGTTGACTCCAATCAAACATCTCAAGGAGGATCAATGGAAACAGGATGCACCTGAGCTCAATTTCGACTCTCATAGCAAAGGGTCTGAATACTTGTGTAAATAAGATCTGTTTTTTATTTGTAATACATTTGCTAACATTTCTGAACGTGTTTTCGCTTTGTTATTATGGGGTATTTTGTATAGGTTGAGGAATATTTGTTTATTTTTTATTTCGTTCATTTTAGAATAAGACTAACGTAATAAAATGTGGAAAAAGTCAAGGGGTCTGAATACTTTCAGAATGCACTATATGAAGCTGTACCACTTGCTCTGCTATGAGTAGTACTTTGATTTCAATAAAAAAAATCTGCCATTAATTGATCAATATTGAAATTATAAACATGCATATTTAAAATATAACATTTGATTTGCTTAATTTTTGTATATATTGTTTAATATAATATACTCTACAGAAATTCTGGTCCTGAAGAGCAGAACACTTTTGTTTTTGTTTCTACCTGGTAGTTAATTGTGCTCACCTGGTGTCCCATGTGTGAATTATTCCCTGATTAGGAGATAAGGAAACCCAGAAGTGTTTCAGCCCACCAGGATGGGAATTGGGCAGCCCTGCTACAGAGTCCAATGGCGGCAAGCTTTACACCACTCCAGCCAACGCTTGGCATTGTGCATGGTGTTTTTAGGCTTGTGTGTGGCTCCTCGGTCATGGAAACCCATTTCAGGAAGCTCCCGGCGAACAGTTCTTGTGCTGATGTTGCTTCCAGAGGCAGTTTAGAACTCTGTAGTGAGGGTTGCCACCGAGGATAGACTATTTTTACACGTTTCAGCACTTGGTGGTCCTGTTCTGTGAGCTTGTGTTGCCTACCACTTTGCGGCTGAGTCGTTATTGCTCCTAGACGTTTCCACTTCATAATAACAGTACTTACAGTTGATTGGCGCAGCTATAGCAGGGCAGACATTTGACGAACTGACTAGTTGGAAAGGTGGTATCCTATGACAGTGCTACGTTGAAAGTCACTGAGCACTTCATTAAGGACAATGTTTGTCTATGGAGGTTGCATGGTTGTGTGCTCCATTTTCTACACCTGTCAGCAACGGGTGTGGCTGAAATAGCCAAATCCACTCATTTGAAAGGGCACCCACATACTTTTGTGTATATATAGGGTATATGTCATATATTTGTAAGCATAATTATTATGCTTTAAGATTCAAATGTATGTTAACAATCCTTCCTCCAAAGGACCTATGAATCCAATTTTGTGGGGGGGAACATGTATATTTTTGTAAAAAAAAAAAATTGGAGGAATCACCCAAACCTGCAATTTACTTTGGCCTGTTAATCATTCAAAAGTTTATGTAATTATTTATTTTCACACAGAAATGCAAAGGTAGAGAACTGTTGGCAGGCAAGCTATGTTGATCCAAGAATGAAGTTGACCCCGCATGCTGTCACCACAGTCAATGTCCAATTCAGACATTTTATGTTGTCCATGACATCATGATGTTCAGGAGTTATTTTTGTTTTGACTTGAAGTCAGTGGTTGAGACGCATAGAACATCTGTCAACTTATATGGCATTCTGGATCAGCATGGCGACTACAATTTTTAGCAGTAGTAAGACTTTGAGCTGCTTTGCTTGTGATGGCATAATATCTGACCATGATCTGTTCTATATCCAATTCTGGAATGTTTCTATTTGTAGGTAGACATCCAGAGCGATCTAAACATACATTTCAATGTTTATTTGTTTTTTCTGGTTCAGAGAGTTCCCATGTGTATGGAGATAAGAAGGAGGCTCTTCAGGCTGTGAAGATGATGAAAGGAGCTCGCTTTAAAGCCTTCTCCAATCGAGAGGATGCTGAGAAATTTGCCAAAGGGATCAGTGACTACTACCCCTCTCCCAGTAAATTTGCCCCCTGTGTCTCCCCTGTCGTACCAGGCCTGGTCTTCTGCAAGGGTGAGTGTTGGGCTGAGGACAATTATTCTCTCCTCACAAAAAAAGACATTAGCTCAGTACTTATTTGTACAATCCTAGACAGATACACAAAGTCAGTGCTTTTCAAGGGTATTTGGATAGCGTTTCATTTCTTGGACACACGTCCATGTTTGAAACAAGAGTAAGCTGTTTATCGCATTCCGCTGTCTCCATGTCTCGGGTCTATCGCACTAGACAACGTCCCTGTCGTGGAGGTAGACGCCATCAACAGGGAGAGGGCCAACAGCTTCAAAAGCCCTCGCTGCCAGGACCTGACAGCCAAACTGAGGAAAGCTGTGGAGAAGGGGGATGTGGTGGCCTTCAGTGAGCTGGTCTGGAGCAACCCACGCTATCTCATCGGCTCTGGAGACAACCCTACCGTAGTGCAGGCGAGTCAGGGTGGAACAATAATCTTTAGTGGATGTGCGCCACCTTTAATACAGCCTATACTACTGCACCAGATTAATATACTGTAATGATATATGTGGTGTGGATGAAATCAATCGTTTTTTTTTTTTTTTTTTTAGTTAGTAGAATAATTCATCTTAAAGGTTCTCCACACACTAAGTTCATTCCTCCGTGTGTTCCCAGGAGGGATGCAGGTACAACGTGATGCACGTGGCAGCCAAGGAGAATGAGCCAGGGATCGCCCAGCTCCTGCTGGAGACTCTGGAGAACCCGGACTTCATGAGGCTCATGTACCCTGATGACCTGGAGGCCATGATGCAGAAACGCATCCGCTACATCGTGGACCTTTACCTCAACACTCCAGACAAAGCTGTGAGTCTCCTAACGATACCGCTGATCTCCAGCGGTGTAAAATGTTATTGACGGACATTGTCATGGAGAAGTGGTTATTCTGATATTGTGTCTATAAAAAATAAATGAGGCGTTATGAATGGTCCTCCTTTTAAATAGTCCAGAACAATGCTTAAAAACAGGACATTTTGAGATATGAAAATTTTTTTTTTGTGTGTGTGTAGTAAGGCCTCTCTTTAATTCAGCTGTGTAGGCAACTGGCACTGTTTTCTTTGGTTAGCGGTGTTTCTGTTGCGGACATGCGATGGAGTTTGTGAAAACAAATGGCCACTGGATTGATTAAAATAATCATATCATTCTGCCAGGTAGGCATAGGCTACTTTGTAGCTAGTTAACATTTAATAGAGAAGGTTTTTGGGAAAGCCTTTCCATCTATCAGAAGATAGTTAGGTCTATCATTAGCATCAATATATTTGTCCTGTTCCTGATTTCTTTGAAACCTGGACGTTTTAAATCAAATCAAATTTTATTTGTCACATACACATGGTTAGCAGATGTTAATGCGAGTGTAGCGAAATGCTTGTGCTTCTAGTTCCGACAATGCAGTAATAACCAACAAGTAATCTAACTAACAATTCCAAAACTACTGTCTTATACACAAGTGTAAGGGGATAAAGAATATGTACATAAAGATATATGAATGAGTGATGGTACAGAGCAGCATAGGCAAGATACAGTAGATGGTATCGAATACAGTATATACATATGAGATGAGTATGTAAACAAAGTGGCATAGTTAAAGTGGCTAGTGATACATGTATTGCATAAAGATGCAGTGGATGATATAGAGTACAGTATATACGTATACATATGAGATGAATAATGTAGGGTATGTAAACATTATATTACGTAGCATTGTTTAAAGTGGCTAGTGATATATTTTATATAATTTCCCATCAATTCCCATTATTAAAGTGGCTGGAGTTGAGTCAGTGTGTTGGCAGCAGCCACTCAATGTTAGTGGTGGCTGTTTAACAGTCTGATGGCCTTGAGAGAAGCTGTTTTTCAGTCTCGGTCCCAGCTTTGATGCACCTGTACTGACCTCGCCTTCTGGATGATAGCGGGGTGAACAGGCAGTGGCTCGGGTGGTTGTTGTCCTTGATGATTTTTATGGCCTTCCTGTAACATCGGGTGGTGTAGGTGTCCTGGAGGGCAGGTAGTTTGCCCCCGGTGATGCGTTGTGCAGACCTCACTACCCTCTGGAGAGCCTTACGGTTGTGGGCGGAGCAGTTGCCATACCAGGCGGTGATACAGCCCGCCAGGATGCTCTCGATTGTGCATCTGTAGAAGTTTGTGAGTGCTTTTGGTGACAAGCCGAATTTCTTCAGCCTCCTGAGGTTGAAGAGGCGCTGCTGCGCCGCCTTCACGATGCTGTCTGTGTGGGTGGACCAATTTCAGTTTGTCTGTGATGTGTATGCCGAGGAACTTAAAACTTACTACCCTCTCCACTACTGTTCCATCGATGTGGATAGGGGGGTGTTCCCTCTGCTGTTTCCTGAAGTCCACAATCATCTCCTTAGTTTTGTTGACGTTGTGTGTGAGGTTATTTTCCTGACACCACACTCCGAGGGCCCTCACCTCCTCCCTGTAGGCCGTCTCATCGTTGTTGGTAATCAAGCCTACCACTGTTGTGTCGTCCGCAAACTTGATGATTGAGTTGGAGGCGTGCGTGGCCACGCAGTCGTGGGTGAACAGGGAGTACAGGAGAGGGCTCAGAACGCACCCTTGTGGGGCTCCAGTGTTGAGGATCAGCGGGGTGGAGATGTTGTTGCCTACCCTCACCACCTGGGGGCGGCCCGTCAGGAAGTCCAGTACCCAGTTGCACAGGGCGGGGTCGAGACCCAGGGTCTCGAACTTGATGACGAGCTTGGTGGGTACTATGGTGTTAAATGCCGAGCTGTAGTCGATGAACAGCATTCTCACATAGGTATTCCTCTTGTCCAGATGGGTTAGGGCAGTGTGGTTGAGACTGCATCGTCTGTGGACCTATTTGGGCGGTAAGCAAATTGGAGTGGGTCTAGGGTGTCAGGTAGGGTGGAGGTGATATGGTCCTTGACTAGTCTCTCAAAGCACTTCATGATGACGGAAGTGAGTGCTACGGGGCAGTAGTCGTTTGACTCAGTTACCTTAGCTTTCTTGGGAACAGGGACAATGGTGGCCCTCTTGAAGCATGTGGGAACAGCAGACTGAGATAGGGATTGATTGAATATGTCCGTAAAAACACCAGCCAGCTGGTCTGCGCATGCTCTGAGGGCGCGGCTGGGGATGCCGTCTGGGCCTGCAGCCTTGCGAGGGTTAACACGTTTAAATGTTTTACTCACCTCGGCTGCAGTGAAGGAGAGTCCGCATGTTTTCGTTGCAGGCCGTGTCAGTGGCACTGTATTGTCCTCAAAGCGGGCAAAAAAGTTATTTAGTCTGCCTGGCAGCAAGACATCCTGGTCCGTGACTGGGCTGATTTTCTTTTTGTAGTCCGTGATTGACTGTAGACCCTGCCGCATACCTCTTGTGTCTGAGCCGTTGAATTGAGATTCTACTTTGTCTCTATACTGACGCTTAGCTTGTTTGATAGCCTTGCGGAGGGAATAGCAGCACTGTTTGTATTCTGTCATGTTTCCAGTCACCTTGCCCTGATTAAAAGCAGTGGTTCGCGCTTTCAGTTTCACGCGAATGCTGCCATCAATCCACGGTTTCTGGTTTGGGAATGTTTTAATCGGTGCTATGGGAATGACATCTTCAACGCACGTTCTAATGAACTCGCACACCGAATGAGCGTATTCGTCAATGTTGTTGTCTGACGCAATACGAAACATATCCCAGTCCACGTGATGGAAGCAGTCTTGGAGTGTGGAATCAGCTTGGTCGGACCAGCGTTGGACAGACCTCACCATAGTCTTTACTTCATATTATGGGGCATGTCATCCCTTGCTTCAAAGTAGCCTTACCAAACTTCCACCATAGTCTTTATAAAATAATAATTTCTTTCTCATATGTGCTCTTCTGTTCTATTGGTTTTCAAATTAACTTTCTTTCATTGTCTAGCAGCCAAAGGCATTATCCTAGTCAGATTAGCAACCTGTGACCCAGTAGTTTCATTTCTTTCATTGTCTAGCAGCCAAAGACATTATCCTTGTCAAATTAGCAACCTGTGACACAGTAGTTTCATTTCTTTCATTGTCTAGCAGCCAAAGGCATTATCCTAGTCAGATTAGCAACCCGTGACACAGTAGTTTCATTTCTTTCATTGTCTAGCAGCCAAAGGCATTATCCTAGTCAAATTAGCTACCTGTGACACAGTAGTTTCATTTCTTTCATTGTCTAGCAGCCAAAGGCATTATCCTAGTCAAATTAGCTACCTGTGACACAGTAGTTTCATCTTTTAGATCTCCCCTCTTTCTAAGTCTCTTAACGGATATATCCGTCTCTGTCCATGAAACCGCTAGAATGTGCGGTGTCGCATTTTAGACCGGTGTTTTCTTGCAGGTTGGAACATTTGCTCGTAGGCCTACCGCCGTGTGCACATTGCTACGCTTAAAATGTGAAGAAATAATAGTTTGCTAACATTTTTAAGCGAAACATTCTGATCTGTTCCATCAGCCTTATTAATTAGTACGGCGTATACACAGCGTTGGGAAAAAGAAGTTAGTATACGCAATGGCCACTTAAAGAAAGTGGGTATACCTGCGTATACCATCCACTACACCACTGGCTCTCTCCATATGTATATTGCCTGCTGCCTTGTAGGTCTAACTGTAGGTATAACACTGAATAAGCCAGCCGTTTGTGCAGATAAAATAATTGTAAAAAATCGACAAATGATATAAACTACTTTTTGAGTGCATGGCTATTGCCTGCTGTATGTTTAGGTTGAACTGTAACCGACTTGTGTGTTTTGGATTGAAGTGCCTCTGTATGTGTGTAACTTTGGTTGTCTGTCCCAGGGCTTTGAGACACCACTCCACTTTGCCTGTAAGTTCGGGTGTCCAGAAGTGGTGAATGTCCTGTGTTCACATCCTGATACAGATAAAAACTGCAAAAACAAGTACGACCAGAAGCCATCTGATGTGAGTTGCTCCAGAAATATAGATTTTTAACAACTAGCTACCGACTGCTGATTGGTCCACATGACTACTTGATTTTCATGAAATTCTTCTGTTTCCCTGACAGGTTATTTGTGAAAGAAAAAACAAAACCCAAGAGGTGAAACAGAAGATATGTGACTATTTGGAAGGTAAGTTCACTGCCTCCCAATCACACGACTTACGTTTTGTTTTCCTATACTTCACTATTTACCCAATAACACCTTCTCTTCTGTCACAGATCGCTGTTATATACGCCTACTGAGGGCCATAGACAACTCATCCCAGCCTGTCATTGATGCTCCCTGGTCACCTGAGCCATCAGAAACTCTTCCTCGTTCGCTGGCTCCCAGGCTCACACGAAGTCCCATGGATCCGGTGATGGCAGTCAGGGCCTTCGCTGGCCCACTCAGCCCATCTAAGGTCATTATCGCCTTCTCTCCTATCGCCTTCTCTCCTTTCACCTCACACTCTTTTTCTCTTATTTTCACACGTCATTTCTTTCTTTTCTATTTTCATGTGGGAAGCTGTTGTCGAAACACAGGACGTATGTGACTTCTAATTGGTGTCTTCCTTGCAGGCAGATGAGTTCCGTCGGGTGTGGAAGACGCCCCCCCGAGACAGGGCAGGGTACTTCCAGCACATCCTGAAGTCTGACCCTGACCGTGGAGCAGAGAGAGTGGGCAGGTACGTTCTGGAAGTCCAAAAGTTCAACAATGTTGTTTTACTGTGTCTCCGTTACTTTACCAGTGCAGTCACTTTGACATTTGAATGTCTTAGAAAAAGGAAGAATACATTTTTACACCCACCAAAATGTACGCACGCTTCTCCAACAGTAGTGTGTTATGTTTTCCCTCACAGAGACCTTGCCAGGGAGTTGGGCCACCCCTGGGCTGAGTACTGGGACTTCCTGGATAGTTTCACAGACCTGTCGTCTGCAGACGGCCTCCGTAAGCTGGAGGAGTACCTCAACAAGAAGGACTTCAGTCAGCGTGCACACGAAGAGGCAGGGGAGAACATCACCAGCAACCGCTTCAGAACCCCTTCCCCAGGTAATGTTACCCTCACCAGTTACTCTTGATAAACTCTATAGCTGTGGCATTGAATTCCAATGATCTAGTTTGAGAAAGGAGAGAGATGAGATGCTGCCATCAGTCTTGAATTGGTGTTCCTGTACTATTTTAGACTGGCCAGTAAATGTATTTCTTGTAGCTTAACATAAACATTTTGTCCCTCCTCTCTGCCATTCACAGGGAAGCCCAAGAAGTTCTGCAACTCCATCTCGGTGGGGGCCTTCCTGGATGAGGGTGATGACGTCAGCCTGGAGGAGATAAAGAACCGTCAGAATGCGGCGCTCACCAGCTTCTCCTCAGCGTGTTCTAAGGACAGTCTGGCGGGCGCTGTGGGTGGGCTGGCCCTCCATGAGTTCCACATCCTGCCCGTGTCCCACCACGGCGCCGATGACCTCATCGAGACAGCTGCCGAGCGAGACCTCCTGTGCTCCTCCGTGTCAGAGAGCCTCCTCTCGCCCGTCTGCAACAACGGCCTTTGTCCCTCCACGGGGGCAGAGAGGACTCACAACGGAGACAAGGGGTCCCCCCGCACCTCCTCGTCCCCCTCCCACCTGCTGTCGCCCATCTCCAACCTGATGGTAGAGTTTGAGAGGATGTCCCTGCAGGATGGGCTGGACAGCCTTACCAGGGAGCGGAGGAGTAGCGGGGGACACAGGGAGGGACTCTCCCGGGGCGAACTGGCAGCTGGGGTGGGCCGCCTCACGCTGGGGGGTAACAGCAACGAGGACTATTTGTTTGAGAGGGGCTGTAGCTTGGAGCCTGGGGACAGGGAGAGGCGTGTGAGGGAGGGAGAGGTGGAAGACCGGGCCAGTGGTGGAAGCGGCAGCTCGGAGGAGTACTTTACGGCTGAGGAGAGCTTGGAGGCTCTGGGCCAGAGGACTAGCGGGCCAGGGACGGTGTCGGGGCGCACGCTCTGCTCCAGATCTAAGTCGTGGGATCACGGGGGGAGGGATCTGAGCAGCTCCGGATCATCCAGCTCCTATACATCCCTGGACAACTCCCATGAGTTCCTAGCACGGACCCCACCTCGCTTCAGAAGGGGACTTTTCATTGAAGGGCAAGTGATGGGGATTACAGTGACGGTTCTGAGGTTTTTAGTTAAGGACATTAGCAAGCAACAGAAATTACATTTGTCAACACTTTCAACTTGTCTCTCTCGTTTTGTCTTTCAGGGATTCGCCAACTAAGTTGGACAGAGAGGTCCTGTCCGCAATAGAAGTCATAGACATTGACCCCTCAAAGTTCCCCAGCATTCAGAAATGGAAAAGTACAATGCAAACGTACACCTCTTCAGACATGCAAAGGTTGGTTTGACGATTCTTCACAGCAACAAACAAAAAAATGCCCCCATGAACAGTTGTCATTGCCTGCAAGTTGTCTTGTAAATATGGAAACACATTGACAAGTGCTTAAAATGTCAGTTGCTATCGTATGGAAGTAATAAACGCAGACTGTAATTATGTCTTTGTTTCTGTTTGTCTTTCAGCTGGCCCAGCCCTGTGGCGGTAAAAAGCAGCGCCAGGGTACATCGGGCCTCTCCCCTCACACATGGCTCTCCTGTCAGCAGCCTTTTGTCCCCTGCTGGTGGCCGCTTCAGTCCAGCCCGGCACACGGGCTCTCCAGACTTCACCAGCCGCTACAGCCCTGCACACGCCAGCTACACCCAGCGCATCCGCCTCAGGCACATCAACGACACCCCCCCCCTCCCTCCAGGCCAGAAACGATAGGCTACAACTCTGCCACCACGGTGGTTAAATATGCCAGAGCTGAAAATCACGTACCTAACAAAATATGCACAAGTGTCTTGAAGATTTGTATTAGTGATGTATGGTAATACTATATATAGCATACATGAGATTCTCAGTATGTTGGGTTGTGACATACTCACTTTTTTTTTAAAGAAACAGGTTTCCTTCAGTCTGTACTACATACTGTATAAGTGTTGAATAGACATTAATTTTATTAATAGTGTTAAACACCTGTATCATAGCTCAGTCTACTTTGAATACAGCTGCACTCCCCAAAAGATTGAGTAGATGTTTGTTAAACCTCAGAATATAATCCTCGATAGGATTCACTAACTGAAAAAATGTTTTTAAAAAGTAAAAAGTTTTTGGTATGTCAGTAAGTAGCACAAAACCAACTTTTTATTGTGTGTATTAAACCAACTGCCAATGATTTTTGTTTCTTCTCAGTTCGGGAATTGCCTTAATTGTCAGAAACGATGGACCAGTCAGTCCCCAATCAGATTTAGGCACATCCTGTCCAGTTTGATCAAAATTGATGCATCCTGACACACAACAGCATAGCAACCGCCATCCTGTTGGAGGTGGCACAACAAATGGCTGCAATGCAAACATGGGGAAAATGATCATACGAGTTTTTCCATGCTTTTATTTTGTTATTTAATAAATTGAAATATTTTCATTTTCTAGGTACCAATGTTTCTTTGTGCATCCTGGTCATTTCTGTGTTGTCTTGACATTTTACTTCTCTAACGACTATCAGTCTTACACAAAACCTGAAAGCTTAACTTCTTGAAGGCTTGGCTTTTCTAAATGTCTGCAAAATACCAAGTTGTACATAACAGATTACTGTAGAGTGCAACAAAGACATGTTTACTAATGTATAACCAATGGCTGACTGAATATGTATGTGCAAGAACCTGCAATAGCCAAACTCGAGGAAGATTGCTATCACTGTTAAAATAGTCGATGTACAAACTGCTGTAAAATGTATGGTTTTCCAGCAAAACTAATCTAGAAGTCAACAGCTGTCAATTCAATAGAAATCACCCTTACTATATTGTCAGTATGAGAGACGTGAGTAATATTGAATGTGAATTTAAATCTTGATCAAAGGCACAAACTTTCATGGAGAGGATTGTATTGTCTGTCGTACTTGTGCTTACAGGTGACAGATTAGATTCTGTTTTATGAACGTGGTGTTCTGTAAATTGCACCTAAATACTTAAACATGCTTATTGTGCTTTGGCATTCTGTGCTTTATTTTAAAGGCATAAAGTTTACCTTGATCGCAAATTTTCCCCTCTTCTGTATGTCCAGATCTTCTCATTTGCGTTTGACTAATAAATACAAGTTTCCTCACCTTTGAATTGTCATTTGAGCACTTTCTAACATTGTTACTGCCTGAAATGGTGGTTGCGCTCTTGTCCTCTAACAAATGACATTGTGTAATTTTCAAGCTTTGTAGTGCCAACACTAAGGTGCATTGGATTTGCTGTTAAGTCTTGAGACAATGTCTCAGCTTGAGCTAACCCTATTAAGACTACGAGTACTTATTTGGCGTACTACTGAGGAACACAAAACATTTACATGTCTCCTTTATTGCATGTTTCTACTGAATACAACAACTATCTAAACCTCAGAGGAAGCCTTGATCCAAATACAAAAGTACTGAGCTTAAACATTTACAGCATTACAGTAAATATGCCATACAAATTTAGAATGGTTTTGGTTTTAAAATCCTTCAGTCCCTCAACTCTTATGCCCTTTACATTCATAATGAGTGGGCACTGGCAGTCATCCCATCAGCTTTCGGAGTTCAGTGATTGGCTACAGCAATAGTTCATACTGTATACTCCCCTTTTGCACTGTAGTTGGCAAACGATGGCACAGGAGTTGATCACAAAACACCACATAAAAGTATATCGTTGCATGTCGAAGTTACAAAAATAACACCAAAAGTAACTTTCAAGACACTTATGGAGAAATCAAGAGCCATTCAGTTCACCCTGTGACTGAGATCTAAAGCTCTCCGGGAGAGAACGAGTGAATACTGTAGGTGGAACATTTCTCAGGTCCGTGTGAGTTTGTCTGGGGGCATGAACCCTGAGTCTCCCAGTGTCCTCAGTGCTACTCTGCCACTGGGGCGCACCGTGAGCCAGGTGATGCTGCCGTTGTTCAGGCCCATCCTCAGCCAGCCCTCTGGGGGAAACTGCAGAGCCCTGAGACACATAGGGAGGGATAGAGCCTGTCAGATCCACCAAAACACCCAAATGAGAGCTGGTCTATTTTTCAAAATAAATATTCACATATATCATGTGATGTTGAAACGCACATCATCATAGTCATGAAATACAAAAAGACATCAGCAAGACAGTGAAATTGCTAGACAAAGTAAGGTAGATTGGCATCTTGTTGAATGAGGCTTTGATCCAGCTTGCCTGGGGAGACCAACACACCTGCACACGAAATAGCGGATAACATTGGCATGACAGACGATGATCTCGTAGCTGTCCTCCTTCTGCTTGGGGTCAGCGCGGTGGATGTAGCGGCGGAAGGCAGCCTCGATCCGGGCCCCGTCCTCGTGGTACTGCTGTAGAGCGGTAGAGGTCCACAGTGGTGGTGTCAGGCGAGGGTTTGAGATGACCTCTGACCTCTCATTGGAATACATTGCATTGAATTATGTATTGAATGATGCAGACCGCAGTAACTAATAAGTGAAACTAAACAGGAAGTAAGTAGGACAGAGAATTGGGCGTCTCACCACAGCGTCAGGCTTCCAGTGATTAACAGGAGGCACAGGTTCGATGGGTGCTCCTTCTCTCAGCAAATCACAGCTCACCAGCTCTACCCCTAAATCAAAAACAGATCAGAAGATGAGTTAGTTAGTGATGAATAGTGAAATGCTTATCTATGATGTTTAATGACAATTTTTACATCTGAAAATCTGAGATCAAAGCTTCTGAAGCTGTTATCAGAGGTATAACCTTGATATCAGGTGACGAACAGTGTCTTCAGGAAGTATTCACACACCTTGACTTTTTCCACATTTTGATGTGTTACAAAGTGGGATTAAAATGGTTTTAAGTCTTTTCTGTCAACGATCTGCACAAAATACTCTAAATGTCAGTGGTAGAAAAATGATAACATTTGGAGAAAAAAAAAGTTGAAAAATAAAACCCTAATATACAGTATCATGATTAGATAAGGTTTCAACCCCCTGAGTCAATACATGTCAGAATCACCTTTGGAAGCGATTACAGCTGTGAGTCTTTCTGGATAGGTCTCTCTCCACACTTGGATTGTGCAACATTTGCCCATTATTATTTTCAAAATTATTCAAACTCTGTCAGATTGGTTGTGGATCATTGCTAGACAACCATTTTCAGGTCTTGACATATATTTTCAAGCAGATTTAAGTCAAAAATGTAACTCAGCCTTATTCAACGTCTTCTTGGTAAGCAACTCCAATGTAGATTTGGCCTTGGGTTTTAGGTTATTGTCCTGCTGAAAGGTTAATTAATCTCCCAGTGTCTGCTGGAAAGCAGACTGAGCCAGGTTTTCCTTTAGGATTTTGCCTGAGTTTAACTCCATTCCGTTTCTTTTTCATCCTGAAAAACTTCCCAGTCCTTAACGATTACAATCATACCCATAACATGATGCTGCCACCACTATGCTTGAAAATATAGAGAGTGGTACTCTGTAATATGTTGTATTGGATGTGCCCCAAACATAACACTAAGTTAATTGCGTTGCCACATTTTTTTGCAGTATTACTTTAGTGCCTTGTTGCAAACAGGATGCATGTTTAGGAATAGTTTTATTCTGCACAGGGTTCATTCTTTTTACTCTGTCAATTAGGTTAGTATACAATGTCATCCTCCGTTTTCTCTTATCACAGCCATTAAACTCTGTCTTAGTCACCATTGGGATCATGGTGAAATCCCCGAGCGGTTTCCTTCCTGTCAGGCAACTGAGTGAAGAAGGATGCCTGTATCTTTCTTGTGACTGGGTGTATCGATACACCATCCAAAGTGTAATTAAATACCTTCAACATGTTCAAATGGATATTCAATGTCTGCCAGGTGCCCTTCTGTGCGAGGCATTGGAAACCTCCCTGGTCTTTGTGGTTGAATCTGTGTTTGAAATTCACTGCTTTGATATTTTATTAGGATCCCCATTAGCTGCTGCGAAAGCCACAGCTACTCTTCCCGGGGTCCGCACCAAACACGACATAATACAGAACATTAATAGACAAGAACAGCTCAAGGACAGAACAAAATGCATTTAAAAGCTTGATTGAGGGACATTACAGATAACTGTATGTGTGGGGTACAGAGATGAGACAGTCATCCAAAAATAATGTTAAGACACTATTATTGCACAGAGTCCATGCAATTTATTATGTGACTTGTTAAGCACATTTTTACTTGTGAATGTATTCAGCCTTGCCATAACAAAGGGGTTGAATACTTACTGCCTCGAGGCATTTCAGCTCTTTATTCATTTGTAAAAATGTCCAAAACATAATTCCACTTTGGCATTATGGGGTATTTATTGTGTGTAAGCAAGTGACACAAAATCTCAATTGAATCCATTTTAATTTCAGCCTGTAACAACAAATGTGGAAAAAGTCAAGGTGTGTGAATACTTTCTGAAGGAAATGTAAATATCTGCACCATGAATAGCAGCAGAGTGCAGGCTTTTGCTCCAGCTCTACACAAACACACCTGATTTAACCAAATGGTCTATCGATTCAACCAATCCATGTTCTGAAGTCAAAACGTGATTCTAAAGTTGAATCAGGAGAGTTAGATTAAGGCTGTACAGCACTGGTTAGACTTGTGGAACCAGACAATTGTGTCTCTGAATATTGTACAGACTCTGGCATATGCCTCAGCTGTAGAGTCTGCCTGTCTAGGGTTCTGACCTGGGAGGTACTTGCTGATGATGTTGGCCGTCTCGGTGGCCCTGGCCATAGTGGAGTAGACCATGATGTCATACTTCAGCCCCAGGGCAGCCAACCGTTGGCCAGTAAACTCAGCCTGCTCCCGACCTGCAGAACACCAACACAGTCCCATAAATGAGCAGATTATACTTGTGTACCACTTTCACCACCTCTAATGAGTGCTGCTGAATATGCTCTTCTTATCTAGTAAAACGCAACTGTTGAGCTGTAGATTGGAGAACTAGGTCTATGTGCCATGCTTTCAGCAACATGAATACATAGCAGAACAGGGTACAGAACCTAAAGGGGTGAGGATTCTCTCATGGTCTCCATTCCCACTCAGGTTGTACTGGGAGTGCCTGATGAAAAGGATGTTGCGTGTGGCTTTGGGTTTGCCATTCTCCTGCTCTGAGCTTGGGTCTTCACTGGTGTTCTCCTTCTTCTTCCCATTTGTAAACAGTGGGGACGGGTCCCGCCTAGTACAGTACAGAGGGAACAAATCAGTTGTGTGTGTTGTGCCCAGAGAAGTCATCTGTCAGTCTGTCAACATGTTGCTGGCTGCAAATATGAATCAATCACACTCAGCGTAGACTTAACTACTTGACCCACATCCCATCAGACCCCTCTTGTGTTTTACAGTAGTCTGCATCAGATTGAGCTCATAAAGCAGGCATACTTATCCCAGTTGAAGTCCCAGGCATGTCCAGTAGATGCAACCGTGTGGTTCCCCGTTGACCATGTCGCTGGCTGTGCAGCTTGGAGAATATTGAACCGACTCCACTGACCTGATCGCTCTCCTTGCGTATCACCGAAATAGCCATGGGATTCGGCTGCGGCAGCCGCCACAACCAGCACCGCTGATCCGCCAGCGAATCCACACACGAGTTTGATTGTCCTCCGATATGACATGTTGCAAAAACCTAGCGACGATGTGCAATTTGTGTTCACTAGGTAGCGGGCTAAATTGCTAATGACGCCCAATGTGTAGAGCGATTTAGGAATGTAGCATCCAGCGGTCTCAAAGAGCGTCTAATCCAGACCAAGCTAGGTCCGCCTCTCTGGTCAGTGGATTTAAAACACTTTCTAGGTACAGGGACACAGCAAATACCCTCCAACGACACTTTAATCGCCAGCTAAAAATAACTCCAGTCCAGATTATGAAGCTATTTCGAATCACTTATCTTGCAGGCTTGAAGATAAACCAAAAGGAAAATACACAGGGCTTGGACCTACGGTGTCTCGCTAGAGCCAAAAAAACAGCTAGCGAAGATATTACGATACGCGAATGTCGCGGAACAAAACGAACAAATCAAATAATGCATCACTAGAGGGAGCTCACAGTTTTAAAAAAGGATGAAAACTTCAGAAGACTGGGGAAATCGGACAAAGATGGTGGAGATTCTTATTGTAATGGTAATGCATTTCGGGGGGGGTCACTAATTGATATTTTGACCAATCAGATCAGGTCTGAAACAGTAAAGACCAATTACCGGGGGGGGGGGATTAATAACGAACAAAAAAATCAAATTTCAAGATTAAATGTCACATTCACAAGTACAGTGAAAGGGCTTTCTTACAAACTCATAGACCAACAATGCAATAATTAATAACAATGTATTACTAGAAAAAAAACATGAGAAATAATAAGAAATATGAAGGGATACTGGAGTGATGGAGGTAGATATGTAAGGTGACTTAGGCAACAGGATAAAAGATAAGCAGAGTAGCAGCAGCTTGTATGTGAGTGGGTGTGCAGGTGTGTAGTGTATAAATGTATGTGTGAGTGAGAAAATGATGGACAAATGATGAATGACTCAAAACAAACGATGAGTGAATTTTTTTCAATGTGCAAACGTAACAAAATAAAATGTAGGCTATAAATCCATTTATTCAAGCATTTTTTAATATTTAATATAGTTTGAGATAAACGTGTGGTCCCTGTCTGTAACCTAAAGCATCACAGCCTCTTTGTTTATGGCCGCGTTTACACAGGCAGCCCAATTCTGCCCAAAACAGAACCCCCCGGGACCGCCATCATACGTTAGGTAAAATATTTTTTTCACGTCTTGTCTTATTAGGTGAATGATAATGCCAAGGAAAAGTAATCAACATTTTAAAATTAATAGATTTGGAAGAGTTTTTCATTATTTTGACCTCCCCACATTATAATTGGAAGAGGAAGTGTAAACTATAACATAGCCTATTAGCTAGAAAGGTAACTGAACACATTTTCGCTAAGAGCAGCTGTTTAGCTGGTTAGCCATGTGTTGTTATAAAATAATGTCCTGGTTGAGAAAGCTTGCCAGAAGCCAGCAGCATTTGCCACACTGGTAGCCTATTCACTGGTGCTTTTTCAAAGCCCATGTCAGACACTCCGGTGAGTGTAATTGGCTTTAATAAGTTTAATTTGCTTAATATTAGAGTTGAGAAATACACTTGACATCATTAGAAAGAAAATATTATCATATTTTCTACTATAGGTATGTAATTCAAAATGTGTTAATTCTGTTGTTGCTAGCGACATGCATAATTAAAAAATAACATTTTGTGCACCCCCTGCAGTACCTCCGTGGACCGCCGGTTGAATACCCCTGCACTTTTGACCAATCACATCAGATCTTTTCACAAAATATCAGGAGAATTGGACTGCCTATCTTAACGCAGGCTATAGGCTCCACCTTTCAAGTGGTTCTCTGTCCTCACTCGCAGGCTGGATCGCTAGTGGGATTTCCAATTACCGTTCTCCTGGCAGCAGGATATTATGCTGGTACATCGCGATTCGGATTTGTTTTCTTCAAAATAAGAGTTCCCCTACAAAGACATGCTAAACTTTTGAAATATCGATTTTGTTTTTGCATATCAGTACAGTACAATTGTTTTTCACAGCATTGCAACCACCTTTATAAAAATGCATGGATCATTTTACGTACTTTTATTTTTAATATTGTATTGTTTATACCAGCATTTCTTTAGAAAGTTTACACCAATACTGGTATATTGAAAGCAATTGGGCTTGTTCAACATTGCAGCTGACAGTGCAGGCAACTTCCGACTGACTGATCTACAAATCACCTTCCATCATAAACAACGCCTCATTGTTATTTGTAGATCAGTCAGTCAGTCACAATTTACCCATGATAAATTACGATTTTGATCCTCTCGAACACGGCCAATATGTAGGCTAAGTGAAAATAAATACACCTTTAATAAAATATATGTAATTGGAATTACTCAATAGAGTCTACAAAACTTAAATTGGTCTATTATGCTGGGAAACGGGTTTAATAAAGAATGCTGGTGACTCCTTACTCCACCCATCCCATTCACTGCACTGCAATACGCTGCATATTAATTACATATTGGTTTATAGAGAAAAAATGACTATGTGCTGATGTAAACGTGAATTGGGAGTACTCAGTAGGGTCTGTAGAATCTACAGTGCCTTGCGAAAGTATTCAGCCCCCTTGAACTTTGCGACCTTTTGCCACATTTCAGGCTTCAAACACAAAGATATAAAACTGTATTTTTTTGTGAAGAATCAACAACAAGTGGGACACAATCATGAAGTGGAACGACATTTATTAGATATTTCAAACTTTTTTAACAAATCAAAAACTGAAAAATTGGGCGTGCAGAATTATTCAGCCCCTTTACTTTCAGTGCAGCAAACTCTCTCCAGAAGTTCAGTGAGGATCTCTGAATGATCCAATGTTGACCTAAATGACTAATGATGATAAATACAACCCACCCGTGTGTAATCAAGTCTCCGTATAAATGCACCTGCACTGTGATAGTCTCAGAGGTCCGTTAAAAGCGCAGAGAGCATCATGAAGAACAAGGAACACACCAGGCAGGTCCGAGATACTGTTGTGAAGAAGTTTAAAGCCGGATTTGGATACAAAAAGATTTCCCAAGCTTTAAACATCCCAAGGAGCACTGTGCAAGTGATAATATTGAAATGGAAGGAGTATCAGACCACTGCAAATCTACCAAGACCTGGCCATCCCTCTAAACTTTCAGCTCATACAAGGAGAAGACTGATCAGAGATGCAGCCAAGAGGCCCATGATCACTCTGGATTAACTGCAGAGATCTACAGCTGAGGTGGGAGACTCTGTCCATAGGACAACAATCAGTCGTATATTGCACAAATCTGGCCTTTATGGAAGAGTGGCAAGAAGAAAGCCATTTCTTAAAGATATCCATAAAAAGTGTTGTTTAAAGTTTGCCACAAGCCACCTGGGAGACACACCAAACATGTGGAAGAAGGTGCTCTGGTCAGATGAAACCAAAATTGAACTTTTTGGCAACAATGCAAAATGTTATGTTTGGCATAAAAGCAACACAGCTCATCACCCTGAACACACCATACCCACTGTCAAACATGGTGGTGGCAGCATCATGGTTTGGGGCTGATTTTTGTCAGCAGGGACAGGGAAGATGGTTAAAATTGATGGGAAGATGGATGGAGCCAAATACAGGACCATTCTGGAAGAAAACCTGATGGAGTCTGCAAAAGACCTGAGACTGGGACGGAGATTTGTCTTCCAACAAGACAATGATCCAAAACATAAAGCAAAATCTACAATGGAATGGTTCAAAAATAAACATATCCAGGTGTTAGAATGGCCAAGTCAAAGTCCAGACCTGAATCCAATCGAGAATCTGTGGAAAGAACTGAAAACTGCTGTTCACAAATGCTCTCCATCCAACCTCACTGAGCTCGAGCTGTTTTGCAAGGAGGAATGGGAAAAAAATTCAGTCTCTCGATGTGCAAAACTGATAGAGACATACCCCAAGCGACTTACAGCTGTAATCACAGCAAAAGGTGGCACTACAAAGTATTAACTTAAGGGGGCTGAATAATTTTGCACGCCCAATTTTTCAGTTTTTGATTTGTTAAAAAAGTTTGAAATATCCAATAAATGTCGTTCCACTTCATGATTGTGTCCCACTTGTTGTTGATTCTTCACAAAAAAATACAGTTTTATATCTTTGTGTTTGAAGCCTGAAATGTGGCAAAAGGTCGCAAAATTCAAGGAGGCCGAATACTTTTGCAAGGCACTGTATATACACTCAGTGGCCAGTTTATTGTACAAACCCATCTAGTACCAGGTCGGACCCCCCTTTGCCTCCAGAACAGCCTGAATGCGTCAGGGCATGGAAACATTGCTCAATTGGTATCAAGGGACCTAACGTGTGCCAAGAAAACATTCCCCACACCATTACACCACCAGCCTGTACCATTGACACCAGGCAGGATGGGGCCATGGACTTATACTGCTTACGCCAAATCCTGACTCTGCCATCAGCATGGCGCAACAGGAACGGGGATTCGTTGCACCAGGCAATGTTTTTCCACTCCTCAATTGTCCAGTGTTGGTGATCGTGTGCCCACTGGAGCTGCTTCGTCTTGTTTTTAGCTGATAGGAGTGGAACCCAGTGTAGTCGTCTGCTGCAATAGCCCATCCGTGACAAACTCCGCTGTTATTTACCTGTTTGGGGCCCGCCTATTAAATTGCACAATTCTTGCCATTCTCCTTCGAATTCTCATCAACGAGCTGTTTTTGCCCACAGGACTGCTGCTGCCTGGATGTTTTTTGTTTGTCGCAGCACTGTCGGCAAATTCTAGACACTGTCGTGCGTGAAAAGCCAAGGATGCGGTCCGTTTCTAAGATACTGGAACTGGCATGCCTAGCACCGATGATCATACCACGCTCAAAGTTGCTTAGGTCACTCGCTTTGCCTATTCTAAGATTCAATCGAACAGTAACTGAATGCCTCGATTCCTGTCTGCTTGCTTTATATAGCAAGCCATGGCCAAGTGACTCACTGTCTGTAGGAGTGAACCATTTTCGTGAGCGGGTGGTGTGCCTAATAAACAAACTGGCCACTTAGTGTATGGTGTTATTTCATGGGGGACTGAGTTCTAAATACCCAGCAGCACTATACATACTCGAACACATGAGGCAAACCTTTTAGTCCAAATGAAAATGTAATGCTTTCAGAACGACAATGAAGAAAATTATTTAGAGGTAATATCTAACAGGTTAGCAGTATACAGTGAAGGCATTTTACATTTGAGTCATTTAGCAGATGCTCTTATCCAGAGTAATCAGGGTTGTGCCTTGCTCAAGTGCACATTGGCAGATTTTTCACCTAGTCGGTGCAGGGATTCAAACCAGAAACCTTTCAGTTACTGCCCCAATGCTCTTAACCGCTAGGTTACCTGCCGTCCAAGTACAGTAGGCATAGGCCTATTAACTCGTTTTCAAAAAACAATAAAACAATAAAAGATTATTTACAAGTTATATTGTGATTATTATCTCTCAATGTCAGAAAATACATTTTCTGTACAGTTTTAATTGCATTACAAGAAACACTCTTCTGTATTCTTCAAGCTTAAAAGCTTAACTTCTTTAAACTAAGTAATATCCCCTCCGATAACTAATGTAAAACATAGTTTTGCTTGCCATTGTAACAAAGCGCATTCACATTGCGCTTTAATAAAACTGCGTTAGAGAACAAGCACACATAAACACCACTATTATTACCGTCTGACTGTTTTCTAAAATGGGGGCACCAATAAGAAAATTCATAGTTTAGTGTTACATCCACCACAATCCCACGTATTGCTAGATACTGTAATGCCAGATATTTTCTGAATTGAAAGTAGTGTATCCTCAAATTCTTTTTCATACTGGCTTAAGGAATCAATCATTTTAAGATTTAAATTAAAGCAATTACTACTACTAACTTTATGTCGCATATCTATGCCTATTACTGTCCCACATGACTTTAAGTTCACAGGCACTATCACATGCTTATGCTGCATTCAAAACAACTGGGAACTTGGAAATTTCAGACTTCCGACTTCAGTGGATTCAAAACTACTGGGAACTTGGAAAACACAAACTCTGACTGGGAAAAATCTATTTGAATGGTCATCCAAGATCACTGTCGTCATGATTTGACCTCGTATTTCTCCTAATTCCCAGTTATTTTGAATGTGGCATTAAAATCCCACCAGATGTGGGCCGTTCTTGGCTCATTTGGCATAACCTCTTTGTTGCCAATAAACAGACTGTATTCGCTGACTCTCAAAATACGCAGGGCTTATTAACACAGTTTGTTGCTTCAGATGTAACTTCACCAGATCATTGTACCAATGAATCAATTATTCTGTCATTAAACCACTTGTTGTCACTGCTTAATATGTTATAGACTTTTGATCTCACACAAGAAACATAAAGTACAATAATATCTGGAGTGCTGGTCCAAATTGTGTACTGAGTAGGCTACTGTTACACATGTGCTTTTCTTGAAAAGAATGTCAAGTGCCCCTTTTATGTCTGGAAGTGGAAAGCTAAACATTGAAGTGAAGTTTGGGTCGACGAAATCCAGAGGATCATTTTGTTTATTTGGATACAAAGGCAAAAATTATTTGTGTATCTCAGCTAAAACAGGATTCAACTCTTCAGGCAGGAACGTGCTCCCTGGATACAGCACTGCTGTCTGTAATAAATTAGCAAAGTTATTTATTTTGCGAGTACACTTTGTGATGAGTGTGGATCTATATTTCCAAAATATTTTTTTTTACAATGTGAAGATGCAGCAAAGATTGTTCGGATTTCGATTAGAGTTCTGATTTCGATTGGATCATTTACATATGGTTGAGATCATGTTACCATGGCAATGTTGCTCAAGGTCTGGTATCAAGAATGAGAGGTTCATTAAACCCTTGTGTCATTACTCTTCTTTATCCTATTATTCAGAGAAAACATTTTAGAATTGATATCAGGAGGGATGTGAAGTCCTCCTTCTGCTTGAGTGGCATTGTTGGTTTTCTTGTTGAGGAACGTGACATCTACTACACGCTACTTCATAATGATAAAGGGAAAACATGTTTTTAGACATTTTTACAAATTTATTGAAAATGAAACACAAAAATATCTGATTTACATAAGTATTCGCATCCTTAAGTTAACATGTTAGAATTACCTTCGACAGAAATTACAGCTGTGAGTCTTTCTGGGTAAGTCTCTAGGCACTTTACACACCTGAATTGTACAATATTTGCACATTATTCTTTTGAAAATTCTTCAAGCTCTGTCAAATTGGTTGTTGATCATTGCTAGACAGCCATTGTCAAGTCTTGCCATAGATTTGAATGCCAATTTTTTTAAAGTCAAAACTATAACTAGGCCACTCAGGAACATTCAATATTGTCTTGGCAAGCAACTCCGGTGTATATTTGGCCTTGTGTTTTAGGTTATTGTCCTGCTGAAAGGTGAATTTGTCTCCCCATGTCTGTTAGATTGAACCAGGTTTTCCTCTAGGATTTTGCCTGTGCTTAGCGCTAATCCATGTATTATTATCCCCCCAAAATTCTGTGGTCCTTTGCGATTACAAGCATACCCATAACATGATGCAGCCCTGACTCTTTTAAAGGCACCATTGGCCTCATGGTGAAATCCACAAGCGGTTTCCTTCCTCTCCGCAACTGAGTTAGGAAGGACGATATATATTTGTAGTGCCTGGGTGTCTTGATTCACCATCCAAAGTATAATTAATAACTTAATCATGCTCAAAGGGATATTCAGTGTTTTTACCCATCTACCAATAGGTGCCCTTTGCGAGGCATTGGAAAACCTTGTTTTTGAGGGACGTTACAGATAATTGTATGTGTGAGGTACAGAGATAAGTTAGTCGTTCAAAATCATGTTAAACACTATTATTGCACACATAGTGAGTCCATACAACTTATTATATGACTTGTTAAGTACATATTTACTCATTGACCTATTTAGGTTTGGCATAACAAAGGGGTCGGATACTTATTGACTCAAGACATTTCAGCTTTTAATTCTTAATTAATTTGTAAACATTTCTAAAAACGTTTTTTTTTCTTTGACATTATGGGGTATTGTGTGTGTAGGCCGGTGACACAAAACCTAAATCCATTTTAAATTCAGGCTGTACGACAACAAAATGTGGGGAAAAGTCAAGGGGTATGAATACTTTCTGAAGGCACTGTACAGTATGTCTCTTTGGTAGGCTATGTACAAAGTATGTATGTTAAGAATACATTCATCAACCTGTTATTTATCCCCGAAATACAAATGTTTTGTATTTTTGAATGTTTCCTCACTGATATCTGTGCTTTTCTTGTTTAGCAGTACTTTTAAATACGTTGATGAAAATCTCTTTAAATCTCGGGTGAGAAAGTCAGACCAAATAGGAATTAGACCAAAATAGACCAAATAGAAATTACCAGAAGAAAGTTTTTAAAAAGCTTGTCTAACAGTTTTTATGAACCGTGCTGGTTTCTCTCAGTGCATTGTGCTCTATCAATGCCTTCAAAGGTTTGTTTCTGTATTTTGTCAAAGCATTCAAAGAAAGGAGATTTCACTTGTTCACTATATACTGTACAGTGAACTCCAAAAGTATTGGAACAGTGACATTTTTTGTTTTGGCTCTGTACTCCAGCACATTAAAATGATATGATGACTGCGGTTAAAGTGCAGACTGTCAGCTTTAATTTGAGGGTATTTTCATCTATATCGAGTGAACCGTTTCAAAATTACAGCACTTTTTGTACATAGTCCCCCTGTTTTAGGGGACCAAACGTATTGGGACAAATTCACTTGTGTATTAAAGTAGTAAAAAGTGTAGTATTGGGTCCCATATTCATAGCACGCCACGACTACATCAAGCTTGTGACTACAAATTTGTTGGATGCATTTGCTTTGTGTTTTGGTTTTGTTTCAGATTATTTTGTGCCCAATTGAGATGAATGGTAAATAATGTATTGTTTCATTTTGGAGTCATTTTTATTGTAAATAAGAATAGGATATGTTTCTAGACACTTCTACATTCATGTGTTAATGTGGATGCTACCATGATTAGAGATAATCCGGAATGAATCATGAATATGTGAGAAAGTTAGACACGCAAACGTCTTACCCCTCACCATTACAATAACAGCATTTTTCTGTTGTTGAGTGGGTGTATTATCATTCATTATTCACAATTAATTCAGGATGATCCATAATCATGGTAGCATCCACAATAATGTAGAAGTGGCTAGAAACATTATAACCAAATACTTCACTTTTTACTTCAGAAATAAGTGAATTTGTCCCAATAGTTTTGGTCCCCTAAAATGCGGGGACTCTGTACAAGAACGGTTCACCTGATATGGATGAAAATACCCTCAAAATAAGTCTGCACTTTAAAACCTCTTAGTCATTGTATCATTTCAATGTGCTGGAGGAGTACAGAGCCAAAACAGTAACAAATGTGTCACTGTCCCAATACTTGTGACATTCACTGTATATCACTTTCAAATTCATCAGCAAATGGTGTTCATCAAAGGATTTACAATCTGGATTTTCTGGGTCAGTTTTTTAGGTCTAATGTTTGTGTTGGTTTCTTGATTTTGTTAATAGAGCTGCTTACTAATGTGGAATTATGTCTGCTACCAAGACCTATGCAAACATCAACAATGTCACAAATGTCAGCAAGATTTGTGGAATTTATGCCCATCCGGTACCTGTATTCCTTCTTACTGCACTCTTGTCTACAGAGTTGACCAGCCAGTACGTTTACATGTTGGTATGACACATAAATCTAGATCTTATGGAGTTGCCTCTCCTTTCACTAATTTCAACTTAGTCTCAAATACTCGCCAACCCACTGAAGACAAGATAGAAGTGAGTCGATGAAATCCAGTGGATGATTTTGTATTTTTTGCATACAGAGGTTAAAATGATTTCTGTATCTGTCAGTTAAAACACGATTCAACTCTTCAGGCAGGAAAATGCTCCCTGAATGCAGCAATGTAGCAGTGCAATGGACCTATTACTATTCATTTGCACAGGTACTATGTTGCTGCCACACATATCCCTTTCTTTATTCTAGACTGCATTTGGTAACTGCCCTATTGTTCTCTGGGTATGCTCCTCACTAATCATAAATGCAACTGGAACGGAACCATTGGACTATGTTACTACAATCTCATTGTATAATAGCCTTTTATTTTAAATTGATTTTAGACTTGGGTGGCATCCAGGGGCATCCCAAGTGTTTTGTCAAATCATGTCAGTCAATCAAATAATGTTTTTTAAAACAAATGTAAACGTGTTTCTATAAATTTCTTCTTGAATTTGCTTATAAGCACAATACAAATCGACATTGATTAAAATATATTATCTTTTGATTGAGTTATCCACCTTGCAATATGTTGAAATTCGGACTTTTATTTTTGAAGGTTTCCTCATTACCATAGTAAAGTGACATCGTTAGTGCTGCTAGCAGAAAAGTAGTGGATTTCCAAGCTTTTGGAGCGCTGTATTTTCTGCCTGTCTATATTTGGATCTGTGTGCGTTTAACGGCAGTAAATACGGATTGGCTGAATCGTTAATTATAGATATTGCAGACTGGATCTTTACATATGTATACTATCTCCAATTGGAATAAATAATTGAGGAATGTGGAAATTACAGAATGCCCAACAGCGTTGGAAAGAGATTTAAACCCACCAAATACATCCCGGTATCCACTGCTGCCACTCTTCTTGTGGGATCCACCACCTTATTCTTCGTTTTTACGTAAGTTTGAATTGTTTAATAAGTCTTATAGGCTATCCTTCTGTCAATGCCTTACACACAATAAATAGTTTCATATTCGGATCAGTAGCATAGGTCCGACGATATGATGGTAACCAATGACTATTGCTGTTAGAAGTTTTTGTTGCAGGATTTTAGACCGCTTTTCCGGGACGGACCTTTATGCTATTATGAATGGTTTTATAAATGTGGACTGTGCACTGCATAGCCTACAGTTATTATTGATCTTCGACTCGTTTTGGTAGTCTTGTTAGGCTGGGTGTGTCGAAGCATTATAGCAGAAACTTCTATATGTGTTTTCCAAATGCATTTTATTCTAGAATAAACTTCATAGTTGGACAGCCAACTCAAGCTTGAAGTATTCTAGGAGGTAGGCACATAGCGGCAATAGGTTACTGTGTAGCCGTAGGCCGCCATACTTGCCAGTTAGTTGCCCCGTCTTTAGTTCTTCGGGCACAGCAAACAAGTAACACAGCGGTGAATTGTTATATTGTTGCAACTGGTAGGCTACTTTGAATATGGGTGTGTCCAATATTGATTAGAAATGCTGATTCGCCCTCGGTACATACATCAAAGTGCTTCATGTATAACGGGCAAGTGCATATGTGCGCTCTGAAGATTTTAGTGGTTAGAGCTCTACCACTGCACCTTCATTATGGAAATGTGTGTGGTTTACAGCGAGTGACGTTTTTCTGAAGGTTATTTTTTCCACCCAGATTTGTTAATTTTTTTTTACATATCCATTTTCCCATGGTTATCTATTGCATTCCTGATTGACCCCGTGATCTACTTGCAAGTGCATCATTTATTGACATATAGACTAGCAATCTGATTGTACACTTTTAAGTACAGCCTAGGCCTGCTGTGCATTTGAATCTGCACTTAAGAGTCTATTTGCTTATGAGACTAGTGGTTTGACTGAACTGGTATGATCTCATGGTTCAGCTGTCAGAGATTTGAGCACTAAATGCATTAGGGCATTGCATGAATGAATAGACTTATAGGCTTAGGCCACTGTATGATATTCATATATAAACACATGTAAAGGAAGATAAGCTTTAGGCGTAGGCCCAGTGAGAGATATGCCGGTGGCATGCTACGACCCCTACGTCTATTTCTTTACTCTTGTCAGATAGGCTACTGCATCTACTATAGAGATATACAGTGTAGGTGTACAGGAGGCTAATTTGTTATTTTTTCGATCAGAATATTTTTGATAAAGATAAGCATTATATTGTTAGATCATAGGAGTAGGCTACCTGGGGCGGCAGGTGTTGGGCTAGTAACCGAAAGGTTGCAAGATCGAGTCCCCAAGCTGACAAGTTAGAAAATCTGTCGTTCTGTCCCTGAACAAGGCAGTTAACCCACTGTTCTTAGGCCTTTATTGAAAGTAAGAATTTGTTCTTAACTGACTTGCCTAGTTAAATAAAGGTTTTAAAATATCATTTCTGGTAGGCCTAAAACACAACTGTCATAGTCAGTTAGAGCGCCGGTTGTGCACTGCCTTCATACCATAGGGCAGCAGAATAATAGGCTAATAGCCACACCAAATGTTTCTAAACTTTATTAGGGTAATATCAAAAATAACTCAAGCCACTGTTTATATGGAAAATATGAGCAGGATATTATATCGCTGCAAACATAACATTACAGTACTTCATTTAGCCAAAGAAAATGTCTCAACAGAATGAAACAAAACCATTGCGAACTGGTTTAAACCTTCAAAAAGTGAACAGGCCATATTGCAGCAATTACCAATAAAGGCCTACCAAACCCAAGAAATGAAAGAAATAGGTTAGGCCTTTTCTCAAATAAATATCATTAACTGATCTTAAACTAAATATGGAGCACACAATTTAAAAAAAGGCTGTTTGCATATTTAAAGAACTGGTTTAGATTAATAAATAGGCCTACAATAATAATGATATACAATAATAACGATAAAACAAATTATTATGAATAGAAATTTCATCCTACCTGAAAAGCAAGTTGTGCAGTAGCCCTGCATTTGGCCACTTTGAATGAAATGCCTTTAAAGAACGCCCATTTCTTTCCCCCAAAAAAAATCCCCAAAATGCCCCTCCCTAAGAAGCACCCCAGCTCAAAACATCTTGTGTGACTCGTGTTTTGCTAAATGATAAATGAATCAGAAGTTGCAACATTCTCTCATGTTATGATTATAACAGTCTTTATTCCATAACACTGTTCTTCTCAACACAGTTGAAAAAGCAGCTATTTAAAAGTGAAACTTGTGCATGTAATTATTAGCAGACAAACAAATCAAATATCATCTCTCTTAAAAACAACAGCAACACAAAGTGTAAATGTGTCACGTATACTCCCTCTCCGGCCTCTAGGTCACCAGGCTACTGATTATTATGCACACCTGTCACCATCGTCAAGCACACCTGCGCCTCATGACACTCACCTGGACTCCATCACCTCCTTGATTACCTTCCCTATATCTGTCACTCCCCTTGGTTCTTTCCTCTGGTGTTATTGACTCTGGTCCATGTCAGTGCGTTGTTCGTGTTCCTTGTTTTCTGTGCCCTTTGTTTTCTGTGCCCTTTATTTATTAAACACTCACTTCCTGTACTTGCTTCCTGACTCTCAGTGCACATTGTTACAAAATGTTTGCAAACTTTGCCCAGACTGAGCTATTCAGGACAGTATAGGCTAGAGGAAGGCTGAGTGAGTAGCATGGCTTTGTACTGGGGGTTAATGGTTTAGATCAAAGGAAACATATGAAGTTGGCTTGCCCTGTTGCCCAGCTATCTAGATTGTAGCATCAACAACCACTCCAGTTCTAAATGGGTTCCTCTCTGGCTGTAAGAGGTTTTGCATAGACACATGGTCAGACAAAGTGGTAGTCTAATGCTGTAGTCCTGATGTGCTTGTGTGCTTTGGTACCACAATAGCTGATACAGGGCAGCAGGAAGCTAGTCTCAGGTCCCTCTCCAATCTTCCAGACCTCTGTTGGTTTTACTGCCCAGCTTATCTATTGCAGCAGGGGTTCCAGTCAAGCTGTGGTCAGGGCTAGATAGATGGGCCAACCATTGACCCCCAACCGATGGGTAGAGAGGGTAAGGATTAGGATTTTACCCTGTTCCTCTGCTCTTTGATTCCCCATGCAGCTAAATGTCCATTGGATTGGGTTGTGTATAATGGAACCCCCTGGGGTAGAATTACTGTGCACATCCACTTTGATGGGGGGCATTGATGGGGGGCACATATGCTACACAATACACCACAATGCTCCTCAATGCACCACAACATTCCACAATGCACCACAACATTCCACAATGCACCTCAACACCACAAAACACACCACAGTAGACCCAATAGATGAAGCCACACATGTGCTGTGTTTAGAGAGCTGTGAGACAGCAACCTCCTCCAAGACATAGAGTCAGTGAGTCATTGTGAACCAAGTGATTGCCAGGTCTCCACACTAGTATCATATCAGGCATGGAGGAAGAGGCACTGTGTGAATAGTAGGAGTGCCAGCTAAGTGCTGGCACAGTGTTACTGTTACTGCTGTGCCTGGCGTCTCTGTCAGTGGGTTTACAGTATGTCTGTCCTTCACGACCACAATATCATTCACTCATTCACATAAGGCTCATAATGCCATGTGACCAAGGTACCCTGATTCCTCTACACAGATCCAGCTTCTGGTGTTTCTACAGAAACAAGAGGTGGTATAACATTGGACTGTTTGCTGATGTAAACAAACAAACACGCTGTAAAGGTTTTCGACATGCTCTACACATTTGCTACCTGCCACTGAGAAAAATGCAGAGGCTTACTGTTATCATTTCCTGTCAATACCGATATCCCACATTTAAGAAGGGGTGAGATGAATTTCTGGAAACTATCAATTGACTATGCGGCAGTTGTTATGGCAATAAATTATGGAAGAGGTTGCTGTTTGTGTTTAGAGCCAAACTATCTCCCAGAGATTCATGTAAGTGCAGCTTGGCATGGGAGCCGGAGCAAAGTGGACAGAGAGAAATCTCATCTTTTACTTCCACATCTGTTTCCTCATTTACAACATATTCATTTCAATGAGACGCTCAGTGCAGAGGCTTTTCCACTTAAATCACCATTGTTCTGATAGTAGGTGCAATCAGAGGCTACGCTGATCGCAGCAAAGAGTGGCTAATGTCTCACAGTTCTTTTCATGTGTATAACACTGTATTAGGATATCATAGAGTGGGACTGGGGGTATCATTAATCTCATATTTACTCACATGATGGTGTGGTAGTGGTGAGGGATGGATTAATGCCTAACATCCAGGGCTAAGTGCTTGATGTGCCCTCTGGCTGTGGTGTTTTAAAACATTGTGGTAATCTCTTCTCTACCACATTAATTGAACTTTTAGGAGAGTAATTAAATGTGCATCCCCCATTGATCTTAATCCACATCCGGACTCTGGCGCCGTCCCAAATGGCCCTCTTTTTTTTCATACATAGTGCACTAATTTCGACTAGAACTCTATAGGCCCTGGTCAAAAGTAGTGCACTGGGGAATAGGGTGCAATTTGGCACACACGATGGGTGTGATTATGCAGCTGCTGCTGTCCTCTCTTTAGTTGGTGGTTCTGTATCAGTGATGCTATCTTATTCATTGGTGCCTTTCAGTACTGTGTATTAGATACCATTAGAGCCTCGTCATCCTCCAATCCCCACTTCCCTTTGCTAATGTGTTTGATTGTAGGGCTATGTGAATTTGTTAGTTTAATAACTTGTTTAATAGCTACATTGATTGTTTTGATAGGTGATATGATATTGATATTTTGATATTTGATACGGTGATATCAGAAGTGTTTGTTTGACATGATGCATATAAATCTGATTAGGTTATGTCATTAAGGTTGTCTGTCTGGTTTGCTAAATCCCTATGAGCATGTTGTTTGTGTCGATTCCAATGTTTCATCCTCTATATTAGGATATCAGTAGTTCAGATTCTCTCTTTCTCCCCCTCCCTCCTTCCCTCCCCTACAGCGATTCTATCCTGTCACCACCCTACTTAGTTTGTAAATGCTTCTGCCAGCATTGTGAAAAGAGGGTTATTATTGATGATTCAGATCTCTCCTTCTTCATGCAGAGATAAAGATAATGAGATGAAGATAACAGGTTTGGTATATTTCTGCCGATGACACCTGACCCTTGTCTGACTGGTAGTGCTGAGCAATTAGTACTTTTTATTTTTAAAATAATCAGTTTTCGATGTTGGTTTTGATCATTTTTGTAACATTAAATGCACTATGCATTATGTGGGTTGAATGCTGTAACACAGAATAAAACAATTAATACAAGTCCATGATGGTAGTGTGCGCTCTCGTTGGTTGGCCCTTCATACTCGTCGCCAAACCCACTGGCTACAGGTTATCTACAAGTCTCTGCTAGGTAAAGCCCCACCTTATCCCCACTGGTCACCATAGCAGCACCCACTCGTAGCACGCGCTCCAGCAGGTATATCTCACTGGTCACCCCCAAAGGTAATTCCTCCTTTGGTCATCTTTCCTTCCAGTTCTCTGCTGCCAATGACTGGAATGAACTGCAAAAATCTCCGAAGCTGGAGACTCATATCTCCCTCACTAGCTTTAAGCACCAGCTCACAGATCACAGCACCTGTACATAGCCCATCTGTAAACAGCCCATCTATCTACCTACCTCATCCCCATATGGTATTTATTTATTTATCTTGCTCCTTTGCACCCCAGTATCTCTACTTGCACATTCATCTTCTGCTCATCTACCATTCCAGTGTTTAATTGCTATATTGTAATTACTTCGCCACCATGGCCTATTTATTGCCTTAACTTACCTCATTTGCACTCACTGTATATAGACTTTTGTTCTACTGTATTATTGACTGTTTGTTTTGTTTATTCCATGTGTAACTCTGTTGTATGTGTCGAATTGATATGCTTTATCTTGGCCAGGTCACAGTTGCAAATGAGAACTTGTTTTCAACTAGCCTACCTGGTTAAATAAAGGTTAAATAAATAAAAATGACTGCTTATCACGTATTAACCATCATTTATTCACATTACTTTACTTTAATAACATATTTCAGTTGTGTGTATTGCATTAGTTTTATTTAATGACTTTATTATTTCATTCCAGGTCATCATCGCATCTCTATTGAGCTGCTGCCTGTTGTCTAACAAAATCACACTTTTGTAGTTCTACAACTTAAATAAGGCATACTTTTATGACTGCTGAATACCAACTACCAATCACTTAGATCATGTATTTTCAGGTAGAGATACCTAGCGAAGCTCACGATTGCTCATTCTTGTCTCTTAAAGAGCAGGCATAAAATAAACACAGACCGGACAAGTAGATGCGCAGTGGATTATGGTCATTGTAGTTAATTACCATGTTTTATGCGCTAAACTATGTAGAATATTGGCCTGTTGGAAACTACAAATCCCTACTACATCGCACAGTTCAGGCTGGATCTGATTTATCTCCAGAGAAACTGTGCGATGTGTGCATTGAGTTCACAGAAGAAGGAAAAACGAACAAAATTTAATTCAAATTATTGAACCAACGTCAAGGATAGGATAGGGAACGCTTTAGTTTTCTGTGTCATAAAGAGAGGATAGATGCTGATTATCTCACTGAAACAACAAGACCAAAATAAGCATTCACAGCCTAAAGTGATTCATAAAAATCGCTGCACAACTGTTTGTTCGCTGGTTTTCGGGGAGATACATGGAGCTTTTGGTAATACTGTGGATAAGGCCTTTAGCAGGACTGGGAATGCTGTTTCAATTTTTTTATGAGCAGCTACTTTAGGTCGAGGAGAGATCTTGTAGATTAATTAATTTGGTTGTGCTCACTCTCAAAGGGCTACTTGCAGTTATGTACTGTATTACATCAAAAACAAGGAAGGAATGACCCACAGGTTGATATGAAAGGAATGTTGGTTTTATTCTGCATGTATTTCTACTCTCTTTCAATAAAATTGAAAATAATTGTTTTAATTGTGTGTACTGCATTATTTATCATGAGTGTAGGCTCCCTTCTGGATCTTATGACTGCATGGTAATTTATTTGAGACTTCAACCCCACTCTTTTGCACTACACTATTTATTTCTATTACAGTAGGAAAAAATGTACCAGGAACGTGTAAACATGTCTGTAGGCTACAACATGTCTGTACTTTGAAAGGAAAAGTCTCGAGTTGCTTGATGGCTTAGGGACCAAACCCAAATCTTGAAATTGAATATTAATCATGAAACCAAAAGATATAATGTTGAACATAGTGTAGCCTCTCGTAAGATAGGATGAACTGTAATTCCTCATTATCAAATGTCTTGGGGCTGAATACACTCATCCCATTTGGGAGCATACACAGAAACCATAGAGTAACATTCTTGGTAAAGGTTTACATAACCCCTGTAACACTGACCGTTCCCCACCGCAATCTATCTACTCTAGGTCTGTTCTGTTTCCATTTTCCCATGTTCTGTATGGGTAATGTATGGTTTAATATTATGTATGGTTACACTGACATACACTTGCTATGTATCGTTAATATATGGTTTAATGCTATGCATGAGTAATGTATGGTTTAATGCTATGTATGAGTAATGTATGGTTTAATTCTGTGTATGAGTAATGTGTGGTTTAATTCTGTGTATGAGTAATGTATGGTTTAATACTATGTATTAGTAATGTGTGGTTTAATGCTATGTATGGGTAATGTGTGGTTTAATTCTGTGTATGAGTAATGTATGGTTTAATACTATGTATTAGTAATGTGTGGTTTAATGCTATGTATGGGTAATATATGCTTTAATGCTATGTATGGGTTGTGTATGGACTCCACTGACCATAATTGTGGGATTCAATTAAACACAAAAGGATGACGGTGGTATCTTGAGTCTCAGATTCAACTGCTGACATTTTTTTTTATCGTTTTGAACAAAGTTACAATGAGGTAGGCCTGTAACTTAAAGTATTCATACCCCTTGACGCATTTGGTTGTGTTACAGCCTGCATTTATAATTGATTACATTTAGGTTTTTGGTCACTGGCCTACAGAGAACACCCCATAATGTCAAAGTGGAATCATGTTTTTCGGAATGTTTACAAATTAATAAAAAATGAAAAATGTCTTGAGTGAATAAATATTCAACCCCTTTGTTATGGCAAGCATAAATACATTCAGGAGTAAAACATGTGCTTAACAATTCACATAAGTTGCATGAACTCAATCTGCGTGCAATAATAGTGTTTTTTGAATGACTCCAGGTACCCCACACATAAAACTATCTGTAAGGTCCCTCAGTCGAGCAGTGAATTTCAAACACAGATTCAACCACAAAGTCCAGGGAGGTTTTCCAATGCCTTGCAAAGAAAGGCACCTATTGGTAGAAAAACAGACATTGAATGTCTCTTTGGGCATAGTGAAGTTATTAATTACCATTTTAAAGGATGCATCTATACACTCAGTCACTACAAAGTACAGGCGTCCTTCCTAACTCGGTTGTAAGGAGTGGAAGAAAACTGCTCAGGGATTTCACCATGAGGCCAATGGTGACTTTAAAACAGTTACTGGCTGTGATGAAACAGTTTAATGGCTGTGATAGGAGAAATCAACTGAGGATGGATCAACAGCATTGTAGTTACTCCACAATACTAACCTAATTGACAGAGTGAAAAGGAAGCCTGTCCAGAATCAAAAATATTCCAATCATGCATGCTGTTTGTAACAAGGCACTAAAGTAATACTGCCAAAATGGTCCTGAATACAAAGTGTTATGTTTGGGGCAAATACAACACATTACTGAGTACAATTCTCCTTATTTCCAAGCATAGTGGTGGCTGTGTCATGTTATGGGTATGCTTGTAATTGTTAAGGACTGGGGGAGTTTTTCAGGTTCAGTCTGCTTTCCACCAGAGATTAATTCTCCTTTCAGCAGGACAGTAACCTAAAATACAAGGCCAAATGTACACTGAAGTTGCTTACCAAGAAGATAGTGAATGTGACCGAGTTACAGTTTTGACTTAAATCTGTTTGAAAATACTTATCTAATCAGGATACTGTATATTAGTGTTTAATTTTTCCTGATTTTCTTTACAAATGTTATAATTATTCTTCCACTTTGACATGACACATTATTGTGTGTAGATCGCTGACCTAAAATTACAATTAAATACATTTGAATCCCACTTTGAAACACAACAAATAGTGAAAAAAGTCCAGGGCTGTAAATACTTTCTGAAGGCACTGTATATTTTATTTGATACCATCTAGGGTAGATTGTGTACTGTTTTGTTTTTGTCTGTAGTGAAACTGACAAACACAAAGAGAACTGAAAGCCTGTTGAAGGTAGAGAAATGGCACCAGTACAACAAAACGCCAAATACTTATTTCAAACAACAGACAGTGTGGTGACTCACTCTCTATCTCTCCGATGGGGGGTTTACACATTCACACTCCACGATGGATACGTTTAAATCTGGCTTTCATTGCTCCTATATTTTTTTGCCGCAGGCTAAGTGACAGTAATGAGATCAAATGTATAATTC
Source organism: Oncorhynchus masou masou (assembly GCF_036934945.1). NCBI lineage: Eukaryota > Metazoa > Chordata > Actinopteri > Salmoniformes > Salmonidae > Oncorhynchus > Oncorhynchus masou. The sequence continues at coordinate 36,919,810 of NC_088212.1, forward strand.
AGGCCTGAAGTTTTGATATAATAAAAAGGCACGCTCACCAAGGGAATCCCAAATGACTCTGTTAACATTTTTATTAACCCATAATGGAGTTATCCCCCAGCATCCCCTGTCTTCCTGCCTCACCTTCTCTTAAGGCACCAGCATGCTTCAATTCGGCCGGCAGCTAGCCAGTGTCGGCCAGTTGAACCGAATGTGCTCGCATACGCCCTTATATTACATTAGCTTGAAAAATGAAAGAAAACGGCAGTAATACTGTTTGTCAATAATAGAGATATTGATCTGAATTCATCTAAGAACTCAAGAAACATGTTATTGATTTTGCCGTTTTTGCCGTGGAGATCTTAGTCAAGCAATTTTACATCTAAGATGTTTGGTGCAGTATTTCTAAATGAAAAAAATGTGCATGAAAACGAGTCGTCTCTCAGTGAATAACAACAAAGACTTTACTGAAGAATCCCTACTGTTGACCAATCAACTGTTGCCTCAAGAAAAAAGGTTGTGTGCCTGAACAACAACGAAAAAAAGACTTACCAAAGTCCAAAACCAACAATAAAAAAACATCACAAAATTCCCTCATGATATATACATAAACTCTTCCAAGCTGTTGCGTTTAGGAAGCATGTGGACGCCTTTACACTCTCTTACAAGGAGGGTAATATTCCAGTCATTATCTGCCATGGCAGGATACATCTATAAATCAGATCCCTTTCCTCTCCTTCATAACCATGGCTTGTCCAGCTGTTGATTCCCCTCTCTTCATACCGCATCACTGGACCCTACCAGCCACACGGACAAGCATGTCTTCCGTCTTCACCCTACGTTGGTATTGACAAGTGAATGAGGCGGGCAAATAAAAGCATGGGTCATCTAATCTAATTCCATCCTAGCCTCCTGTCACTCCCTCACAACTAGGTTAAGATCATGCTTCCCTGGTCGTGTCTGGCATCCTGAGTGAACAAAGCAGCCTCTTCCTGCCTGGAAAACCACAGCCTCATAGCAACGCACAGCCTGCCCTCCGCAACAATAACCACTGCCATGCACAGGTTGTTATTAAAATGAATGCAATTTTTGATTCATATTAGCTGTGGCAGGCAGGCCTTTGAAATGGACCGTGTATGTGGTTGGCTGTGTGTAAGGGGGTGTAATGAGGGAAAAGGTTCTGTAATCCTGTGTCTGACGGCACTGGGATGTATAATTGTTGTTGATTGGATCGCAGCAGAGCTTTGCGTGTATCATTTTAGATTTTCATTTTATCTGAATTGTTATTGTTTTGAACTGTTAAATAGGTTTCGATCTGAGCCTTATTGGACTTTGAAATGATTTGATGGCTCACTGATTTGCTTCTGTTCCATTTCTAGGGGGGTTCTATTATTTTGTCATAATCCTTTATGTGTCTCGAGTCTAGGGAGAGAGATTTTCTGCCTTCGAACTTTGAAACTCATTGCTACCTCAGAACTTTTCTTAAATGTCTTTCAATTTGCCGTCAAATTTTTTCTGAGCTTGGCTTACCAAAAATAAATTGTACCCTGTGATGCCATGGCTTGGCTAAATGAAACCATCTGTACGTAGTCAGAGCAGCTCAATGTAGCAATGTTTGCAGAAAGGGAAGTGAGGTGCTTGGGACTGGGAGTACAGGGTGTCTGCTCCCCCGTCCCCTGCCCCCCACCTTCCACCCCAGTGAGGCTGGTGGTGGAAACTACTCCTCCTGAGAACATGTGGGAATGATTTAGACGTTCAGCCGCTCTCTCCCTGGGCGTCTCCACCCTGTTCCCCCCCCCCCTCTTCTCCATTTTGGCAGGGGGGAGGCCATCACGGACCGGGAATAAGTTGAAACAGAGCTCTGCCTCTGACACCTCGTGCTAGAGGGGCCGTTTAACAGAGACAGAAAGAAGACCTGGAGTCCAGCTGCGTCTGTCTTCGAGTTAGAAAAGGAGACGTGTGTAGTTAGAGGAGTGTAGCCTACATCTCTAGACTACTCCAGAGAGCCATAGACACACACACACACAGGGAGAAAGAGATGGATAGGACGATCGAGTGTGGTGTTATGAGCGTGTTGCCTTTTCATATCTTTGTCCATTTTCATGGAAGTCCATCGTTAGAAGACCAGAGATGGTCACATCAAAAAGAGTTGCGGTGCTCACTCATCTGTAACGAGCAGAGTGACATAAATGTGAGTGGTCATGAGGCTTTGAAGCCAGAGATCCAAGGGCCAGCCTCTCCACTCCAGGCTTTCTGTTTAGCTTTGGACTTGGCCTTTGTAGTAGTACTGAGGAGCTCTTATACTTTCCCATAGCTTTAGCCAGACAGACCTTAGACGGTTTACGAATGGAAAGATCAAATATCGAGTGTACATTCTGTATTAAAATGCACAAGAAATTACTTGCCTAATATTACCTACACTGAGATTGAGATGCTGTCTGTCCACTCCATACACATTCACAGAATAGATATATTACCGCCGTTGATGTTTGATTGTTTGAAGGACCTGTTATTATTTTGAAGCTTTTTTTTAGCAGAGTGAAAGATGCCTTTGCACTGTGCAAACCTGCTTGGAGGATTTTGTTTTAAAGTACTCCTGTGGAAGGAATTCTCATTCTCTCCCTGTTTTGTCTCTCTGCCTAGTTGCCGAACAGGGGTCGAACATTATTATTACCAGGAGATTATGATGAACCTGTGGGTCATGCTAATGGGATAGAGAATCCATGTGATCAAATGTTTATGATATTGGATCTTTGTTTAATATATTCTTTAAAGACTTCTCATTGGCACGCTGGTTCTCTGCGCCCTTAATGTGGCTTCCGTAGACTCCTCGTGAGATAAGTAAGATGTGGAGCTCTCTCTGTGTGACTCGTCAGTATTCATCATTCTCTGTGTGACTCGTCAGTATTCACCACTCTGTGTGACTCGTCAATATTCACCACTCTCTGTGTGACTCGTCAGTATTCACCACTCTCTGTGTGACTCATCAGTATTCACCACTCTCTGTGTGACTCGTCAGTATACACCACTCTGTGTGACTCATCAGTATTTACCACTCTCCGTGTGACTCGTCAGTATTTACCACTCTCTGTGTGACTTGTCAGTATTTACCACTCTCTGTGTGACTCGTCAATATTTACCACTCTCTGTGTGACTCGTCAGTATTTACCACTCTCCGTGTGACTCGTCAGTATTTACCACTCTCTGTGTGACTCGTCAGTATTTACCACTCTCCGTGTGACTCGTCAGTATTTACCACTCTCTGTGTGACTCGCCAGTATTTACCACTCTCTGTGTGACTCGTCAGTATTCACCACTCTCCGTGTGACTCGTCAGTATTTACCACTCTCCGTGTGACTCATCAGTATTCACCACTCTCCGTGTGACTCGTCAGTATTCACCACTCTCCGTGTGACTCGTCAGTATTTACCACTCTCTGTGTGACTCGTCAGTATTCACCACTCTCCGTGTGACTCGTCAGTATTTACCACTCTCTGTGTGACTCGTCAGTATTTACCACTCTCCGTGTGACTCGTCAGTATTTACCACTCTCTGTGTGACTCGTCAGTATTTACCACTCTCTGTGTGACTCATCAGTATTTACCACTCTCTGTGTGACTCGTCAGTATTCACCACTCTCTGTGTGACTCGTCAGTATTCACCACTCTGTGTGACTCGTCAGTATTTACCACTCTCTGTGTGACTCGTCAGTATTCACCACTCTCTGTGTGACTCGTCAGTATTCACCACTCTCTGTGTGACTCATCAGTATTCACCACTCTCTGTGTGACTCGTCAGTATTCACCACTCTCTGTGTGACTCGTCAGTATTTACCACTCTCTGTGTGACTCGTCAGTATTTACCACTCTCTGTGTGACTCGTCAGTATTCACCACTCTCTGTGTGACTCTTCAGTATTCACCACTCTCTGTGTGACTCGTCAGTATTCACCACTCTCTGTGTGACTCGTCAGTATTTACCACTCTCCGTGTGACTCGTCAGTATTCACCACTCTCTGTGTGACTCGTCAGCATTCACCACTCTCTGTGTGACTCGTCAGCATTTACCACTCTCTGTGTGACTCGTCAGTATTTACCACTCTCCGTGTGACTCGTCAGTATTCACCACTCTCTGTGCCCGGCTTTAGAACTGAAGCACACCCAGCTGACAGCAGAAGACACTGGAAAAGATTACACTATGACTGTGTCCCAAATCACATCCCATTCCCTATAGTGGGCCCTACGTGCCCTGGTCAAAAGTATTGCAGTACATAGGGAATAGTGTTTCATTTGGCCTGCTATAGTCTGCAGTGAATGCGTGCTGAAACAGCAGTCTGCATTCGTCTATTTGTTTCCTACCTGACTTAGTTTGAATAGAATGGGTGCAATGAGAGAGCCCCATGCAAATGCATGATTTGACTGTGAAGACCTTTGTTGAAGGAGCACTCATTATTCTTACCTGAAAATACCTTGTGGTTTTTTACTGAGTTTATTTATTATCTAACCCTATGATAACAGGAATATTATTTTCAGTGAATTCAGTAACAGTTTACTATAATCTGGACTCAATTTACAGTAGTTGATTCTTATGCAAAGTCTTTGGTGACCAGACAGACAATGCCTATTATACTGCAGTACACTGTAATTGGTGACCAAATTGATTCTCCTCAGTTTAAAGTGAAAACGGCTAGTGGGCTGCATGTTGAGTGGTGCCGCCCGCCAAGTGGGACTATAATCTCTATCTAATTTGACAGCAGTTCTAATGGTTTTTAGAGCCTGAATGATAATGTATTAACCCCCAATTACAGCACACAAAATGTTATTTTTATTTCAACTCCAGTGTCCGTCATGATTAATAGAAATACTAAAGTTGTGTTTTTAATAGAGGAAGTTTTGCGAGAGGTTGGTGGCCAGACGATTTGACAGAAACTTTAGTCTAAAACTTTTTTTAAATTAAACTCCCCTCGTGGTAAGATGTCCATACAATGCTTAGCCATGGATTTCCTTCTGGGGGAAATGTTTTCTTTAGCTGGGTGAAGCTGTGCAGAATTCTCTAGAATCTGAATTGTATCCCAGCACAAAACGGTGCCACTTCTCAACAGCAAGAACAGGAAATGATGTTCTGAGCCAGTATTTTTATTTTTTTACTGCATTTGTGTCAGTTCCTGTATGAAATGATAATACTTATACTCCATCGCATCTCATCTACCATTGAATCACTGACAACATGCCTACTTGGTTAGTAACAACTATTTACTTATTAATGTGTTAGGGCTCGGTTTATTCCAGCCATTAATTATTATCTAGTTTGATGCCGGGGCTTTCTGATAGTGTGTGTTTGGAAGTCTGCAGATATCTGTCCTGCTTTGTGTTTTCAGGATGGGCGGAATGGTCTAGAGAGGAGTCTATCAGTTCTCTTTTATCTCATCTAGACCAAGGATGTTTTCTGTTTGTCCTGCTACTTCTCTCTCTGTGTGACCTCACTAAAATAACACATCTGGCCAGGGCATGGGGATGGGCTGTGCTGTGCTGGAACTTGTCTGTCAGTTTTGCAAGTGGCAGAGACTGCCTCCACTTCCTATTTTGTCAGCCCTGTGGTGCAGGGGCTGTGAATGGTGTCTGTCAGTCTGTATCCTGACACACCAGCTGCACTACAAAGTCCAGACTGTAGGCTACCATACTGAGGGATGGGAGGTAAGTTAGCCACTGAATTAATAGAATGCTTGTATCGCTGTCTTGATCATCATGGTTGGTTTCGATGCTAATTCTGTGACTGTGATCATTGTAGGCGAACAGAAAAGGAGCCACGGGGCCACAGCCAGCAAGTGTTATTTGTCCCTGTCCATCTGTGGCTTGTTCACCATGTGCATTCTCAGCAGTGGGGTAATTTTCGAAAGTCCTGATTTAAATGCTGTGTCCATTAGTGAGTCTGCCAAAGCCAGCTGGTCTCATAGAACGGTTTTAAACAGAATGATTTTAGTGTAGAATGGTTTTAGAATAGAATTACCATCGAAACGTACCATCATCCACACCCCCACTAGCCCCCTCACACAGCACTGGGTCTCAGGGTAAATAGCCCACAACGAGAGGGGAGGGTGTGGCAGGCCAGTGTATCCAGTATGAATCACAACTTTATTCACTGGGGCTGAGGGTGCTATGGATCTGACTCCTCTTCTCTCAATGCCCCTTGCAACCATACATCTCAGAGAGGTGTGCAGGATTTAAAAGAAAGGAGCGTAGATGAAGACCAAGATACCTTGGGAATGCCTGCGTTCATGTGTTTCATTGAGTGCAGTCGGTTAGTGTCAGCACGCATTCCTCACAGTGAGCAGAGCCTCTCCTGGAATTGACTTGTAATCTCCATGAGATATCCAGCTAGCATGGTCTGAATGAATCAGAGGGACGCTACAGTCATGTTGAGTTTATCTTAGCTGGGACAAGAGGCTGCGGGTAGTGTAGGCCGCATCCCGAATGGCACCATATTCCCTATATAGTGCGCTACTTTTTTACCAGAGCTCTATGGAAGCTGGTCATAAGTAGCGTGTACAAAATAGGGAATAGGTTTCTATTTTGGACACAGCCCTACTATCATTGTGCTGCCTGCTGGAGCACTTCAGATAGGATGAGTAGTAAGTACGACTCTCTCTCCTCTCAAATGGATTCTCCATCTAAATAGAAGCGTTGTACATTGTGTTTGAGAGGGAAGAAACCATTTGTTCCCTCTGGCTTTCCCTGACACTTCGCTGTAAAAGAAAGAGGTCAGGTCTTAGCGGTGCCTTTTTTCAGGACGGGAATCATTGTGTGGTTTCTTCTTTAGTGCCTTTGTAACTTTATGTTAAAACACCTCCTGCATTTGAAGTACTGTATTCCGTTTCATGACAAGGCAATTCTTCTCAGAGACTGGATTCATCTGGTAAGTGTTCAGCAGTTCAAAGTCTCTCAGATAGTTACCTCTGGGTTTATCCTCCCCTTGACAATCTCTCTCTTCCTCCTCGGTAATGAAATCATCTAGGCTTGTGCTGCTTATCTCCGACTAGGCTTTTCTGCTGTCCCACATCCCTCAGCATATTTCAGCGCTGTTCGCTAATACCCACGTTATCACAGATTTGACAATGCGCAGCTGAGAATGTGTGCAGAAGGTGTTAAAATGAGGCCTAGGTTACACCTTCTTTAGCATTTCATCGTACTTTTGTATTCAGGGCAGAGTTGCCTAGCTAGCTGTCGTGTTTGATGGTTTGGTGTTTTTACGGATGGCTTGGCAGTTTTTAAGGTTTCTGTGTGTCTCAGGTCAGGAGTTACTGCTACTGCATTGCGGCTGCCTCTGATGAAAATAAAACACTTCCTGAACCAGCACTAACTCCTCCACGTGGGGACCTGATGGAAAGACACTTGCTGCATCTGAAATAACACCTTATTCCCTATTTCCTAGCGTGCTTTTTTTGACCAGGTTCCATAGATCTCTGGTCAAAAGTAGTGCACTATATAGGAAATAAGGTGCCATTCTGGACGTAGCCACTGGCTTTGCTGATTTATGTACTAGTTTCATGCTAGCTGCTAGACGAAGCAGCTGAGCAATTAGCTTAAGCTTAACTTGGGTTTAAGTGATTGACAGAGGTAATGATGTGGTGTGTTGGAGAGACTTCAGTCAGCACAGTAGTCCTCCAGAGACGTTAACCAATAAGGAACTAAATGGTTCCTAGAACCCACCAGGTGCTGTTATAAATCCTTAAATGTACGGTGCATTCGGAAAGTATTCAGACCCCTTGACTTTTTCCACATTTTGTTACGTTACAGCGTTTTTCTAAAATTGATGAAATACATTTGTCCCTCATCAATCTACATACAATATCCCATAATGACAAAGCAAAAATATATTTTTAGAAATTTTTGCAAATTTATAACAAATTTAAAAAACAGATAGCTTATTTACATGATGTGTCTAGTGGGCAGGTGGTACTCCATCTAAGCAGATCTCCCTTTCCCGGTATGGGGGACCGGGAGATGTGGGTACAGGAGACCGCATGCATGACAGGACCCCCAGCTGAGTTGTCTGCTGGGGACAGTAGACGAGGCAAGGCCCCCTAACCTGGCACTGTGGATTAGCACTCTCTCTCAACCTGCGAGTTTTATGTAAGTGCTCCTCCAAGAAGAAAGGACAATAGCTTGTCAGTCCTTGGAACAGGAGTGACATTTGCTTCCCAGGTATAAAGAAGGGGTACCATTTAATTCAAAGAGTACCTACATAAGGACTTTATAACGCATTCATAAATCATACATAACACATTCATAAGCAGGACATGAGCATTTCATGAAATGTTGAGTTACACTGAGGCACTGAGGCACTGTGATCCCTCAGAGTGGTGGAGTGATTCAGCTAACTGGAGTTTGCTTCCTTGTCCAGGTAACTGACCTGCTCCACTGGGCCCTGTGTCCCCTCTGTCCTGACCTCGCATCCACCTCCTTGCTTGGCACGGCATTACAACACCTTGGCACAGTTCTCAAGGTGGTGTGCTGTGCGGTTGTGAGAGGTGGCAAAAAGACTCACACAATGACATAGATAAACAACATTTCCATACCCATAGCTGTAACTACGTCTTTTTTGTTTTATAATATTGAACATGTTGGCTAATGAATCATACATGAGTGGCATTTTAAGTGACACAGGTATGATAAGTGTCTTAATTTTATTTTGTATTTTTTAAATCTCTAATGAGATTTAAATGCCTTTAATGAAGCGATTACACAGATGCAGGAGTAATATCAGCCGTGGCTGTGGGGGGAAGTACAATACTTCCTCTGTGACCTTTTTCAGCACGATTAAACTGTGTTGTCATTAGTGCTATAATGGCTGTTGCTTTGCTCGCAGGGCGGGAACACAGTGTGAGTTAGCCTACGGGTTAGACAGAGCAGTCACACACCAGCAGTGTTATGAATCCACTCTGCCTCCCAGGCAGCTCGGTGTTAAAATGGAGGGCCTTTCTTCTCTGCTTTATGGTGTTTGCAGCCTTGAGGGGATAGCTAGCCTGCATGAGAGGAATGTCATGACGGGAATCTGCCTTTTGCTGCTGAAATTCTTTGTGCCCCTGTCTGTCTGTCTGTCTGTCTGTCTGTCTGTCTGTCTGGGGAGGATGCCTTGTGGTGCGCCTAAAGAAGCTCAGTCAGAATGAATGCAGATATTGATCGGCCGCCTCATAGATTATACACGAGGCGTGAGCTAATTGCGTTTTCATAGACAGTTGGGGACTTAACTGTGAAAACTGCATCGTCATCCGCTCCTGAATACTCACTGGATCAGCCTCTAACATCTCTTGTAATCGTACCATCTGTTCTGTTCACATACAAGTAAGGCAGGAGGCTGAGAAATTGAATTGACTCAGTTGGGGAACTTCCTGTTATAGTGTCTGGTGTTCTGAATAAATTAATAACCTGTTGACTATCTCTTGTCCATTTTGTATGGACACGTTATTTCAGACTCGGTGTAATGCTCCCATCCAGATCTCCAGCTGCCTTTGAGTTGTCTGTTGGTGGTTTTGAAGGAGGAAGGGACGGAGTGAGGGAGGGAAGAACGAAAGAGGAATGTCGGCGGGCCCAGAGATGGGCAGGCCGCACTTGTCCGTGACATTCCCCTTGGCCCCGAGGAGCCACTTCACCCCTCCAAGCTAGAGCCTTAGCCATTTGTCTTCATGCTGATCAGGGACCCCACATGAGCTCATCTTATCGAGTTAAATGTGAGAGAGCGGTCTCTGGCTGCTCTCCTAATCCAACAACAGCTAACCTCCCTGCCTCAACACACACGTCCTCCCTTATGCCATGTTAGAATAGAGAGTAAAGCAGCAGTTAACAAGGCAGGTCTAAGGATGTTGTTAGAGAACACAACCCAGCAGATCTGTAAACGGCCCCCAGACCAACACAGGTGTGTTAATGTGGAACATAGGAGCTGCTATGTTATGTCTTTTATCTGCCCTATATCCAGACCCCTGATCCAGCAGATAAGCATGTTTAGTACCTTCTCAATAGTCCCCAGTCTTCTGTGGAAACCAAGCCTGGGTTCAAATACTCGTTCAAATCTTTCAAAGGATTTAAGTGTTTGCTTTAGTCTGCTTGGGGTGCCATATGGGTGACATTTTGCAACTATTCTATTGGTTCTATTTCGCCAGACAAGCTCAATCAAGCCAAGCTATAGTTTTGAACCCAGGTCTTACGGAAACCCAGTCTGTGACGGCCATTAGGGCTCAGTGAGCCAGTGACAAGGGCTGCCATTCAAACACCCCCCCGGTTCATTCATAAGCTGCCCTCCAGATTGCCGGGCTAAGTGGTGACTGCGGGAAGCGTATTTTTACTCCCCTCATAACTTGTGCGTGGCCGCTCTCTCATTGAAACGTTTAATAGAGCTAAAAGGCAGCCTGGCAGATGTCAATCAGCCACTCAGTCAGGTCCAACCAACCTCTTCAAGCCGTGCCCAACTTTCCATCCCTCGCTCTGTTTCTCTCACTCTCTGTCTCTGTTTCCCTCTCTCTCATTCTCTACATTTCTCTCTCACTCTCACTCACACCTACACTTACACACCAGAGTTATTGTTTCCCACTGACAATGCAGTTTCTACCCTCCCCTGAGTCCCCTCAATGCCCTAGAACATTCTTGTACCGGTCTTAAAACATGTGTAGCATTATACAAATGCATGGCTTTTTCTAATACTGTCTGTCCCTATGCATGGGCTTTGCTACTGTAGCTTAAAGCCACAATCTGCAATATTTGCTAAGGTTTTAAGGTCATTTCCATGAATGGTGTGGCAGGGTCAGACTGTTGAAATGTCAGATTGTGGCTTTAACACACTGCAAGGTTACGAGAGGCAGGCTGGCTGGCTAGCAGTACCAGTAGCAGTAGTTGCTCACTAAGCTGGCTGGTAGCCAGAATTTATTTCCACACCACATCCAGAGGATATTTTTATCATCTCTCTGTTTACTAGTGACGTATGGTGAGGTTGGTGGCTGGGTAGGCACGGGCTATTATGAAAGCCAGATTTACTTACAAATATTCCTTGATAAAGCCCAAGTTCACCATACAACAGATGGCTCCAACAACTATTAACTGAAAATGGACACGTTTTTTAAAACCAAATGTAAATACCAATATAGCAAAGATACAGAAGCAATAGCCTCCAATGGCGGCATGTTTCATATCGTCTGACAAAATGATACACTGCTCAACTCAGCTTAGACATAGACCGATGTAGCATCCACAGTTGCAACCAATAGTTGGCACTAAAAGACCAATAAATAGACACATTTCATCCGAATAGTTTGCAGCCCTGATATATATATTTTGGGGCGGGGAGGGGGGGGCGGGGAGGGGGGCTTTTCATAATAGTTTTTTTATTAGATTATCACAGGGTCAACATGGCCTATCTTGTCTATCCTGACTGCACGCCACTGGTGTGTACAAACTCAAGAGCTCGCCTCACTGAGCCTGGCCAGATCTGTGTAAACAGTTCTGATTCTCTCTCTCTCTCGCTCTCGCTCTCTGTGTGTGTTCAGATGACAAGTGAATGTTAACTTTGCCTATAAGAGGTCTGCAAACACGTGTAACTCTCAGCTGTTGTCTCAATGTTTTGTTACACTTTACTTCACCCCTTTGTCATGAGTTATAACAGAGTCGTGAAAATTACAACGGGAGCCATACACATTCATGACAGCTGACGCCACCGTATTGCAGAAACATTATCATGACATAAACCATTGTTTAGGTCAGGCTAACTGGCCAGCTACATTGTTAACCAACTAGCTTACCCAACCAGTTTAAGTAGTGAAGACAGTGTGTAAAGCCAGTTAACCCCAATGACCTTAACTGTCATGAATGTTAACAACTTATGTTATATAGACTTTATGGCAGATTGGGTTCAAGAAAAGTATCAATTGAGTATGAATGACAGTGGGTAGCCTACCCCTACAGTACAGTATCTACCACCAGGTGAGGTCAGGAACTGTTGCCATGCTCTCATTAAATACTCCCACTGTGTTGTCAGTGCATATGGTGTGAACACCTGGTGTTCAAAAACAGACTGACTCCTAGGCTGTATCCCAAATGGCTCCCTATGGGTCCTGGTCAAAAGTAGTGCACTACATAAGGAACAGGGTGCCATTTGGGGCTCCCCCCTAGCCTCAACCTGCTCCTACGGCCCTGCTCCCAGCTCCACTGGCTATGAACGAGACAGATGGAGCAGGGCTTAGAGTGGGAAAGGGACTCGTCGGATGACACCTGTGCATGGCGGGTGTGCTGCTGCTATCTCTCACTGCGGACGGAGCACAACACAACACTCGTCTCTCTGACTCAGCTCTTGCTCTGACAGGCGTGCTGGGAAGGGGCTAGTGGTGCTCTGTCTGTCCCAGCCAGATGGATCACTTTGATATTAGGGGACTGAAGCAAAATTAATTCCTGAGTTTAGATGAAGTCATGTGCATCAGTGAATTAATATTTTGTTAGGAGTTAATAAGTAACGTTGTACTTTGTAAATGCTACAAATGACAGTATGCTCAGGTCTACTACAGAATGCTTACACATTTGACTGGAAAATGCATGCTTGACACGGCCTGCTTACAGGCTTGACTCAAATCTTACTGACATAGCTAAACTGTGTCATATTGCAGCTACTTTACAATATGTTAGTGGCCATTGAAACTGATGTACTGCATGTGAATCTCTTAGGATTTAGGATTGTATATGCTTCCCCCATTAGCTTTTGCAAAAGTGTCAGCTACTCTTCCTGCGGTCTAGTTACCTTCAGCTGATGGGTCTCTGGATCTCTTGAGAAGCCGTGAGATCGCAGGGAGTTACAGTACCATGGAGATTTCCAGGCTGTATCACAATCCTGTTTCTTCGTTAGAGCTGTAAGTCTTCTTTTTTCCTCTAATTATTTGAGTATGAGAGGGAGTGGAGAGTCTTAGTGCTGCTCTGCTGTTGTGATTGTGCCAGTCCCCAAGTAATGAAGCCTGTATACTGCAGCTGCTGGCAGGATGGATGGCAGGGCCTGGGTTGGTCCCTGTGTTACAATACAGAGAAGAGAAGAGAAGAGGAGCCTCCTGAGCTCTGGCTGCTTTGGTAGGGCATATGTTTCTGTGGTGCTTCCAGTTTAACACACACGTATGAGCACACACACACGCACGCACGCACGCACACACACACACACACACACACACACACACACACACACACACACACACACACACACACACGCACACGCACACGCACACGCACACGCACACACACACACACACAGCACTTTCTATGAATACATGCACAGTCCTGGCTATGAATACACACAGTCCTGGCTATGAATACATGCATAGTCCTGGCTATGAATAGACACAGTCCTGGATCGGCACATACACACAGCTCTGGTTATGCCTCTATTCATTCTGATCTCTCGCTGGAATAACAGTGACAGCAGGAGGAACCGGAGACCGGTAAGGGCATACCTATGCTGAGAACTCAGCACTTTCTATGAATACATGCACAGTCCTGGCTATGAATACACACAGTCCTGGCTATGAATACATGCATTTGTCCTGGCTATGAATAGACACAGTCCTGGATCCTGCACATACACATCAGGCTGAAGTGGTTATGCCTCTATTCATTCTGATCTATCACTGGAATAAAATGAAGCATCTTGAGTGAAATGATTTGAACCATGTTTCGGGCTTTGGGTAAGGGCATTTACCTATGCTGAGAACTGAGAGGCAGTGGTTTGCTGCAAACACTAATCAACAATCAAGTCTTTACATCCCTAAAATAATGTCAGCTGTGCTGGCATTTGACTCTGTTGACTTTCTGTCCCTTCTGTTCCTTTCCTGACAGCTGCCTCCATCAGGCTGAAGTGGTTTCTTCAAAAGCACAATCCGAGTTAAACCTATCACTTATAAAATGAAGCATCTTGTAGTGAAATGATTTGAACCATGTTTCGGGAAGGGTGGTTTACAGCCATTTAACATGTAATGGCTCCCTTAACGCCCTGAGCCTGGAACGAGGTGTTAAAGCAAGGGAGGTCACTAATCAACCAATCAAGGTCTTTAGTAAGTCTGATCTAAAGCCAGGGATGTCATTGTGTGTGCTGGCATGTAAAATTGGTCTCTGAGTGACTTTCTGTCCCTGCTCTGTTCCCCAGACAGCTGCCTGTCTGTCTGGTTGTTTTGTATTTATGTAGTGATGTGTTTAGCAGTGTGTCTTCTTTAATAAACATTCTCTGAAATAAATAACATTTTTATTTATCACATCATTCCTAAACAACAGGTGTAGACTAACAGTGACATGCTTACGTATGGGCACTTCTCAACAAAGCAAAGAGAAAAACAGAGAAAATAATAGAAAGATAATAACACAAGGAATAAATACACAATGAGTAATGATAACTTGGCTATATACACGGGATACCAGTACTGAGTCAATGTGCAGGGGTACGAGGTAGATACAGTGTGTAGATATAGGCAGGGATAAAGTGGCTAGGCAATGGGATAGATAATAAACAGTAACTGCAGCATATGTGATGAGTCAAAAGAGTTATTGTAAAAATGGTCAATGCAGATAGTTAAATAGTTAACCAATAGCTACCCGGACTAACTATTTACCAGTCTTATGGCTTGGCGGTAGAAGCTGCTCAGGGTGTCCTGTTGGTTCCAGACTTGGCGCATCGGTACCGCTTGCTGTGCGGTAGCAGAGAGAGCAGTCTATAACTTGGATGTCTGGAGTCTTTGACCATTTTTAGGGCCTTACTGGGCCGTACGCACTACCCTCTGTAGCGACTTGCGGTGGGATGCCATGTCATGTCAGGTCTATTTTACTAGGTAGGCCCTGAGGGACCGAGGTGAGCGTTGAGACAGAGCGAAAGCTTGTGTCAGCACTGTGAAGACAAGACACACACCGCCATCGGTCCATTCAGCTGTAGTGTGCAAACGCAGCTGTTTCAACACAAAGGTTTAGGGTACCGTTCCTTCTCACTCTCTCTGTGAGACGCAAGAACAAACAGCCCAAACAGACAAATGCCCAGCAGGTTGACAAAACAAAACAAACTGAACTCCACAGTCCACACACACAATGATGGGTTAGGCCAGGACCAAGGTAAAGGTTTAATATTGTCGTCATTGTTGTTGGGTGAATGTGTGACTGAATGTGTGTATAGTTGAGTATTACTGTGACCTCTCGGTGCTATAAATGGGAGTGAACAATGAAGTCATTGCAAGGTGACTGTGAACTAAAGGCCTACTTTTCTCTGGGTAATCCCTGGGTGTTGGGGCTGTGCAGCTACACCTCAATTCAAACTGTAGAGCGAGAGCTCCACATACACTACATGACCATAAGTATGCGGACACCTGCTCGTCAAACGTCTCATTCCACAATCATGGGCATTAATATGGAGTTGGTCCCCCCTTTGCTGCTATAACAGCCTCTATATGTTGGAACATTGCTGCGGGGACTTGCTTCCGTTCAGCCTCGAGCATTAGTGAGGTCGGGCACTGATGTTGGGCGATTAGGCCCGGCTCACAGTCGGCGTTCCAATTCATCCCAAAGGTGTTCAATGGAGTTGAGGTCAGGGCTCTGTGCAGGCCAGTCAAGTGCTTCCACACTGATCTCGACAAACCATTTTCTTTATGGATATTGCTTTGTGGGGCACAATGTGGGGCATTGTAATGCTGAAACAGGAATGGGCCTTCCCCAAACTGTTGCCACAAAGTATAAAGCACAGAATCGTCTAGAATGTAATTTTGTGCTGTAGCGTTAAGATTTCCCTTCACTGGAACTGAGGGGCCCGAACCATGAAAAACAGCCCCAGACCATTATTCCTCCTCCACCAAACTTTGCAGTTGGCAATATGCATTCGGGCAGGTAGCGTTCTTCTGGCATCCGCCAAACCCAGATTTGTCTGTCAGACGTCCAGATGGTGAGGCGTAATTCATCACTCCAGAGAACGCGAATGGTGATCTTAGGCTTGTGTGGCGTTGCTTCCAGAGGCAGTTTATTAAGTGTTGCAAATGAGGATATACAATTTTTATGTTATACGCGCTTCAGCACTTGGCGGTCCCATTCTATGAGCTTATGGAACCCATTTAAATGGAACCCATTCCAATTCACAATAATAGCACTTGCACTTGACCGGGGCAGCTCTAGCAGGGCAAAATTTGACGAACTGACTTGTTGGAAAGGTGGCATCTTATGACGGTGCCACGTTGAAAGTCACTGACCTTTTCGGTAAGGCCATTCTACTGCCAATGTTTGTCTATGGGGATTGCATGGCTGTGTGCTCGATTTTTCTACACCTGTCAGCAACGGATGTGGCTGAAGTAGTAATTTGAATGGGTGTCCACATACTTTTGTATATATAGTGTATTATTGAGCCCAGCAATTGTGCTGCTCTCTCCCTCCATTTTGTGTTGTCTCTCCACTGATTGGCTGGCCAGGCAGCAGGTTCATAGGGTGACCCCCTTAACTGAGAATGGGATTATTATGGAGGAAGCAGAGTGGAAGCCTATGGGACTGTATATTAAAGGTCTACAAACTAAAACCATGGAAAACTCTGCAATGTTGTGTGTGTGCGTGCGTGTGTGTGTGTGTGTGTGTGTGTGTGTGTGTGTGTGTGTGTGTGTGTGTGTGTGTGTGTGTGTGTGTGTGTGTGTGTGTGTGTGTGTGTGCGCGCGCTCGCACATGTGCTTGAGTGTTTGTGTGTATCTCTTTTTATAACTGACCACAGGAACAGTCCATTCTTATCCGTGTGCTCTTTTGTTCCTCTCTTCTTCTGTCTTTCCTCATGATTAACGGACTCCATTTTGACATATTACAAGCTGAAGTCACCGGTTAATTGCAGCCCTCTGGCTGGCTTGGTGCCAAGGCCAGCATGATGCTCCAGTAGCACAGTTTATTATGCACTTCACTGTCTGAGAATGGCATTTACTACATCTATGCCTGCAGTTTGGCTTTGCCAACATAGATCATACATCATTCACTAGTTGGAAGCATTTAAGAAACATAGGAATTTTGTCAGTGATAAGGATCTTGTCTGGTTTTGTCAGTAATGCTGAGTTTCAGAAATGGAAAAAAAAGAACAGTACAGTGATTGATGATTCATACCCAGAATGGTACAACGCGCCGTGTCGAGACCATATTTGAGCCACCCAGGTTTCAATTATGGTCGCCGGTGTTCAATTGTATCAGAGTGCAATTATTATAAATGATCAGACAATAGGAATTAATTGATTAATTGTTTGCTGCGATTGGCTTAATTGATGTTTGAAGTTGAATGACAAGAGAAGTTTGTATGAAATTGAAGATGACATTTAAATGGGTTCCATAAATAGTTGTTGCCAGGCGACAGAGCAGCTTTTGAATTCCAGGAGAAACAGCTGACTAGGTGGCTGGGGACTGCAGCTGGTGTCTCTGCCCAAACTTTAGGCTATCCTCATTGGCCCTTCTATTTCCATCATTCCTTTTTATTGTTTATTTCACTTATCTACTTCACTTGCTTTGGCAATGTTAACATATGTGTCCCATGCCAATAAAGCCCCTTGAATTCAATTGGAGAGGGAGAGAGATAGAGAGAGAGAAATGGTTCCCTGGTGCACTGGGAGGACATTACAGGGCCAAAGGGACAGGAGAGAGAGATAGAGAGAGAAATGGTTCCCTGGTGCCCTGGGAGGACATTACAGGGCCAAAGGGACAGGAGAGACAGATGGAGGAAGAAACACACCACACTAAAGACAAGCCAAATGGGAGGGCATAGAGGGGCTTGGCTGAGATGTGAGTTGCATGTTGTTTAATGGCCCTGTCAGGGAGTCTAAAATAGAACATGCTCTCTCTCTTTGAGACCTGCTTTTCTGAGCTGCCCTGGAATCATCTGGCAGATTCTGTTAAAAGCATTTTGCCCCTTTCTCTACACTAGCAGGAGGGACAGCACTAAATATTTAAAGAGCGACTACGGTATCGATATGAGTCAGAAACATTTATTCTTGTGTCAAAATGTATTAAAAATAGGATAATTTTGGTCAGAAAGTCAGACTCGTCCAAAACGGAATGCAGGGTACTTTAACAGTTTTCCTTGGGTTTATTTCAATCCTGCCCACAGCTAGCATTGTAATGCCCATGCTCAATTTGGTTTGACATTCGATATCTCTGTGGGGCGAGTTGGGGACCATCAGTAAATTACACAATGTACATGGGACAATATTAAAAACATAAACAAATAATTGACATTAAAAACCTCAAATCTAACCTAAAATGTTTATAAATTCATATACAAATATTAAAAGCATTGAAAGAGACAAAAGATGTGCAACATGAAAATATTGCCCCATTTACATTTTAGAATTTATTGACTAGCCCCAGAGATAGGCTATCCAATGTCAAACCAAATTTGCCACAGTCGCACACCAGCCATTATCTAGCACTATCTAGCCTAGTCGGCTTCTAGACACAAGACTTGGTTAGACTGTTTCAAGTTATCTAGAAGTGTGAGAGACTAACTGTGCACTGTTTTGGCAGAGTGAATGTACAAACACTTGCCATATTGGAACACACACACAAGAGACGCCCACATTAAACCACCACCCCAAGACAACTCTCGCTTGGCTTCAGTCATGGCCGCTGCATTTCTTAATGACCAAGCCCAAAACGAGGCCAAATCAGGAAGTACACTTAACTACACAGCTCATTTGGTCTTTCTTCTGCACAATTACAAAAATATACCATTTTGGAACATGGCACTGGATAGATTTGAGGGTGGCATTGACAGCTACTCTATTATCTGTGGCAGTGAGTGATGCCCTCTCTCTGGGCATGTGTGTTGTGTCGGTGACCTCCGAACCAGCATTTTCCTGTGGCTCATACCAGAGTCTGAGGCCATCAATTGTCGGCTACACACACAATGACAAGGTTGCAATAGAAATATTTTGTAATGTGAGTGTTCTGTGGGTTTAAATAAAGAACACATTTTTCAGTCTCGCATCCCCAGTCAGTCGTCTCTGTACATCTACTTTGTACTCTCTTGTCAGAAAGTTATGACTCATGAACATCGAATATACAGTACCATTCAAAAGTTTGGACACACCTACTCATTACAAGGTTTTTCTTTATTTTTACTATTTTTTACATTGTAGAATAAAAGTGAAGACTTCAACTATAATATAACACATATAGTAACCAAAATATGTAGTAACCAAAAAAGTGTGAAACAAATCAAAATACATTTTATATTTGACATTCTTCAAAGTATCTCCCCTTTGCCTTGATGACAGCTTTGCACACTCTTGGAATTCTCTCAACCAGCTTCATTAGGTAGTCACCTGGAATGCATTTCAATTAACAGGTGTGCCTTGTTAAAAGTTAATTTGTGGAAAACCATCAAGAGCTATGATAAAACTGGCTTTCATAAGGACCGCCACAGGAAAGGAATACCCAGAGTTACCTCTGCTGCACAGGATAAGTTCATTAGTTACCAGCATCAGAAATTACAGCCCAAATAAATGCTTCAGAGTTCAAGTAACAGATACATCTCAACACCCACTGTTCACAGGAGACTGTGTGAATTAGGCCTTCATGGTCGAATTGCTGCAAAGAAACCACTACTAAAGGACACCAATAAGAAGAGACTTGCTTGGGCCAAGAAACACATGCAATGAACGTTAGACCGGTGGAAATATGTCCTTTGGTCTGATGAGTTCAAATGTGAGATTTTTGGTTCCATCCGCCGTGTCTTTGTGAGACGCAGAGTAGGTGAATGGATGATCTTCGCATGTGTGGTTCCCACCATGAAGCATGGATGAGGTGGTGCGATGGTGTGAAAAATAACAGCTCCCCTGGATAGATTTTTATTACCAAAGAGAAAGGTCTCTATGAACATCCTTCCCTTTCCTGAAATGTAGCTCACAGCACATCTGGTTGCATAGAGAATGAGAGGCTGAAGACGAGATCGAGAAATTGTTATCCACTAGCCTCCAGAGTGTCCTTCAATAAACTTAAATTAAATATTTTTTTTTACCTCTATAACTTAATTATACTTTTGCAAAAAGTCAGAGATATTTAATTTAAGAACAGTCAGACATTTCACATGAAATTCTCCCTGTATGTCTCCAATGAGGACAAAGGTTCAGTTATATACTCCTACGGTAAAGTGGCTGTCCTAAGCCCTGACAGGCGGAGCATGTTTTCGTCTGCTCTGCCAAAACCCTCAGTGAAAACCCTAGCTGCCTGTTCTGCTCTTACTAAAATGATATCACTGGAGCCATGTAGCTATTCATTACCTGCACAGCTCATGTTGTCATAAGCACTGTGCTAATACTGCTAATACCATAAATTGATTCCCTGCACCTTAACACTGGATTCATTATACTGTGTGAGAAATGCAGATGGCTGTATGTTTGAAGGGCTGCCACTGGTGCTGGTGATGGTGATACAGGCCTGGCCTCTCATGCTGGTGCTAACCCAGCCCAACGGCTGCTCTCTCTCTCTCTTACCTACTGGTGGCCGGTAATAGTTTCCACTGTGGGCTGAGGCAGGCAGCAAACAGATGGCCCTGTCCCTTGTTCAATAGAGCTTCATTCACTTATGACTGAAATCCAAACCTGGAGGGAGGGGTGAGGATCAACCTGAAATGGCTACAGGCTCTGCTGTGACTGTGTGATGAAAAGGTGCAGATGTACCAAAAAACAGCCTAGATACTCTCTGTCTCATGAACTGTTAGCATCCGTTTTTATGTATCACTCAAAGAGAGTTGTATTTTAATACGCAGGTCATATGCTGGTCTCTGGAGGATCTTAGTGGACTGCCTGAAAGAGGGATGCCAGTGTGGCTTATGAAAATACCCAGTCTGTCTCAGAGTGGTTTAATGAGAACTCTCGTTAACATGCGTGTGTTCACTGTAAACCCTCCTTCCTAGTTAGTCCGGCTTTCTGACACGGACTGGTGAGCAAGTTACATCCCTCCAGGGGGGTCCCCAAAACAACGCCCTGAGGATATGCTGCTTAGTTTCCCAAACTACTCATCCAATATCCAAGCCTCTTGTTTGAAGCTTTAGGCCCTGGTCAAAAATAGTGCACTAAATCGGGAAATAGGATGCCATTTGGGACGCAACCTTGCTTATCTGTATCAGTTTTACGGAGTAACAAATTGCCCTCATGCATATTTTATAGTGATGAGGGATGAATTGTATCGTTTTGGCAATATCGCAACATTATTTTTCGCTAATTGGCTGAAGCTGCACAAAAACTCCAGGATTTGTTTTCTTACGTCTTAAAACAAGGAGACAATTTGTTTTCAACACTTGACAAACTTGTTTTCTCATGGCTTTCTCTTGACCCTCTGCAGAATGGATATGGTGAGCAATATGTTTGGAACATCGAAATCACAGTATTGAATCGCAATACATATAGTATCGGCACCTAAACACAGTGATAATATCGTATCGTGAGGTCCCTGGCAAATCCCAGCCCTAATATTCGATGTTGGGCACCTGCATGTTGTCCTCCCTCTTGTTTTATGATTAATGTTTAGGAGTGGAGAGGGCGTATTACAGTGGAACAATTAACACTCTCCATTTCCCCAGCGGTGTAGATGTACAGAATGAGTCTTCTGGTACACTCCTAGGCACTGTCAACAAACAGCAGAACATCACAGGGACGATAAACAAGACAAATGAATGCACTAATTGCACCTGGGCTGAAAGGGGGACATTTACATGACATGTTAGTCATTTAGCTGATGCTCTTACCCCGAGTGACATTCAATCAGTTTAGTTATCTGCCAATGTGCCTGAAGTTATTTCCAGTCAGGCTGGGCCAGGTTGAGGCACGGCGAGCTAGCGGAAGCAGATTTATTTCCAAGCTGGGCCTTAATCACGAAGTTCTGCCTCTTTCAGACAGAATGACTGGGAAATCTGACTGCCTGCCTAGCACCCACCTCTCCTTCCAGGCTCTAGCTGGCAGGCAGCCATCATCTTAAATGAGAATGAAAATTGAATCTCTTAGTCATTTCTCTATCCAATAAATAGCAGCATTACTTTGGCGAAAGCCATATTTTGTGTGATGTCGTCAAGTCATAACTAAGAGTTAAGCTTTCCAGCTCCATCCTCCCCTTTGGCCGGCTGTCCGTGCAGAAATCTGTGTACCTGAGCTGCACACAGGGGAAGCAATATTTCAAATTCAGGAATATAGATCCATTTAACATCTTTTAACCAGCACAGAGACTTTTCAGATGGTCTGCCAGCCAGCAGGATGGTGGTAGTAGTCCGATTAAACATGCATGGAGGAGGAAAAGGGAAAAACATCATTCCTCCTATCTGCCTCCCTTTGCTGTAACCTGCGTTAGCTGCCAAGTCCAGTGGGGAGTGGAGGTTTTGGCTGGCTGATTTCTTTGGAGGATCAGTAACTTGCCCTCTGTGTCCTGTTGCGTCCAGCTGTGTTCATGGGGAGGACAGACAGACTCATGTGTTTCAGCTTCAACAAGTGACTATGAGTAGATTCAGCTTTGTTCATGTTTAGCCTACATTTTAAGAGAACAAAAGGCACACTGAACAGTTCCAGTTCTCCTTATTTACATTTTGTTCCTGCTCACTGTGAATGCTTAGAATACATGCTATTGGTGTTGGATTCTCAGAAGCGGGGTGTGGTGAGTCCAGGCCAATCCCACGGCCAGTTCAGTTCCTCCCATCATGCCCCTGTGAGAGGTAAGGATGCCTGGAGGGGCCATTCTCTGTATATACAAATAATACCACTGTTCCGTAACTCGGAGACTCATTGTGTTGGCTCATCTGAGGGTGAATTTCCACTGGGCTTCTGCCACACAGTCTGTGGTGAAACACAGACCAGCCTAACAATTCTCTAGATCCCCTATGCTCAACTGGCGGACAATAGGCCGGATCCGACTACAAAGAAATATATATTACAAAAAATTTGGGGGGAAATCTGTCGGGCTTCGACCCCTGGTATCATATAAACACACACAAGACATTGAAAATGTTGTACAGTTGTAGGAAATTAGCTTTAAAACAGCAAAACAAATCTGCCACACATGCAAAATTAGCTTTAAAACTGCTACATTTTCTATCCACCAACAAGAGGGGTGTGAACAGTTTGAGGTCACATAGGTTGCGAGGTGGAGGTTTGTTACTACGCTAATCAATGACCATCTATCTGGACCTTTGCCACCGAGGAAATTTGTGTGACCGGACCTTCTCAAATAGTACTTGAGTATCCCTGCTCTAAACAGTTTTTAATATTTTGACATACATGTTTCACCATTGCTGTACAATACCTTTTGTTATGGGATATGAGATGGTGTTAAATGTAAATGTTGCATCCCTCTACTCCCACTGTCAGAGGTTATTTCCTCAATTCATGCAGCCTTGGGAGAGTTCATTCATGCTTTAGCTAACTGACAATACTGAATGAGGAGGGTGGTCAATAACATGTTGTTTGATTGCTATTGTGAGTTCTTGAACAGTGTCTTGATCTACAGTATGTGCTATTGAAGGCCAATGTGTGTGTGTGTGTCATTGTCACGGCCCTCGTCGAAAGGAGTGGACCAAAGCGCAGTGTGGGAAGTGTTCATGATATTTTATTTTCCAAAAATACTCAAACAAAATAACCAAAGTGAAACGAAAGCGCACAGTTCTGTCAGGTACAGACTCTAAACAGAAAACAAGATCCCACAAAACCCAAAAGGAAAATGACAACATATATGTGATCCCCAATCAGAGACAACGATAGACAGCTGCCTCTGATTAGGAACCACAAACGGTCAAAAACAAAGAAATAGAAAACATAGACTTTCTCACCCGAGTTACACCCTGACCTAACCAAACATTGTGAATAAAAAGGTTCTTTAAGGTCAGGGCGTGACAGTCATTGTACTGTTAGATGGGGGAATTTAATTTGATATAACCAGACAGAAAAAACATGTATTTTGTCTGAGCAGATTTATTTATAGTCCAAAGCCTGGTCAGCATGGGAAATCTCTGCCACTACAATGTTATGTGTTACAGTAGGTACCCTCTTCTATTATTTGTCAGACATTTTCTGTTTTACTCTGCTTTTTTTTACCTTGTTGTGTGTGTGTGTGCATGTGCATCTGTGTGTGTGCATTTGTAGTAGTATCTAACGCTCAATCAGAGCATCCCTGTCTCAGTATTTAGCCAGAGTACTTCATGAGCACTCTGCAACAGGAAACCTCTCACCCAGAGCCAGTCTGTAATCCCAACATGTTTCAAGCTGAACACCATTGTCCCTGTTCCCAAGAACTCCAAGGTAACCTGCCAAAATGACTCGCCATGTAACACTTACATCTGTAATTATGAAGTGCTTTGAAAGGCTGGCCATGACACACATCAATACCATCATCCCAGAAACCCTGGTCGCACTCCAATTCGCCTACCACCCCAACAGGTCCACAGATGACGCAATCTCAATTGCACTTAAAACTGCCCTCTCCCACCTGGACAAGAGGGAAATAACAATGTGAGAATGCTGTTCATGTACAGCTCAGTGTTCAATACCATAGTCCCCTCCAAGCTCATCACCAAGCTGGGGAACTTGGGACTGAACACCTCCCTTTGTAACTGGATACTGGACTTCCTGACAGGACAGCCCCAGGTGGTGAGGGTAAGCAATAACACCTCCACCACACTGACCCTTGACATGGGGGCCCCTCAAGGGTATGTGCTTAGTCCCCTCCTGTACTCCCTGTTCACCCAAGACTGTGTGGCCACGCACGACTCCAACATCCTCATCCAGTTTGCAGACGACACGACGGTGGTAGGCCTGATTACCGGTGGCGATGAGACAGCCTACAGGGAGGAAGTCAGAGACTTGGCAGTGTGGTGCCATGACAACAACCTCTCCCTCAATGTCAGTAAGACCAAGGAGCTGATTGTGGACATTAGGAGAAAGAGGGGAGAGAACGCCCCCATCCACATTGACAGGGCTGTTTTACAGCTTCATCATCGAGAGCATCTTGACTGCATCACCGCTTGGTATGGCAAATGCACCACCCTCGAACACAAAGCGTCATTTTTCTGTTGGATTGGAATCCTGTAAGATCCTACAGAATTTTATTCTATAGTTTAAAATCTCATAAGAGTTTCGAAATCTGCTAGGATCTTTCTGTTGGCTTCTTGAATTGGAATCCTGTAGGTTCCTATAGGACAAAATCCCATAGGAGTCCAATAGGACTGGTTCCAAAATCTGATAGGATATTTCTATTGAGTTCTTGTATTGGAATCCAAAGGATCATATAAAATAAAATTTTATAGGATAGAATCCCATAGGAGTCCAAAGGACTGGTACCAAAATCTAATAGGATTTAATCACTTCCATATTGTGGTGGTGTGTTGAAGAGGTTGAGAACCTCAGGGAATTATCACTGGTGTGAGTAAGCAAAGAGATGGAGATTGTGCTCCAGAGAGACACGGGAGAGAGACTGTTCCTCAGTTTACTGGTCTTGATTAGTCTTGATTGCAGTTTAACATAAATGTGCAGGTTTCTGTGCCATATTTAGCTGTCCAATAAAGCTACATATTAGATTTCCTCTATGTAGGCAGTATACTGTATGTTACCACATCACACAACATCATGTTTTGACGACATCAAATTGAGGGTAATTACACATACCTTTCTACCACAGATTAGTGATATTGGTGTAAACGTTTATTTTAATAACAATGACACAAAATCGATTTCTTAAAACAGATCAATATTATTGGTTTTGCACCGTTGACTTTGTCATACACTCCAGCGGTTTTAGGACTATCATTTTCAAACTCAAATGTCAGGGAAAATTCAGGGCACTGTCTATAAAAGTCACTGGCCTCACACCAAGATATACATTTGAGAGTCAAACTATAACTCAAATAACAGCCAACCTTAATCCAACACCAATAGCATGTATTCTAAACACTCACAATGAGCGGGAACAAAAAGGGAAATAAGGAAACCTGGAACTTGTTTTTAAAAAATACAAGTAATATTATTACAATTGTGGCACATGTATGTCTAGGTAGTACATTTTATGTTTATGTTTTCAATATATCACAAACTGTTAATTGAATGATTATTGATTTGGACACTTCAAAACGGTGTTTTGACATTGGGCTATTTATCAAAAGTTATTGTCAACAAGAAGCGGCGACAGCATAATTGTCAACTTGTGTTTTAGGAAAATAAATGGAACTTTCAACATTCATTTCCAGTAGTATTTTACTTAATTAGGTTATAACAGCTGAATTGAATGAATCCATGATCTACCAGAAATCATGAAAACGGGTTTGACTTGCAATAAGACACTTATAGTATATTTAGCAATAACATTTAAGTCATTTAGCAGACGCTCTTATCCAGAGCGACTTACAAATTGGTGAATTCACCTTCTGACATCAGTGGAACAGCCACTTTACAATAGTGCATCTAAATCATTTAAGGGGGGGGTGAGAAGGATTGCTTTATCCTATCCTAGGTATTCCTTGAAGAGGTGGGGTTTCAGGTGTCTCCGGAAGGTGGTGATTGACTCCGCTGTCCTGGCGTCGTGAGGGAGTTTGTTCCACCATTGGGGGCCAGAGCAGCGAACAGTTTTGACTGGGCTGAGCGGGAACTGTACTTCCTCAGTGGTAGGGAGGCGAGCAGGCCAGAGGTGGATGAACGCAGTGCCCTTGTTTGGGTGTAGGGCCTGATCAGAGCCTGGAGGTACTGCGGTGCCGTTCCCCTCACAGCTCCGTAGGCAAGCACCATGGTCTTGTAGCGGATGCGAGCTTCAACTGGAAGCCAGTGGAGAGAGCGGAGGAGCGGGGTGACGTGAGAGAACTTGGGAAGGTTGAACACCAGACGGGCTGCGGCGTTCTGGATGAGTTGTAGGGGTTTAATGGCACAGGCAGGGAGCCCAGCCAACAGCGAGTTGCAGTAATCCAGACGGGAGATGACAAGTGCCTGGATTAGGACCTGCGCCGCTTCCTGTGTGAGGCAGGGTCGTACTCTGCGGATGTTGTAGAGCATGAACCTACAGGAACGGGCCACCGCCTTGATGTTAGTTGAGAACGACAGGGTGTTGTCCAGGATCACGCCAAGGTTCTTAGCGCTCTGGGAGGAGGACACAATGGAGTTGTCAACCGTGATGGCGAGATCATGGAACGGGCAGTCCTTCCCCGGGAGGAAGAGCAGCTCCGTCTTGCCGAGGTTCAGCTTGAGGTGGTGATCCGTCATCCACACTGATATGTCTGCCAGACATGCAGAGATGCGATTCGCCACCTGGTCATCAGAAGGGGGAAAGGAGAAGATTAATTGTGTGTCGTCTGCATAGCAATGATAGGAGAGACCATGTGAGGTTATGACAGAGCCAAGTGACTTGGTGTATAGCGAGAATAGGAGAGGGCCTAGAACAGAGCCCTGGGGGACACCAGTGGTGAGAGCGCGTGGCGAGGAGACAGATTCTCGCCACGCCACCTGGTAGGAGCGAGAATCTGTATAACAAACAAGATAAACATTTCTCATCTGTATAACAATAGTGACAAAAAAGGAGATTAAAAAATGGCTACAATTTAGCTAGCTAGCTAGTCAGCTGACAGTCAAAATGTGGCTAGCTAGCATAAAAACAAGGGCATAAAATTCTGCACAATTATGAAAATATGACAAAATCATTGACAACTTTGTCAGGAAACAAAGAAACAAATACTGTATTCACAGTTCTTGCATTCACGCACAGTGAAGGATAAAACAGTTAGAATAATAATGTTAGGAAACCAAAGATTCTCTGCACAGCCACAGGTGGCGAGCTGAATCCTGCCCTCGCTGTGATGTCATCAATCGCTCTTGAAGGGATAGGTTTTCATAAAGGTGACTAAAACAGAAATTTGATATAGAACTGTTGTTCCCGATCAATGAACATTTTGTAAATAATGTTATATTGTACTGGAACAAAATATAATTTATTGGGTTCAATTAAGAAACAAAATGAATAGGTTTCTGATTTGGGTGACAAAATCCTCCAAGACTAATCAGATTACTTTTGATTTCCGATAGGAAAAAAAATTCCAACAGGATTCTGATTTGGGTGACAAAATCCTACATGACTAAAAATTGCTAATCCTATAGGATATTTTGATTAAGGCAGTACACAATGGGACCGAGCTCTCTGCCATCCAGGACTTTTATAATAGTTGGTATCAGAAAAATTGCAGAAGACTCCAGCCACCCAAGCTATAGACTGTTCACTCTGCTAATGTCGGGCAAACAGTACCGGAATAACGGCTCTTGGACCAACAGGCTCCGAGACAGCATCTACCCCCAAGTCGGGACTGCTAAATATCCATAAGACTGCGAAATAGTTAATTAATGGTTACCCGGACTATCTGCACTGACCCTACCTTGCACTGACTCTATGCACACTCACAATCCTATAATAATAAAATACTACACACACACACACACACACACACACATAACACACATAACACACATAACACACATAACACACATAACACACACACACGCATACCAACAACACAAGCACACATACTATACAGTATATACATGCATACCAGCACACGCACACACTGTAACACTCAGCATATGCTGCTGCTACTCTGTTCTTTATTCTTACTCTTATTATTATATATCCTGAAGCCAAGGCACTTTACCCTGCCTTCATGTACATATCTACCTCAAATACCTCATACCCCTGCACATTGATCTGGTAATGGTACTCCCTGTATATAGGTCCATTCTTGTGTATTTTATTCCTCTTGTGTTACGATTTTCCTTCATTGATTTATGTGTGGTTATGAGACCATCACTCTGTGCATGGCATTGATACTGCCCATCTGATGGCCGATGTGAAATCCACTCACTTCTCCTCAGATGAAATGACAGACCCTCCTGTGTCTTCCTCCCTCGGTAGATGAACACTTCACTGATGTCGCCAGACATCTCTGTTCCATCAGCATTGCCCATCTGTCTGTCTGTGTCTCAGTAGAGACACTCATTTACAGGGTTTGTGTCACAGTGATTCAGGGCTGAGTATTGTGTGTTTGTTTGCCAGCTGTGCTCTAAGAGGGTACAGTAGCATTACAGCCTGAATCTCACTCTCATCAACAGTCTTTTTGGCTCACTGGGTAAGCCATAAGAACCCAGACCCATAAAATGTCTGTATGGGCTCAAAGGGATCCCCTCAGGGACATCAATGCCAACCTGCTGTTGATTGTAAACTCATTGTTTTCTTCCAAAATGTTATTTATTGAAAGGTGTCTGCTTTCCGCTCTATTTCAGTCAAAATGGGAAACCTTCAACTAGCTTAAAGAATCACGGACAAGGTTGTTTATCCACTGGCTACGATTTGTACTTATACTACACAATGTACTACACTTTGAGTATCCTGATGTTAATGTCGGAGCAGACTGAGTTGAAAGAAGGAGGACATGCACAGCATTTAAGAAAGCCATGGGCTCCTCTCACCTTTTGTGAGAGATGTTGAGCTGGTGTGACCCATGCCTGAGCTGATGTGACCCATGCCTGAGCTGATGTGACCCATGCCTGAGCTGATGTGACCCATGCCTGAGCTGATGTGACCCATGCCTGAGCTGATGTGACCCATACCTGAGCTGATGTGACCCATGCCTGAGCTGATGTGACCCATGCCTGAGCTGATGTGACCCATGCCTGAGCTGATGTGACCCATGCCTGAGCTGATGTGACCCATGCCTGAGCTGATGTGACCCATGCCTGAGCTGATGTGACCCATGCCTGAGCTGATGTGACCCATGCCTGAGCTGATGTGACCCATGCCTGAGCTGATGTGACCCATGCCTGAGCTGATGTGACCCATGCCTGTCTCATTGTGCTCGTGACAAAAGACAAGACCACACAGGCAGTATGTAAGAAATTCCTATTTTGAAAGGTCGTCATTCTGCTAGTAAAAATGGCTCATTCTCCAGACTAGCCCCGAGGAAGCTGTTAACCTTATTCTCAATGGTAATGACATAACCAATTGAGACTGTTGAAATATAATTTATCGCTGTGTGCCCTCCCTGCAGTCTGACACTGAGGAGAGAAAAGGGATTACGCCAAGCACATTTATTTTCTAGGTCGCACCAGGACCACACTCTCGTTCTTGTAAGAAATTGTTTTCAGCAGTTACGTTTTTTTAAATTGCACCCAGAGCCGTTCTATCCACTTCCCCTAACATGATGGAGTGGAGAAACATGGTGGCGTTGAAATGGAGACACATTGGATTGTGGCCTGGGGAAAAATAGTAATTAGTGAGCGCTGAAACTCTCCCTGGCTGACACCCAGTAAAGTTTCCCTTTACTATAATATTACCATGACTACCCTAACCCTCCACTTGAAGGGTAGGATAATTAATCCTTCATGTGGTTGTCAAAGCCGAAAGCCCCAACCTACACTCCATATTGTCCTGTCACTCAGTGGCTGTGCTGCAAGGTGCTGGTGGGTTCTGTTGGCATCGGTAGCTCTCTGTTTTTCATCATGAGCCCTAAAGGCAAAATAAAACAGAGGAACACCCAAAGTAAACGTTGTCTCTATCTTTCTCCCTCCCCTCTCTCCGTCTCTCTCTTACCTTAGCACTCTGAGTGAACCTGCCTGAGACGTTTCCTCATCCTCAAATGAGAATGAGAGGAAATCTCTCCACTTGCAGCCCGATTTTTAATGAGTCCCCAGCAGTGCAGAACATAACTTTTCTTTCTCATAATGTCCATCACAAAGGGCATCCTATTCCCTAAATAGCACATTACTTTTGACCAGAGCTTTGGTCAAAAGTAGTGCACTATAATGGGAATATTATGCCATTTGGGACACTTCCCTGGTTTCTTTCTTACAAAGTACAGTAGAAATACAGACTGTGCTGATAAGGCTGATAAAGCCTCCCTTTGAGTTCAGGTAATCCTGACAAAGCTGGCCCTCTCCTGTTAACTCCACTGCATGGTACTGTACTGTACAGTAGTTGCAATCAGCACACTTGATGAGCTTATGTAGTATTGCAATTAATATGCAAATGGCATGTTTTCCCTCATAATGTAGCAAAAGTGTTTTACATCATAGCATTCACATATACATTGAGACATTTCTTCACATTTCTTCATGTGACACAAAAAAGAAATTCCATTTTCACAAAACCTATAATGGAGCTATTGCAAGATGACTGTTCATTTGTCTCAAAAGTCCAATGACCCATGACAATCTTGATTGTCCAAACTCACAGTGTAGGGATCAGTGAAAAGCTGAATGGAGGGTGACACAGATGGAAAAGACCAGCCTTGCCACCATAATGCAGGATGGACATTTTTCATGGTTAAGATGTTAATGATAGGGAGTGGGAGAAATGCTGAATACTGACCTACTGTTCTATACTTCTGCCTTTGATCAATGTCAGTGTCAACACTCAGCCATTCTTGCCTTTGGATATCCACAGTACATACTTGACCTGGTGCTGTGCACTCTAAGCCGATTCAGGCATGCCCACTTAAACCAGAGATCACTCGAAGTGCTAAGACTAATCACCATTGTATTTTAACGTGACTCGTGCTGAAAGGCCTCGCGTTTGTTTTGTATGGTGGTGGTGAGAGAGATGCAACAGTTTCCTAAGTGATTTTCCCTACTGGGTTGGTGGGGGGCTTGTGTGGTGTTTTCCACTAACCCTAAATCAACCCTGGAATATCAAGGGCATTGTTTCTCTGGCCTAGCTGCAACATGTATAGCATGTAGTGAGTGATACAGGTAGGTTTGGGATTCCAGGAGTGAATTGGAGAGGATTTCATCCTTTACATAGAAGCGCCTGTTAATGTGGGATCAACAGGAAGCTGTTGGGTTATTTTGGCAGTTACCTCTCTGTCTATTCTACAGGTATCGCTCGAGTCACAACAAAAGGGAATATAACATTGCGGATAATGTTCGGAATGACACAATTTCATGTGTACAACATCTAAAGACCTGCATCACTACACTGAGACCTTTGCCGTTTCTAAAAGGACGTATTTGGGTGTTTTTGGAGCCTTTGTTCATGTTTAGTCAGGGCCCCCATACGACACAATGGAGGATGAGGAAGTGATTTGCTGTTTGGGGTAAGTTTTTCAAAGACAAGTGAAATCACAGAAAAAAGGTGTCTGGACCCTTCTATAACATGCCATTTACATCAGAAAAAGTGATTTGCTTGTAAAAAGAAAATGTATCATTTAAATAGTCTTTGTCCTTGGCTTAACACACCCCTCTACTAGCCATATTGTTGTCAGAGTGTTTCAGACTACACCCTGCTGCTTTGGGGAATTTTTGGAGGCTTTGTAACAATAATCAAGTCACCGCTGTCTTTACCAGACCATAATTGGGTCAGTGTGTATATTTATAGCTTGTCTTTTCCAACACACACACACACACACTGCTTTCATGCTAAGTGGTCCTCCAGCTAAATGGCAACAATTGCTGTTTACTCTCATTAACCTTCAGTTAATGGCCACGTAGTACATCTTAGTGCATCAACCATGGCAAAGAAATACATGGACTCTCACACCCGTCATCAAGGCCAAATAGCCACTGTAACCCTCTGCTGTGAAGGGGAAATAAGAAATGATATATGCCAGCGGTTCACAAACTATGGGTTGAGACCTACTTGTGGGTCGCGGCAGGGGTCCAGGTGGGTCGCGGGATGATATTGCCCAAAAAATTAAATAAAGCAATATATACAGTACCAGTCCAAAGTATGGACACACCTACTCATTCAAGGGTTTTTCTTTATTTTTTTAATATTTTTTTTCTACATTACAGAATAATAGTGAAGACATCAAAACTATGAAAAAACACATGGAATCATGTAGTAACCAAAAAAAGTGTTATATAAATCAAAATATATTTTATATTTGAGGTTCTTCAAAGTAGCCACCCTTTGCCTTGACAGCTTTGTACACTCTCGGCATTCTCTCAACCAGCTTCACCTGGAAATCTTTCCCAACAGTCTTGAAGGAGTTCCCACATACAGTATGCTGAGCACTTGTTGGCTGCTTTTCCTTCACTCTACAGTCCAACTCATGCCAAAGCATCTCAATTGGGGTTGAGGTCAGGTGATTGTGGAGGCCAGATCATCTGATGCAGCACTTCATCACTCTCTGTCTTGGTCAAATAGCCCTTACATAGAATGGAGGTGTGTTGAGTCATTGTCCTGTTGAAAAACAAACCATAGTGCCACTAAGCGCAAACCTAATGGGATGACTTATTGCTGCAGAATGCTGTGCTAGCCTTGCTGGTTAAGTGTGCCTTGAAATCTAAATAAATCACTGACAGTGTCACCAGCACAGCACCCCCACACCATCACATCTCCTCCTCCATGCTTCACTGTGGGAACCACACATGTGTAGATCTGTCACGTTCTGACCTTTATTTTCCTTTGTTTTGTCTTTATTTAGTATGGTCAGGGCGTGAGTTGGGGTGGGCAGTCTATGTTTTGTGTTTCTATGTTTAGGTTTCTGTTTCGGCCTCGTATGCTTATCAATCAGAGGCAGGTGTCGTTAGTTGTCTCTGTTGGTTGGTTGGTGGGTGTTTGTTTCTGTGTTTGTCACCACACGGGACTGTTTCGGTTTGGTTTTCGTTATTGTTCACATTTATTGTTTTGTATTTCTTAGTGTTCAGTTTATGTTTTTTAATAAACAATATGGACACTTACCACGCTGCGTTTTGGTCCGATCCCTGCTTCAGACGAAGAGGAGGAAATCTGCCGTTACAAGATAATCCGTTCACACAGACACGGCGGAGTCCAAAAATCTCCAATTTGGACTCATCAGACCAAAGGACAGATTTCCACCGGTCTAATGTCCATTGCTTGTGTTTCTTGGCCCTAGCATGTCTCTTCTTCTTTTTGGTGTCCTTGAGTAGTGGTTTCTTTGCAGCAATTTCTGAGGCTGGTAACTCTAATGAACTTATCATCTGCAGCAGAGGTAACTCTGGGTTTTCCTTTCTTGTGGCGGTACTCATGAGAGCCAATTTCATCATAGTGATTGATGGTTTTTCAAATCAAATTTTATTAGTCACACGCGACAAATACAACAGGTGTAGACCTTACAGTGAAATGCTTACTTACGAGTCCCTAACCAACAATGCAGTGCCAAAAAAATACAGATAAGAATAAGAGATAAATCTAACAAGTAATTAAAGAGCAGAAGTAAAATAACAATAGCGAGACTACAGTTGGGGTCGGAACTTAGCCAAATACATTTAAACTCCGTTTTAAACAATTGCTGACATTTAATCCTACTACAATTCTCTGTCTTAGGTCAGTTAGGATCACCACTTTATTTTAAGAATGTGAAATGTCAGAATAATAGTAGAGAGAATGATTTATTTCAGCTTTTATTTATTTCATCACATTCTCAGTGGGTCAGAAGATTACATACATTCAATTAGTGTTTGGTAGCATTGCGTTTAAACTATTTAACTTGGGTTAAACGTTTTGGGTAGCCTTCCACAAGCTTCCCACAATAAGTTGGCCAAATTTTGGGCCATTCCTCCTGACAGAGCTGGTGTAACTGAGTCAGGTTTGTAGGCCTCCTTGCTCGCACACGCTTTTTCAGTTCTGCCCACACATTTTCTATGGGATTGAGGTCAGGGCTTTGTGATGGCCACTCCAATACCTTGACTTTGTTGTCCTTAAGCCATTTTGCCACAACTTTGGAATTATGGTTGGGGTCATTGTCCATTTGGAAGACCCATGTGCAAACAAGCTTTAATTTCCTGGCTGATGTCTTGAGATGTTGCTTCAATATAACCACATAATTTTCCTTCCTCATGGCGCCATCTAGTTTGTGAAGTCCACCAGTCCCTCCTGCAGCAAAGCAACCCCACAACATGATGCTGCCACCCACGTGCTTCACGGTTGGGATGCTGTTCTTTGGCTTGCAAGCCTCCCCCTATTTCCTCCAAACATAACAATGGTCATTATGACCAAACAGTTCTATTTTTGTTTCATCAGACCAGAGGACATTTCTCCAAAAAGTAAGATCTTTGTCCCCATGTGCAGTTGTAAACCGTGTCTGGCTTTTTTATGGTGGTTTTGGAGCAGTGGCTTCTTCCTTGCTGAGCGGCCTTTCAGGTTATGTTGATATTGGACTTGTTTTACTGTGGATATAGATACCTTTGTACCTGTTTCCTCCAGCATCTTCACAAGGTCCTTTGCTGTTGTTCTGGGATGGATTAGCGCTTTTCGCACCAAAGTACGTTCATCTCTAGGAGACAGAACGTGTCTCCTTCCTGAGAGGTATGATGGCTGTGTGGTCCCATGGTGTTTATACTTGAGTACTATTGTTTGTACAGATTTTTTTCAGAGATCTTGGCTGATTTCTTTTGATTTTCCCATATATCAAGCAAATAGGCATTACGTTTGAAGGTAGGCCTTGAAATACATCCACAGGTACACCTCCAATTGACTCAAATTATGTCAATTAGCCTATCAGAATCTTCTGAAGCAATGACATAATTTTCTGGAATTTTCCAAGCTGTTTAAAGGCACATCCAACTTAGAGTATGTAAACTTTTGATGTAAATGTTGATACAGTGAATTATAAGTGAAATAATCTGTCTGTAAACAATTGTTGGAAAAATGAATTGTGTCATGCACAAAGTAGATGTCCTAACCGACTTGCCAAAACTATAGTTTGTTACCAAGAAATTTGTGGAGTGGTTGAAAAACGACTTTTAATGACTCCAACCTAAGTGTATGTAAACTTCTGACTTCAACTGTGTATACAGGAGGGTACCGATACAAGGTCAATGTGCTGGGGTACAGGTTAGTTGAGGTAGTATGTACATGTAGGTAGAGTTATTAAAGTCACTATGCATTGATGACAACAGAGAGTAGCAGTGGTGTAAAGAAGGGGGGGCAATGCAAATATTCTGGGTAGCTATTTTACTAAATGTTCAGGAGTCTTATGTCTTGGGGGAGAAGCTGTTTAGAAGCCTCTTGGACCGCTTGCCGTGCGGTAGCAGAAAGAACAGTCTATGACCAGGGTGGCTGGAGTCTTTGATAGTTTTTAGGGCCTTCCTCTGACACTGCTTGATATAGAGGTCCTGGAAGGCAGGAAGCATGCCCCCCATTCGCACTACCCTCTGTAGTGCCTTGCGGTTGGAAGCCGAGCAGTTGCCATACCAGGCAGTGATGCAACCAGTCAGGATGCTCTCGATGGTGCAGCTGTAGAACCTTTTGAAGATCTGAGGACCCATGCCAAATCTTCTCAGTCTCTTGAAGGGAAATAGGTTTTGTTGTGCCCTCTTCACGACTGTCTTGGTGTGTTTGGACCATAATAGTTTGGTGCTGTGGACACCAAGGAACTTGAAGAACTCAACCTACTCCACTGCAGCCCGTCTATGAGATTGGGGGCATGCTCGGCCCTCTTTTTCCTGTAGTCCACAATCATCTCCTTTGTCTTGATCACGTTGAGGGAGAGCTGGTTGTCCTGGCACCACAAGGCCAGGTCTCTGACCTCCTCCCTATAGGTTGTCTCGTCATTGTAGGTGATCAGGCCTACCACTGTTGTGTCATTGGCAAATGATGGCAAATGATGGTGTTGCAGTCGCGCTTGGCCGTGCAGTCATGAGTGAACTGGGAGTACAGGAGGGAACTGAACACGCACCCCTGAGGGGCCCCCATGTTGAGGATCAGCATGGCGGATGTGTTGTTACCTACCCTTACCACTTGGGGCGGTCCGTCAAGAAGTCCAGGATCCAGTTGCAGAGGGAGGTGTTTAGTCCCAGGATCCTTAGCTT
Organism: Oncorhynchus masou masou; assembly: GCF_036934945.1. NCBI lineage: Eukaryota > Metazoa > Chordata > Actinopteri > Salmoniformes > Salmonidae > Oncorhynchus > Oncorhynchus masou. The sequence goes on from NC_088212.1 coordinate 36,956,557, forward strand.
ATTGATGAGCTTTGAGGGCACTATGGTGTTGAATGCTGAGCTGTAGTCAATGAATAGCATTCTCACATAGGTGTTCCTTTTGTCCAGGTGGGAAGTGCAGTGTGGAGTGTAATAGAGATTGTATCATCTGTGGATCTGTTGGGGCGGTATGCAACTTGGAGTGGGTCTAGGGTTTCTGGGATGATGGTGTTGATGTGAGCCATGACCATCTTTTCAAAGCTCTTCATGGCTACAGACATGGGTGCTACGGGTCAGTAGTCATTTAGGCAGGTTACCTTAGTGTTCTTGGGCACAGGCCTTATGGTGGTCTGCTTAAAACATGTTGGTAATACAGACTCGGACAGGGAGAGGTTGAAAATGTCAGTTAACCTCTCTGATCTACCCATCCCGGATCCGGGAGTGTAATCATCGCCTCAAACTAATTAGCATAACGCAGCGGACATAAATCTTCTTACAAAATCTTCCTATTCATGAAAATCACAAATGAAATATATTGAGACACAGCTTAGCCTTTTGTTAATCACACTGTCATCTCAGATTTTCAAAATATGCTTTACAGCCAACACTAGACATGCATTTGTGTAAGTTTATCATGCTATGCCAAGTTTATCATGCTATGCAGAGCCTATCATGCTATGCAGAGCCTATCATGCTATGCTAGTCTCTGCTGGCAGCAGGCGACATTTTCATGAAAATAAGAAAAGCAATGAAATTAAATCATTTACCTTTGAAGAACTTCAGATGTTTTCACTCAGGAGACTCCCAGGTAGATAGCAAATGTTCCTTTTTTCAAAAAATATTATTTTTGTAGGCGGAATAGCTCCCATTTGTTCATCACGTTTGGCTGAGAAATCGACTGGAAAATGGTCACTACAACGCCAAACTTTTTTCCAAATTAGCTCCATAATATCGACAGAAACATGGCAAACGTTGTTTAGAATCAATCCTCAAGGTGTTTTTCACATATCTATTCGATAATATATCCACCGGGACAATTGGTTTCTCATAAGAAGTGATTGGAGAAATGGCCACCTCAGTCCTTTGCGCAAGATTTTCTGCGGGAGCCACCATGTGACCACTTGCTCAATGTGGTCCCTTACGGCTATTCTTCAACATAAATGCGTAAAACGACGTCACAATGCTGTAGACACCTTGGGGAATACGTAGAAAACGTAAGCTCATTCGTAGCTCATTCACAGCCATATAAGGAGTCATTGGCATGAAGCGGTTTCAAAAAATGTGGCACTTCCTGATTGGATTTTTATCTGGGTTTCGCCTGTAACATCAGTTCTGTTGCACTCATAGTCAATATCTTTGCAGTTTTGGAAACGTCAGAGTGTTTTCTATTCAAAGCTGTCATTTATATGCATGGTCGAGCATCTTTTCGTGACAAAATATCTTGTTTAAAACGGGAACGCTTTTTATCCAAAAATTAAAATACTGCCCACTAGTCGCAATAAATTAAGACACTTGCCCGTTGGTCAGCACATGCTCGCAGTACACGTCCTGGTAATACTTCTGGCCCTGCGGCCTTGTGAATGTTGACCTTTTTAAAGGTCTTACTCACATCGGCTGCGGAGAGATTGATCTCACAGTTTTCCAGAACAGCTGGTGCTCTCATGCATGTTTAAGTCTTATTTGCCTCAAAGTGAGCATAGAAGTAGTTTAGCTCGTCTGGTCGGCTCGTGTCACTGAGCAGCTCATGGCTGCGCTTCCCTTTGCAGTCTGTGATGGTTTGCAAGCCCTGCCACATGCGACTATTCGATCTTGGTCCTGTATTGATGCTTTGCCTGTTTGATGGTTCATCGGAGGGCATAGAGGGATTTCTTATAAGCTTCCGGATTAGAGTTCCAGTCCTTGAATGCAGCAGCTCTAACCTTCATGCCTTAAAGTAATGAATGCGGCAGCTCTAACCTTATGCTGCCTGTAATCCATGGCTTCTGGTTGGTATGTACGTACGGTCTCTGTGAGGACGACGTCATCAATGCACATTGATGAAGCCAATTACTGATGTGGTGTACTCCTCAAAGCCATCAGAGGAATCCCGGAACATATTCCAGTCTGTGCTAGCGAAACAGTCCTGTAGCTTAGCATGTGCTTCATCTGACCACTTTTTTTATTTATCTAGTCACTGGTGCTTCCAGCTTTGATTTTTGCTTGTAAGCAGGAATCAGGAGGACAGAATTATGGTCAGATTTGCCAAATGGAATGTGAAGGAGAGCTTTGTATGCATCTCTGTGTGTGGAGTATAGGTGGTCCAGAGTTATTTTTCTGGATGAGTTTTTTCTTGTTTGCTTATGGCGGAATACAGCTCATTCAATGCTATGTTAATGCCATCCTCTGACTGTGGTGGTATGTAAACAGCTACGAAGAATACAGATGAAAACTCTCTTGGTAGGTAGTGTGGTCTGCAGCTTCTCATGAGATACTCTACCTCAGGAGAGCAATAGCTCGAGACTTCCTTAGATATCGTGCACCAGCTCTCATTTACAAAAATACATAGTCCGCCACCCCTTGTCTTACCAGACACCGCTGTTCTAACCTGCCGGTACATCGTATAACCAGCCAACTGTATGTTGATATTGGCGTCATTCAGCCACGACTCTGTGAAGCATAAGATGTTACAGTTTTTAATGTCCCGTTGGTAGTTTAATCTTCTGCGTAACTCGGTGATTATATTCTCCAAGGATTGCACGTTTGCTAGCAGAATGGAGGGAAGTGGGGGTTTATTCGATCGCCTACAAATTCTCAGATGGCAGCCCGCCCTTTGGCCCCTCTTTCTCCACCTCCTCTTCATGCAGATCACGGGGATCGGGGCATGTTCCTGAGGAAGCAGTATATCCTTCGCGTCGGGCTCGTCAAAGTTGTGACTGCACTTAAAGAAACTTTAAAAGTTACTGAAATTTTCTGGATTGACTGACCTTCATGCCTTAAAGTAATGATGGACTCTCATTTCTCTTTGCTTATTTGAGCTGTTCTTGCCGTAATATGGACTTGGTCTTTTACCAAATAGGACTATCTTCTGTATACCAATCCTACCTTGTCACAACACAACTGATTGGCTCAAACGTATTAAGAAGGACAGAAATTCCACTATTTAACTGAACAAGGCACACCTGTTAATTGAAATGCATTCCAGGTGACTACCCATTGAAGTTGGTTGAGAGAATGCCAAGAGTGTGCAATGCCGTCATCAAGGCAAAGGGTGGCTACTTACAAGAATCTCAAATATAAAAAATACATTTTGCTTACTATGATTCCATTTGTGTTATTTGATCGTTTTGATGTCTTCAGTATTATTCTACAATGTAGAAAATAGTAAAAATAAAGAAAAACCCTTGAATGAGTAGGTGTGTCCAAGCTTTTGACTGGTACAGTATTTATTTTTTGTTAATCACCTTTTGGGATATAAAAAGTTTTCAGTGTAAACTTAAACGACTAAAACCAAATAGAAAGTATGTAGGAAAGATAATCAACGTAAAAATCGTCTGTCCTCGGTTCCAACTCTCACTACAGAGTTCCAAACTGCCTCTGGAAGCAACGTCAGCACAATAACTGCTCTTCGGGAGCTTCATGAAATGGCTTTCCATGGCTGAGCAGCCGCACACAAGCCTAAGATCTCTATGCGCAATGCCAAGCGTCGACTGGATTGGTGTAAAGCTCGCCGCCAATGGAGTGATGAATCGCGTTTCACCATCTGGCAATCCGAGGAACGAATCTGGTTTTGCCGGATGCCAGGAGAACGCTACCTGCCCGAATGCATAGTGTAAACTGTGAAGTTTGGTGGAGGAGGAATAATGGGCTTCACTAATGCTCTTGTGGCTGAATGGAAGCAAGTCCCCACAGCAATGTTCCAACATCTAGTGGAAAGCCTTCCCAGAAGAGTGAAGGCTATTAGAGCAGCAAAGGGGGGACCAACTCCATATTAATGGCCATGATTTTGGAATGAGATGTTCGACGAGCAGGTGTCCACATACACTACCGTTCGAAAGTTTGGGGTCACTTAGAAATGTCCTTGTTTTTTAAAGAAAAGCACATTTTTGATCCATTAAAATAACATCACATTGATCAGAAATACAGTGTAGACATTAATGTTGTAAATGAGTATTGTAGCTGGACACGGCAGATTTTTTAAAATGGAATATCTACATAGGCGTACAGAGGCCCATTATCAGCAACCATCACTCCTGTGTTCCAATGGCACGTTGTGTTAGTTAATTCAAGTTTATAATTTAAAAGGCTAATTGATCATTAGAAAACCCTTTTGTAATTATGTTAGCACAGCTGAAAACTGTTGTTCTGATTAAAGTAGCAATAAAACGGACCTTCTTTAGACTAGTTGAGTATCTGGAGCATCAACATTTGTGGGTTCGATTACAGGTTCAAAATGGCCAAAAACAAAGAACTTTCTTCTGAAACTTGTCAGTCTGTTCTTGTTCTGAGAAATGAAGGCTATTCCATGTGAGAAATTGCCAAGAAACTGAAGATCTCCAGAATGCTGGTCTTCTAGGCAGAGTTCCTCTGTCCAGTGTCTGTGTTCTTTTGCCCTTCTTAATCTTTTCTTTTTTTTAGCCAGTCTGAGCTATGGCTTTTTCTTTACAACTCTGCCTAGAAGGCCAGCATCCCGGAGTCACCTCTTCACTGTTGACGTTGAGATTGGTGTTTTGCGAGTACTATTTAATGAAGCTGCCAGGACATTTCTAAGATAGCCCAAACTTTTGAACGGTAGTGTACTTTTGCCTTGTGGTGTATATGCCATACTGCTGGGCAATGGAATGAAACTGTGCATTTGCCATATTCCTGACTTGTTTATTCATTCATTTATGCATTCTCCTCTCATGTGAATATGACAGGGAACTTGGCTCTCTAAGGAGAAGCACACAGCCATCTTGATGAAGATCATCAGTCTTCATTCTGATGCACTGTCACATACTCAAGCGCATTCATTTGAATTACATTCAGACATTCAGCAGTATTCATGCCCAGGCATCACTCAACGGTTTAATAAAGGGATCTGGTTCCTAAAGGCATAGATTTTGTTGTAGTAAAAAGCTTGGTTGAGCGGCGCAGTGGCCCTCTGATTGAATTAGCTGTTAACTGACGTCACTGTTTATCCTGCAGCACAGCTGGGCTTTCCCCTCAGAGCTCCTGGGGTGCATCCTAAATGGCACTCTATTCCCTATACAGTGAACTAGTTTTGACCAGAGTCTTACATAGGGAAAAGGGTGCCATTGTGAATTGGAGAGTGGTGGTGGGCCCCTAAGCATCTCAGCCTTGGCCCTTAGCTACATATTGCTCCACAATTTCCTTATGAGTCACTATTCTCTGGCCTCTCTGAGGAATAATAAAGTCCCCTCGCAGGCCAGATGGTAAAACCCAAGTGTTTATCAAACCCAAGCATGTCTTTCATCTAGAGGCATCCACAGTAATCATTTTAATCAGGAACCAGGCTTTTAGAGGCAAGCATGGCCAGTCCATTCTCCGACTCCCATACTAAACAGCCAGTAATTCCCAATTCCCTCCCTACCACTTCCCCTTGGCCCTAACCCTTCACTGTTTGCAGTCTGTAAGTTGGAAGCAATATGGTTGAAGATCCACAATTACCCTGCTTTTACCTTTCCAGAATGTTCAGATCTGAAAACCTTAACGGGTTAGAGCCAATGAGTAGAGGTAAGGACTGACTGCTAATGCTGTATCATGTCTTCTCCTCTTGCCACCACCACCGCCATGTATTTATGCTCCTCTGTGCAATCCATTCCTCTTACGTTTCAACAGACAGACACGGCAGGTGTCACACCCTGACCTTAGATCCTTTTAATTCTCTATCTTGGTTAGGTCAGGGTGTGACTAGGGTGGGCAATCTAGTTTTCCTATTTCTTTGTTTGGCCTGGTATGGTTCCCAATCCGAGGCAGCTATCTATTGTTGTCTCTGACTGGGGATCATACTTAGGCAGCCTTTTTCCCACCTTAGTTTGTGGGATCTTGATTTTGTATAGTTGCTGTGTAGCCTGCAGAATTTTACGTTAGTTTTGTATTTTGTTGTTTTTCGGTGTTCATTTTAATAAAAGTAAGATGTTTGCCTACCACGCTGCACCTTGGTCTCCTCATTCCGACGACGAACGTAACAGTGGGTTTATACAAAAATTTTATACAAAAGTCAAAGGTTTGGACACCTTTATTTTTTACTATTTTCTACATTGTAGAATAATAGTGAATACATCAAAACTATGAGAACACATATGGAGTAATGTAGTAACCAAAAAAGTGTTTAAACAAATCAAAATATATTTAAAATGTTAGAATCATGAAAGTAGCCACCCTTTGCCTTGATGACAGCTTTGCACACTTTTGACTAGTACTGTATATGTGGTCTTGCAGATATATGCCCTATTAACAGAGCTATAATGGATAGGCTTTTTTTAGGGCCTTGGTCAGGAACTTGAACTAGGCCAGGCAGGAGAGATGAGTGTCAACTCCATTCATCCAGCTCTGTCCTGTTGGTACCCTGGATGGCAAGGGGTTCAGATCAGACTAAGCAACTTTTCAATGCCTCCCCCCATCTCGCTGACAGAGATGATGCACTCAATACATGCAACTCAGTACTTAACGTATTGACACTTACAAAATGTCACATATTGAAGCACTTCACTATCAAACGTGTTTATGATGACTGTGATGTTAGTGATGTTCTAATGTAATTTACTTGTTATTGTATCTAGTTATATGTGTTTATATTTTACCTTATGGTCTCAGGGCGCCATTGAAAATGAGACCCTGGTTTCAATTGGGCTCCCTTGATAAAAAAATAAGTTTGTTTCGCTAGGAATAGGCACAGACATATCTGTGTTGTCATTTCATTTCTCAGTGTAACTGACTGTGGTTCTAGACTACAGAAAGAGAATATCCTGTGCCAACTCTGTTTATTGACACACCCCTTTTGTTTCCCACCAAACAAACCCCTTCTCCTATCCTCTGCATTTCCATTGAAGAAACAGGGAACATTGCAGTCCTGGGAGCTCTCCCATACCAACACTGCCAGGCTTAATTGCTAAATGGAGTCATTGATGTGTCTTGTTGCAGCTCGCTCTGTCAAAGGACTGCTTTGTTCCCCAATGTGGCCCTTACTTCAATGGCATGTAACACGTACTCAGCAAATAAGGCCTGTATGTGTGTGGAGAGGAAAGAGAGTGGAGGAAAATGATATCAGAGAGCTGCTATCCCCAATCTCTTTTGATACCTCCCATCCTTCTCACTGTGTGTCTGTGTGCAATCCTCCCCAGGGCTGGATGTGTGTGTGTGTCTTGTGAGAGAGAGAGAGAGAGAGAGACTGTCTGTCTCTCTTGGGGAGGGTTAGGGAATGCACCTGCCTTAGCTCAGGACTCATGATGGATGAAGAGCCAACACGGAATGGCCTGATGTTGGTGGAGGGAGGTTCTAGCAGTAATTTCTTCCTTCCGAGTGACTGTTTCCGCCTTTTTATGAGTGAAGCTCCTGCGACTGTGCGTATCCCGTTCTGCACGTTCTCCACGAGTAGAGAACAGGCTACTCAGGATAATGGTGCACATTTAATAAAGTTAGATCAAAACTGAATCAATGTCTGCAAGGTCACATAATGACAGTGAACTACATAGCATACTTTAATATAATAGCGTAGTATAATGTTACTGTAAGACAAAAACACCACCATGGATAGAGGAAGAGGCTCTTTTGTCTCTCGCCAACACTCAGGCTCTCTCCAGCCCAACCCAGGCATGTGGACGGGGGGCTAGGGCTTGGTTTGGTTATGGGGCCAGCGCTACAGGGCTGTAGTGGTCCTGCCAGAGACCGTCAGAACATCATCTAGTGTTTCATTGTGGGAGTGTGGGTCGAGCAATGAGGATATTAGTGGTTTAACACAGTGTTGTATCCTTGAGAGTGAATTAAATCTGTTTTCCATATTTTATATATATTTTTTTATTGAACCTTTATTTAACTCGTACCCCTGCACATCGACTCAGTGCTGGTACCCTCTGTACATTAACTGTATTTAACTAGGCACTTATATTATATGGTGTTTAATTATACCATAGGCTGTATTCCATATTCCAGGGCAAAATCTGCATCTCCCATTAAACGTCTTTTGAAATATGATAATCCTCGCTGTTATATCAAACCATGATAAATCCACTATAAAGGAATAAAGATCTAACGAAGATCTAATAAAGATAAATCGCCTCTCTAAAAAATATATACATTCTGTAGAGTAGGCCTATATTAAACCAGTATTGAGCGCTTGGCTTGGCTTAAGGTGTTACTCAATGTGGATGTGTAGTCCTCCATCCCTCTCTCTCTCACTCTGCAGCTACATTGCATTGAGCTGTCTCCTGTGTCCTAAAGCTTGGCCCTCCATCGTAACGTTCACTCCTTCGTCTAGCCAAAGAATCAGCCATCAGTTACCTCATATCACCCGCAGACCAGGGTTCTGCTTTCTCTGAGTGGAGCTCTTTTCCGAGTGAGTGATTAAGTCTGTCTGTCTTGAGAAACGAGAGAGATGAAGGGTGAATGTCAGTGATTTTTAGTAGACTCTTCACTCGTCTGTCTGACAGTGTCAACCCCCACCCTGTGTTTTCTTTAGTCTGCTGCTGCTCCTGCTAGCAGGCCATGGCCTCTTTTGTATACATTAAGCTGATTGATGAACAGTTCATTAAATCAAATCCAATGTTATTCGTCACATTCTTTGTAAGAATCAACAGGTGTAGACTTCCATTGAAATGCTTACGAATGGAGCCTTTCCAACAATGCAGAGAGAAAGAAAATAGAGAAATAATAGAAAAGTAAAACACGCATTTATAAGTACACAATGAGTAACGATAACTTGGCTATGTACAGGGGGTACCAGCACTGAGTCGATGTGCAGGGGTACGAGGTCATTTAGGTAGATATGTACATATAACTAGGAATAAAATGGCAGAAAATAACAGTAGCAGATCACTACACTACCATTCAAAAGTTTGAAGTCACTTAGAAATGTCCTTGTTTTTGAAAGAAAAGCTCATTTGTTTGTCCATTAAAATAACACATTGATCAGAAATACAGTGTAGACATTGTTAATGTTGTAAATGGTTATTGTAGCTGGAATTGGCAGATTTTTCGATGGAATATCTACATAGGCGTACAGAGGCCCATTATCAGCAACCATCACTCCTGCGTTCCAATGGCACATTGTGTTAGCTAATCCAAATTTATCCTTTTAAAAGGCTAATTGATGTTCCAACATCTAGTGGAAAGCCTACCCAGAAGAGTGGAGGCTGTTATAGCATCGAAGGGGGGACCAAATCCACATTAATGCCCATGATTTTGAATGAGATGTTCGACAGGTGTCCACATACCTTTGGTCATGTAATGTACAGACGTATATTCCAGACTCTGACATTGCTCGTTCTGAGAATTCTTTATTTCTTTCTTTTTACTTTTTAGATTATGTGTGTATTGTCTGGAATTGCTAGGTATTGCTGCACTGTTGGAGCTAGAAACACAAGCATTTCACTGCAGGTGCGATTAAAGTCTGTGTTCTCGACCAATAAACTTTGATTTGATTTCATCATGACTGTGGTTTGTTTGTGCATGAAAGGCACTGATTAACATCTCCATCATGCTGTCCCTATCATAGAGAGACAGTTCATTCTGATCTCCTCTGTTCTACAGTTGTACTACATAAACACAGTATTTAAGTATGCTACAGACTGCTAGGGGCAGAGATTGGAGAGTGTATACTGCAGGGGCAGTCCTGTCCTGCTCAATCTCAGCTTCCTGCAGGATGTGACTGGAGAATTGGTCTGACCTTGTTCGCTTGCACGGAACGGCTCGCAGATGTCACTGGGAGATAAAATCCATAACAGTCATGATTGTGTCAGAGGAGGCGGGGAGTTGGAGGGATAAGAGTGGCGGGAGGAGGGGGGGCCGGTGCATTGGGCCAAAGGTCACAGCATCACAGAGTAGCAGTCAATCGTTTCACTTTCACTGAAATATAATTTCTTGTTGCTTCCCTGCTCCTGCTACCAGGTTGGAGAACTCAGAATTGCACAGCACACTGCTGAGTCCTCCAATCAGCACACTGCTGAGTCCTCCAATCAGCACACTGCTGAGTCCTCCAACCCAGTAGCAGGACACTGCTGAGTCCTCCAACCAGCACACTGCTGAGTCTTCCAACCCAGTAGTAGGAGCAGGGAAGCAGCAGAAAATTATATTTTAATGAAAGTGAAACTATTTTCGAACTTTGTTGAACACCGGATGACTAGATAGGAGAACTTTGACGTGGAAAATACCCAGTACACATGGCAGCCTTTTCATTTGTTCCACTTTTTTTTGTTTAAATGATGGCCTCGGAGTAATGTGAAGAGATAAGATTGATGGAATCTGAACATTGGTTTAGTCAGATATAGCTCTCAGGGGTCTGACAGTGGCCCATACATGCAGCAGGCCCAACAACTGCCTGCAGTCTGGGTTTAGAATAAGAGTGGTGAGGAATGTGAATCTAGGTAAGCCAACTTCTGCCATGCAAATATGTACAACAGGCATGGCTCACACCCTATTTGTCAGTCAGGCAATTTGAGAGAGAGCGAGAGCGAGAGAGAGCGAGAGAGAGAGAGAGAGAGAGAGAGAGGGAGAGAGAGAGAGAGAGAGAGAGAGAGAGAGAGAGACAGAGAGAGAGAGAGAGAGAGAGAGAGAGAGAGAGAGAGAGAGAGGACAAAATTGTGCGGCTGGTGGTCTCTATATTTGCAGAATCCCCCATAGTGCATTCTGCCCATATGGGGTTACAGCACACTTGTGGCAGGGAGGGCAGTGTGACTATTTGACCTTGCTACTGTGGTCTAAATACTTCCACATATTTACCAGCCAGAAGCTAAGCCACAGGGACTTCTGCTTAAGCTCTCACTTTATTCCAATTGACCTCTGGGTTTTCTTTGGGTTCGTCCCAACTGGCACCCTCTTCCCTAGACAGTGCACTACTTTTGACTGGGGCCCATGCACCCTATTCCCTATATCGTACACTACTTTTGACCAGGACACATGGGGTGCCATTTGGGACACAGCCTGTGGTCATGGTCAAAATACAGGACATGCCTCAGATGCCCTCATTGGTCATTCCCTCTAAGGTAGATTAGACCAGATGCAGTCTAACATGGTCATCATGTGTGTTGGCTTCAGGGCAACGGAATATGGTTTTCATCAAGAGAAGGGACATTGATTGTCATGTTTATAACATACAGCTGGATGTGTATTTCGTTTCATCAAGGAAACAGGTGTCTTACAGAGGAGGATCAGTGGAATGTCTCTCTACATGAAGGGTGTGTGTGTACGCGCATGTCAAAAGCAAATCAAATCAAACTTTATTTGTCACATGCGTGAAATGCTTACTTACAAGCCCTTAACCAACAGTGCAGTTCAAGAAGAAGAAAATATTTACCAAGTAGACTAAGATAAAAAGTAATAATTAAAAGTAACACAATAAGAATAACAATAACGAGACTATATACAGGGAGCACCGGTATCGAGTCAGTGTGCGGGGTACAGGCTAGTTCAAGTAATCTGTACATGTAGGTGGCTATGCATAGGTAACAAAAAAAAAGGGATGGGAGGGGATCAATATAAATTGTCCGGTGACAAATTTATGAATTGTTTAGCAGTCTTATGGCTTGGGGTTAGAAGCTGTTGAGCCTTTTGGTCCTAGACTTGGCGCTCCGGTACTGCTTGCCGTGCGGTAGCAGAGAAAATAGTCTATGTGACCCTAGTCTGACTGGAGTCTTATGGGCTTTTCTCCGACATTGCCTATTATATAGGTCCTGGATGGCAGGAAGCTTGGCCCCAGTGATGTACTGGGCCGTTCGCACTACCCTCTGTAGCGCCTTAGGCTCAGATGCCGAGCAGTTGCCATACCAGGCGGTGATGCAACCAGTCAGAATGCTCACAATGGTGCAGCTGTAGAACCTTTTGAGATCTAGGGACCCATGCCAAATCCTTTCAGTCTCCTGAGGGGGAAAAGGTTTTGTTGTGCCCTCTTCCTGTTTTGGACCATGATAGTTCGTTGGTGATGTGGACACCAAGGAACTTGAAACTCTCGACCTGCTCCATTATAGCCCCGTTGATGTTAATGGGGGCCTGTTCGGCCCGACTTTTCCTGTAGTCCACGATCAGCTCCTTCGTTTTTCTCACATTGAGTAAGAGGCTGTTGTCTTGGCACCACACTGCCAGTTCTCTGACCTCCCTATAGGCCGTCTCATTGTTGTCGGTGATCAGGCCTACCACTATTGTGTCGTCAGCAAATTTAATGATGGTGTTGGAGTCGTGTTTGGCCACGCTGTCGTGGGTGAACAAGGAATACAGGAGGACTGAGTAGACACCCCTGAGGGGCCCCAGTGTTAATGATCAGCGTGGAAGACGTGTTGTTGCCTACTCTTACCACCTGGGGGCTACCTGTCAGGAAGTCCAGGATCCAGTTGCAGAGGGAGGTGTTTAGATCCAGTGTTTTAGTCCCAGTGTTTAGTCCCAGAGTCCTTAGCTTAGTGTCTGTCTGTGTGTGTGCACACGGGGTGAGTAACTCCTAGGCTGGTTGTGTCCCAGTCCACTTGTGGTGCTTATTGGGCAGTGGGCTGGCTGGGGGAAGCTGAGAAGATTAAGGGAAGTAGGTAGGGGGCTCAGAGGTAAGGTGCTGTCTTCACCCTCCTCATCCTCCCCCATACTGCTGCTGCTTTACAACCTACTCATCCTGACTGACTCAGTCTTTATAGACGTGGAGACCAATTGGACCACTGTGTCACGGTGTGTGTGGCCCTAGCACCCACCTCTGAGTGTTAGCATAATGCTCATCATGCCCAGCAGGCCTACACAAATGCAGGCACAAACACACAGTTGAGGAGCTCATCCACTGTGGAAAAGACAAACATGTTCCCTATAAACTGCATCAAGCTGAAGTGCCAACAATGACACCCCATGTGCATGTTACAGTGCCTTGCAAAAGTATTCATCTCCATTGGTGTTTTTCATATTTTGTTGCATTACAACCTGTAATTTAAATAGATTTTCATTTGGATTTCATGTAATGGACATACACAAAACAGTCCAAATTGGTGAAGTGAAATTTTAAAAATGACTTGTTTCAAAAAATGTAAACAAATGTCAAACTGAAAAGTGGTGCATGCATATGTATTCACCCCCTTTGCTATGAAGCCCCTAAATAAGATCTGGTGCAACCAATTACCTTCAGAAGTCACATAATTAGTTAGATAACACACAGGTGGACTTTATTTAAGTGCCACATGATCTCAGTACATATACACCTGTTCTGAAAGGCCCCAGAGTCTGCAACACCAATAAGCAAGGGGCACCACCAAGCAAGGGGCACCATGAAGACCAAGGAGCTCTCTAAACAGGTCAGGGACAAAGTTGTGGAGAAGTACAGATCAGAGTTATAAAAAAATATCTGAAACTTTGAACATCCCACGGAGCACCATTAAATCCATTATTAAAAAATGGAAAGAATATGGCACCACAACAAACCTGACAAGAGAGGGCCACCCACCAAAACTCACGGACCAGGCAAGGAGGGCATTAATCAGAGAGGCAACAAAGATACCAAAGATAACCCTGAAGGAGCTGCAAAGCTCCACAGCGGAGATTGGAGTATCTGTCCATAGGACCACTTTAAGCCGTACACTCCACAGAGCTGGGCTTTACGGAAGAGTGGCCAGAAAAAAGCCATTGCTTAAAAAAGAAATAAGCAAACACGTTTGGTGTTCGCCAAAAGGCATGTGGGAGACTCCCCAAACATACGGAAGAAGGTACTCTGGTCAGATGAGACTAAAATGTAGCTTTTTGGCCATTAAGGAAAACGCTATGTCTGACGCAACCCCAACACCTCTCATCACCCCGAGAACACCATCCCCACAGTGAAGCATGGTGGTGGCAGCATCACGCTGTGGGGATGTTTTTCATCGGCAGGGATTAGGAAACTGGTCAGAATTGAAGGAATGGTGGATGGCGCTAAATACAGGGAAATCCTTGAGGGAAACCTGTTTGTCTTTCAGAGATTTGATACTGGGACCGAGGTTCGCCTTCCAGCAGGACGATGACCCTAAGCATACTGCTAAAGCAACACTCGAGTGGTTTTAGGGGAAACATTTATATGTCTTGGACTGGCCTAATCAAAGCCCAGACCTCAATCCAATTGAGAATCTGTGGAATGACTTAAAGATTTTTGTACACCAGCGGGACCCATCCAACTTGAAGGAGATGGAGCAGTTTGCCTTGAAGAATGAGCTAAAATCCCAGTGGCAAGATGTGCCAAGCTTATAGAGACATACACCAAGAGACATGCAGCTGTAATTGCTGTAAAAGGTGACTCTACAAAGTATTGAATTTGGGTGGGGTGAATAGTCATGCACGCTCAAGTTTTCTGTTTTTTGCCTTGTTTCTTGTTTGTTTCACAATTGAAAATATTTAGCATCTTCAAAGTGGTAGGCATGTTGTGTAAATCAAATGATACAACCCCCCCAAAAAGATCATTTTAATCAAGGCAACAAATAGGAAAAATACGAGCGGGGGGGAATACTTTCGCAAGCCACTGTATCCAGGGATACCCATCCCTAGTGTTATCACATAACAGTTTACCACACAAATGCTTATTAAGATTCCATTACTGAATCACTTGAGTTTGAATATCCTCAAGTCACAGTATTACATTTTCTTTTCTTAATTCTTATTCCTTAATAGTTTTTCTTTAGACTTGATGAAAAGTTGCTTATGAATATTCAAGTATAGGGCATAAAAAGCAACAGTGCAAAGCATTTTATTTAGTCTCAATGCAAATGTGATATTTTTATTTTACACTGGAATATAATGTGCTCTCTGCGGCAGCAGCACAGGTTTTCTCATTTCAGCTTCTTAGTCATAGAGCGACAGCAGCCTTTACCCAAGGCTTTCTTTCTCACTCATTTTCTCTCTTTATCGCTCTCTTTCTCTCTCACTCTTTCTCGCTCTCACTCCTCTCACTCTTTCTTTTTATCTCTACCTTTCTCTCTTTCTTTCTCTTTCTCCCGCTCCCGTCATTAGTATTACATGGCTGAAGTGGAAGTTTAATCGGCCAGAGGATCTCAAATGGCTCCGTTTCCATTCATTTATATTCATCTGAAAGCCATTTCAAGCATAATAATGAGCTTCAAATATCTAGCTAACTTACAAGTAAACAAACTCCGCTCCTGGCCTCATCTCCTGGCCTCCCCATCAGCAGAATTGCTTCTTGTCTGACCCGTTGTCACCCATTTATATTAAAGGCTGTTTTAACATCTATGCTGTCTCCATTGACAGCCAAGCCGCTGGTGTAGGTGGGGAATGCTAATGAAGTGTGTGTGCCCAGACTGGTGTGTCTCAGAAGTGTGCATCCATTATAGACGCAAGAGTCGAGCTCTCAGGGGGCCACAGTTAATGGGGCCAATACAAACTTCAGTTATCTAAGTACTAAGAGTTAGTGGGAGTTTGATTTCTAGTAAAAAAAAAATACTTCAATAAGGTGAATGCTCTCGCTCTCTGTCTCTGACACTCTCTCCCCCTCTCTGGATGGGAAAGATCTGTTGGTGGAGACAAGAAATGAAAAGATGATGAAAAAGAGAGATTTGGTGATTTGAAAGAGTTGGGATTGAGATTGCAGGAGGTTATGGTAGCCGGGGTATTCAGGGGTCTTTTTTTATTGGCCTGAGAGTCAGTCCAATCATCTGATCGCTCAGGTCTGAATCCATTCCTGATTAGAGGAGAAAGATTAAAATATGAAAATCAGTGCTGTGCTGCAGACCTTGAAATTGAACAACCCCACGCTCAGGTCGTACCGCACCGTTTCAAATACAGTCGTTTTATCCCCACTGGACATGGCCCTGGTCTATATCAATGTTATTGATGAACGGCACTGGCACTTTCAGAGCAGGCACTAACCCTGTGGGTTGGAAGGGTGGCTATGCCTTAGCTGGGCTATCCCTGTGGGTTGATAGGGTGGCTCGGCCTGAACCGGGCTATCCCTCTGGGTTGATAGGGTGGCTCGGCCTGAGCCGGTCTATCCCTCTGGGTTGATAGGGTGGCTCGGCCTGAGCCGGTCTATCCCTGTGGGTTGATAGGGTGGCTCGGCCTGAGCCGGTCTATCCCTCTGGGTTGATAGGGTGGCTCGGCCTGAGCCGGTCTATCCCTCTGGGTTGATAGGGTGGCTCGGCCTGAGCCGGTCTATCCCTCTGGGTTGATAGGGTGGCTCGGCCTGAGCCGGTCTATCCCTCTGGGTTGGCATTGTAGAGTGGTGAGGCCTGAGCCTGGCCATCCCAGGGCATAAGTGGTCAGTGGGCAGTCTGGAGGAACACATGGTGTCCATCTGCAGCCCACTGGGACGACCCTAACTAACACTTTAATTAATGAGAGAACAATCCCACAAAAATCCCACAGACAGACATCTCTGTGTCCTCAATGGACCAGCATACTCTGCAAATGATGAATTAGTGAACTGGAGAGTGGAGCCCTGCAATAACCCCACCAGCGCTTCTCTCTCTCTGCCCAACACAAGAGTGGAGCCACTGTTGAGGTTTTCTTCCGGTGAAGGAGAGGCAGACCAAAATGCAGCGTGGTTATTTTGATACATCTTTAATAAAAGATAAACACGAACAATACAAACCGTGAAACCCTAAACAGCCTTATCTGGTGCAAACAAACACAGAGACAGGAACAATCACCCACGAAACACTCAAAGAATATGGCTGCCTAAATATGGTTCCCAATCAGAGACAACGATAAACACCTGCCTCTGATTGAGAACCACTCCAAGCAACCATAGACTTTTCTAGACAACCCCACTAACCACAATCCCATACCTATAAAAAAAAACCTAGACAAAACACACCACATAAATAACCCGTGGCACACCCTGGCCTGACCAAAATAATAAGGAAAACACAAAATACTAAGACCAGGGCGTGATAGCCACCCTCAAATGCCTTCACTAACAATGGGCAGGGGATGTAGCTAGATTTACATTTTAAAAGGATTCTTTTGTGATTTGATTATAGTTTTCTTATAAATCTAGTCACAATAGAGCCAGTCATGTAGTTAAGATGTCTAACATGTCCTCCTCAGTGTTTGGTTGGGATGAGGAAGCAAGTCATACCTGGCTGTTTCTGTTTCTATTTCAGGTGAAAGGATGCAGAAATTGACACGCTGTTGCCTTTTGATGGTTTTTCAGACGTTGCGCGTATACATTTCCCCCTCCCAGAACCACTCCAGCAGATAAGAGCAGCTTCAAAACCGGCAGCTTTCCGCTCAAATCTAAAGCCTGGAAATTAACTGACGACCAGATTTCTGTAGTCAAATGGTTGTGGGATGTGGGGGATAGATGCCTTGCTAGAATACGATCTATATCGTAGTGCCTGAACAGAACATTAGAGAGCTAGACTACCATACAACAAAATAATCACATCAGGCATCACGCCAACACCCATCAAAGTGAATAAATAAATGAGAATTTGTGTTGTTTGTGTAATAATTATGCTAATTACTACTCTAAGATCTCAGAACTTTTCACTTTCAGGTTTTCTATTGCTGTTAGAAAGATTTCAGTTAGATTATTTGGAAATGTTCTTTCCGATTCTGCGTAATCAACTGACTGTCAAAGCAGGGATTGTTCTGTGCTTTGGGTGACATTGCAGTTTGCAGTAGACAGAATTTTCTAATTATAAAGTCTCCATCTTAATAGGCAAGAACGATACTAACAAACACCAACTGGAGTCTGCTAGTGAAATTAGGTTCTATTATGTGATATCTATGTCCCTGAGCTGAGGTAAGGGGGATTCTATAATGTGAATATCTATATTGACCCTAAACTGACACTGGGTGAGGTTTATGATGATGTCACTGTGTCCTTTGGTAAACCTCAATAGGGGCATTGTTCCCCTCCTGGAGCAAGGTGAGGCTTAAGAGAGGATTTGGGAGGTACATTAACACTCACAATGGGCAGGTCTCTGAGGAATCAGGCTTTTCTTTGGATGTAGCAATGGCTTGCTGTCAGAATTCCCACATTTAAACCAATATGTGCAGATGGAATCTAGAGTGTGTGTATGTGTGGTGTGGTGTTCATCCCTTGAGTATTTTTTTGTACACTTCATATACAGATGGCCTAAAACCAAACTAGATGTTGAAATTACGTCTGTGCCCACTGAGCAGGTTCTAGAGCCAGACTCATTACATTAGAACACTTTTGGCACCAGCAGTGGGCCTCTAGCCTGACTAATGATTTAATGCTATAAGAGTTAATCTAACCATATTAGAGTAAACCTCTAGGTTGACTGTAAATGACTAATGATTTACACATATGTACCTTGGATGGTACCCACATTAATCATGTCCCTTCTTACAAAGATCTGGGCATTTGGATAGATGATAAGCTGTCTTTTAAATAGTTAACTAAGATGTTGAGAATAAAAATGGGCTTCTATAGAAATAAGTCATGCCGTTCACTAAATAGTAGAAAGCAGATCATTTAGTCCACGTTCCTTCCGGTCAGTGTTGGGGAATAGTGAAATACACGTAGTTCAAGTAATAATTTAACTACATTTTGCAGTAGTTTGGTGGTAATTGAACTAAATTATAATCTAGGTAGTCTTTTCACTTGTTTTCTTTTTCAATGTAGTGGTGTATCTAACTACTGGAACGAAACACTACTTTTTTTTCAAAAATAAAATATGGATGTAGTAGGCAATCATTCCCATTATTTTTCGAGCATCAGACCTGCATAATGTTCACTTGAAACAGTTCTTGTGTTTAATAGGCTAAAGAACACATTCTGTAAAAGTAAGACTACATAGATATCTGACCTAGCAATTTGTTGTCTGACATTTCAAATTTACCAAATGATAACTTATTAACTTCTTCTAGTATGATGTAATTGGTCACTTTTGAAACTATATTTTCAGAGTAGCTTCCCCAACACTGCTTTCGGTACTAGACTATGGCAACATGATCTACATGAATGCAGCTGCCACTTCATTAAATCCCTTGGATGCAGTTTACCATAGTGCACTTAGTTTTATCATGGGTGACAGGTTTTGCAACCCATGTACGGAACAAACTTCCCCACATTCAGATGCATTGGTGCCTTTCGAGCAGTTCAGTGTTGATTTGAAGACCTCTTTGAGGAATGGGAAGGTTTTTCATGAGTGTGTTTAGTATTTTTGTATTCTCTTTGTATTGCTTTCTGGTGTATTTCCTATGTGTAATTTGTTGTGTAATTGTAAGATGCAGGGCTCCCTAGCAAAAGAGACCTTGGTGTCAGTGGGACTCCCTGTTATAGGTAAAATAGGTTCAGTTAGTCGCCAAAGCAGGGAAAACCTCATTTAAACTTTTGACAACTTGTGTAATTTGTTACTTTATTTTTAGCATTGTGCCTACATTTACTGTAAAACAGACTTGTGATTGGCGTTGTTGCCACTTAATTAACAAATGTCTCTGAATCACATTTTCCGCCCATTGTGTGGTCTGCTCCTGGGCTCTTAAAATGCACTTTCAGCTGAAATGGTTGTGCTTTGTTTGGCTCTCTCCTTGTTCTTATCACTGTGGGCAAAACACATCATTCGTAGTCCAGGGATTTTATTGGTGGGGGAACAGCTGGTGAAATGTGTTACTTGTCCCTGATCATTTATTTGAAGCTGAACTAACGTCTCCCAGGCTATGTCTCCCAAGTTAATTTGGTAGAACTTAGTCAATCTATGTTCTGTTACCCCCCAACTGAACCCATGTTGTTAGAAGTGAGTAGGCTAAGTACTGTATGGTGTTGTTATGTGAGAGGAGAGATCATTAGTATTGGTGGGGCTGACTAACCTAACTTTTCTCCTGCATCCATGGCTGCTGTTTGTGTTCTATCCTCACACAGTTCACTGACAGACAAAGCTCTGGATTGTTTCACTCTGGTTTGCATCTGCATAGGCCATCCAGCCAGCTAGCCAGCCGGCCACAGCTGTACTGTCTCACCCTGTGACAGTGTTTGACTCGGACCGCCACGGTTAGTTCCTCAAAAGCGGTCGGGGGGGTTAAATGTCGAGCTGGGTCACTCTCTCTCACACACAGGTGCTTATACACACACACACACACACACACACACACACACACACACACACACACACACACACACACACACACACACACACACACACACACACACACACACACACACACACAGTGGCTTACAAATAAAATCAAATCAAATCAAATTTTATTTGTCACATACACATGGTTAGCAGATGTTAATGCGAGTGTAGCGAAATGCTTGTGCTTCTAGTTCCGACAATGCAGTAATAACCAACAAGTAATCTAACTAACAATTCCTAATCTACTGTCTTATACATAGTGTAAGGGGATAAAGAATATGTACATAAGGATATATGAATGAGTGATGGTACAGAGCAGCATAGGCAAGATACAGTAGATGGTATCGAGTACAGTATATACATATGAGATGAGTATGTAAACAAAGTGGCATAGTTAAAGTGGCTAGTGATACATGTATTACATACAGTGCCTTGCGAAAGTATTCGGCCCCCTTGAACTTTGCGACCTTTTGCCACATTTCAGGCTTCAAACATAAAGATATAAAACTGTATTTTTTTGTGAAGAATCAACAACAAGTGGGACACAATCATGAAGTGGAACGACATTTATTGGATATTTCAAACTTTTTTAACAAATCAAAAACTGAAAAATTGGGCGTGCAAAATTATTCAGCCCCTTTACTTTCAGTGCAGCATACTCTCTCCAGAAGTTCAGTGAGGATCTCTGAATGATCCAATGTTGACCTAAATAACTAATGATGATAAATACAATCCACCTGTGTGTAATCAAGTCTCCGTATAAATGCACCTGCACTGTGATAGTCTCAGAGGTCCGTTAAAAGCGCAGAGAGCATCATGAAGAACAAGGAACACACCAGGCAGGTCCGAGATACTGTTGTGAATAAGTTTAAAGCCGGATTTGGATACAAAAAGATTTCCCAAGCTTTAAACATCCCGAGGAGCACTGTGCAAGCGATAATATTGAAATGGAAGGACTATCAGACCACTGCAAATCTACCAAGACCTGGCCGTCCCTCTAAACTTTCAGCTCATACAAGGAGAAGACTGATCAGAGATGCAGCCAAGAGGCCCATGATCACTCTGGATGAACTGCAGAGATCTACAGCTGAGGTGGGAGACTCTGTCCATAGGACAACAATCAGTCGTATATTGCACAAATCTGGCCTTTACGGAAGAGTGGCAAGAAGAAAGCCATTTCTTAAAGATATCCATAAAAAGTGTTGTTTAAAGTTTGCCACAAGCCACCTGGGAGACACACCAAACATGTGGAAGAAGGTGCTCTGGTCAGATGAAACCAAAATTGAAATTTTTGGCAACAATGCAAAATGTTATGTTTGGCGTAAAAGCAACACAGCTCATCACCCTGAACACACCATACCCACTGTCAAACATGGTGGTGGCAGCATCATGGTTTGGGCCTGCTTTTCTTCAGCAGGGACAGGGAAGATGGTTAAAATTAATGGGAAGATGGATGGAGCCAAATACAGGACCATTCTGGAAGAAAACCTGATGGAGTCTGCAAAAGATCTGAGACTGGGACGGAGAATCTGTGGAAAAAACTGAAAACTGCTGTTCACAAATGCTCTCCATCCAACCTCACTGAGCTCGAGCTGTTTTGCAAGGAGGAATGGGAAAAAATGTCAGTCTCTCGATGTGCAAAACTGATAGAGACATACCCCAAGCGACTCACAGCTGTAATCGCAGCAAAAGGTGGCGCTACAAAGTATTACAGTTTTTTTCGATTGCTAAACGACAGTGGACACAACTGGAGTCACATGTGCAAAACTCTAACTCCAGTCTGCACAGCAGCAGTTCATGTGGACCAAACTCTAGTTCGTTTTTCATTGCTTGAACACAGTTTTCAAAACTCTACACACTTATCCCATGACTTTAACCACAACCTGCACAACACTGTGGATTTACAGCACTTGGTTCAAATGCTAACACACTGCTGTCAAAACTGTGAACCACACATTCAAAACGGAATAGATTTCAGCCTTGTGCCTTTCAAACACTGCTGATTGCAATTTCAGCTGAAAGGCTAAGCAGGTGTCTTGTTTTAGACTTGTTAGTGAACACACACACATATTACAGTATATATAAGTAGAGCTCAGAAAGACTCATTTTGGAAATGGAACAGGGAAGATGGGTTCGTGGAGGGAGAAGGGTGGCAGGGAGAGGGCGGATGCGTGGAGGAAGACAAAGAAGACAAAGAGCTGTTATTTCAGATGAAATAAGGGCTACACTTATAGACCATGTCGTGAACCATGGTCTCTCATTGAGAGAGGCAGGGTTGAGGGTGCAACCCAATCTGCAAAGATCCACAGTGGCATCTGTAATGCGAATTTTCCATCATACAAACAGGTGAGAGTTACATCCTTACAGTAAATGAAAACATTACAAGAATCTATTTTGTATTGCAATTATAGAATATTTACACACATATATATTACAGTAAGTTTGACTGTAAAATATATTTTTACAACAGGACCCAAAGGCTGCCCCCAATAGGGGGAAGAGGAAAAAAATTTCAGATGCGCAGGAAAATGCTATTGTTGACATGGTTGTTGTCAACAATGCAATAAAACTGCGGGAGATTCAAGATAGAGTGCTGGCTGATAATGATATATTTGAAAATGTTAATTCTGTCAGCACAACAACTATTGCTCGAGTCCTAAAGAAACACCAAGTTACAATGAAACAGTTATACACTGTACCGTTCGAGAGAAACAGTGAACGGGTAAAAGAGCAAAGATACCAATATGTCCAGGTAAGACGTCTGAGGTTACGTACACAGCTATACAAAATATTTACAGTAAAAAAAACACTAGCATTTATACAGTAAAACTGTGCACTTACTGTTTTTCAGAGAGTAATGGAGGTGGAAGCACTGGAAAGACCACATTCATTTGTATTTATCGATGAAGCTGGATTTAACCTTGCCAAAACACGGCGCAGAGGAAGGAATGTTATAGGTCAAAGGGCCACTGTGGAGGTTCCAGGCCAAAGGGGGGGAAATATCACCATGTGTGCTGCAATGGCCAATGATGGTTTGCTTCTCAACACACCACTCATAGGCCCATACAACACAGAAAGGCTTATAGCTTTCCTAGAACAGCTCTATGCTCAGCTAGTGCCAGCAGAACAGGGGGAGCCAGTAAGAAACCCCCAAGTTTTTGTCATAGTTTGTGATAACGTTGCTTTTCACCACACTGCAGCTGTCACAGATTGGTTTGCAGCACATCACA
Organism: Oncorhynchus masou masou; assembly: GCF_036934945.1. Classification (NCBI taxonomy): domain Eukaryota; kingdom Metazoa; phylum Chordata; class Actinopteri; order Salmoniformes; family Salmonidae; genus Oncorhynchus; species Oncorhynchus masou. The sequence goes on from NC_088212.1 coordinate 36,979,928, forward strand.
GATTTATGGTTTTGAACCTGCCTGCATATTCACCCTTCCTCAACCCAATAGAGGAGTTTTTCTCTCCCTGGAGGTGGAAAGTGTTTGGTCACCACCCACATGATCAAATGTCTCTTTTGGAAGCCATGCGTGCCGGATGTGAGGACATGAGTCCAGAGGACTGCCAGAGATGGATATGGCACTCCAGAAGGTTCTTCCCCAGGTGCATGGCAAGAGAACATTCGATGTGATGTTGAAGAAAACCTGTGGCCTGATGCTAGAGAGAGGCAGGATTAGCCCCTCAATTATTTGTTCGAATTACAGTATGTACTTTTAGTTTCTACCTTTTTTTCTCATTACTGTAATTCCGTAAATTACTACAGACTACTGAAGCAAACTGCTAATTTTCATTTACCTTAAAGAATTGTTATGTTCTAAAAATGTTAATAAATCATGTGAAAGAATGTCACTCTTTTCTTTGAAGATAATATTACTTTGTAAGTCACTGAAATTGTTCAAACTGTAAAGATGAAAAGTTTGTATTTTCTGTATTGGTGTTTGATGCTAGTGTTTTTACTCTCCGTGTGTTCTGAGTGACAGTGTGTGTTATCTCAGTGAGGGTTGTGCATAGTGTTTGGCTGCACTGAGCGTGTTTTGAGCCATGTGTTAAGAGTTGTGTTGCTTGGAATGAGTTTTGCAGGTGATGTGAACTGTTTAGCTCAGGTGACTGTTGGTAGTGCAGCCTGTAGTTAGAGTTTTGCACATGTGACTCCAGTTGTGCCCACTGTCGTTTAGCAATCGAAAAAAACTGTAACTTAAGGGGGCTGAATAATTTTGCACGCCCAATTTTTCAGTTTTTGATTTGTTAAAAAAGTTTGAAATATCCAATAAATGTCGTTCCACTTCATGATTGTGTCCCACTTGTTGTTGATTCTTCACAAAAAAATACAGTTTTATATCTTTATGTTTGAAGCCTGAAATGTGGCAAAAGGTCGCAAATTTCAAGGGGGCCGAATACTTTCGCAAGGCACTGTAAGGATGCAGTCGATGATATAGAGTACAGTATATATGTATGCATATGAGATGAATAATGTAGGGTAAGTAACATTATATAAGGTAGCATTGTTTAAAGTGGCTAGTGATATATTTACATCATTTCCCATCAATTCCCATTATTAAAGTGTATGGAGTTGAGTCAGTGTCAGTGTGTTGGCAGCAGCCACTCAGTGTTAATGGTGGCTGTTTAACAGTCTGATGGCCTTGAGATAGAAGCTGTTTTTCAGTCTCTCGGTCCCAGCTTTGATGCACCTGTACTGACCTCGCCTTCTGGATGATAGCGGGGTGAACAGGCAGTGGCTCGGGTGGTAGATGTGCTTGATGATCTTTATGGCCTTCCTGTAACATCGGGTGGTGTAGGTGTCCTGGAGGGCAGGTAGTTTGCCCCCGATGATGCGTTGTGCAGACCTCACTACCCTCTGGAGAGCCTTACGGTTGAGGGCGGAGCAGTTGCCGTACCAGGCGGTGATACAGCCCGCCAGGATGCTCTCGATTGTGCATCTGTAGAAGTTTGTGAGTGCTTTTGGTGACAAGCCGAATTTCTTCAGCCTCCTGAGGTTGAAGAGGCGCTGCTGCGCCTTCTTCACGATGCTGTCTGTGTGAGTGGACCAATTCAGTTTGTCTGTGATGTGTATGCCGAGGAACTTAAAACTTGCTACTCTCTCCACTACTGTTCCATCGATGAGGATAGGGGGGTGTTCCCTCTGCTGTTTCCTTACAGTGTTTTAATGTGTGTGACCCAGTTTGGCCTTTGACATAACCCATTGGCAATGGTCTGTGTGTGTGTGTGTGTGTGTGTGTGTGTGTGTGTGTGTGTGTGTGTGTGTGTGTGTGTGTGTGTGTGTGTGTGTGTGTGTGTGTGTGTGTGTGTGTGTGTGTGTGTGTGTGTGTGTGTGTGTGTGTGTGTGTGTGTGTGTGTGTGTGTGTGCATACAGTATGTGTGCACTGTGTGTGTAAAGCAGTAAAGCTGATCGAGCGGGCATGATCGAAGAGGCGCATCCTCGAAACTGCTGCCTCCCCAAAGAGACATTTAATTTATTCATGTTGTGTACACTAACACCACTCACTCATTTACAGCCACATAAAACCCAGTCTTTCTTTCTTACTTTCTGTCTATGGCTGACTACAGTTAACCGGCTCTGCATTGTGGCTCAGGTGGGCCTCTAGAGGGAGACCCTGCAGAAACGATGAGGCATAGAGACCTTTCCTGGGTCAATACAATGTCTTGGCATTTCAGCCCACATATCCATTGAAAATGAGAGCAGTGCTAAAACATTTGAATTGTTATTCTTGAAAGCAGCATTGTTGCAGGTATCTGTGCATATTTCCCGGTACATGATGATGAATAAGCCTGTGGATAAAGTCAAGCTTGACACACAAAATGTCTTAAGTGATTCGGTTTTAGTCCTGGACTAGGTTTTCCATAAATCCCAGTTTGGGGATTCAGAGATTTTCTGTTAATTCCCTCCTGATTCCAGCAATCTTTCAAACAGGATTTCTGGAAAACCTTGGAGCCTTATGTAGTGAGGTAGCATGTTAGGTTGTGTGTACCATCCACAACAGCAACACACTACCTCTGCCAACTGTCTGTCTGTCTCCCTGTCCAGTCTATTTGTCTGCAACTTCCTCTCTAATTCCAGGAAATGTTAGACATTGTAGTATAGCGCAGTTCTGGACTCCAGTACAGTCCTGTCCTCATGTGTAATCATCTCTCATTGACATATCTGAGGCTGAGAGGAGATCTGATCTGTCCCATGCATAGCTGATGATGCCATTGCTATTATTTCTGAACCTCGAGAGGCGAAGAAGCAATTCCAGCTTGACACCATGTCCGCCTTTTTGCAAGGATTGCTGTTTTCCCATTTGCGTGGGATTAAAGATGCTGAAAATCTTGCTTGCACTGCTGACTGTGTGTAGGTGAGGCTCTGTGAGGTGGTGTGTGTGGTTGAGGTGATGGGGTGGGGGAGGGGAGGGGCGTGCAGCAGTCACCTATTTGCATCCCCTCCCTCCATCCCTAATTTCAAAGGCTGATTACATGCCTCTATCAGTATGTATCGGTATTCAACAATGTGTGTGTGTGTGTGTGTGTGTGTGTGTGCGTGTGTGTGTGCGTGCGTGCATGTGTGTGTGTGTGTGCGTGCGTGCGTGCGTGCGCATCCAAGTGTGCATACATATTTGGTACATCAATAATGAATGAACTATGAGTGGAGGATCCTAACGGCTGTCCTCTCTCTCTCTCCTCTGCAGGTGCCCCTGGTTGACCAAAGCGATCTCCCCCAGTGTGCCTCTCTACAATGGCGTCGTCTTCCTCTTTGTGCTGGCCAACTTCAGCATGGCTACCTTCATGGACCCTGGAGTCTTCCCCAGAGGTCAGTGCCCCTTACCACTGACAGTATTGGTCTGTATGAGATAAATGGGTCTCTCTCTCTTTCTCTTTCTCTCTTTCTCTCGCTCTCTCTCGCTCTCTCTCTCATCTCTGTTTTCTCAGTACCCATTAGCTCAAAAAGACAACCTTTTGGAGAAAACTGTGCCCTCTCTGCACCAGGCTGTGCATTACATACAGGCCTGTGACTGAGTGTCCAAGCCCTGGTCGAGGCTAAAGATGCCTGGTGCCGCTTTAGGAAAATGACTGCCAGTACTTGATGTCAGTCAGCTGTTAGTAACAGTAAAGGAAGGGAACTGTGTGTGTGTGTGTGTGTGTGTGTGTGTGTGTGTGTGTGTGTGTGTGTGTGTGTGTGTGTGTGTGTGTGTGTGTGTGTGTGTGTGTGTGTGTGTGTGTGTGTGTGTGTGTGTGTGTGTGTGTGTGTGTGTGTGTGTGTGTGTGTGTGTGTCGTCCACTGTATAATCTGCGCTGTGGCACATCATATGTCCCCAATGCATTCTCCTGGTGGACAGCCCGGCCCCTATGTTTAGTAATGATCGTTGAATGCGGTCCATTTAAACCTGATGGTTGTAACGTGCTTGTAAAATGATAAGCACGTGTCTTTAAGAAATGATCTTCCCCCCCATAAACAAGTAACAATTACTAGGTCTCATATGGCACAGCCAGGTCACTGTTTATGTCCCTGAAATGACAGTGTCCTTCTGGTCTCTCCTCACTGTGGTTGCTATGGAGATTGAGGCGAGAGCAGCAGTAGTTTTATAGAGAGAGGTCGAGTGTTACAGAGAGAAACGTATGCCCACTATAGTGAGATGCCTGTGGCCACATGGATAATCGTACAACTTCTGCCTCCACAAACTGCAGTTAAATCCCTGCTTCTAGGAGTGTTGTGACCTTCTTTGTAATTGGTGTGAATCATGTATGACGTACAGTACCCGTCCAAAGTTTGGACACACCTACTCATTCCTGGGCTTTTCTTTATTTGTACTATTTTCTACATTGTAGATTAATAGTGAAGACATCAAAACTATGAAATAACACATATGGAATCATGTAGTAACCAAAAAAGTGTTCAACAAATCTCCATATATTTTATATTTGACATTGTTCAAAGTAGCCGCCCTTTGCCTTGATGACAGCTTTGCACACTCTTGGCATTCTCTCAACCAGCTTCATGAGGTAGTCACCTGGAATGCATTTCAATTAACAGGTGTGTCTTGTTAAAAGTTAATTTGTGGAATTTCATTCCTTCTTAATGCGTTTGAGCCAATCAGTTGTGTTGTGACAAGGTAAAGGTGGTTTACAGAAGCCCTATTTGGTGAAAGACCAATCCATATTGTGTCAAGGACCACTCAAATAAGCAAAGAGAAACGACAGTCCATCATTACTTCAATACATGAAGGTCAGTCAATCCGGGAACATTTCAACTACTTTGAAAGTTTCTTCAAGTGCAGCCGCAAAAACCATCAAGTGCGATGATGAAACTGGCTCCCATGAGGACCCCCACAGGAAAGGAATACCCAGAGTTACCTCTACTGCAGGGGATAAGTTCATTAGAGTTAACTGCACCTCAGAAATTGCAGCCCAAATAAATGCTTCACAGAGTTCAAGTAACAGACACTCAACATCAATTGTACAGAGGAGACGTGCGTGAATCAAGCCTTCATGTTCGAATTTCTGCAAAGAAACCACTACTAAAGGACACCAATAAGAAGAAGATACTTGCTTGGGCCAACAAACAGGAGCAATGGACATTAGACCGGTGGAAATCTGTCCTTTGATCTGATGAGTCCAAATTGGAGATTTTTGGTTCCAACCGTCGTGTCTTTGTGAGACACCGAGTAAGTGAACAGATGATCTACGCATGTGTGGTTCCCAAAGTGAAGCATGGAGGAAGAGGTGTGATCGTGTGGGGGTGCTTGACTGGTGACACTGTCAGTGATTTAGAATTAGAATTCAAGGCACACTTAACCAGCATGGCTACCACAGCATTCTGCAGCGATACACCATTCCATCTGGTTTGCGCTTAGTGGGGACTATCATTTGTTTTTCAACAGGACAATGACCCAACACACCTCCAGGCTGTGTAAGTTCTACTTGACCAAGAAGAAGAGTGATGGAGTGCAGCATCAGATGACCTGGTCTCCACAATCACCCGACCTCAACCCCAATTGAGATGGTTTGGGATGAGTTGGACCGCAGAGTGAAGGAAAAGCAGCCAACACGTGCTCATCATATGTGGGAACTCCTTCAAGACTGTTGGAAAGGCATTACAGGTGAAGCTGGTTGAAAGAATGCCAAGAGTGTGCAAAGCTGTCATCAAGGCTAAGGGTATCTACTTTGAAGAATCTCAAATATAAAATATATTTAGATTTGTGGTTACTTTTTTGGTTACTACATAATTCCACATGTGTTATTTCATAGTTTTGATGTCTTCACTATCATTCTACAATGTAGAAAATAGTTCAAACAAAGAAAAACCCTTGAATGAGTCGGTGTGTCCAAACTTTTGACCGGTACAGTGAATGTGGCTACCAAGTTCAAATATAAAGCCTTCTATTGTTTATTGGATGATAAAGCCTCTCATTAATATGTCTACTGAGGATTGTTTTGAAAGAGCAGGCTGCAGGGGAGATGTTTTCATTCAGTTTCTCAGTCCGTTACCTTTTTAAATCTAAGACTCAGAACAACAGATATGTCTCCCAGTAGGATGTGTGTGCGTGTTCAGAGTGTATTTGTTCTTTCTCGTCTCCCTCCAGGTATTGAACGGGGGGAGGAGTGTAATATGTGTATTTAGATGGAGCCCCGTGATGATCCTCCTTCAGGTTGAATGGGCTCTTTGATGAACTGAAAGCCATCACATGTTACTACGTTCCATCTCTCTCCAGAGCAATAGACTCCGCATAGAAATAGAAATATTTCACTAAGCCTAAAGTGGCTAGTTGTGCAGAGATCCACTAAACCTGAGGAAATGTACTTTTTCCAAACGACCGCAGCAGTGCAGCAATGACCAGCGGTGTGGCTGGAATGGGATTTTGAGTCATTCTCTGAATGCCAGCCTCCTGGGCTTTAAACATTACTGTTCACTACCTTGTTTAAATGCCAAAGGTGTGGGCTACAGAGTGCATTGTGTCTATAAAATGTACATTTGTACAGACAGCTAACCATGGGAGCTAGCTTATTTAAGTATACCTCCTGTTGCCCCTGTCAAATGGAATCATATAAATCAGATTTGTGTGTGTGTGTGTGTGTGTGTGTGTGTGTGTGTGTGTGTGTGTGTGTGTGTGTGTGTGTGTGTGTGTGTGTGTGTGTGTGTGTGTGTGTGTGTGTGTGTGTGTGTGTGTGTGTGTGTGTGTGTGTGTGTGTGTGTGTGTGTGTGTGTGTGTGTGTGTGTGTACTTTCCTGCTAATGATGTGTGTGTTCTCACCCTGCGGCACAGCGGAGGAGGACGAGGACAAGGACGATGATTTCCGGGCGCCTCTCTACAAGAACGTGGAGATCAAGGGAATTCAGGTCAGGATGAAGTGGTGTGCCACCTGTCACTTCTACAGACCGCCCCGCTGCTCCCACTGCAGCGTGTGTGACAACTGCGTGGAGGTAAGCCACACACACTCAAATGCCCAGTAATCAGCTGTTCACAGTACAATGTGGTGTTAGCCTTGTTGTTGTGTCCACTTCAACTGACTGGTATGTTTTCACAGATAAGACCTTTAAATCAACTGTCTGTGAACAATACTATTCATTATTGGATTTCCATCATGTTTTATACCATCTCCAAGCAGTATTCGGTAATATAGAATATTGGTTTCATAACTTTTTTTCCCATTTGAAGTTGCATTCTCCAGCTGTGTCGCTTCCCCCAGTGACCTACTGATGTGGCTCTGCCTCGCTCTTTCATGTACAGTCTAACACTCCATGAAAGAGGTCAAATCTGACTTTGAACTGAAGGTTGTGAGGTAGCCTACTATATGTCAGCCAAACAACTTCCACTTCCAACGATGCAGTGTTCTTCAGTAGATACTCAACTGCAACCAAACATGACATCAAAGACAGCGAAATTAGATTTTCATCAAAAATCCCTGACTGACCTCAGAAATCTGACTTGCAATCAGAGGTTATGGAATTGATCGAACCATCTCTGTTGAGTGTTGGAATGCACCGAAGAGCTTCATCATGTAGTATAGAGTCTGATCTTGCTCATCTCCACTCTGCCCTATGACCATGGTCTAACACCCATCCATCTCTCTGTCCCTCCTCAGGACTTTGACCACCACTGCCCCTGGGTGAACAACTGCATCGGACGCAGGAACTACCGTTACTTCTTCCTGTTCCTGCTGTCGCTAAGCATCCACATGGTCGGCGTGTTCTCCTTTGGCCTACTATTCGTGCTGCACCATATGGAGCGGCTGGGTACGCTGCATACTACCATCACGTATCCTTCCACACTGCCGCCAGCCGGGTCTTATTTCACCCATAACACAACTAGTGCCTTTTGTGTTCTGTTCTGAAGGGCCTGGGGAAAAGTGTGTCTAAGCATTAAGATAGACCACTAGACCGGAACCCCTCATTATGTATGGTTTGTCAGATGAACCACATCCCTGCTGGTGAAGTATGAAAATGTTTGATTGTTGTGTACAGACATGCCTGTTCCTCTAAAAGGGTTGTCTGAATGGCTCAGTTGCAGCCATACGGTCATTGATGGCAGCCATACGGTCATTGTTGGCAGTGCTGGTTGGTTTGCAGCTGCTAAAATGGGTCCAGAAAATGTTGTGCATGCCTTGACTGTGTGTGCCCAGTCTGGTGGTGATGTGTATAGCAGGGCTCTTCTTCATTCCAGTCATGGGCCTGACAGGCTTCCATATGGTCCTTGTCGCCAGAGGTCGCACCACTAACGAACAGGTGAGACGGGGCCTGCCCAAGAGCAACTTACGGGGACACAGACACACACTCACATACAGTACATTATATCATGTATTGTACAGGACAAAATTTCAGCATTGCATCTTCACTTGCCAACTCAAATCCGCTAGCTAGTTCTGGGTGTGTGTGTGTGTGTGTGTGTGTGTGTGTGTGTGTGTGTGTGTGTGTGTGTGTGTGTGTGTGTGTGTGCTCTGGCCTCGGGTCTCCTCTTCCTCCCACTCTAACAACGCATTCTGTTCCTCAGGTGACGGGCAAGTTCCGCGGAGGAGTAAATCCCTTCACGCAGGGTTGCTGTGGCAACATCAAGTATGTCCTGTGTGCTCCCTTGGTGCCCAGGTAAGGAGGACATGGATTCCTACGTGAAGGGGGTGTGGGTGGTGGTGGGACCTGGACAGACTGACCATTAAAAAGTCGACCAGGGGGATGCTACGGTACCAATTCTGCTGTAATCATTCTGAGTGGACAGCTGAGACAGAACTGCGACAATGTCCGAAGTGAGACGCTTGTACGTGCTTTTGTACGTATACGTATGTGTGGGTATGTGTGTGTATGTGTGTGGTGTGTCCTGTTCTGCCTGGATGAAGCCAGCTACCCCTGGGGGAAGGCAGATGGCTTGGAGAATTGAATCACTTTGTAGAACAACAGTGAAGGGGAAATCAAGCACAGCACAAACACACTTTCGCATATTCGCATATTCAGCAGCCAGATTAAAAATACCTTTTGGGAGATATTACACTGCTAAAATGAACAGCGTAGATAGCAGCAGAGAGACAATACCCGGGTAGGGATGAAACTGTTTTGTTCTAATCGTTATCAGCCATCGAAGCCGCCCCCAATACCCCCGTATAGCCAGAGTCCCAGATCTGTTTGTGCTGTCTTGCCATATTCTGTCATTGTCACATAACTCTCGTATGATAAGTCAACTCTTGTCTCTCCTCTCCTCTATACAGGTACACAGGTGTGGACCCCAGGAAGAAGCCCCCTGTCTCCATCCAGCCCCCCTTCATCAGACCAGACATCTCTGACAGACAGATCAGCATCAAGGTCAGCGACAACGGGATCCACACCAGTATCCTCCGGTCTAAAGTAAGATTCAGTACATTCAGTAGACACAACAGTCTTCGTTGTCTCGTCTTATGCCCTGTTCTATCCACAGTTTTATTCCCAGTCCTGTTCTCCATCTTTCCCCTAGTCGTCTTTCCAGTCCTCTTCAACTGAACTATTCCTAGTCAGTGCCTTTACTTAATTCCCTGCCTTATTCCCTGTCCTGTACCCTGCCCTGTCCCCAGTCCTATCCCTAGACCTATTCCCCATTCTGTTCCTCCACCTGCTGTTGACTTTCAAGACCACATTAAACCCCTTGTCCCTTCGTCCTCCCCCCTCTCCAGTCCAAGATCAGTCTGGATGGCCTGGCCTTGGATGATAAAGGCCTAGACACCCAGCCCCCGCTGCCCCCCAAAGCAGACCGCTACAACCAGCTGAAGAGCCAGCTGACATCCAGCAAAGGCAAGTAGCACGTAATGAGCACTCTATGCAAAATCATCACATTCCTCTCGCTCTCTTTTTCTGTGTATCTCTCTTTCTTTCTCGTTCTCCCTCTCTCTCTCTCGCCCTCTTTCTTTCCCCTTCTTTCCTTTCTCTCTCTGGTGTTTTGAACCAAACTGCTCTCTCTGGCCCCATAAAAGTGCTCCGTCTCATTTGAGTGCTAGAGTCATGACTTATATAGATAGTTGGGCTTGATGAATGAACTCCAGTGTGGCAGGACTCTTCATCAGCGAGGAGAAATTAGGTGTAATTTGTCGTGAGCGGGCCTGGTTCAGTGAATCTGCTCCAGACTGTGAGTGTGGGGGGAAGGGGGGGGGGGTGAGATGTGTTCAGGGGAATGTGAGGAGATAATTACAGCATGAATCACTCCCTCTCTATGTTACTGTATTCTAGGTGGAATTCTGCCCTGGAAGAAGGTGAAAAGAATATGAATATTTATCTGAAGGACCCTATCCATATGAATGACTGCCTTTTTGTGCTAAATCAACCTTTTAAGTGAGCAAGCTATTGAGAGTGGGCTATAGTAAAGGTTTGACAGTTTTGCCTCTTGCTTCTGTTACCATTGTATAAGGATTTGATCTTAACCGACTTGACTAGTTCAATAAAGGTTAAATAAAGGTTAAATAAAGGTTAAATAAAAAAGGAGATGGGACACCACAGTGTTAGCTTTAGGAACAACAACCTCTCCCTCAATGTGAGAAAGACAAAGGAGATGATTGTGGACTACAGGAAAAGGCGGGCCGAACAGGCCCCCATTCACATCGACGGGGCTGTAGTGGAGCAGGTTGAGAGTTTCAAGTTCCTTGGTGTCCACACCTAATCATGGTCCAAGTACACCAAGACAGTTGTGAAGAGGGCATGACAACACCTTTTCCCCCTCAGAAGACTGAAAAGATTTGGCATGGGTCCCCAGATCCTCAAAAGGTTCTACAGCTGCACCATCGAGAACATCCTGACCGGTTGCATCACCGCCTGTTATGGCAACTGCTCGGCATCTGACCGTAAGGTGCTATAGAGGGTAGTGCGTACTGCCCAATACATCACTGGGGCCAAGCTTCCTGCCATCCAGGACCTATATCCTAGGCGGTGTCAGAGGAAGGCCTAAAAAATTGTCAAAGACTCCAGTCACCCAAGTCATAGACTTTTCTCTCTGCTACCGCACGGCAAGCGATGCCGAAGCGCCAAGTCTAGGTCCAAAAGGCTCCTTAACAGCTTCTACCACCAAGCCATAAGACTGCTGAACAATTAATCAAATGGCCACCCGGGCTATTTACATTGCCCCCCCCCCCCACCCCTTTGTTTTTACACTGCTGCTACTCACTTTTTATTATCTTTTTATTTATTTATTTGATTTTTTACTTTATTTTATTTAGAAAATATTTTCTTAACTCTATTTCTTGAACTGCAATGTTGGTTAAGGGCTTGTAAGTAAGCATTTCACAGTGAGATTGTATTCAGCGCATGTGACAAGTAACATTTTATTTTATTTTATTTGAACACGTCTAGTAAGATAAACCGGATATAGTTGCAGAGCATTATGGGTATTGTAGTACAACATGCTACAAAACATGACATACACTGCAGGTTTTTTTCCCCATGCACCGCAATGGTATGTATAAGGCTACATCAGCACTGAGTGTCCAAAACATTAGGAACACCTGCTCTTTCCATGACATAGACTGACCAGGTGAATCCAAGTGAAAGCTATGATCTCCTTATTTATGTCACTTGTTAAATCCACCTCAATCAGTGTAGATGAAGGGGAGGCGACGGGTTAAAGAAGGATTTTTAAGCTTTGAGAAATGGATTGTGTATGCGTGCCATTCAGCAACCCAATATTATGATTTTGTACACAGTGAATGTCATGTTTCATTGTATGGACCTTCCTGTTTCTTTTTTCCCCCCACTGTAGCTCTACTGCCACTTGGTGGTGTTTTATGTTACTGCATTATTTGCAATGACAAAATCACTGCCGGAGCCATAAGATATACCTGAAAACATTGGTGGGACATATCAACTGTCTGTTGTGCTAAAAACAATAAAAGCAAGGATTTCAATGCAAGGATGATTTCTAATGACTTTTGTCTGTATATTGTTAGTTGCTGAATGTCTGTTCTTTCCTATTTGCCTTTCCAAGATCCTAGCTTGAACTGAGGGAAAGACTTTCACAGCATAATGAGCTGTGAAAGGCTCTGATGACAACACTATCAATTCTAACACCATAAATTTGGATGCTTACGTCATTTGAACAGACAACAGGCTGATTGTTGTGCTGGGATCTGATGACTGTTTGGCTCTCTCTCACACAGTAACATTGTCCTCTCTGTCCTCCCCTTCCAGATAGTTCCCTAACTGGCAAGACCCACCCCTCAACCCCGGCCATGTACAAGTACCGGCCCTCGTTCGGCACCATCCCTAAAGTCCACTACAACGCGGCAGGGGAGGAGGTCAGACTAAATGACTGAATTTGATAGTAATCGCAAACAGGCTTTCCCAGTGTTTTACTGTATTCCTGCACAGTTGCGAATGTGAAATATAATAAAACCCTTTTTATTATAATATGGCTAGTCAAAATAATAATCTAGTCATATTTCTCACTACTTCTGTGTTGTTTTGTCTTGTCAGATTGTTATGCCAGATGACCACCATAAGGCGTCAGCCATCTTGGAGGAGGGCCGTTGCCACGTTGACTACCGCTCAGAGCCCAACCTGGACCTGCCTGACTACCACAATGCCCCTCTCCACCGTACCTTCCAGTCCTCCCCACTGCAGCTGGACTCCTACCTCATCAACTCCCGCTCCCTCAGCCTGAAGCAGGCCCACCAGCGCAGGGACAAGGGCCAGCTGCCTACCCTGCAGCCCGAGACCGCCACCTCCACCCCCTACAAGAGCGTCTTCTCCCCCAACACATTGTCCAACCGTAACGGCAGCCTCTCCTACGACAGCCTGCTCAACCCCAGCATTTCCCCAGCCACAGAGGCAGAGTGCATGGCCCACCCCGGTATGCCCTTTATGGGCTTCCACACACCCTACCTGCCAACCAAAATGTGCCATGTGCAGGGGCCTGAACTGCAGAGCCAGAGGCAGCAGGTCCCCCCTAGCTTCAGCCCCATGTTGGGCTCCAGGGGGATAGGGATGAGCATGAGCAGGCAGTCCCCCCGGGACCGGGACCCGTCCCCGGTGCGCTACGACAACCTCTCCAAAACCATCATGGCATCTATCCAGGAGCGTAAGGAGATGGAGGAGAAGGAGAAGCTGCTGCTGCACCACGGGACACACACTCAGGCTCAGGCCTATAATCAGGCTCAGGACTCAGGCATGTTTGACAGCCCTGGAGGGTACGGCCTGCCTCCTAGCGCCTGCTACCCAGATGGGCCCCGGGGCACGAGCTCCAAAGGACCAACACCCCCGGCCTATGGAGGTTCCAGGGACAACCTGATGGGGGTGGTGAGCTACGGGCCGCTGACCCCCGTGCTGCGCTCCTCTGGTGGCTCCTCTCTGGTACGTGCCCCCAGGACTTCCTCCAGCTCCTTGCACACTGACAGCAGCATGCAGGGAGGAAGGGCCTCCGAGCCCTCCTACCGCTCCCCAGCCCATCAGCCCCACCACTCCCCCGCCATGCCCCAATCCCCCTCCTACATCCACCAGAAACTCTCCTTTATCCATGCCCTGGAGAGGACAGACTCACCCCGCCTGGGTGGCCCAAGGTATGAATCCTAATGTCCTCCTAACGTCTCCTGGGGTGCATGAAATGGGGCTGGGTACAGACCTCAGTCTCCACAGGAAGCCCTGCTGGCTGACTGGGAAGAAACTAGCAGTGTATGGGCTCTAGTGTGTGTCCCCCCCCCACACTCACACACACAGGATGAGTAATTAGCCTCAGAGAGCTTAGGCTAGGTGTTAACATGTATATTCTGTATACCACAGGAGGTTGGTGGCACATTAATTAGGGAGAACGGGCTCGTGGTAATGACTGGAGCAGAGTTGGTGGAATCAAACACATCAAACACATGGTTTCCAGGTGTTTGATGCCATTCTATTGGCGCTGCTCACATTATTATGAGCCGTTCTCCCCAGTTAAAGTGTCACTAACCTCCTGTGGTTATTATTATTATTGTTATTATTGTTATTATCATCCCCTCAGCAGCCTCCTGTGCTGTGTATATACAGTGTATTTGAGATATTATACCCTTTTATCCAAATGAAGTACTGTTGTATGTTACTGGATTTAAATGTTTTGCCTCCATAGGAGTCCACTTTTGTATTTTTCTAAATGATCTGTCTTTCGGATGAATAAAGTTCCATTACCCCACTATCATTTCCTTCTGTTTGCATGCTTATTTCCCTCCTGTCCCATCCCTTCCATCTGGGAGGGCAACATTAACATTTACGTCTCTCTATGCATGTTTTCACCACCTACAGAAACTCCATACAGACCCACAATATCACTAACAACACACTATTGGCTTACCCCTTATGTCTTCTTTATCATATTTTACCCCTAATGTCTTCTTTATCATATTTTACCCCTTATGTCTTCTTTATCATATTTTACCCCTTATGTCTTCTTTATCATATTTTACCCCTTATGTCTTCTTTATCATATTTTACCCCTTATGTCTTCTTTATCATATTTTACCCCTAATGTCTTCTTTATCATATTTTACCCCTAATGTCTTCTTTATCATATTTTACCCCTTATGTCTTCTTTATCATATTTTACCCCTTATGTCTTCTTTATCATATTTTACCCCTTATGTCTTCTTTATCATATTTTACCCTTATGTCTTCTTTATCATATTTTACCCCTTATGTCTTCTTTATCATATTTTACCCCTTATGTCTTCTTTATCATATTTTACCCCTTATGTCTTCTTTATCATATTTTACCCCTTATGTCTTCTTTATCATATTTTACCCCTTATGTCTTCTTTATCATATTTTACCCCTTATGTCTTCTTTATCATATTTTACCCCTTATGTCTTCTTTATCATATTTTATTTAACAGGAAAAGACACCACATTTCACACACAGTCGATTTCCTTCCCACTTCCTTTTTACAACTAATTTCCAAAGGGAAACGTTTGGTAACGCAGTAAAACCCAAACAAAAGACACACGGAGACGGCACAGCTTCCATAGAATTCATATCAGAATAATAATGTAGAACTCTCTTTCTGCCACACAAATTGTAGCTGTGTCGCCACCCCATGCCCGGCGAGGCCCACCGCATCATGCAACCACTCTCTAAACCAACCTACCTTAGCCCTTATTTCAAAACATTTCATACAGATTTGGGGGTCATGAATACAACACTCATGATAATTTACACTCGTACCAGCAGGGACACTGGCATGTGTTTCATTACTCTCACTAGTGTCATGGTCATTTCCGTCATGCATGCTCCCGGGACATAACACCAACTACTAACATCACCAGAACATGTATGCAAGAACAATACACACTTTCTGTGTTTTATAATCCATGTGCTTGTATTAAGATGGGGGGGGGGGGGTTCTATCTAAAGCAAAGTTGGTTCTCACTTCAAATAACTATGCCCTCTTGTTTTTCTCTACCCATTCAGAGAGGCCATGATGCAAAGTAAAGTGAATGGGCAAATGGATTGCCATCTAGGGCCCAACAGCTCCAGTGCCCAGGGCAACCCTCTCAGCCCTAGCCGCCACAGTAATGTCAAAAAGGTGACTGGGGTGGGTGGCACCACCTATGAGATATCTGTGTGAGAGGGCTGGGGCCCGGGGCACCAAACCTTAAAGGAGAAGGCAGCATTGTCATGGCAACCACCTCCAATGGCAACAACATCCACAACCGTGCTAGAGAGGATTCTCTTCTTCCTTTTACCGTTTTTAATTCAATATTAACCAATCAGGGGTGCAGAGCACTTCCTCATTGGGAATTATTGTCCAATCCGGGCCAGCCCCGGTCTCTGTGTGTCTGTACTGGAGGAGTGGATATTGATCAGTGTGTGTTGTGGGAAAAGAGCAACTTCAACCTAAAGAGGGCTGATATTTGTACAGAGTGTTGTGTTGTTGAAGTCTGTGGCTTGTTGTGTTGGTTATCACTGAACAGTCTGAATCAGACAGACAGATCTTAAATGTATTGTTTATGGCGTCTCTCAGTTGCGGTCTATCTGCTGTTATAAATTGGGCGGATCGAGCCCTGAATGCTGATTGGCTGAAAGCCGTGGTATATCAGACCATACACCATGGGTATGACAAAACATTTATTTGTACTGTTCTAATTACGTTGATAACCAGTTCATAATAGCAATAAGGCACCTTGGGGGTTTGTGGTATATGGCCAATATACCACAACTGAGGGTTGTATCCTAGCACTCTGCGTTGCGTTGTGCATACAAACAGCCCTTAGCCGTACCTCCCTTAGCCATGGTATATTGGCCTTATACCACACAATTATTGCTTAATTATGTGTCATCATCACACTCACTACACACTCACAGACCACAAGATTTTAACAGCCAGACACACAAACTCATACAATTGATGTCACACATCTTTGTTCAGTCACATTCTTTAAAATAGCAGTGGTATGGATAGCTATCTCCAAACCAATAAGTTATGCGTATAGCAGCACCCCATTGGATTCAAGCATACAGCATCCCTCTTAGGTATTCAAAGTGCTTCACATATCCTGTCCAAATGACCATGTCTGTCTGGTCCATCAACAACATGTTGGCCATTACTGAGTGGAACAGAGGGAAGATTACATTAAACCAGTGAGTTTTAGATCAATACAATCTTTAATAGGCTGACTGATCTGAGCCAAAGACAACACAACTGTGCTGTGTTGCACTCAGAGACACAGGTCTTGAATGTCTCCTAATCTACATTTATCCTCTGAGTTTTTAGGAGGTGTTTTAGGGTTTACAGTACAGGAGCATATTAATCCAAACTCTAGCTGAGATCCAGTATTTACCTATACAGTATACCATAAGCTACAGTCTGTACGTTATCAGCAACATACGGTGCCTTCGAAAAGTATTCAGACACCTTGACCTTTTCCACATTTTGTTACGTTACAGCCTTATTCTAAAATTGATTAAAATAAATGTTTTCCCTCATCAGTCTACACACAACACCCCATAATGACAAAGCGAAAAGAGGTTTCTAGAAATGTTAGCACATTTATATATTTTTTTAAACAGAAATACCTTATTTACATAAGTATTCAGACCCTTTGCTATGAGACTCGAAATTGAGCTCAAGTGCATCCTGTTTCCATTGATCATCCTTGAAATGTTTCTACAACTTGATTGGAATCCACCTGTGGTAAAGTCAATTGATTGGACATGATTTGGAAAGGCACACACCTGTCTATATAAGGTCCCACAGTTGTCGGTGCAAACCAAAGCAAAAACCAAGCCATGAGGTCAAAGGAATTATCCGAAGAGCTGCAAGACAGGATTGTGTCGAGGCACAGATCTGGGGAAGGGTACCAAAACATTTCAGCTGAATTGAAGGTCCCCAAGAGCACAATGGCCTCCATCATTCTTAAGTGGAATAAGTTTGGAACCACCTAGGCTCTTCATAGGGCTGGCCGCCTGGCCAAACTGAGCAATCTGGGGAGAAGGCCCTTGGTCAGATAGGTGGCCAAAAAACCAATGGTCACTCTGACAGAGCTCCAGAGTTCATATGTGGAATTGGGAGAACCTTCCAGAAGGACAACCATCTCTGCAGCACTCCACCAATCAGAACTTTATGGTAGAGTGGCCAAACAGAAGCCAATCCTCAGTAAAAGGCACATGGCAGTCCACTTGAAGTTTGCCAAAAGGCACCTAAAGACTCTCAGACCATGAGAAACAAGATTATCTGGTCTGATGAAACCAAAATTGAACTCTTTGGCCTAAATGCCCAAGCGCCATATCTGGAGGAAACCTGGTACCATTACTACAGTGAAGCATAGTGGTGGCAGCATCATGCTGTGGGGACGTTTTTCAGCAGCAGGGACTGGGAGACCAGTCAGGATCGAGGGAAAGATGAACGGAGCAAAGTACAGCGAGATCCTTGATGAAAACCTGCTCCAGAGCGAACAGGATCTCAGACCGGGGTGAAGGTTCGTCTTCCAACAGGACAACGACCCTAAGTACACAACCAAGACAATGCAGCTTGAGAGGATATGCAGAGAAGAATGGGAGAAACACCCCAAATACAGGTGTGCCAAGCTTGTTCCATCATACCCAAGAAGACTGTCAAGAAGACTGTCTAGGCTGTCTTTGCTACCAAAGGTGCTTCAACAAAGTACTGAGTAAAGGGTCTGAATACTTATGGAAATGTAATATTTCTGTTTTTAATTTTTTTAAATAAATTAGCAAAAAATTCTAAAAACCTGTTTTTGCTTTGTCGTTATGGGGTATTGTGTATAGATTGATGAGGGAAAAATACTTTCCCAATGCACTGTATATGTAGTCCAACACCCTATCTATTAGTTTAAATGTTATGTTAGAGTGACCCCCGACACAGACCAGTGCTAAGCACATACACAAAAGCCTGTGCTACTGAGAGTTACAGTGGTGGCTGTTGTCTGTGATCAGTTCTGAATACCCAGTCAAAACAGTCCTCTCCATATTCAGGACAAATCCCACCAGCTTGGCAGTCAGCCATGCACAGCCAAAACATCTGACAGGCAATTTATTACTTTTGTGACTTAGTAGTTTTTTTTGTTGTAAAAATAGGTCTACCCATAATAAGTTATGTTAATGTCATGTATAATTGTGTTTTGTTATGATTCAAATCAAGTGTGAAAAAACCTTGAAAATCAAAGAAGTCTTCAGCTGTGTTATAAAATAAAGAAAACTCACCATTGTTTTTCAAAATTATTATTATTTTATTTTTTATATATATACCCAACCTTTTGAAAATGTTTGCAACATCTTGCTTTTTATACAGATGCTCAAGCTTGGAATGGATGTTTGTATTTGAGTGGATTCTTGTGTTGATAATTTATAACGTAAGTAAATAATAAATAACATAAGGAATACAGAGAAGGGGGTATACTAGTTTGTTGTATTTTGCAGTGTAAAAAATAGTTATTGATGAAACTGTATGATGAAGCAATGAAAGTCATAGGAAGCAGATGTAAAAACAATTGTTTTTTAGAAGTGGCTACTTTCCCTGACTCTGTTAACGCTCAGGGTAATCCTGACTGTCAGTCTGTCTGTCCAGAACATCAACAGGTTTCAGACTGAAGACAAGAAATCCGTCTTTCAGCAGCTGTTTGGTACAGCGAACCAATTGTATTACGTAAGACGTATGGAAAGTCATACATAAAACTATGGGACTGTTTTTTTGTGTGTTCACTGAAGAAAATAAGATATATTTGGTCTATAATTTTTGTTCATACAAAAAATCACTGTACACTGAACAAAAAGATAAACGCAACATGTAAAGTGTTGGTCCAATGTTTCATGAGCTGAAATAAAAGATCTCAGAAATTTTCCATACACAAATTTGTTAACAGCCCTGTTAGCGAGCTTCTCCACTTTCCTTAGATTTTTTTAATCCTTTAGGATTTAAGGCAAGTCAGTTAAGAACAAATTCTTATTTACAATGAGGGCCTACCCTGGACGACACTGGGCCTATTGTGCACCACTGTTACGGACTCCCAATCACAGCTGGATGTGATACAGACTGGATTTGAACCAGGGACTGTAGTGACACCTCTTGCACAGAGATAAATAGCCTTAGACCGTTGTGGCACTCGGGAGCCCAAGATAATCCATCCACCTGACAGGTTTGGCATATCAAGACGATAATTAAACCACATGATCATTACACAGGTGCACCTTGTGATGGGGACAATAAAAGGCCATTCTGAAATGTGCAGTTTTGTCACACAACACAATGCCACAGATATCTCAAGTTTTGAGGGAGCGTGCAATCGGCATGCTGACAGCAGGAATGTCCACCAGACCTGTTGCCAGATAATTTTATGTTAATTTGTCTACCATAAGCCACCTCCAACGTCTTTTTAAAGAATTTGGCAGTACATCCAACCAGCCTCACAACTGGACAGGCATGAGCTACGGACAACAAACACAATTGCATTTTATCGATGGCAATTTGAATGCTGAAAATGTCCCAGCTTTCCAGCGTGCATACTCACCAGACATGTCACCCATTGAGCATGTGTGGGATGCTCTGGATTGACGTGTACGACAACATGTTCCAGTTCCCGCCAATATAGAGCGACTTCGCACAGCCATTGAAGAGGAGTGGGACAACATTCCACAGGCCACAATCAACAGCCTGGTCAACTCTATGTGAAGCAGATGTTTTGTGCTGCATGAAGCAAATGGTGGTCACACCAGATACTGACTGGTTTTCTGATCCATGCCCCTACCTTTTTTTAAAGATATCTGTTACCAACAGATGCATATCCGTAATCCCAGTCATGTGAAATCCCTAGATTTGGGCCTCATTTATTTATTTCAATTGACTGATTTCCTTATATGAACTGTAACTCAGGAAAATCTTTGAAATTGTTGCATGTTGCGTTGATATTTTTGTTCAGTGTAGTGTTTTGCATCTTTCTTTTCTTGTTTGTAAAAGGCTGTCTGAACATGAAGTGAAAAATGGCACCTGGACATTTTCCCGTTCTGTGTTAATGACGGAAAGTCATTCGGAAAGTATTCAGACCCCTTGACTTTTTCCACATTTTGTTAAGTGACAGCCTTACTCTAAATTGGATTTAATTGTTTTGTTTCCTCATCAAACTACACACACTACGCCATAATGACATAGCATGAACAGTTTTTTAGAAAAACGGAAATATTACATTGACATAAGTATTTAGACCCTTTACTTTGTTGAAGCACCTTTGGCAGCAATTACAGCCTCAACTTGAGTATATCGCTACAAGCTTGGCACACCTGTATTTGGGGAGTTTCTCCCATTCTTTTCTGAAGATACTGTCAAGCTCTGTCAGGTTGGATGGGGAGAGTCGATTGCATAGCTATTTTCAGGTCTCTCCAGAGATGTTCGATTGGGTTCAAGTCCGGGCTCTGGCTGGGCTACTCAAGGACATTCAGAGACTTGTCCCGAACCCACTCCTGCATTGTCTTGGCTATGAGCTTAGGGACGTTGTCCTATTGTAAGGTGAACCTTCACCCCAGTCTGAGGTCCTAAGCGCTCTGGAGCAAGTTTTCATTTTCCTGTACTTTGCTCCCTTCATCTTTGCCTCGATCCTGACTAGCCTCCCAGTCCGTGCTGCTGAAAAACATCCCAACAGCAGGAGGCTGCCACCACCATGCTTGACCGTAGGGATGGTGCCAGGTTTCCTCCAGATGTGATGCTTGGCATTCAGGCCAAAGAGTTCAATCTTGGTTTCATCAGACCAGAGAATTGTCTGATTGTCTTTAGGTGCCTTTTGGTAAACTCCAAGCGGGCTGTCATGTGCCTTTTACAGAGGAGTGGCTTCCGTCTTGCCGCTCTACCATAAAGGCCTGATTGGTGGAGTGCTGAAGAGATTGTTGTCCTTCTGGAAGGTTCTCCCATCTCCACAGAGAAACTGTAGAGCTCGATCATCGGATTCTTGGTCACCTCCCTGACCAAGGTCCTTCTCCCCCGATTGCTCAGTTTGGCGGGGCAGCCAGCTCTAGGAAGAGTCTTGGTGGTTCCAAACTTTTTCCATTTAAGAATGATGGAGGCCACTGTGTTCTTGAGGACCTTCAATGCTTTTTGGTACCCTTCCCTTGATCTGTGCCTCAACACAATCCTGTCTCATACCTCTATGGACAATTCCTTCGACCTCATGGCTTGGTTTTTGCTATGACATGCATTGTCAACTGTGGGACATTATATAAACAGCTGTGAACTCCAATGAAATTGTAGAAACACCTCAAGGATGACTAATGGAAACAGGATGCACCTGAGCTCAATTTTGAGTCTCATAGCGAAGGGTCTGAATACTTGTCTAAATAAGGTATTTCTGTTTTTAATTTTTAATACATTTGTAAAAATGCCTAAAAACCTGTTTCTGTTTTGTCATTATGGGGTATTGTGTGTAGATTGCTGTGGATTTGTTATTGATTTAATCCATTTTAGAAGAAGGCTGTCACGTAACATAATTTTGAAAAAGTCAAGGTGTCTGAATACTTTCGGATGGCACTGTACATGGATGAAAAGTATTATATTTGCTTGCAGCTACACAACTAATCAATTATATTGCCATTATGGCCTTTTAAGAGGACAATGATGTTTACTGCACAAATACATCTGATGGAATTGATTGAGATTGAATAGAACAGATAGCCAGATTGCAGGTTGCCATTAAAAAGTCCAAACATGTTTGTGACTGAATGGTTCCACTTTTGGATGGTAGAATCCTTTTTAATAACATATTTTTAAAGCCAAAATTATTGTACCTATTTATCGAGATACTCACTTTATTTAAAGTACCACAATTCTACATATACTGTAATAAATGTATGTATATATTGTACACACAGTGCTGTTTCTAGGCACAATCCACATAAGCAGCAGCTTAAAAAGAGGGGGCCACTAAAATGTTTTACTTGTGATGTGGGTGGGCCCCCCAACCAAATCTCGCTTAGGGCCCCTAAATGGTAGATTTTTGCTACATTTTAATATATCAGAGACAGAGTACACAGGCAGATGTGACCCTCGCATTTTTACATTTTTTAATATTCTTTTTATTTCACCTTTATTTAACCAGCTAGGCCAGTTGAGAACAAGTTCTCATTTACAACTGCGACCTGTCCAAGATAGAGCAAAGCAGTGCGACACAAACAACTGAGTGACACGTGGGATAAACAAATGTACAGTCAATAACACAACAGAAAAACACAATAGAAACGTCTATATACAGTGTGTGCAAAAAATTTTCCTTTTTGTTGTTGCATTGAAGACAGTATAGAAGAAAATACCCTGGTAATGTTATTTTAGGCTCTTGTTTGTGACACATGCCATTCCAATTCTCCATCTAATCATATTATCAGAGCAATTGCAGGCTATAAGCTTAAAATATGAGGTTACACATTAATAACAACTGGTCTGACCCCATAGCATACCCTAATTGTAATATATTAAACGTGGCAAAGGCAGCTAGTTAGGTTACTATGCCATACATATTTTAAGTTTAATGTACATATTGGGTCACTTGTCTCATAATAGTTTCAATTTAATCTTGAGATGATCACTTGTTTTATGGGAATAAAAATATTGAACTCAAATTCACCTGTGGTTCTTGCAGATGACCCAACATTGTTTATACATACTTGAATCCTCCCCGTCAAGCACACACTTATGACGAAAGTGATTATTATTCTTCCTTTAGATGACTGACATTTATTTATTTTTTGCTGTGTTTTGTCTGACGAACATTACACCAAGTCACCTCCCCTGAATAATATGGACTAGTGCAGAATACCTGTTGCTGTTTGTCTTGCTTATCATAATCAGATGTAGTATTTTTAACATTTTTAACATTTGTCATATGAATAGAAAAATGAAAGATGTATGGTGCATTCAGAAAGTATTCAGACCCCTTGACTTTTCCACATTTTGTTACGTTACAGCCTTATTCTTAAATGGATGAAACCGTTTGTTTCCCTCATCAATCTACACACAATACCCCATAATTACGAAGCAAAGACAAATTTGTAGAAAAGTTTGCAAATTTATAAAAAATAACTTAAATATCACATTTACATAATTATTCAGACCCTTTACTCAGTACTTTGTTGAAGCACCTTTGGCAGTGATTACAGCCTCAAGTCTTCTTGGGTATGACGCTACCAGCTTGCAACACCTGTATTTGGGGAGTTTCTCCCATTCTTCCCTGCAGATCCTCTCAAGCTCTGTCAGGTTGGATGGGGAGCGTCTCTGCACATCTATTTTCAGGTCTCTCCAGAGACGTTCGATCCGGTTCAAGTCTGGGCTCTGGCTGGGCCACCCAATCAATTGAATTTACCACAGGTTGACTCCAATCAAGTTGTAGAAACATCTCAAGGATGATTCATGTAAGCAGGATGCACCCAAGCTCAATTTTCAGTCTCATAGGAAAGGGTCTGAATAATAAATAAGGTATTTCTGTTTTTAATTTTTAATACATTTGCAAACATTTCTGAAAACCTGCTTTTGCTTCGTCATTATGGGGTATTGTGTGTAGATTGATGAGGATTTTTATTTAATCAATTTTAGATTAAGTCTAACTTGGCAAAATGTGGAAAAGGTAAAGGGGTCAGAATACTTTCAAAATGCACTGTATATGTACAGGTAACTGCTAAAATGAAGGAAACACCAACATAAAGTGTCTTAATAGGGCATTGAGTCACCACCAACTAGAACAGCTTCAATGAACCTTGGCATACATTCTACAAGTGAATGGAACTATTGTTGATGGTGGTGGAAAATGCTGTCTCAACCTTCGCTCCAGAATCTCCCATAAGGGTTCAATTGGGTTGAGATCTCGTGACTGAGACGGCAATGACATATAGTTTACATTCTTTTCATGCTCATCAAGCCATTCTGTGACCACTCATGTCCTGTGGATGGGGGAGCATTGTCACCCTATCGGGGCATAGCCATGGCAGCCAAAGTAATGGCCTGCCTAGCATATTTTTCATACCCTAGGCATGATGGGATGTTAATTGCTTCATTAACTCAAAACCACACCTGTGTGGAAGCACCTGCTTTCTTACTTTGTATCCGTAATTTACTCGTTTCCGTTATTTTAGCAGTTACCTGTAAATGCTTAATAGTTGTTTTTGTTAAAAGGAAATATTTGCCACTTGACAGAATTAGAATAAAGAAAATGTTGTCAAGCCTAAGGTTGAACTATACTGAACAATTATATGTAAAGTGTTGCTCCCATGTTTCATGAGCCGAAATAAATTAGCCCAGAAATGTTCCATATGCACAAAAAGCGTATTTCTCTCAAATGTGTTTACATCCTTGTTAGTGAGTTTCTCCTTTGCGAAGATAATCCATCCACCTGACAAGTGTGGCATATCAAGAAGCTGATTAAACAGCATGATCATTACACAGGTACACCTTGTGATGGGGACAATAAAAGGCCACTAAAATGTGCAGTTTTATCACATAACACAATGCCACAGATGTCTCAAGTTGAGGGAGCATGCAATTGGCATGCTGATTGCAGGAATGTCCATCAAAGCGGTTGCCAGAGAATTTAATGT
The DNA here is from genome assembly GCF_036934945.1 of Oncorhynchus masou masou. NCBI lineage: Eukaryota > Metazoa > Chordata > Actinopteri > Salmoniformes > Salmonidae > Oncorhynchus > Oncorhynchus masou. Next base: position 37,005,004 of record NC_088212.1, read on the forward strand.
TAATTTCTCTACCATAAGCCACCTCTGTCGTTTCAGAGAATTTGGCAGTACGTCCAACCGGTCTCACAACCGCAGACCTCGTGTAACCACGCCAGCCCAGGTCCTCCACATCCGGCTTCTTCACCAACGGGATGGTCGGAGACCAGCCATCAAGACAGCTGATGAAACTGGATTATTTCTGCCTGAAATATAGCCCTATTGAGAAAAAAAAAAAACTCATTCTGATTGGATGGGCCTGTCTCCCAAGTGGGTGGGCCCAGGCCCCAGCCATGTGAAATCCAGATTAGGGGCTAGTTAATTTATATCAACTGACTGATTTGCATATATGAACAGTAACTCTGCAAAATTATTTATAATGTAGCATTTATATTTTTGTTCAGTATATTGGTGTTGACTTGTTTCAGGGACACATGTTGATCAAAATGGACATATTTGTTCAATGACATTTCAGTTCTTTGGATCATCAATAATATGCCTTCTCTACAACAGCACCATCAATTGGAATATATTAGAATGCATTTCACTAGTCACAACAGTTCTGATACAGTACGGAACTTGAAAGGTTGGTGAACAAGCATTGATTATCAAACAAATGTAACCAACTGAAGAACATTTTAATAGTTCAATGTGTACCATTAGATGTATCAAAATTTCAACCCTCACCATCTTGCAAGGCAGCCTGAGATAGCCTTGACTTTCCATACCAGACTGGCTCTACTGCTCTTCCCACTTAGCAATTCCTCACCCTATGCAACATAGACAGACAAAAGGGTCGTTGAGAGCTTTTATTGGAAGGTGGAGGAAACATCTCAAACCATTTGAGTGCAAATGAAAAGCAACATTCCATCCTGTACATGTATTTACAGATGCACTGGCGCGTCGATGCACCTAAGGGGCAGGGTCAACTCAGTGGGTACAGGTTAGGATGGTGAGCACACCTGATACCGCATCATTACACTCTTGCACTATACATTTTCTACATGCTTTAGTTTCAGTTTGAAGGAATGTATTATGCCCTAAAACAGACTTGAGCCACCGGGAAGAGTACCCAAGCCAGGAAGTACTGTAGCCTATACCAAAGTCTGATGAACCATCATCTTACATTTTGATTTGGTGTGATCGGTCTTCAACAAAAAAAAATGAAACAAAAAACACCTTTGTGATTTGATGAATTATGTGCATCAAATCATCTGCAGCAGGACATCTTAGATACGAGTCACCGATAACTGGTCCAAGGACTACAGTACCCAAAATGCACCCAATGTTAAACACTTTATGGCTACGTCTCAATGGTCCAAAGTGTCTTTCTCCATTAATTTCCTCTCCTTCATCTGAACCACAGCAGATAGGTGAAAGCAAACTCCTGCCTGGTAAGCATCCACCACATTTCCCTGTCTTTATGTACATAACTACCTCAAATATATCATGCCCTTGCACATTGATCTGGGACTCCCTGTATAGAGCTTCATTCTTGTGTATTTTATTCCTCTCAGGTTGCCATTTTTCTCTCTGCATCGTTGCAAAGGGCAGTAAGCATTCCACTGGAAAGTGTACACCTGTTGTATTAAATGTGACAAATATTAGGGGTTTCACCTCTTCTCTATTCAGATCAGTATAGACAAAGGAGAGGAAGACTCCATATTGAGATGCATACCAAGACATTACAGCTCATCTCTGCCCATTTCCATTTTAGGTGTGGCACTTACAAGCAGTCCTATTCCCTATAAAACTATCTTTGCTTCATTCATTCATTCAAAAAAAAAAAAAAAAAAAAAAAAAAAAAAAAAAAAAAAAAAAAAAAAAAAAAGGACTTACCCAATGTGGGAATTACCAATATCATATCACAACCCTCATTTCACAGTATGTCAAGTTGACACAGATGAGTAGTACAGACAGCTTGTTTTCCATGATGGAAACCAGAGGGCGGGTGGGGTGGGGCACAATTGAATGAATGGATACTTTTTGTGTGGCACCAAGGTCTTGCGATCTCTCGAGGCAAACAAATCATTTTAAAAAAACTAAATCAATATGCAAGAGTCCAAATTCAGTTTCTTTAGAGTCTATTGTAGAAAAAGAGGGAAATGACAAGTTGAAGATCAGTAAAGCAAGTTCTTGGATTCATTTCTCCTCTTCTGCCTTTTCCTCTTTCTTTTCCTCAGGTGTCTTGGGCTTGTCGTCCTTTACAGATAGTGCCTCCAGTTTCTCTGCCACTTTGTTTGCACGGTCAACGTTTCCTCCTGCAGAGAAGTACAGAAAGATGAGACATGAACTCTTCGTCAGTGTGGTGTCACAGTGGCCAAGATGAGGCTCCACACCAAATGTATTTAGAAAGCCCTTTTTACATCAGCAGATGTCACAAAGTGCATATACAGAAACCCAGCCCAAAACACCAAAAAGCAAGCAATGCAGATGTAGAAAAGGGTGGCTACACATCAACAGTGCACGGTAACAGTCCTCTTCATTTAAGAGCATGTTTTAGGGCATTGGGGATGTCTGCCATTTCAATGACTAAGAATATTCCAGTTTGAGTTTTTCCCAAGACTTCTCGTTCCACCGATACATTACGCAAGGTTAATCTACTGAGTAGTGATTAACATGTGACCTGCTCAACAATGGATGTTCTTTGTCATTAATATTACAGAGAAAACAATTCTAAGTGTGCCAGAACATACCAACATTAGCCTAACAGTAGGCCAGCGAGTTGTTACATTCTGTATGTTAATTTAGCAGACATAAAAAGTTCTGGGCTGGAGTGAGCAGCAGAGAACAGAGTATTGTCTGCATACTGACTGAAAGAATGTGGGAGAAAAGAAATGTACACCAACCTGATCCATCTTGAGATTTTCTGACTTCCTCCTTGCATTCATCGAACTTCACCTTAAATTTCTGAGCGTCTGAAAAGGACAGAAGTTATTTGAAACCCCAGCCACACTTTTTGCATGAGAAAGCTGACTGAATTGTTAAAAGCTAAACGCAGTGACTAAAATAGACATGTTGTCACGCTCACTTTCTGCATTGAGGAAACGTATTGCCAGGAGTTCAGGTTTGGGATGCTCATCAGCGAAGTCGGCGAGTGTGTTCCATACCCAGGCCCTGTCGCTGCCAGCGTTGGGCTTCAGCTCCATCACAGGAAAAACTGAAAGAGCAGAAGATGAAAAGGAATTAGGCCTCTGACTCAGAGACAATGACTTGTTTTTCTTATACCTCACCATCATGTCATTCTTAGAATGGTAATTCGGTGGGTGGACAGGCAGCATGCATGGGTTAACGAAAAGGTTTCAGTCCAACACACACACGCTAGACAGCAGTGATAAACACTACTGGTTGAGACAGGGAGTCTTCCGTGACTCACTGTTGTGATTGGCGCAGATCTTCAAGGTCCGGTCTCTCCTCATCAATAGGCGGATGGTGCCCTTCTCTTTGTGTTTCAGGAGCTTGACGTCGCCTGTGCCGCGCTCCTTCCACTCTGGTGGGTCGTTCTCAGACGCAAAACGGTAGAGCTTCGCACGCCTGAGGGGAGAGACAATATGGGTAGAATGATGAAGCTGTGCATGGAATCAGTGACAATACCTGGGTGACAGAGGCAGGGCTCTATGCCAACTTTTTTTTTTTTTTTTTTTTAGATATACAAGGAGCATGTGTGCTTACGTTGAAAAATATAGGCACACACAAAGAAATTTAGGAGCAACACGAAAAACATTTGAGGTAATAATTTTTCCTAGGTGCATTGGGGATCCTAAATTAAAATTCCAGGTCACACAGCAAACTATTTAGGAGCTTGGGAGAGTAAAATATTCCACACTGTAGAGCCCTGAGAGGGCTGGATGGTTTCATAACACTTGAGGTGAATCCTTACTTCCAATTTAGTAAAACAAATTATTTAAGTCTCCCATTGACAGTGCATGCCTAAGTGCAAATTCAACAAATTTAGAAGGTAAGTTCGATATAAGGATTCAGCCCTAAATGAATTACAAATTAAGTATTGCACAATGATTTAGGCTATTCAAGGTTTTCATCATCAGCTTACATTTTGAACAGTTCCTCCTCGTCCTCCTCTAGCGTCTTCACATCCTGCTCTGGAAGAGACACGATGGGCTCATAATGGGGATCGTGGTTTGATTCTTCTGCATTGTCTGTTGAAGTCTCCTGCTCTTCTGGTGTTTCCTATGAAACAAGATTTACACACACGTTAACCCACGAAGGTAGATGTCTGCTCCCGCACTGAAATGTAATTAGCATATTATTATTTTTTTAACAGCGAGAGATAAGATATATTTTTGCATCGGGTGCATCTCAATCCACCGCAACCGCCTATGCAACCCTTCCATATCAGTGGTGAAAGGTGACAACGCTGTGTTTGTCAGACCATGAGACATCCCAAAAAATCTGTCTACTCACAAAATTGTCTGTAGCATCCGACCAATTTAGCCTACAAACTGTTATGACACCTCGACGGAAAGATGACTCACAATGACGTTCTCCGTTTTGCTCTACAACCCTGGGACCGAAGTCGGTACAGCCGATCTGACAACTTCTGTCTGTGGTGTCCAAAAATAGTTTGGGCTACACACTAACATGACCCCTCTGTGTAAAGGTGAGACTCTCACGAACAGGTCGGTTGTTAAGCTCTAGGATGCCCACAGGTCTGACAAGACACTTTTGAAGGTCCCCTGGTACCAGTTGAAAAAAATGTATTTAAGTACATTTTTTACTGAACCTTTATTTTACTAGGCAAGTCAAGAACAAATTCTTATTTACAATGACGGCCTACTCCGGCCAAACCCTAACCCAGATGACGCTGGGCCAATTGTGCGCCGCCCTATGGTACTCCCAATCACGACTGGTTGTGATACAGCCTGGAATTGAACCAGGGTCTGTAGTGACACCTTCAGCACTGAGATACAATGCCTTAGACCGCTGCGCCACTTGGGAACCCTGATTAAGTGACAAATTAAACACATGTAAAAAAATAATATTCTTGTACTGTAGCTGACCTAAAAAATAAATTCCATATAGCTTAGTACATCCCCCGTCCAGCTTAAACTCTTAGTTTCACCTGGATTGTCCTCTTGTTTCAAGTTAGTGAAATGTACTTTACTAGTCAATGTATTAGACTGTAAAAACAGTAGGCTCCACCAACTAACTGCAGAGGGAGGTGAATAGGGGGATTTGAGAGATCAGGCTTCGAGGTTATCTTTTGTGTGCAATTTGCTGTGGCAACTGAACTTAGTGGTGCTGAGCCAAGCATCTTTGCTGCTGGATGGCTTTCTAAAAGGCCTTGCAAATCATATGATCTCACACTTCCTACAGAACATGATAATATGGCCTAACATGACATAAAAACGCTCAAGAGGAGAGGAAGAGAAAATTGAAGCAAGTCGACAATAAATTACAAAACAATAACTTTTATGTTAGCTGGACAACTAGGCCCAATTTAAACAAATAACTGACGTTAGTTCTGTTTTTACATGAGTTAGCCAAATTTGCAGTCAGCTACCAAAAAACTACCGTGACACAAATATCAGCAAGCCATCTTGCTAGATACTACTTTAAGATGAATTGATTAACGTTAACTGCCTGAACAAAATGTATGAAAGGGGCGCGAGGCTCCATGCGTTCCGAGTAACGTAACTGTATGGCTAGCAACATGTCTCCGTACAAGACTAGCAAGTCATTTCAATCGTTGTCTTGTTACGTTAGCTAATGAAGTTTCGGCTTGATTATATAGCTAACAGTGCCATAACTCAAACAGTATGTCAATGTTCACTTATTTTCTAGCTAGATAGATGGTAAACACACGCTGAGAAAGTTGACATTCCTTTCGGCCTGGTGTTAGCAAGCCAGCCAGCTAACGTTAGCTAGGCCATTCGGAAAAGTACCAAGCTAGCAAGTTAGTTAACTGGAGATGGAAAATAGGTTTAACCATCGTGTCAATGACATATAGCTAGTTAAATGCAATTATCCACTCTTAAATAAAAATGCAAACAAACATTGTAAGCTCAGGACACTTCCACAATATTGCCATTTAAAAATATGCTAACGTTAACTAGCTAGTTAACTGGCTTTTGTTAGCTAACGTGTTAGCTAGCTGACTAACAATTACTGTCAGGATAACATACAACTAGGTTCAAAGCCAACTATTGTACATGGATGTATACCCAAATACATATTAGGTTTAAATGATCATTTTGAAAATAGTAGTTGCACGATTATACCACAGACAATCAAATATTTAGATAACTGTTCTGTTAGCTAGCTAACTAGATGGCTAGTTAGCCAGCCATTTAGCTTTGGAGCAGATATAAAGGGCGGCAAGTATCGAGTTACCCACTTTTCTGACATATACAACAAAGGTATAACTGATTGACCATTGCCAGTAAGTCATTGTTTTGAGACCAATTTACACTTTAGACCTTCAATACTGATGCTTAACGAGGTTGTTAAAAATCAGCATCCCTAGCCGGCACAACCCTAGCAAGATAAACTTTGAGAATGCCAATCAAAACATCACAATTGAAATTAAATTTACATTTAATTAAATGGACGGAACACAAATAGGTTTAAAACTCACAAACGTACCTTCGGATCTGCCATGTTAATGTAGATGTTTGTAGATTACGGAATTTAGTTTGATTGATTCAAAACCAAACTCTCCGTTCGCCTTGAGTTCCTCTCTTCGTGCTATGGATTTCGCGCGTCGAAATGTCCCATTCGCGTTTCCTCCATCCCAGCATCCCCCCCTTTCGACACAATTTTAAAGGGCTCTAAAGCGTATAAAATGCTCTAGAAATGTCATGATGGTATGTGTGATATTATTTTACGAAACATGAATACACTCGGTGTATTATTGTTTTCTTTATTAAAAATGGTAATATACTTGCATTGCAATGCACTCGAGTACTGCAGACATCTCATTCTGTGTTGTAAAATGGTAACTGTGAAATGTTGCTACATATCTCAAAAGTGGCATGTGTGGTTAAAACATTGGATAGATAGGTAACTAGCTAGAAACAATTTCTGTGTCAACAAAAGTAACAACCTGACAGTGGCTAACGCCAACAACAACCCATTCACTTTTTTTGTAGATCAAGCAGCTTCCTCACTTCCTGTCTCAGAAAAAATAGAATATTTTTATAGAGTTATCCCGCTATTACACAAGTAACAGGAATCATGGAGAATATGCATCTTCTATATTTTCAGTTGAAGAATCCAGTGATGAAATTGTTTCTAGCTTCGTGTCGAAGTTCATATTAGCACGTGTCCCACAATATGGCAGCCCGTTGTTTATTCTAGTTATCATTGAATTCCCCATAAAACAAATGTTCTTCATCGGAGAAAAAGTGAAGGTAACTTGGTTGTTTGCTTTTATGTATAGTAATTTCATAGGTAAAAAAAAAGAAAGTCGGTGCTATATTAAGTTCCTGCTTTTAAAAATGTGCTTTGCTAAATCTTCTTTATAGCCACTTTGCTACACTAATTGTAACAACTCTGTAAGGTCTGTGAGAGTTTCAGGTTTCTTTGATGCATACCTAAAGCAGTGCAGAAATAATGTATGTGTAAAATGTGTATTTTGACATGAAATGCAGACTGATAGTCCAGATGAACTACCCCCACTAACAAGAACAGGACAGATGTTGGTGACTTCCCAGTGAATGTTTCTCCATTACTGAAAGAGACGAATGCATCTGACCCCAAAGAACATTTAATATAGGGGGGGGGACAAAAGAGCCAGTAGATGTGACGGACGGGGTGAAAACAGATGAACACGAAGCTGAAGGAGGAGGAGAAAGCAGCCTCTTTTCCGACCCTAATATTTTGTACAGCTACGTCCAAGTGGACATCTTCACCTCTGAGATTTTCAAAGAATGAGGAGGAGAGGGACAAGGCCATGAAGATGGTGCATGGCATGCAGTGGAAAGGCCGGGTGCTCACTGCACCTGGCCAAACCCAAGGCTGACCCTATCCTCAAGAAGAGGGGTTGGGATGATGCCGGGCAACCCCCTCTCCAAGCAGCAGGACCCAGAGCAGGATGTGGCACCCCTCAGTGTGCAGATTGCCAACGTGGTGGTGCCACTGTGGAACGTACCTTATGATGAGCAGCTGAGGAGGAAGAAGCAGGAGGTGGAGGGGGTGCTGCAGAGACTGGTTAGGTACAGAGACATGTATAAACCCATGCCATGTGTGGCTTTGGTTCACTTACAAAGAATGGCCTTAAGTGGGGCATTGATAGGATTACTGCAGTCGATTGCATTATATCCTGTTTATTATTATATCCAGCCATGAAAGACACCAAAGAAATGTACTAATGAGATTACTTTATTGTTGTCCTTCCTTTGTTCTAATGAACAGAACAATTGGTTGTCTTTATTTGAGTATGTCTTCGTTAACAATTGATAAAGAGGAAAGGTGTGTAACTCAAACCAAACATAGGAAAACTGACTGTGCATCATGTTGTTTTTATGTCCTCCCCTTTTCTGTTCAGATAAATGGGCAACACCAACAAAGCGATGCTGCTCTGGCTGTTTGTTCAGAAGAAGCTGCCCTCTGGATGACATTCACCCATATCCATCTCAGGTACAATGCCTACTGTAGAATTGCTCTTGAAAAATCCCTTCAGAACCTCTCTCTGAGTGCTGTTGTTCTGAAACCCCCAGGCTGTTAGGCCTATATGTGGCTGCCTGACCTGGCAACCTTGGATGAACCTTTGCAGTTGCTGAAAGAAGCTGAAATTAAATCCAGATGCACTCTGACATTTTGGTCATCCTATTGAATAAGTGAGTCTTTCAGCTACCAACAATGGGTTTGACAACCTAGTGTCTTCACAAAATACATGCACTGACTGTACTCCCTGTTTGGGTATGCACAACTTTGACCCTAATCCTCTTTCCCCTACTCTTATCATGCAGACTGAATACAGGAACAAGTGTGAATTCGTCATTGGTATTGGAGCGAATGGAGAAGATGATAAGACCATAGGCTTCAGACTGGGGAAGTACAAAGGGGGCTCCTGTGGTAGTGTTTCTTAGATTAGAACGCATAAATGTGTACATTTCTTTACCACAGCCCAAGCTTGTGTATAACTGAACAATGTGAAAAAAGTGAAAGTGACTCCTTTCAAATCCTGTCAGTCATTTAACTGTTTATTAGGGATTCTCTTGCCCTTTTTCGACTCTGCAGAAATCAAATACCCTGAAGAGCCTCTGTGAAAGAGTATTTCACAGAGGATGACAAAGAGTGATGTAACCGCTCTGTACTTTTTTTCAGCGAGACAAAGGTAAGATCATCAGAAAAACAACCAAGTTAACGGTGCAATAATGCACATGGGAATGTTGTGATTGACAGATAATGTTCGTTTCACAAAGGCAATCCCCTAACCCAGAGGACTTGACGTGTGAGCTGGTAGCTGGAGAGGAGTGTATTCATGAGGAGCTTCTGGGCCTGGAGTTCAGGATATCCCCTTATTACTTTTTCCAGGTGAGTATCCCATGTCATGTACAGTGCCTTGCGAAAGTATTTGGCCCCCTTGAACTTTGCGACCTTTTGCCACATTTCAGGCTTCAAACATAAAGATATAAAACTGTATTTTTTTGTGAAGAATCAACAACAAGTGGGACACAATCATGAAGTGGAACGACATTTATTGGATATTTCAAACTTTTTTAACAAATCAAAAACTGAAAAATTGGGCGTGCAAAATTATTCAGCCCCTTTACTTTCAGTGCAGCAAACTCTCTCCAGAAGTTCAGTGAGGATCTCTGAATGATCCAATGTTGACCTAAATGACTAATGATGATAAATACAATCCACCTGTGTGTAATCAAGTCTCCGTATAAATGCACCTGCACTGTGATAGTCTCCGAGGTCCGTTAAAAGCGCAGAGAGCATAATAAAGAACAAGGAACACACCAGGCAGGTCCGAGATACTGTTGTGAAGAAGTTTAAAGCCGGATTTGGATACAAAAAGATTTCCCAGGCTTTAAACATCCCAAGGAGCACTGTGCAAGCGATAATATTGAAATGGAAGGAGTATCAGACCACTGCAAATCTACCAAGACCTGGCCGTCCCTCTAAACTTTCAGCTCATACAAGGAGAAGACTGATCAGACAGAGATGCAGCCAAGAGGCCCATGATCACTCTGGATTAACTGCAGAGATCTACAGCTGAGGTGGGAGACTCTGTCCATAGGACAACAATCAGTCGTATATTGCACAAATCTGGCCTTTATGGAAGAGTGGCAAGAAGAAAGCCATTTCTTAAAGATATCCATAAAAAGTGTCGTTTAAAGTTTGCCACAAGCCACCTGGGAGACACACCAAACATGTGGAAGAAGGTGCTCTGGTCAGATGAAACCAAAATTGAACTTTTTGGCAACAATGCAAAACGTTATGTTTGGCGTAAAAGCAACACAGCTCATCACCCTGAACACACCATACCCACTGTCAAACATGGTGGTGGCAGCATCATGGTTTGGGCCTGCTTTTCTTCAGCAGGGACAGGGAAGATGGTTAAAATTGATGGGAAGATGTATGGAGCCAAATACAGGACCATTCTGGAAGAAAACCTGATGGAGTCTGCAAAAGACCTGAGACTGGGATGGAGATTTGTCTTCCAACAAGACAATGATCCAAAACATAAAGCAAAATCTACAATGGAATGGTTCAAAAATAAACATATCCAGGTGTTAGAATGGCCAAGTCAAAGTCCAGACCTGAATCCAATCGAGAATCTGTGGAAAGAACTGAAAACTGCTGTTCAAATGCTCTCCATCCAACCTCACTGAGCTCGAGCTGTTTTGCAAGGAGGAATGGGAAAAAATTCCAGTCTCTCGATGTGCAAAACTGATAGAGACATACCCCAAGCGACTTACAGCTGTCATCGCAGCAAAAGGTGGCACTACAAAGTATTAACTTAAGGGGGCTGAATAATTTTGCACGCCCAATTTTTCAGTTTTTGATTTGTTAAAAAGTTTGAAATATCCAATAAATGTCATTCCACTTCATGATTGTGTGCCACTTGTTGTTGATTCTTCACAAAAAAATACAGTTTTATATTTTTATGTTTGAAGCCTGAAATGTGGCAAAAGGTCGCAAAGTTCAAGGGGGCCGAATACTTTCGCAAGGCACTGTATCATAGCTGTAGACTCTTCATCCTTTTTACCCACCATCTTCGGTCCATTTGGCATTATTAAATTGAGCTCCAGGAAGTTGTATTTCCTCAGCCCTTTTAAGAGCATCTCATCCAAGTTAGTGTCTCTGAAGTATGGCATTACAATGATTTATAGCTGTATAATATGTCACTGAGCAGGTGAACACAGGGGCAGCAGAGTTGCTGTCCTCAGCTGTAGGAGAATGGGCCCAGCTGGACAAGGACAGCACTGTGCTGGATGTATGCTGCAGAGCAGGAACCATTGGCATCTCCCTGGAGAAGCTACTATAGAGCATGGTTTCCCAAATTTGGTCCTGCCCCCCATGGGTGCATGTTTTGGTTGTTGCCCTAACAATACACAGCTGATTTAAATAACCAACTCATTATCAAGCTTTGATTATTTTAATCAGCTGTGTAGTGCTGGGGGGGCTGAGTTTGGGAAACCGTGCTATTGAGAGCTGCAGGGGGAATGTTTTTAAACTTTTAAATAAGGGCTCATGGCATCGTACATACAGTTGAAGTCAGAAGTTTACATACACCTTAGCCAAATACATTTAAATTCAGTTTTTCACAATTCCTGACATTTAATCCTAGTACAAATTCCCTGTCTTAGGATCACCACTTTTATATTAAGAATGTGAAAATCACATTCCCAGTGGGTCAGAAGTTTACACGCACTCAATTAGTATTTGGTGGCATTGCCTTTCAATTGTTTAACTTGGGTCAAATGTTTCGGGTAGCCTTCCACAATAAGTTGGGGGAATTTTGGCCCATTCCTCCTGACATCGCTGGTGCAACTGAGTCAGGTTTGTAGGCCTTGCTTGCACACGCTTTTTCAGTTCTGCCCACAAATTTTCGTCAGACTAGAAGACATTTCTCCAAAAAGTACAATCTTTGGTCAACATTTATTTTTTCTGAGGTATTGGCTGATTTCTTCTGATTTTCCCATGATGTCAAGCAAAGAGGCACTGAGTTTGAAGGTAGGCCTTGAAAGACATCCACAGGTACACCTCCAATTGACTCAAATTATGTCAATTAGCATATCAGAAGCTTCTAAAGCCATGACATAATTTTTGGGAATTTTCCAAGCTGTTAAAAAGGCACAGTCAACTTAGTGTATGTAAACTTCTGACCCACTGGAATTTTGATACAGTGAATAAGTGAAATACTCTGTCTATAAACAATTGTTGGAAAAATTACTTGTCATACACAAAGTAGCTGTCCTAACCGATTTGCCAAAACTATAGTTTGTTAACAAGAAATTTGTGGAGTGGTTGGAAAACGAGTTTTAATGACTCGAACCTAAGTCTATTTGAAACACAACCTTGATTACAGCAACGGTATGGATGAATCTGTCTGGTAATGTGTGACGAAGGAAAAGTCATTTACTCTGTTGACACAGTCTTTCTGTTTCCTGCAGGGGGTGAGGAAAGTGATTGGCATAGAGATGTTTCAGGAAACAGAGAAGGACGCCAAAGTCAATGGTAAGAGGTATAATCAGATTGGTCAAGCTGCACCAATGTGCCCAAAGTTATTCAGTCCTCAATCATTTTGCAGTAACGGTATGAGAGCAAAAACCTCACTGTGACTAAAACGTTTCAGGGCTGATTAACATTGAGTTCCATTGTGGAAAGGCTGCTGAAGACATTTCAAATGGTGCTCAGCACTGTCATATCCCCAAACGTCACAGCCATCGTGGACCCACCCAGAGCAGACCTACGTATGCTCAAAAAGATACTGGAGCCTCTCTCCCACACATTCTATCAGTTTGTCAATGCACTGTATTGCTCAATTGTGTGGAAGGAGAAACACTAATTGATCAACTACCTAATGTCTAGATCCCAAGGTCATTCTGGCAATCAGAGCATGTGAAGAGGCTGGTTTATGTGGCATGCGATGCTAAGGCTGCCATGAACAACTTTATTGAGTGAGGTAGAAAATCCTGCATGAGCAGGCCATTCATCCAGTATGGTGTCTCCATGGGGGTGGTGAAACTGATTCTAAATCCGATCTCTTCTGTGTAGTCTTTGCAGGGCTCCCTCTAACGGTGTACGTGGAGCTCCTTTCCATCCGGTTCGGGCCATGGCTGTGAACCTCTTCCCCTAGACTACACACTGAGATGCTGCCGCTCTTTTAGATGGTGAACTAGTTTCCAGAGCACCAGCAACAAACTGGAAGACGAGGCTGAGGGAACCAGCAACAAACCGGAAGAGATTTTCATTTTACCTTACCTGAAATAATGACAACAGGGTATGTTTTGTACTTACTGTACATGTTCTAAACAGAAGCATTGTCAGCAAAGTCCATGGGGAAGTAGATAGTTATCTACCACATAGTGCCTTCAGAAAGTATTCACACCCCTGGACTTTTTCCACATTTTGTTAACAAGTGGGATTAAAATGAGATTAGTCATTTTCTGTCAATCTGCACAAAATATTCTTTGGGGGGGGGGGGCAAGTTTTGATTAGATAAGTATTCAACACGTTAGAATCACCTTTGCCAACGATTACAGCTGTGGTTCTTTCTGGGTAAGTCTTACAAGCTTTGCACGACATTCTTTAGAAAATTCTTCAAGCTCTGTCAAGTTGGTTGTTGATCATTGCTTGACAGTGATTTAAGTGAAAACTAACTAGACCACCCAGGAACATTCAATGTCATCTTGGAAAGCAACTCCAATGTAGATTAGACCTTGTTTTAGGTAATTGTTCCGCTGAAAGGTGAATTTGTCTCCCATGGTGAAATCCCTGAACGGTTTCTTTCCTCTCCAGCAACTGAGTTACGAAGAATGCCTGTATCAGTACACCATCCAAAGGGATATTGAATGTATGCTTTTTAAAAACGTACCCATCTACCAATAGGTCCCCTTTGCAGAATCTTTTTGAAAATCACTGTTCCACTGAGACCTTACAGATAATTGTGCGGGGTAGAGAAAGTAGTCATTCAAAATCACATTAAACACTTAATTGCACACAGTGAGTCCATGCAACTTACTATGTGAGTTATGCTTGCCCTAAGAGTTAATACTTGACTCAAGGCTGTTCATTTAATGTGGGTTCTCTGTAGATATCTTATAGTACACTTTGGGGCAGGATAAAAGTGAATTTCAGTTTAATAGCTCCTTGGTTGACGTCTTTATGCATGTGTGTATTAAAGACCCCCCCCAATCTCTGGTTAATTTGGGGACAGTAATACAGACAGGGGTCATTTCAAGCAGGAGCCAGCCTAAGTCATGACGATTTTATTTGCATAAACCAATTTCACTGAAAGTCAGCAATCCCAAGTCGCTGTTACATACTTCATTTTCTAGGCAGCAATATCTCTAGCAAACAACTTGTTACAACTCTAAAAAGTGTAAAAGGCATATTTTCTTTACACACTAACACTTGGCAAGACAGAACACGCAAATATGAGGTGTGTGTGTGTGGGGGTCATTCAATACAACAGCATTGTGCCTGTGTACAATGGTGAATTCTGATCAGCTGCATTAAACATTCAGGAAAAGCGCAAAAACCGAATGTCACACAATGAATGCACATCAGTTTATATTTTGTTCCAGCAGGTATTGCATCTTTATCCTTTCCTGTGTGTAATATATTTACGTATTGTATGCAGCAACCTACAGTATTCTATAAAAATGCATAAGACTGTAGTTAAGCTTTGGTTCACACTGCTTCTTTAGCTATCAGATTTAATGACATGATCGTATTTTGTTCGAGGTAAAGTGTGCCAACTTAATTTCCAAAGATTGCCTTACGCAGAGGATCGTAGTTATCCTACACAATGCTTGAAAAAGTGATTGGTCAGAACACACACACACACACACACACAATAATGGCAAACAAACCTTGTTATAGACGACCAAACCATTAAAACAATTCTTAATTCAAATCTGTACATGCTAAAGGCAATTCTTCCAGAACATCAATATTAATGTCTAGTCGCATTATGACACATCTTAACTGGCTAAACAAATGCTGTATCAGGAGGGGCTTGGTCCATCCATTTCCCTTGAAGGGGGACTTGGGCCCTGTGAGTTCTCTGGGATGGGAGCCCTTCATGGAATGGGTCAACTAAGGCAACATGTAGCCAATTGTTCTCCCATCTGTATGTGGGCCCTTAAATTAATGGCTAAATAAGAGTCTGCATGTTATGGTTTTGTTTTAATTAGCCCCCCCCCCCCAAAAAATGAAGTGGCTAACATCTAATTACAGAAAGAAAAGTCCAAAAGTATAGGCTGCCTTAAATATGTAACAACTTTACCTTGTATATCTCATCAATGACTACAGTACTTCAAGCCCTTGTGCTTGTTGTCTGCAGTGCTAACGTGGAAACAAGATCTTAGCTAGACAGACCAGCCTTATCAGCTGTCCATTGATATGTTTCATCCTGTATATCCAGAACAAATGCAACTCAAATTATTAGTCCCTCAATGTCCATTCCATAATAAATTCAAAATGCATTTCTCATACTAAGAACATGAGCATGTAACAAGAAGTATGACTGGACTCACTGGAGTTGTGCAGAAAACTTCATTTGTGTCTTATCAGGTAAATGTTTCACGTGCAAATGAAAACGTAAGCTTGTCATTCTTTAGACAAAGCATACTCAGAGACCCTAATCACCATCCAAATTATACACATCAACAATATCCAAATTACAACAGCATATAAATTGGTTTTCCACAACGTACCAGAATAGCAAAAGCAGAGACTGCAAACGAATCCCTTTGAATAGGCTATGCTTTAAGCATACAAGGAAACCTGCTCGAAATGTTCAGTGTCCGAAAAGTATGGAGTGTATTAGAAATTAAATCGCAACTATAAAAACACGGGGGGGCTAGTGATTTTCAGTCATTACTACAGAGTAAACAGGCTGACAGAAATTGCTGTGGTTCACATGTCAAGTCATCTCAACCGGTCTGTCTGCACCCCCGTGGTTCAATTCATAGAAGCACTGCTGCGTAGAGATTGCATCAAGAGGTAGATGGTGCTCACTCTACTGTCAGTCTGTCTGTTAGTGCATTTGTACTATTCTTACCCGAGCCAATGAACCATAAACACCTTGGGAGGGGGGGCGGGGGGGTCAAATAACAAACAGCTTAGAGAAACAGTGCTAAGATGACCACCTTTATAGTATAAATGTGTTGTATTGCCCTTACACAATGATGCATAATTGGATGATAGATTGGTGGCGCGACTTTTTATCTGACAGTGACTATGGCTACCATTGGTCAGTGCCATGTTAGGTTGGTTGCAGTGATAGTTCCTAGACGTCAACAGTACAGAGCGGCTGACTGCCAGGCTGGGCTGACTCCATTATGGTCATCTTGGGCTTCTTCCTGGTTTCCGCCTGAAGCACAAAGACAGCAGGGTTGTATTAACATTTACACTGAAGCACAAAGACAGCAGGGTTGTATTAACATTTACACTGAACAAATATATATGCAACAATTTCAAAGGTTTTACTGAATTACAGTTTATATAGTGTAAGGAAATCAGTCAATTGAAATAAAATCATTAGTCCCTAATCTATGGATTTCACATGACTGGGAATACAGATATGGGCGTGGATCAGAAAGCCAATCAGTATCTGGTGTGACCACCATTTGCCTCATGCAGAGCAACACATCTCCTTCGCATAGAGTTGATCAGGCTGTTGATTGTGGAATGTTGTCCCACTCCTCTTCAATGGATGTGCGAAGTTGCTGGATATTGGCGGGAATTGGAACACGCTGTCATACACGTCAATCCAGAGCATCCCAAACATGTTAAATGGGTGACATTTTTGGTGAGTTTGCAGTCCATGGAAGAACTGGGACATTTTCAGCTTCCAGGAATTGTGTACATATCCTTGCGAAGTGCATTATCATGCTGAAATGAGGTGAAGGAAGAATGGCACGACAATGGGCCTCGATCTCTTCACAGTATCTCGGTGCATTCAAATTCCCATTGATAAAATGCAATTGTATTAGTTGTCCGTAGCTTATGCCTGCACATACAATAACCCCAAATCCACTAAGGGACACTTCACAACGTTGACATCAGCAAACCAACTTTAAGAGTGGCCTTATTGTCCCCAGCACAAGGTGCACCTGTGTAATATTCATGCCGTTTAATAAGCTTCTTGATATGCGCTAAACCTGCCAGGTGGATGGATAATCTCGGCAAAGTGGAAATGCTCACTAAAAGAGATGTAAACAAATGTGCGCAAAAAATGAGAAGCTTTTTGTGCGTATGGAACATTTCAGGGATCTTATTTTAGCTCATGAAACCAACAACATATATTTTGGTTCAGTGTATTTCGAATTGGACAAATTCAGGTTGTCCTTTTTGTCAATTCTCTACCCCGTGGTGCCTAATGAATACAACGCAGAAATTGTCCTAACAGTTTGAACTGCTGCACCGAACTGAGGAACTTACCTCGACAAAACATAATTCAAGATCATAATCCAGGCCACACTTGCGTACAAACATGATTTATGACAGCGTCTGAAATAAGGTACGGCTGGAGCAACCATATGAAATATGAGTAACACCACGGTGCAGAGACACTGCAAATGGAGCAAAGACCAGAAGAATTGCAGGAGTGTCAGAAAGCGGAGAGATCTCCCTGTCTAGGTACCTCCATGTCCAACACTGGATTCAGAGCAGCTTTGGAACCTGACAGGGTTATCAGACAGACGTAAAACTCCCTGATGACACCAAATGCAGAGGTTACATCAGAGACCCAGAATCTAAATTGGAGCTTCTACACTCTACAGGTAACACTCACCCTCTCTTTAGCCAGTTTCTTCATCTCCTCTTGCAGTTTGTTCAGGATGTGAAGATTTGGCCTGTTCTTTTTGGCATACTGTTGAAGTTCAATCACACTCTTGTCTGAATTTTCCTGTGAAAAAAAAAAAAAAGCCATCAGTTTATAGAAAAGAGAGAGACTCACATCTGGTTGAAAGCGAAGCAGCATATGCCATCAAATCAGTTTTGCTTCTGATGAGCTGAAGTCTATACGACCCTAACTGACCTATGGGCCTCCAACAGCAAAGGAGCATCTGTGCCGCGGTACAGTATGAGGTGTACAGGTAGTACCTACCTTCTTCACCATCTTACTGCTCTCTCTGCCGTACATGCGGAGCAGTGACCCCCAGTTCTTTACGTGGGGGTGCAGCATCTGTAGGATCTTCTGCGACGCCAGCTGCTTCCCCACACGCTTATTCTTGCCTGGAAAACAGGACATATACATACAGAGCAGCAGCCATTAGAAATGCTAACTAGATTTACACTGCATTAATACAGCTCGGCTTTGAGCAGGGAAATTCTTACCCATATATAGTGTAGATACCCAAAGGCGCAAACATGGTGTTCAGAGTAAAAGTTGTCTGAATTCTCTATATATGGCTCTGACAAAAAAGAAAGCATTTGCAATTCGTAATGCTGCTTTTACACTACATTAACACAGAGCGGCATGGAGCATGAACTTGCTGCGGTGACTGGAGGGTCAGTGTGGGGGTAACTTACACCAACCACGCACAGTGTGCTTTCCACACGTCATCACATATTCACTCTTCTGGTTCTTCCCTGGGATCACCTCGAACTTGATGCTGGTGTCACCCATTCCATGGTTTCTACCGGGCACAAGAGAGTTGAAATACAAGGTTAACAGATTAATCAGAACAGAACATTTGATTATGCTTACACCTCATGTTTTGAGTCTCACCTCTTAAGGCACTCGTGTAGAATCTGATATGGCGAGAGTAAGCCTGCTTTATTGGTCAGTTCGTACACCCTAGAATCTTCAATACTGATATGATTAAAATACTGCAGGAAACAAAGACACATGAATGTTCATTAGTATTCAGCCAAATCATCAACTAGCTAGTAAAGTGCAATGTTATAAAAGAGACATGTTATCCGACCAAACACGAAAAGAAGATAATGATTTAATTAAGGGCCTTTCCAATGATTGGCAGGCTGATACCTCCAGTTCATCCCCTTCTACAAGCTTCTCCTCAGATGTCTGCTTTACAAAGTCAGGGATGAGGATCTCCAGTGTGGCTCGAGCTACAGGGGAGACATCAGTAAATACGCCGTTTCTGATTATTTATAGTTCAGACAGCCTTTGCAGCTGCTTAAGAGGATAGAAATTCAAAGAACAATATGAAAGTACTGTACCAGCTTTATTCTTGGCAAGTTTTTTACTGCTTGCAGTTCCTGTGCCATATGTCACTCCGTCTATAATGACGGAGGCGCCAAAGGGTTCACTTGGGTTCTCTGGGGGAGATGGAAAAATAGGATTAATTGGGTGCCAACGGCATAAAGGCCCTTTCTCAGGTTAGTGCTTTGGTGATGTGTTTTGTTCTAAGAAAAAACTGTCACTTGGACAAGCTAGTTGAAAGTCAACATCATGGACGGGGAGCAGAGACAAAAAGAGAGTCTTACCACATTCAAAAAAGTTGTAAACAGGTCGGACCTTTAGGACACGTTGCATATATTCATGTAGGATGCAAACTTCAGACTTTCCATTTGGATTAATGACAAACTCTGAGAAAAATAAAGAGGGAAAGAGTTGATGCGATTAGCTCAATACTCCACACTGAAATAGTTGACACCCTATCCCCGAAATAGTGTCCTACTTTTGGGAATAGGGTGCCAATTCAGATGACGCCTATGGTTCTTCTTCTGCATCCAGTACCTTTCTTGGTGGGGGTATCTGATACAGACAGAGTGATGAGCTTCTGGTTGGCAGGCAGAATGGGTCTCTCGGACTCAGCCTGCTTCCTCTTCATGTCCCTGTTGAACTGCCTGCGCTCTGCCCAGGTACGGAACTTCTTCACAGTCACTTGTTCAAAGTCAAAGCACTTCTCCAGGTAGCTGCGGAACTCCTCAATTTCTGGTTGGGGGTTCAATAAGGGAGGGGTATCAGTTATATTTTTGCTTTAGAAACCAAACTTGACGTGTATAGCTGTTCTTCAGAAATACCCACCAACACACTATTATCCCCTAAGTTGACAAGATAAACATACTATATCAAAATCAGCCATGGCTTTCAAAACTACTACCTGCTGGCAAGAAAATAGCTCGTCATGGAGTGTGTTGACCCTTACCTATGGATTCATCTTTACACACCTCCACCTTGGCCCTGACCTGTCCCAGAGCCCCCTGGGCCATCTTGCCATGCGGGACAGGACACCTTTCTATGGTTCCTTCTGTGACCAGGCCTGTCTCCAACTCCACCTCTCCATCCCCCAGGCTCAGATCAAGGGCCACAGTGGTAGGGTCCTCCTGGGCTGTGGAGTCAGGCTCGTCTGGTCTCTCCAGGGAGTCTGCCTCTTCCCCAGGCTTCACCGGAGACACCGCAGCGTTGGGTGTCACCTCTCCGTTCTGTTGCCTTTCCTCGTGATCCTTCATCTTCCTATAGTGCAAGCAGGGGATGCTACTGGTGGGAGGGTCGTGTTTCTGTACGCAGTGGCACAAGGGGTTTGGTTAGAAGTAGGTTGTTACCGTTGTTTGAGGAGAAATAAATGGATATTCATCCTTATTTCTTTAGTTTGACCATTCCTACCAAAAATGTAAATATTACACCAGTATTCAGCGTATAACAATGGGGTTCCTAACATGTTCCTAACCCTCTAAAAGACTCATATGTACAGCAGTTTCCATCAGTCTTATCACTTCCACGTCTTACCCTGATGCTCCCGGTCCCCAGAAAGTAAGGTCTGGACCAGGTCACTACTCTGGTCTCTCTGTGCAGGTAGACTGGAATGCCAGAGTTATGGAATGTCATGATCCATCCATCAGGTAGTGGCTCAGTGGGTGGACGCCCACGACCTGGGAAACACACACTCATCACTACACATCAGCGTCAAACACCCACACACACAATACGACAACGTCTGCAGACAGACACGACTACACATCGCACACCATCAGCGTCCTCTCACAAACGTGATGTTATGCATTCATAAGATATGAACACATAACATCAATGTGTGTCAGGCTCAGATACACCGTTACCAAAGGCAGATCAGCGCCAGACATCCACCACTCACTCTTCAGGACTGTTTTAATTTTGGTCATCATGGGCTGAACACCTCCCTCCCCGTCCGACGCGTGGTCACTGTCCCCTGCATACTCAGCAGCCCCCTCCGCCAGGCGCATCTTTTTGGGCACGGGCATGCCCTCCTCCAGCAGAGCGTCTACATCATTGTCGAAGTCCTCCTGGAAAAGACTGTGGTTGAGCGTGTGGGGGAGAATCGAGGGGTGGCGGCAGCCCGAACCTACCATGTCGTCCATTCAGTTAGGGCTACGCCATCTTGTCAGCACGTTCACAAGAGGGAATTTCAAGTCATGTTTGCAACCAATATCTGGCATGCAAAACAAACAAAAGCTTTGGACACAAAGTGGATGAGAGGAGATTTAAATCAGGTTGAACTTTTGAAGACACCAAGCATACCAACTACACTACCAGTCACAATTTTAGAACACATACTCATTCAAGGGTTTGATTTGTACTATTTTCTATATTGTTGAATAGTGAAGACATGAAAACTATTAAATAGATGAAATCATGTAGTAACCCCCCTAGTTGAACTAATTTATTTTTTTTTTTTTAGATTCTTCAAAAAGTAGCCACCTCTCTCTCAACGAGCTTCATGAGGAATGCTTATCCAACAGTCTTGAGGGAGTTACCACATATGCTGAACACTTGTTTGCTGCTTTTCCTTCACTGTGCGGACCAACTCATTCCAAACCATCTCAATTGGGGTTGAGGTCATGATTGTGGAGGTCAGGTTTACCAGATGACTTCTTGGTAAACTAGCCCTTACACCGCCTGGAGGTGTGTTGGGTCACTGTCCTGTTTAAAAACAAATGATAGTGGGACTAAGCGCAAACCAGATGGAATGCTGGTTAAGTCCTGAATTCTAAATAAAATCGGTGTCATCAGCAAAGCACCCCCACACCATCTCCTACATGCGTTGCGGTGGGAAATACACATGCGGAGATCATCCGTTCACCCACACCGTGTCTCACAAAGACAAGGCAGTTGGAGCCAAAAATCTCCAATTTGGACTCATCAGATCAAAAAGGACAGATTTCCTCCAGTGTAATGTCCACTGCTCGTGTTTCTTGGCCCAAGCAAGTCTCTTTTTATTGGTGTCCTTTAGTAGTGGTTTCTTTGCAGCAATTTGAACATGAGCGCCTGATTCACAGTCTCCTCTGAACAGTTGATGTTGAATGTCTGTTACGTGAACTCTGAAGCATTTATTTGGGCTGCAAATGTTCTGGATTGACTGACCTTCGTGTCTTAAAGTAATGGACTGTTGTTTCTCTTTGCTTATTTGAGCGGTTCTTGCTCTAATATGGACTTGGTATTATACCACCCCTACCTTGTCACAACACACTTGGTTGCCTCAAACACACTAAGGAAAGAAATTCCACAAATTAACAAGGCACACCTTTTTATTGAAATGCATTCCAGGTGACTACCTCATGAAGCTGGTTGAGAGAATGCAAAGAATCGGCAAAGATGTCATCAAGGCAAAGAATCTCAAATATTTTGATTTGTTATATACTTTTGTTTAATAGTTTTGATGTCTTCACTATTATTCTACATGATGTAGGAAATAGTAAAAATAAAAACCTTTGAATGAGTAAGTGTTCTAAAACTTTTGACCGGTAGTGTATGTCAACCTCAATCTCAAGTAGAAAAGATAAGGAATTTCCGCTGCTTCCATCAAGAATGAGAACTACGATGAACAAGCTGACATTTTATTCCAATGTCACTAGAAAAATGGCTATACACGATTAGCCTTTTCACAGTGCAGAGCCAAACCATACTGGGGTAACATCGTCACTAGAGCCTGACCGATATGTCGGTCCACCGATGTCTGTTGATATTGGCTTTTTAGTCCCTATTATCAGACAATGATTCCACCGATAAATAGGATAACAAAAATTAAAACTTATGATTATCTGAACACTGGCAGCCATTCTCATGATGCATCATTCATTTCACAAAGTAAGAAAACATTTGAAGCATATTTCTTGGACAAATGCTGGCAATTTATAAAAATGCTGTGTGGAAAATGAAAAATAGTTATGTTTTAATTACGGCAGATATTTCAGTATCGGTATGTTCTCCACACAAAAATCATTATCTGTATCGTTGTTACGCATCTTCCATAGTTGCTGGAACTGTGCTGGAAAAGATGTGAAAAGAATATCCAAGCCATTACGGTTTCAGGTCAGCACTACAGTGTGAACAAGGCACAAAAGATCAGTGAGTGGACAATGACAAGGCTCTGCAGAGGCAAAGACAGGGCCCCTTGGTTACGTACCTCATATGAGTAATTCAGGTTCTCCTCGTCAGCATTCTCCGGTTGAACCATTTCCTCAGACCTGAAACCCCCCTGCTCCACATTCTCCGTATCCAGGAAGTCCTGACTGAAGTCCTCCAGCTCGTCCAAGACCGCAAATTCCACTTTGTTCTCCAGGTCTGCCTCTTCCCCCCTCCTCTCTGCACTGCCACAGACCATCCCGTTTCCCAGTCCTGAGCTACCCTCAACAGCTCCTAGCTCTGTATTGGCATCATGCAACTCACCATTAAGGCCCTCTGAGCTGGTCTCCCCTACACCACCACCCTCCTGACCGATCCCTGTGTACAGCACCTTCCTATCTTTGCTCCTGCTGCTATCTACAACGCTGACACTGATCTTAATGTCTTGTAGTAACTTAAGCTCTGGTAGGAACTTGCTGACAGGGGGCGCATGGCGGGCTGTTCTAGGGCACAGTGAGCTGGGTTCGACCTCATCTGAAAGGTTATTACTGAAGGTTATGGAGCCCTTGGCGAGGAGCCCCAGGCCCTGGTCCCCTGCTGGGGTGTGTGTCTGTCCATCACCACCAGAGCTAACGTCCATTTCCTCTGCGTCACTGGACGTTTGCAGGGGAGGTGGTGGAGGCTGCGCTTTACCATTAAGGCCCTCTGAGTTTAAATCATCAGGTGGCTCCAAAGGCAAGGGTGGTAATATGTCATCTATCTCCATGTTGACTGTCTTATGAATCACTAAATACAACAAATTCTTTATGGGTCACCCTGACTGTTTTTGCAACCTGTTCTTATAAGTATTTGGCTAAAATGCATGCAGAAGCACATTGCACAAGATTTCGAACAAAACAACTTCCCTGTGTTGATCATGTACCAGTGTTGAATATGCTAAGCTGACTACATTGTTCTTTTCATTAATGTAGACAGCTTTTTAGAATCACTGTCTCAATTACTGGAAATCACAATGCATTCAGCTTATATTACTCGGGTTCTAGGCACTGCGACTCCTCCACTGGCAAATCCCCCGTCAGAGCTAGAAAAACAGAGACATGTCAGTCAATAATTGACGCCAAAAGAGCAACATTGCGGTGCAAAAACATGTAGCCAAGGTAGCTATGCACATTATGCAGCATTTTGTATGATTGCTTACTAATGCCAGCACCACAGGCCAAGCAAGCAAAAAAAATCCTTCCTTGATTGCAGAATGCTAACGTTAGTTAGCTGTCTGTGCAAGATATTTAGAAACTGGATTCACCCTACAAAGTCATCTAATGCTAAAACCTTGGCAAATGGTTAGCAATATGGGGCACCTTCGAAACTGAACGATTTCAAAAGACGAGCAATTTGTACTGTCCTTCTACGCACTAGCCTAGCTAACTTTAGCTACCTGGCTAGCTTAGCTCAAACTTGAAGCTAAGCGGTTAAGCTACACAATTAGGTGTCAATATGACTGGGCTAAATATTAAACACAGAAACAATGAGCACATTTGATCACTCACCTATATTTAATATACAAAATGTTCTTCCCTTAGCTAGCAAACCTAAATTATTTTATTCTTTTAACGAGGCCAGACAGATCCCTTCCCCGTTCCGCCATCTTGCAGACAGCTGCAGGATTCTTCTGAAACACCACCCCCAATACCGGCATTTTGACGATTGAGCAGTGAAGAGTCCAATCACCATTTAGTTCTTACGTGGGCACACTAATCAACAACCGACAAAGGCAGGCCTTTGCCTCACTGCGGGAATAAATCGACCAATCAAACATTAGAATAGATCACAGTTGACCAATGAGAACGGTAGGCACAATTGGGTTGCGAATTGCAGTGGCCACATACTGACGCTGGGTGGCAATCATCTTCACCTACTGTCTTCACCAGTAAAATTGTGTGCAAAGTAGCGATCAGTGAAACAAGATAAATCATCATACATTAAACATTGAATGCAATTGTATCTGCATAGTCTCCTAAAATGAGAACCCTGCTGTTTCTAACCCGCATAGAGCCTCTGAACAACACTCAGACACACCCATCGTGTTTACTGAAGATTCAAAAGTTTCTGCAAATTACATAAGAATCAATATTTAAACATAGAAACTGTGACAACCGTTGCAATGGCAGTTTATTCAGCGACAAACCATACACGACATTGCGTTAATAAACTTGCGATTGTCTAAAAAAATTGCCGGATCAGATCTATTCTTGAAAGAATGCATAACATTTGCAATAGACCCTTTTCCAGTATACGACACTGACCTAACGCATAGATGCGCGCTAATCTTGACGGCCATCTGCGCAAATTCAACATAGCCTAGATTTACCGTTTTATTACTTCTAAACAAAATAACTTGGGGTTCTCATACGCTTACAATGATGCTTTGATTCTTGCTTTAACAATCGCTAAAATTATATTTGGTTGTGATCTTTGCAAATAAGTATTTTGGATGCAGCAATTGTTAGCTAGAATGCTAACGCTCATTGACATTGGCAAGCTTTTTCCTACAGCCTAATATGAGGATTCTGTGTTATGCACTATAGCCCGTTACCATATATGTGCTTGAATATTATCTGCTGTTGGCTTGTGTGGATGTATGTATGTGTTATGCAACATAGCTGACTTGAAACATTGTTAACAGTTTCAAGGCCATGGGCCTTTCTCATGATGGAATAATACAGAATAACACGAATACAGGAACTGTTGACTTGTTGGGGGGCACATTCAGAACGTAGTGTTGCGAGAACAAACGGTCTTTTGTTAGATAACAGGAGCCAGGTGCCTGATAACTGTATATTCTAAACAGCGACAACGACTGACTGCTGAAGCACTTAGGGGGCTGGGACCAGCCTCTGCGCCAACAATCAACTATAGGCTGGGTGAGTTTAAACCACGCCCAGTCTCTACTCTGACAGGCCGGCTCGGAAGCAGGAACTACCTCTGTTCAGAGTATATTATAATATCTTTGTCAGGAACGAGTCAGTTCTCTGTTTGCCCTGCGAGGTGGGACAGAGAGCCCGTATATACGAAAACTGCATTTACCACTTATTGCTTAGCTAATAAAAAATACATAGTATACAATCGGTGACTCAATGTCATATTTATCCTGATACCAGATTCGAATTGACGCAACCCTAACACTAAGAGCCATTTTACTGGTTGAAGTAAAATGCAGTTGATTTGTGATGATGACACCAACATTATACACTGCTCAAAAAATAAAGGGAACACTTAAACAACACAATGTAACTTCAAGTCAATCACACTTCTGTGAACTCAAACTGACCACTTAGGAAGCAACACTGATTGACAAATTTCACATGCTGTTGTGCAAATGGCCTGACTGCCATTAGGTACCGAGATGAGATCCTCAGACCCCTTGTGAGACCATATGCTGGTGCGGTTGGCCCTGGGTTCCTCCTAATGCAAGACAATGCTAGACCTCATGTGGCTGGAGTGTGTCAGCAGTTCCTGCAAGAGGAAGGCATTGATGCTATGGACTGGTCCGCCCGTTCCCCAGACCCGAATCCAATTGAGCACATCTGGGACATCATGTCTCGCTCCATCTACCAACGCCATGTTGCACCACAGACTGTCCATGAGTTGGCGGATGCTTTAGTCCAGGTCTGGGAGGAGATCCCTCAGGAGACCATCCGCCACCTCATCAGGAGCATGCCCAGGCATTGTAGGGAGGTCATACAGGCACGTGGAGGCCACACACAGTACTGAGCCTAATTTTGACTTGTTTTATTAAGGACATTACTACAAAGTTGGATCAGCCTGTAGTGTGGTTTTCCACTTTAATTTTGAGTGTGACTCTTAATCAAGACCTCCATGGGTAGATCAATTGGATTTCCATTGATACATTTTGTGCGATTTTGTTGTCAGCACATTCAACTATGTAAAGAATATTTCATTCATTCAGCTCTAGGATGTGTTATTTTAGTGTTCCCTTTATTTTTTTGAGCATTGTATGAAGCAGAACATTCATAAAAGCCTTAAAATCTAAAAGTTGCGTGAAATGCACTCATAAGCAACATGCAGCAAGCCATTTTTTGCTGGAGTTCTATAACAACTCCCGTGTTTTGCAAACACAGAAATGTTTTATATAAATACAGATTAAAAGTACTATATTCACAATTTATATCAAGACACCAGTGATGTGGTAAACAGGTTTCTGAACTTCTACGGATACCAGAGGTCAGTAACATAAAACTTAGAAAACCACTGAAGGATCCTCATCATTGGCAGAACATCAACACAATTTTTGTAACTCTCACAAATGTGAATAAGTGTTTGAACCAGAAACCCGAACACAGATGTGAGTGACAAAAATAACCCTTTTAGTTTGTTTTCCTTGCTGTGAAATGTCTCTCCTATGCAGTATGTGAAACAAGGCAGGAAAACAAAGAAAAACACTTTGATTACCACTTAGAAAAACATTTTAAGTGCTTTCCTGTGTTACTTAACAAGCAAACCTCGGTCGCAGAGTCAAAATCTGTGGCAATGATAACTATTATTCTACAAGGCAGGCTGTTGCAATATGCCTTCATAATTCTGTCACAGAAAAGTTAAACACCTGACTTGAGGAACCCAAACCAGTCATTCTTATTACAGAATTTTAGAAGGATATTGATGGCTGCTGCTGCTGCTTCTAAGAGTGTTAGCATTTTACACCTCAACTGAAGATACAAACAAACATGGCGAGTAGAAGGCAGACTGAGCCACAAAGCCAGTGTTGAGAAAATAGATGCAATGTTAAATGTAAATAATTTACTTTGGTTATTAAATTACATTTGTTCTTTGGCAATACACTTAAGCACACACCTCAAAATAATATTTTAATCCAATTAACAAAATAAGAATAGCGCCCATTATGTATGATTTAATTAATTCACACGTCTAAGTCAAGCTAAAACGTATTCCCCAAAGACAATTACATGAACAGTGCAACAATCTCTCTGAAAAAAAGTGCCATAATTTGACTCTCTCCCACCACCATTTTAAATAGCAAATCAATCTTCATGTTCATTTCACTGTTGTGAAGCCAGAGCTTGCTGTGGAAGAAGGAGGGATAGGGAGGAGGTTGGATGCAGAAAGGCACAGAGTGTGATTCCCATATAGCCCCATTTAGCGGTCTTCAGTTCTGGATTTTGAACTGGAAAGAGCTTGTGCTCCATTGGCTGACGTCACAGTTGAGCATGGTGCGCTCTGTGAAGGTCACATTCCCTGATGCATCTATTAGGATAATGGTATTGGTCCTGAAACAGGAAGACAAAACATCAGAAATAATAGAGGGGTGAAACAAGAGTGGCTTGTGCATTCCAAATATGGGGAAAACATTGTGATTCTGGAGTTCCCCAATCACCTTTCATAATCACACAACTTCAAGGCCAGACTGGTTATAGATGAGATTATATGCACAAGGGGCTGTATGATGTATGGGGCGTATTCATTATGCACCAAACAGAGCAGCATGGACTGAAACAAAAAGGTACTACCTGGATTTGTCCAATAAGAAACTCGTTTTCGTTCACAAAACGTTTCCCGTTTGCTACGGTGTGCACCAATGAATATGACAATAGATTTGTCAAATAAGAAACAATTGTTTTTGTTTTCCCATGTACCCTATGAATATGACCCTGCTCTCACACCCTCCAGCACAGCCTTCCCCTGAGGGCAGGCCCCGCATGACAAATGGGAGAGCTAATTGGTGAAACCATGACCACAGATTTAAATAACAACACTATGTGGGACATTGGCAAGGTTTATAGGCCACTCTATTATATTGTGACTCTGGCCAAGCTAATTGCTGTCAGGGACAGGGAGGAATCTGACCTTGTGCCGTAATGCGGGGAGCGAACACACACAGAGGACAGGGCCCGGAGCATGGGGCTGCTGTACCCTTCACCCTGGCTCTCCTGGGCTGGGTCAGGGGTGTTCCTGAAGAATAGAGGAAGAATCCGTTCTCACTCAAACCTTCTCTTTACTTTTAAGAGTTTTGTAACAGAAAGAGTCAGGGATGTACAGTGCATTCGGAAAGTATTCAGATTATTCTAAAATGGATTACATATACATACACACATACGTATATACAGTTGAATTCAGAAGTTTACATACACCTTAACCAAATACATTTAAACTCAGTTTTTCACAATTCCTGACATTTAATCAGAGTAACAATTCAGTGGCTTAGGTCAGTTAAAATAAAGTGTTGATCCTAAGAACGTGAAATGTCCAAATAATAGTAGAGAATGATTTCAGATATTATTTCTTTCATCACATTTCCAGTGGGTCAGAAGTTTACATACACAATTAGTATTTGGTAGCATTGCCTTTAAATTGTTTACCTTGGGTCAAACGTTTTGGGTAGCCTTCCACAAGCTTGCGACCAAGCTTTAACTTCCTGACTGATGTCTTGAGATGTTGCTTCAATATATCCACGTCATTTTCCTACCTCATGATGTCATCGATTTTGTGAAGTGCACCAGTCCCTCCTGCAGCAAAGCACCCCCACAACATGATGCTGCCACCCCTGTGCTTCACAGTTGGGATGGTGTTCATTGGCTTGCAAGCCTCCCCCTTTCTCCTCCAAACATAACGATGGCCATTATGGCCAAACAGTTCTATTTCTTATTTTTTTTCCCTTCAGACATTTCTCCAAAAAGTACGATCTTTGTCACCATGTGCAGTTGCAAACCGTAGTCTGGCTTTGGATGGTTTTGGAGCAGTGGCTCCAAATCACTCGACTATTATTCTGACATTTCACATTCTTAAAATAAAGTAGTGATCCTAACTGACCTAAGACAGGGAATTTTTACTCTGATTCAATGTCAGGAATTGTGAAAAACTGAATTTAAATCTATTTGGCTAAGGTATGTATGTACACACACACACACACACACACACACACATTTAAATCACACATATATATATTATATACACACATACATAATAAAAAAATATACACACATACATATATATAATATTATACACACATACATATATATATACATATATATATACACACATATATACACACATACATATATATACACACATACATACACACATACATATATATATATATATACACATACATACATACATATATATATACATACACACACATATATATATATATATATATATATATATATATATATATATATATATATATGTGTGTGTATGTATATATATATACATTTAAATGTTTTTTTTTTTTTAATTCACCCCACATCAATCAACACACAATGATTCATAATGAGCAAGCAAAAACAGGTGTCTAGGCATGTTTACTAATTTATAAAAAAAATGCAAAACTGAAATATCACATTCACATAAGTAATTCAGACCCTTTACTTCAGTCTTCTTGGGTATGATGGTACTAGGTTGGCACACCTGTATTTGAGGAGTTTCTCCCATTCTCTGCAAATCCTCTCAAGCACTGTCAGGTTGGATGGGGAGTGTCGCTGCAAAGCTATTTTCAGGTCTCCCCAGAGATGTTAGATCGGTTTCAAGTCCGGTCACTGGCTGGGCAACTCAAGAACTTTCAGAGGCTTGTCCCAAAGCCATTCCTGCGTTGTCTTGTTGTAAGGTGAACCTTCACTCTGGAGCAGGTTTTCGTCAAGGATCTCTGTACTTTGCTCCGTTCATCCTTTCCTCATCCTAACTAGTCTCTCAGTCCCTGCCGTTGAAAAACATACCCACAGCATGATGCCACCACCATGCTTCACCATAGGGATGTTGCCAGGTTTCCTCCAGACGTGACACTTGGCATTCAGGCCAAATAGTTTGATCTTGGTTTCATCAGACCAGAAAATCTTTTCTCATTGTCTGAGAGTCTTAAGGTGCCTTTCACAAACTCCAAGCGGGCGGTCATGTGCCTTTTACTGAGGAGTGGCTCCCGTCTGGCCACTCTACCACAAAGGCCTGATTAGTGGAATGCTGAAGAGATAGTTGTCCTTCTGGAAGCTTCTCCCATCTTCACAGAGGAACTCTGGAGCTCTGTCAGAGTGACCATTGGGATCTTGGTCATCTCCCTATAGCTCAGTTTGGTTGAGCGGCCAGCTTTAGTTAGAGTCTTGGTGGTTCTAAACTTCTTCCATTTAAGCATGATGGAGGCTACTGTGTTCTTGGGGACCTACAATGCTGCTGACATGTTTTGATTCCCTTCCCCAGATCTGTGCCTCGACACAATCCTGTCTCGGAGCTCTACAGACAATTCCTTTGACCACATGACTTGGTTTTTGCTATGACATGCACTGTCAACTGTGGGACCTTATATAGACAGGTGTTTGCCTTTCCAAATCATGTCCAATCAATTTACCACAGGTGGACTCCAATCAAATTGTAGAAACATCTCAAGGCCAATCAATGGAAATATCATAGCAAAGTGTCTGAATTCTTATGTAAATAAGGTATGTTTTCATTTTTTTATAAAAATGCTAACACTAAAAACCAGTTTTCCCTTTATTATTATTATGGGGTAGTGTGTAGATTGATGAGGAAAAAAAGTAATAAGGCTGTAATGTTACAAAATGTGGAAAAAGGGAAGGGGTCTGAATACTTTCCAAATATACTGTACTGATAGAAAATACACTGTTCTCAAATTCTTATTCAAACCTCCTTTTGGATGGGAACCAACTGTAAAAGTATAACTCTTCAGCAAAACTTTAATGTTACCAGGTGAATGGAAAAAAAACTACACTGAATAGAAAGTTATTACTGAACTGAAAGTAACAAAAAAATGGAGTTATATAATACGACAAAGTCAGTTTCGGAAGAACATGATGTACATTCTGAAGCTGGCAAACCTGTTAGAGAGAAAGGTATGCGCTGTCTGGAGAGCAAAAGTTCACTGACTAAAAGCTTTGCAATTAAGTTGAGATAAAAGAGCAGGATTCCAGCAAAAGCAGAGTACTTATTTTTTTCAATTTCACATTCACGTAATGTGTGCAGGACTATACTTTCTCCAAGCCATATTGAGTGTTCCCATTTGTACCTCACGTAGCCATGTGGAATGTCCACGTGTGGTACTCGCAAACCCATAATGAGTGAGCATATTTAGACATTTAGATGTCCTTGTTTGTTACTCTCAAATATGTTACGAGCAACAGTCATGCCTATGGTCTTATTTTGTCTAGGCAACTTAGAAACAAAATATGCTTCATAAAATGACATAAAACGTCCAGGTTTTAAACGATTAAGTTCATGATTTAGTAGTTTCAATATGCAGACCGCCTCGGCTCAGATTCAAGGTGGGTGATGTGTAACAAGCACTGTCCTTTACTCTCCAGTCTTGTGACCATTTGAGCAGAATTAACCGTGCCTCAAATATGACAGAATCAAGCCTGAAAACGTTAATTATCCTTGATTATATACAGTGGGGCAAAAAAGTATTTAGTCAGAGGCCTGTAATTTTCATCATTAGGTACACTTCAACTATGACAGACAAAATGAGAAAAGAAATCCAGAAAATCACATTGTAGGATTTTTAATGAATTTATTTGCAAATTATGGTGGAAAATAAGTATTTGGTCACCTACAAACAAGCAAGACTTCTGGCTCTCACAGACCTGTAACAACTTCTTTAAGAGGCTCCTCTGTCCTCCAATCGTTACCTGTATTAATGGCACCTGTTTGAACTTGTTATCAGTATAAAAGACACCCATCCACAACCTCAAACAGTCACACTCCAAACTCCACTATGGCCAAGACCAAAGAGCTGTCAAAGGACACCAAAATCAAAATTGTAGACCTGCACCAGGCTGGGAAGACTGAATCTGCAATAGGTAAGCAGCTTGGTTTGAAGAAATCAACTGTGGGAGCAATTATTAGGAAATGGAAGACATACAAGACCACTGATAATCTCCCTCGATCTGGGACTCCACGCAAGATCTCACCCCGTGGGGTCAAAATGATCACAAGAACGGTGAGCAAAAATCCCAGAACCACACGGGGGGGCTAGTGAATAACCTGCAGAGAGCTGGGACCAAAGTAACAAAGCCTACCATCAGTAACACACTACGCCGCCAGGGACTCAAATCCTGCAGTGCCAGACGTGTCCGCCTGCTTAAGCCAGTACATGTCCAGGCCCGTCTGAAGTTTGCTAGAGAGCATTTGGATGATCCAGAAGAAGATTAGGAGAATGTCATATGGTCAGATGAAACCAAAATATAACTTTTTGGTAAAAACTCAACTCGTCGTGTTTGGAGGACAAAGAATGCTGAGTTGCATCCAAAGAACACCATACCTACTGTGAAGCATGGGGGTGGAAACATCATGTTTTTCTGCCAAGGGACCAGGACGACTGATCCGTGTAAAGGAATGAATGGGGCCATGTATCGTGAGATTTTGAGTGAAAACCTCCTTCCATCAGCAAGGGCATTGAAGATGAAACGTGGCTGGGTCTTTCAGCATGACAATGATCCCAAACACACCGCCCGAGCAACGAAGGAGTGGCTTCGTAAGAAGCATTTCAAGGTCCTGGAGTGGCCTAGCCAGTCTCCAGATCTCAACCCCATAGAAAATCGTTGGAGGGAGTTGAAAGTCCGTGTTGCCCAGCAACAGCCCCAAAACATCACTGCTCTAGAGGAGATCTGCATGGAGGAATGGGCCAAAATACCAGCAACAGTGTGTGAAAACCTTGTGAAGACTTACAGAAAACGTTTGACTTCTGTCATTGCCAACAAAGGGTATATAACAAAGTATTGACTTTTGTTATTGACCAAATACTTATTTTCCACCATAATTTGCAAATAAATTCATTAAAAATCCTACAATGTGATTTTCTGGATTTTTTCCCCCCTCATTTTGTCTGTCATAGTTGAAGTGTACCTATGATGGAAATTACAGGCCTCTCATCTTTTTAAGTTGGAGAACTTGCACAATTGGTGGCTGACTAAATACTTTTTTTGCCCCACTGTATGTCAAACATGATGGGTGTTTAGCCTATATTTATGTAATTAAAAGTTATTAAAGTTGGGCTACACTTTCTGGCACCTCCCTCGTGTGAGCACATACATTGACATGTAGGCTTTTTAAATTATGTGGATAAATTCCAATGTCGGCTTCTGATCCAATTCTGATTGGAATAATTGTTTGATTTTTTGATTGTGTGATTTCCTAAACTTGTCCATTTAGACAACTCAAATCTATATTCTTCTTGTCTGTCATTTAAAAAAAAAACTTGTCCCGGACAAGAGGACAAGCGTTAATGTCGAGCCCTGTGCAGGTTTATGTTTTAATATACAGTACCAGTCAAAAGTTATACACCTAAGGGTTTCTCTTTATTTTAATTTTATAATTCATATTATCTTTATTTATTTTCTACATTGTAGAATAATAGTTATGAAATCATGTAGCAACCAAAAAAAAGTGTTAAACACATCAAAATATATGTTTTATATTTTAGATTCTTCAAAGTAGCCACCCTTTACCTTGACAGCTTTGCACACTCTTGGCATTCTCTCAACCAGCTTCTCCTGGAATGCTTTTCCAACAGTCTTGAAGTAATTCCCATATATGATGAGCACTTGTTGAAAAACAACTGATAGTCCCACTAAGCACAAACCAGATGGGATGGCGTGTCGCTGCAGAATGCTGTGGTAGCCATGCTGGTTAAGTGTGCCTTGAATAGTAAATCACAGACAGCGTCACCAGCAAAGCACCCCCACACCACCACCTCCATGCTTCACGGTGGGAACCACACATGCGGAGATCATCCGTTCAACTCCTCTGCGTCTCACAAAGACACGGCGGTTGGAACCAAAACTCTCATTTGGATAGATTTCCACTGGTCTCATGTCCATTGCTCGTGTTTCTTGGCCCAAGCAAGTCTTTTCTTATTGGTGTCCTTTAGTAGTGGTTTCTTTGCAGCAATTCTACCATGAAGGCCTGATTCACGCAGTCTCCTCTGAACAGTTGATGTGTCTCTTACTTGAACTCTGTGAAGCATTTATTTGGGCTGCAATTTCTGAGGCTGGTAACTAATGAAGTTATCCTCTGCAGCAGAGGTAACTCTGGGTCTTCCTTTCTTGTGGCGGTCTGGTTTTTGCGACTGAAGAAACTTTCAAAGTTCTTGAAATGTTCCGTATTGACTGACCTTCATGGTCTTAAAGTAACGGACTGTCGTTTCTCTTTGAAATTTGAGCTGTTCTGATCATAATATGGATTTGGTATTTTACCAAATAGGGCTATCTCCTGTATACCACCCCTACCTTGTCACAACACAACTGATTGGCTCAAATGCATTAAGAAGGAAAGACATTCCACAAATTATCTTTTAACAAGGCACACCTGTTAATTGAAATGCATTCCAGGTGACTACTTCATGAAGATGGTTGAGAGAAAGCCAAGAGTGTGCAAAGCTGTCATCAAGGCAAAGGGTGGAAACTAAGAACCTAAAAAATTAAACACCTTTTTTGGGTTACTACATGATTCCATATGTGTAATTTCATAGTTGACGTCTTGATTATTATTCTACAATGTAGAAAAAGTAATACAAATATACATATATTTTTTAAGTGTTCTAACTTTTGACTGGTACTGTATATTACACTGTGCCACATCGATGACATTAAAATGTAAAGGAAAACTAGAGTGTGGGGTCCACACTGGCAGGTTGTTTATTGACATGAATCTTGTCCTGGAGGCAGAGCTGAGTGATTTCCACCAGCTGCAAAGTCAAAATTGGCTTTACATCGTTTGTGGCTGTGCCCGCAAGGGACTACCCTGTAGAGCTGCCTCCCGTACACGAGCGATCCCAATAAATGTCAACCTGCATCACACAGTGTACAAGAATGTGTCTTCATGTGAAGTGTTTTGATACAGTGCACAGGTACATTTATTGATGAAGTGTTTACAGTGTCACATTGATTTTATTATTGATACCAAGTGCGTGGTGAACTCACAGCTCCTCGTTGTTGAGGACGTTGAGCAGATCATGGACCAGGCTGTCACAAGGCAGTGTCTGGTTCACTACGCTGGTAAACAGTCTCTTCCCATGCTGTAGCTTCCTCCATGGGGTCTCCAACAGGGAGTTACTCAAACCATAGATTCCTGCTGGAGCATACACATACAGCATTGCTAGAGAATAGAGGTTGCTCCAAACATTCATGTTATCCCCCAAAACATGCACTCACATACAGCGGTATAGTCTCATAGTCAAAACCCATCCTGCATACATAAAGGGTTATCATTCAACAGCATGACTTGTATGGTGCAATGATATAGAACAATAGTACAAGCAATTCCACATTAAGAAAAACAAACCTGGATTTAGACGGATGGGTTCGGCACTGCCCCTGTTTCCATAGTAACACACAGTGTCTTCTTTGGCCCTGCGTTGGACACAATGAGAGAGGGAATCAAGTTGTTGACCGATTAAAGTTGTTTAATTGTGAGGGTCATCCTAAATCAGCGGTTTCATGCCTGAACAACGCGTTGTAGTTTGCTATTTCCTAATTAATGGAGCCACTGCATTTGTAAAGGCAGATTGAAATGCTAAATAAAACAATGGTAAATACATTTAAAGTAAGAAAAAAATAGTAGTCTGATGCAAATCCTCCAGTCTTACTAGGCCTTCACACTGTTTAGCTCTCCGGTCCCCAGTACGGACTTAAAAGGAGATCCTACTTCCACTTGGCATCTCTCTGACATTATGGTCTTTTCAAATGCAGTACAGGAAACTGAATGCACATCACGCCCAAAAACAAACAAAAAAAAGTGTTGAAAGTGAATTAATTGCATTGTCATTTTCTGACAGCCATCAGTAGCATCATCAGTCAATGTGGAGACAGGTGCAACAATATCTCCTCGTCCCCTGGTGGAGAACGTCTGGCTATAATCTTTCCAGACACC
The DNA here is from genome assembly GCF_036934945.1 of Oncorhynchus masou masou. Classification (NCBI taxonomy): domain Eukaryota; kingdom Metazoa; phylum Chordata; class Actinopteri; order Salmoniformes; family Salmonidae; genus Oncorhynchus; species Oncorhynchus masou. The sequence goes on from NC_088212.1 coordinate 37,042,325, forward strand.
TATGGCTGTGATCTGTAGAGTCAGTGGCAAGGGTCAAAAGTCTGAAAACCATCAAGACTTTGATATAGGGGGGGTCTCTATCCCTGAGGCAGGCTCAATCTATAGAGCTACACTCAGTGGTGTAAAGTACATAAATTAAAATACTTTAAAGTATTACTTAATTATTTTCTGGGGTACCTGTACTTTACTATTTCAAATCAAACTGTGTCACATGCGCCAAATACAACAGGTGTAGGCCTTACCATGAAATGCTTACTTACAAGCCCTTAACCATCAATGCAGTTCAAGAAATAGACTTAAGAAAATATTTACCAAATAAATAAAAAGAAAAAAGGGGGGGTGTCAATGTAAATAGTCTGGGTACCCATTTGATTAATTGTTCAGCAGTCTTATGGCTTGGGGATAGAACCTGTTAAGGAGCCTTTTGGTCCGAGACTTGGTCGCTTCTGTATCGCCTGCCGTGCGGTAGCAGGGAGAACAGTCATTGGCTTGGGTGGCTGGAGTCTGACAATTTTTAGGGCCTTCCTCTGACACCGCCTAGTATATAGGTCCTGGATGGCAGGAAGTTTGGCCCCAGTGATGTACTGGGCCGTATGCACTACCCTCTGTAGCTTCTTACGGTCAGATGCCGAGCAGTTGCCATACCAGGATGCTCTCGATGGTGCAGCTGTAGAACTTAAGGATCTAGGGACCCATGCCAAATCTTTTCAGTCTCCTGAGGGGGAAAAGGTGTTGTCGTACCCTCTTCACGACTGTCTTGGTGGGTTTGGACCATGATAGTTGGTTTATGACGTGGACGCCAAGGAACTTGAAACTCTCGACCAGCTCCACTACAGCCCCGTCGATGTTAATGGGGGCTGTTCAACGATCATCTCCTTTGTCTTGATCATGTTGAGGGAGAGGTTGTTGTCCTGGTACCACACTGCCAGGTCTCTGATCTCCTTCCTATAAGCTGTCTCATCTTTGTCGGTAACCAGGCCTACCACTGTTGTGTCAGCAAACTTAATGATGGTGTTTTAGTTGTGTTTGGCCCCGCAGTCATGGTTGAACAGGGAATACAGGAGGGGACTAAGCACGCACCCCGAGGGGCACAAGTGTTGAGGATCAGCATGGCAAATGTATTATTGCCTACCCTTACCACCTGGGGGCGGCCCATCAGGAAGTCCAGGATCCAGTTGCAGAAGGAAGTGATCCAGATTGCATCATCTGTGGATCATCTGTGGATCTGTTGGGGCAGTATGCAAATTGGAGTATTGGGTCTCGGGTATCCGGGATGATGCTGTGAGCCATGACCAGCCTTTCAAAGCACTTCATGGCTACCGAATTGAGTACTACGAGGTGGTAATCATTTACACAGGTTACCTTCGCTTCTTTGAGGACCGAGACTATGGTGATCTGCTTGAAACAGAAGTAGGTTTTACAGACTCGGTCAGGGAGAGGTTGAAAATGTCAGTGAAGACACTTGCCAGTTGGTCCACGCATGCTTCGAGTACACATCCTGGTAATCTGTCTGGCCCCTCGGCTTTGTGTATGTGGACCTGTTTTAAAAGGTCTTGCTCACATCGGCTATGGAGAGCGTGATCACACAGTTGTCTGGAACAGCTGGTGCTCTCAAGCTCGCTTCAGTGTTGCTTTCCACGAAGCGAGCATACAAGAAATTTAGCTTGTCTGGTAGGCTTGCATCACTGGGCAGCTCGCGGCTGGGTTTCCCTTTGTAGTCCGTAATAGTTTTCAAGCTCTGCCACATCCGACAAGCGTCAGAGCCGGTGTAGTAGGATTCAATCTTAACCCTGTATTGACACTTTGCTTGTTTGATGGTTCATCTGTGGGCATAGCAGGATTTCTTATAAGAGTCCGGATTAGTATCCCGCTACTTGAAAGCAGCAGCTCTAGCCTTTAGCTCGATGCGGATGTTGCCTGTAATCCATGGCTTCTGGTTGGGATACGTATGTCGTCGATGCACCTATTGAAGAAGATGATGACTGAGGTGGTATATTCCTCAATGCCATTAGAAGAATCAGAAAAAATATTCCAGTATGTGTTAGTAAAACAGTCCTTTAGCGTAGCATCTGCATCATCTGACCACTTCCGTAGTGAGAGAGTCACTGGTACTTCCTGCTTTAGTTTTTGCTTGTAAAGCAGGAATCTGGAGGACAGAATTATGGTCAGATTTGCCAAATGGAGGGCGATTGAGAACTTTGTATGCATCTCTGTGTGGCAAAAAGGTGTTCTAGAGTTTTTTTCCCTCTGGTTGCACATGTGACATGCTGGAAGAAATGAGGTAAAACAGATTTCAGTTTGCCTGCATTAAAGTCCCCGGCCACTAGGAGCGCCGCTTCTAGTTGAGTGCTGTCTTAGTGCCAGCATGGGTTTGTGGTGGTTAACGTACGACTACGAATAATAAAGATAAGAACCCTTGGTAGATGGTATGTTCTACAGCTTATCCTAAGGTACTCTACCTAAGGCGAGCACAGATAAAATGTCAAATCACACTATATGTACAGTCGCTTTGATTGGACTGATCATGTCAACATCATACTTTCAAAATCTTAGCTATCAGTCATCATGAATCAAGCCGACAATCTACTGGCAGATCCTTTTCAATCTTCTTATACGCTCGTCTTCCCTTATGCCATAGTGTGTACATCTCAATTCTCAGAAGAAACCACATTTGTTTAAACAAGTCAGCCATATCAGCTATGTATCTTAAAAAGGCAGTAAATGAGGCTGAATGAACTGTTTCGCTGCCAGACAAAGCTCTGCTGATAGCCAGGTGTAGCAGTTCAAGGTGTTGGGACTGCTGTTGGGACTCTGCTATTAGGGCCTACATAAAGCTGTCCCAACAGTTTGTGGGCACCGTTTGTCACCTTTAGAGTGCAATTAATGTATTGTGGCTTTGCTGGCATGCATCTTTTTTTGCCACACCAAGATTTACATGCTAAAATCGCCCCACTGACTACATTCCTAAAGAAAATAAATGTTAATCTTAACATTTTCCCTGACACCCAAAAGTACTCATTACATTTGGAATGCTTAGCAGGACAGGAAAATTGTCCAATTCACAAACTTATCAAGATAACATCCCTGGTCATCCCTATTGTCTCTGAGCTGGCAGACTCACTAAACACAAAATTGCTTTGGTTGTAAATTATGTCTGACTGTTGAAGTGTGCCCCTGGCTATCCGTAAACTTTAAAAAAAAATATATATATATATATATATAGCCATCTGGGCTGCTTAACAATAAGGAATTTGAAGTGATTTATACTATTGGTATATTTAGAACCAAATACTTTTGCACTTTTACTCAAATAGTATTTTACTGGGTGACTCACTTTTGTCATTTTCTTTTAAGGCATTCTTACTTTTACTCAAGCGACGACAATTGGGTACTTTACACCACTGGCTACACTATAGATACTAAAGTATGTGGACATCCCTTCAAATTAGTGGATTCGGCTATTTCAGCCACACTCGTTACTGACAGGTATATAAAAATCGAGAACACAAGCATGTCATAGACAAACATTGGCAGTAGAATGGCCTTACTGAAGAGCTCAGCGACTTTCAATGTGGCACTCTCGTAGGATGCCACCTTTCCAACAAGTCAGTTTGTCAAATTTCTGCCTGACAAGAGCTGCCCCGGTCATCTAAGTGCTGTTATTGTGAAGTGGAAACGTCTCGGAGCAACATCGGCTCAGACGCGAAGTGGTAAGCCACACAAGCTCACAGAACAGGACCCCAGAGTTCTGAAGCTTGTAAAAATCGTCTGTCCTCGGTTGCAACACTCACTACGGAGTTCGAAACTGCCTCTGGAAGCAACTTTAGCACAAGAAAGGTTGGTTGGGAGCTTCATGAAATGGGTTTCCCTGACCTCAACCCCCATCGAACACCTTTGGGAATTGGAATGCTGACTGTGAGCCAGGCTTAATTGCCCAACATCAGTGCCCGGTCACACTAATGCTCGTGGCTGAATGGAAGCAAGTCTCCGCAGCAATGTTCCAACATCTAGTGGAAAGCCTTTCCAGAAGTGTGGATGCTGTTATAGCAGCAAAGGGGGGGGGGGGGGGGCAACTCCATATTAATGCCCATGATTTTGGAATGAGAAGAGTAAGTGTCCTTGTACTTTTGGTCATGTAGTGTATAAGAGGAGAGAAGATTACTTTCCTGTCGAGAGAGTGAGACTCGTTTGATAATAACATCTGCAAATAGCCGCGGACAGAGGGACTGACAGAATCAATTTTGTGTGACATAAGGGGTTCCGCTGTCCGCTAAATGTTTATCTCTTGCAATTAATTACAAGCCAATTTGCCTGTCTGCTGTCCGAGATAGTACATTTGTTTATGTCACAGTAAGCAATTAAGCTGGGAAAAGAGTAGGCAAAGGTTCTGTTGGTGTTACCATTTCTCATACGTGTAAATGTCCTTGGGCAGAGGAATTTAAGTAGGCCAGTGTGTTAGTAAAAACACTGTGGGAAAATGACAATATGAATGCAATTTCATTAACATTACACCATCTTCAAAACAAACCAAAGAATATCAAAACCCCATGGCTTGATGGCATACCAGTAGAGGTATATCAAGCCTTTTTTTATATATATATATCCGAAGATCCATTGCTACCTTGTTTTACCTACTCCTATAGAAATGGTAGTCTGTCAGGTACTCAGCAGGAAGGTCTGATATCACTATTATTAAAACAAGACCCAGATGGCAAATATAAAGATCCAGTCTAAAAAACTGAAGGCCTCTTACACTTCAATGTTGCGATGCAAAATGCATAGCAAAAAAATGCATAGAATTAAAAAGGTTTTACCAGCTATTGTTCATCCTGATCAGACAGGTTTTTACATGAACGATACATTGGACATAATTTACGACAACAACTAATAGAAATAATAGTACACCATGAAACATCTAAGAAGCAAAGTCTTGTATTTATAGCGGATTTTGAAAAGGCCTTTGATAAAGTAAGACTGGATTTTATTTATAAATAATAGGATTTTTTTCAATTTCGGTGATACTAATAAAATGGGTAAAGGTAACATAACAACCCCAGGTGTAAAATAGTAAATAGTGGCTACTTCTCAGAGAGATTTGGATTGTCAAGAGGAGTCCAAGGGTGTCCGCTGTCACCATATCTATTCGTTATAGCCATCGAAATGCTAGCTATTAAATTCAGATCAAATAACAACATGAGGATTAGAAATCCAAGGCTTAAAAAAAAGAAAAAAGGTGTCCATGTATGCGGATGACTCAAGTTTTATATTAAGTCCGAAAACTAGACCACTGCAATGTTTAATTGAAGATCTAGATAACTTTTCTGGACAAAAACCTAATTATGATTAGTGTAGAATATTACATATTGATCTTTAAAAAAATACAACATTTACATTACCCTCTAGTCTACCTATAAAATAGTCTGACGGTGAAGTTGACATACTTGGTATTCATATCACAAAATATATAAATGAGCTCTCCTAAAAATTTTTTTAGCTTTATGTGGGACGCTAAACCAGAAAAGAATAGAGTGCCTATCTATATAATGAATTGGGTGGGTTGAGATTATTAAATAGAAAAGCACAAACCTCTAAAAGCTTCACTTATTAAAATGTTTTTACTCTGAACCTTAAATGGTTCTCAAGTAGATTACTAAGAAAAGCTCATCCATCGTTTAAAAATGTCCTTTTTGCCTTTTGTGCAGATTGCCATGTCTCATTTTCGATTAATTGAAAATGATGCTTCTTTGAAAAATGCATTGCAGAGCTGGCAACAATTTCAATTCCATCCCCCTGAAAAGATGGAACAAATATTACAACAAATATTAAGGCTGAACTCAAATGTGCTGGTTGAAAAAAATACCTGTATTTTTGGGTATTTTGTTTATAAATCATATTGTATATTGGAATGGTAGAGTTGTCTTTCATTGAATTATCAGAATTGTACGGGAAGGTCCGTTCAATCCAAACAATTGATTACAGCATTACCCCAAAAATGGAGGAGGTGGCAGTGGGAGGAGGCAGGGAACTGGTCTGTCTTTCCAATATAAAGTTGGAGGTGGAATAAAAATAGCATAAGTAGGAAAGTATACCAGGTTCATTTGAGGACCAGGAGGATATTGACAGCTGTGCCATACAGATTGCAAAATAGTTGGAAAGAGATTTTTGATGTACTGTATGAGTTGATACAGTTGAAGTTGGAGGTAAACATGCATTTTAATGACTCCAATATAAGTGTGTTTTTAAACCGCTCCACAAATTTCTTGTTAACCAACTATAGTTTTGGCAAGTCAGGTAGGACATCTACTTTGTGCATGACAAGTAATATTTCCCCCAAAACATTTTTGTGCCTTTTAACAGCATGGAAAATTCCAGAAAAGTATGTCATGGCTTTAGAAGCATCTGATATGCTAATTGACATAATTGAGTCTATTGGAGGTGTACCTGTGGATGTATTTCAAGGCCTACCTTCAAACTCAGTGCCTCTTTGCTTGACATCATGGGAAAATCAAAAGAAATCAGCCAAGACAGAAAAAAAATCAAATGTTGACCTCCACAAGTCTGGTTCATCCTTGCGAGCAATTTCCAAATGCCTGAAGGTACCATGCTCATCTGTACAAACAATAGCCCGCAAGTATAAACACCATGGGACCACGCAGCCATCATACTGCTCATGAAGGAGATGCATTCTGTCTCCTAGAGATGAACGTACTTTGGTGCGAAAAGTGAAAATCAATCCCAGAACACCAGCAAAGGACATTGTGAAGATGCTGAAGGAAACAGGTACTAAAGTATCTATATCCACAGTAAAACAAGTCCTATATCGACTTAACCTGAAAGGCCGCTCAGCAAGGAAGAAGCCACTGCTCCAAAACCACCATAAAAAAGCCAGACTATGGTTTGTAACTGCACATGGGGACAAAGATCGTACTTTGAGAAATTTTATCCCTGATGTCCTTACACAGCTCTCTGGTCTTGGCCATTGTGGAGAGGTTGGAATCTGTTTGATTGAGTGTGTGGATGGTGTCTTTTATACGGGTAACGAGTTCAAACAGGTGCAGTTAATACAGATAATGAGTGGAGAACAGGAGGGCTTCTTAAAGAAAAACTAACAGGTCTGTGAGATCCGGAATTCCTACTGGTTGGTAGGTGATCAAATACTTATGTCATGCAATAGAATTCAAATTAATTACTTAAAAATCATACAATGTGATTTTCTGGATTTTTGTTTTAGATTCCATCTCTCACAGTTGAAGTGTACCTATGATAAAAATTACAGACCTCTACATGCTTTGTAAGTAGGAAAACCTGCAAAATCGGCAGTGTATCAAATACTTGTTCTCCCCACTGTACACGGACACAGGTAAATAGTGCCATACATGCACTCAAACATATTCAGTTGGCCTTGCTGTTATGATTTTTGTTGTCCTTGACGTCTTTGTTGTTTTCTCTTTTCCTTTGAACATTTGGTGGTTGGTTGTGCATTGTGTGTGTGTGTGTGTGTGGGGTGGGGGTCTTGGGGGTGGGAATGGATATATATATTTTTAAATGTCAATGTTCTTGGGGGGGGGGGGTTCTCAGATGGTTGAGGGGAGCTCTTTGGGAACTGTGGGGGGTGGGTATCTTGTAGGGCTGGCGGTTGAGAGCTTGGGCCGGAGGCTGATGGATCGCTGGTTCGGGTACCTGTTTTTGACCTTGTGGGAGATCTGTCAATGTGCCCTTGAGCAAGGCGTTGACCCTGGTTGCTTCTGTGTGTCGCTCTGGATGGGAGTCTGTTAGATGACTAATGTGATGTAGTTGTTGAGCGGCTTCACTGCAAGTATATTGCATGCTTTAAACATTCAATAAAAAAAATAATAATATCAATGTCTCGATGATTAAAGCCAAACAATATATTACACTTTCTGCAACGTAACTGCTGGTAACTATAGTAATGACATAAACCACCATCTTTTTGCTTTTGTTCATGTCAATGCCTTGTAGCTTCCTTCCATGGGTACAATATTTTCAGCTTCACTACCTTAAGTGGACTCTGGTTTGATGTCCCGCTCCTAAATTGTATGTAAAACTTGCAACCCTGCAGAAAGGTGGCCAGATGGTGCTATGGGCTCATTGGTCTGGGAAGAGATGGAGCTATGTAGATTACTCTCAGTGCCAACCCAGACAAAGATTTGGGCTGAGATGAGGAGCCACAGGAGTTGGCTGGTAGCAATGGACAGCGTTAACTACCAACAGGAAGAGAAAGTTCTGTGAAGCTTTAGAAAACAGCATTTTGAAGATCTAGCTGCCAGAATGATAATCACTATATGCAGCAGGATAGTAGATGTTTATAAATTAAATGCAGTCTATTATTCTGAAGCTTTTAAGCAGTGCCTTATTTTGCTCCTTGCTGCTGTGCTGAGCGGCCTCAGGTTTGTTGATATTGGGCTGATGAACATTGAGAAACATCAGTGGGATTGGGAGGTATCGTTGCAAGTCTGAGGGTAAACAACAATTTCTCTGATGTAGTTTTGCATTTCACTATCAGCTAGATGCCCAAGTTGAGCAACAAAGTTAAAACGACTTATTAGACAGCAGCTCTAATCCCAACAGAAAGACCACCCATAACAACATCTGACCATCACGTCAAAGTTCCTCTGTGAACAAAGAAAAGCCTGTCAACTTCAGCTGAGCAGAAAGGGCCAGGGTCTTTAAAACAATGGAAATGTCTCAGGTCAACTCAAATAGCAAGTATAAAAGTCAACATTCTCAATTTAATTACGTCTTGGTAAATTAGACAGTAGTAGGTGAACAGATGTATGTAGTATGTGAACGGATGCAGAGCAGATGTAGTAGGTGAACGGATGCAGAGCAGATTTCTTTGAATACTGCCAATTTCCAAATATAACCCCAAACAAACATTTTCAGAGGCAAAATGAACTATTACTACTTTTGTAAGACATCTGACTTTACTCGTGGGCACTGAAGTGCCATTCAATGCTCTAGACCAGGTATTCCCAAACTAGGGTACACGGACACATTTTCAAACAGTACATTTATATTTTCCAATGGGGCTATACATTTGGGTGAGTTTTTTTCCCCCTCGCCTGGAGTAGCCTCGCTTCACTGCCAAAAATAAAATAAATCCATCTAGTGTTAAGCGAAATAACACCACAATGTCAAATAATTAACATCCAATCACATTAACTGTTACTCTCTCGAGGGAAACCTTCACTCTTGCGCAGACATTTTGAAACTAAACATGATCATTTGAATAATAAGCCACAGGACTTTGAGCGAGAATAAAGACTACTTTTGAGTAGTAAGACACGTATAAAAGCTACAGATACCATTAATAAGAAGGGGCTAGAAACATCTTTTATGGTGAGCTACCGAGTGGCTAGGACAGGCAAGCCCCATACTATTGTGGAGGACTTAATTAATCCTGCTGCCGCAGATTTGGCTGGGACAATGCTGGGGGAAATGGCCAAAAAACTATACCAGACAATGCCTTCATCAAACAACACTGTTTCACAACGCATCAGTGACATGGCAGGAGATGTTTTGAAACAATTACTGCTTCACATACAAGCCAGTGAATTCTATGCGTTACAGCTGGATGAGTCAACAGACATGGCAGGCCTGCCACAGCTCCTGGTATATGTCCTTTACGTTTATGGGTGGTAAATTAAGGAAGATATCCTCTTCCGAAAACCACTGGAAACCAGGACAACATGAGAGGATATTTGTAAAGTACTGGACAGCTTTGTGACATCAAATGGACTTTGGTGGTCAAGATGTGTTGGTATCTGTACTGATGGCGCAAAAGTCATGATAGGGAGATACATAATGGAGTTGTAACGCGCGTGTAAGCAGTTGCTCTTGACGCCACTTGGGTACACTGCAGCATCCACCGAGAGGCTCTTGCTGCCAAGGGAATGCCTGACAGCTTGAAATACGTTTTGGACACTACAGTGAAAATGGTTCACCTTGTTAAAACAAGGCCCCTGAACTCTCATGTATTTTCTGCACTATGCAATGATATAGGCAGCGACCATGTAACCCGTTTGCAACATACATGAGTGTGCTGGATGACAAGTTATTTTTAATTGACAGACAAGCTTAAAGTTTTCTTCACTGACCATAATTTTCACTTGTCTGACCGCTTGCATGATGACGAGTTTCTCTCACAACTGGCCTGTTTTTTCTCGCATGAATGATCTGAATCTAGGATTACAGGGAATCTCCACAACTATATTCAATGTACGGGACAAAATTGAGGCTATGATTAAGTAGTTGGAGCTCTTCTCTGTCTGCATGAACAAGGACAACCCACAGCTCTTTCCATCATTTTATGATTTGTGTGCAAATGAACTCAAGCTTACGGACAATGTCAAACGTGATATAGCGAAGCACCTGAGTGAGCTGGGTGCGCAATTACTTTCCCGAAACAGATGACACAAACAACTGGATTCGTTATCCCTTTCATGCCCTGCCTCCAGTCCACTTACTGATACCTGAACAAGAGAGCCTCAACAAAATTGTAACAAGCGGTTCTGTGAAAATTGAATTTAAATCAGAAGCCACTGCCAGATTTCTGGATTGGGCTGCGCTCAGAGTATCCTTCCATGACAAATTACACTGTTAAGACACTGATGCCCTTTGCAACCACGTACCTATGTGAGAGTGGATTCTTGGCCCTCTCTAGCATGAAAACTAAATACAGGCAATGACTGTGTGGAAAATTATTTAAGATGGAGACTCTCTCCAATACAACCCAACATTGCAGAGTTATGTGCATCCTTTCAAGCACACCCTTCTCATTAACCTGTGGTGAGTTATTCACAATTTTTGACAAACAAATAAGGTTTTATATGTAAGATGGTAAAATAAAGAGCAAAAATATTATATTATTATTTGTGCTCTGGTCCTATAAAGAGCTCTTTGTCACTTCCTACGAGCCAGGTTGTGACAAAAACACACTCATTCTTATGTTTAATAAATGTATCGTATAGTGGGTGTGTGTGGCAGGCTTACAATGATGGCAAAAAAACAACATTTGAGAGTGCACTGACCCTGGTGCTAGAGAGGGTACGCAGCTGGAGGTTGAATGTTTGAAGGGGTACGGGACAATAAAACGTTTTGGAACCACTGAGCTAGACAGGGAGATCAGCCCAGGGACTAAAGGCCTACTGCTACAACTGCCTGTCTCTGGTTGTGATTGTTGATGTAGCAGCTGGGTTAAGCATACTGGTTTTGGGGGGAGACAAAGAGAATATGCATTACTGTTACTCATCAAAATGAAATAAACCATACACCACGAAAACCAGTTGAGGAATGCAGCTCCGATCTACTGCTGCTTCCCAGGAAAAACAAAAGCCTGCCAAAAGCTACACCACATTTGCAGACCACGCAAACAGCCCACTTTCTAAAAAGTGGGTGAGAATGTATACTTTAAGCATATAAGTTCTGCTGGGTATCAGGAAGGCTCAGTGAGGCTGGATGTTTTTGAGATGACAGTTGACAGATTAAACAGAATCTTCTACCACCACACAGACTTGAATGAATAAATATGGACAAGATTGGATCAAAGTCGAAAGAAGCACAGGAAAAATAAGATGGCTTGGTGTGTGACAACACCGAGTGCTGCTTGGCTGCCATTGATAACATAAAATTGAGGGCATTTGCGATTAAAATTAAGAGATGATTGATTTGAACACCTTCCTAAAATTGAGTTACATCCCTTATGCCCTCAGAACAGCCTCAATTTGTCGTTGCATGGAATGCTGGCCAAAGATGACTTCAAAAATTCTCACAGTTGTGTCCAGTTGGCTGATGTCCTTTGGGTGGCGAACCATTGAGCATGAAACTGTTGAGCATGAAATACCCAGCAGCATTGCAGCTCTTGACATGCTCAAACCGGTGTGCCTGGCATCTACTACCATACCCCATTCAAAAGTCACAAAAATATTTTGTCTTGGCCATTCACCCACTGAATAGCACAAACACACAATCCATGTCTCAATTGTCAAAAATGTCTCAAGTCTTCAAAAACATTCATGAACCCGTCTTCCACTTAATCTACACGGATTGAAGAGGATTTAACAAGTGACATCAATAAGGGATCACAGCTTCACCCGGTCAGTCGATGTCATGGAAAGAGCAGGTGTTCCTATTGTTTTGTACACTCAGTGCACATCATTAGCTCCGACCAAGGCAAGGCTCAGTCAGAGGGGAAACGTATGCATGCAAATTCGTCAACTGGATTTAAAGTATTCAAACCCATCGAAAGAGCTATGGATTATTAATAAAAGCAATACTGGTTTAACAAGCAAAGTAATTAAGGGAAGGCATAAGATAAATCATGCCAAACTTGAAGTTGAGAAATTTAGAGTTCTATTTAGTTGGATGAGTAACATACAAATTCTACACTTTTTCTATTGTTGCATCCTCAATGACGTACACAGTAGGAACGGCACAATTTTCACGACCAACAGTTTTTTTGGGGGGGGGGGAACATCTGACTGAAAACGGGATGGCCGAGGCATTTCCGTGGTTGAGTCCTGTCTTACAACATGATGAAACTTACAGCACCTTGCTTGCTGAAACAAGCAAGGTGTAGTAGCAAACAATGAATAAAATGGGCTTGGAACCCCTAACCCTAGCAATTTGACTGGTAAACTCATGGGTACACTCACAAATGGCTGCCTGGTATTGTGGACTAATTAGAAAAATAAAAGTAGTACTTTCCAATGTGTGGGCTAAAAGAGGCGTTCCGTGAGAAGACTGTCAAATGTGTGTGTTCTAAAGACCAATGTGTGAGCTAAAAGAGGCGTTCCGTGAGAAGTGTGTCAAATGTGTGTGTTCTAAAGACCAATGCGTGAGCTAAAAGAGGCGTTCCGTGAGAAGACTGTCAAATGCGTGTGTTCTAAAGACCAATGCGTGAGCTAAAAGAGGCGTTCCGTGAGAAGACTGTCAAATGCGTGTGTTCTAAAGACCAATGCGTGAGCTAAAAGAGGCGTTCCGTGAGAAGACTGTCAAATGCGTGTGTTCTAAAGACCAATGCGTGAGCTAAAAGAGCGTTCCGTGAGAAGACTGTCAAATGCGTGTGTTCTAAAGACCAATGCGTGAGCTAAAAGAGGCGTTCCGTGAGAAGACTGTCAAATGCGTGTGTTCTAAAGACCAATGCGTGAACTAAAAGAGGCGTTCTGTGAGAAGACTGTCAAATGCGTGTGTTCTAAAGACCAATGCGTGAGCTAAAAGAGGCGTTCCGTGAGAAGAATATCAAATGCGTGTGTTCTAAAGACCAATGCGTGAGCTAAAAGAGGCGTTCAATGAGAAGACTGTCAGATGCATGTGTTCTAAAGACGAATGCGTGAGCTAAAAGAGGCGTTCCGTGAGAAGACTGTCAAATGCGTGTGTTCTAAAGACCAATGCGTGAGCTAAAAGAAAGGCGTTCCGTGAGAAGACTGTCAAATGCGTGTGTTCTAAAGACCAATGCGTGAGCTAAAAGTTCTAAAGACTGTCAAATGCGTGTGTTCTAAAATGCGTGAGCTAAAAGAGGCGTTCCGTGAGAAGACTGTCAAATGCGTGTGTTCTAAAGACCAATGCGTGAGCTAAAAGAGGTGTTCCGTGAGAAGACTGTCAAATGAAAGACCAATGCGTGAGCTAAAAGAGGCGTTCCGTGTGTGTTCTAAAGACCAATGCGTGAGCTAAAAGTGTCAAATGCGTGTGTTCTAAAGACCAATGCGTGAGCTAAAAGAGGCGTTCCGTGAGAAGACTGTCAAATGCGTGTGTTCTAAAGACCAATGCGTGAGCTAAAAGAAGCGTTCCGTGAGAAGACTGTCAAATGCGTGTGTTCTAAAGACCAATGCGTGAGCTAAAAGAGGCGTTCCGTGAGAAGACTGTCAAATGTGTGTGTTCTAAAGACCAATGCGTGAGCTAAAAGAGGCGACTGGGAACGCCAGTTCTACATGCAGTCAGGAGCGGAGAAAAGGTGAAAATGTTCAAAAACATTCATTAAAGCGGTTATTACAGAGACTACGGTCATTTGGCAGGCCAATTACAGTCATCCAAAAGTCTGTGACCATCACATCCCTAATATACAGTAACGGACAAAATAAACACCAACATAGTGTCTTAATAGGGCGTGTGATATAAAAATGACATATTTACCTCATTTGTTTGATATTAATACTTAAACCCCCTGTGCTCCTTTGAGACCCCTCTTTGAAAGTCACAGATCTCTTCTTCTTGCCATGGCGGCTGAAGTAATGGGCCACTGGGCATTTTTATACATGGTCAGAATTTCCTCACCGATTTGTTTTACCACGTCACTATTTGTATCCCTCATTTGCTCAAGTGTTTGCTTTATTTTGGCAGTTGCCTGTACATTATACAACAGGAAGGAATACAGAGGATGTTTAAAATGGCCTCCACACATCTTGTCCCACATCACCATCATATCATAAATCATCACTTTGGTTAAGGATGGAATGACAAATCCACTAATTGTAATATAGGGCCTCCTCTGTATCCACGAGACAAGACGTAATTATCGATTCGGAAACAGAGCAGCCGCAGACAGCATTTCCCCTGGGTTATCTCTAACGAACACGCATGACTGTTGTTTCACTGTGCAGAGGGGGAAAACTAATAGCTCTATAATGAGCCCGTTTATAAAAAAAAAGGTCTACAACCAAATACATTACAGTCACAGCAGCTGCCATCCAATGTCTGTTTTTATTATGCCGTTGCGTACCGCAGGGTCCTATCTGTCAGCATCCATACATCTTGTAGTGAGTCGACAGGGAGCCCCATGGGTCCAGGCAGACAGAGAGGGATGGAGTGATTTCAGAACCAGATGATTGGCCAGGCCAGAGCATACATCAAAGAAACACATATTACTTGTTGCTCTCTCTCAGCTGACATCTCACGGTGTGTGTGTACACACATTTCTGGTGGCAGTGAGGTCTCCTTTCGTTAAGTCTCTTGCCGCAGGGGTGGCAGCAGCAGGAGCCATACAACACCTACATAATTCCAGGTCTTAATGAGGCCATTCGCATTCCTCTGCTGTTAACACACAACAGAACACAACCCACGGAGATCTCTACCTGCTATAATACACACAATGTAGAGAGAGGGGAGAGAAGCGTGGAGGTGGGGAGAAAGAACAATACCTGGAAACAACGGAAGAGGAGGAGGATTAAAACAAGAGATCTGCTCACACACTGTGCCGTTCCTGCTCTCGGGCCACATCAGCAGGATATATTGATCAGGACCCCTCGATTCACAGGGAAAACCCTGCTTCCCCTGGCAGGAAGTGAGAAAAATTGTTCATGAACCACCTGACTTCCAAAATGAGACCTGAAACCCTGTTGCCAAGCCGATGGCATGTCTATCGAGCCCCCTTCATGACAGCGGTCTTAGTTTCAGAGGGAAGCACTTTAATTTTTGCTCTCCAGTCCACATCGCAAGGCCATCAAATTAAATGACACTGTCTGCTGTAGAGAGTAAGAGAAAACAGAAAGAGAAGGGAAAACGTTCCCTACATTAAATATTGTCTGGGTTCCCTTTGTCAAATCATTCGTAGAGCTTTTGACATGCCCTCACAAGCCTGACTGGTAAAGGGAAAAAATGTACAGGTGTTCTCAGAATTCTTATGACGGTTTCTTCAATTCGAGGTTTCTTTTGTGTTTGGAGAGAGACAGGGACAGAGAGAAAGAGAGAGAACAGGTGGCTGTAGCTCATGCCTCTGATGGACCCTGGAGAAGGCACCATCATCCCTGATTCATCATCAGCCAGTCCAACAAGAGATGAGAACACATGGTAACAGAAACTCATGCCCAAGGTCAAATCGACCCATAGCCCTAGGGTCTGAAAAGGAATATGCAATATAGAAATAGCTAAACCTTAAAGGCTTGGTAGAAAATCCTCTGAGAACTACATGTGCATTGGACTAGGGGTTGATTTGCAACCTGGTGGGCATGTCTTGAATGTACCTTAGGAAATGAAAGAGTTGAGACAGCATTGTCTGCCAGAACTCTATAAAAACTAGTAGATAGTAATTAAAGAAGTTGAAGTGGTAGTAACAGCAGTAGTAATGATAGAAGTTGTAAAAGGGAATGGGGGAGACTGAAAAGATTTGGCATGGGTCCCCAGATCCTCAAAATGTTCAACAGCTGCACCATCGAGAGCATCCTGACTGGTTGCATTACTGCCTGCTATGGCAATTGCTCAGCCTCTGACCGCAAGGCACTACAGAGGGTAGTGTGTATGGCCCAGTACCACACTAGGGCCAAGCTTCCTGCCATCCAGGACCTCAATACCAGGTGGTGTCAGAGGAAGGCCCTAAAAATGGTCAAAGACTCCAGCCAACCGAGTCACTGTTCTCTCTGCTACCGCAGGGCAAGCGGAGCGCCAAGTCTAGGTCCAAGATGCTTCTAAACAGCTTCTTCCCCCAAGCCAAAAGACTCCTGAACATCTAATCAAATGTCTACCCAGACTATTTGCAGTGCCCGCCCCCTTTTACGCTGCTCTTACTCTGTTATTATCTATGCATAGTCACTTTAATAACTCTACCTATATGCACATATTACCTCAATTACCTTGACTTACCGGTGCCCCCTGTATATAGTCTCGCGATTGTTATTTTATTGCTGCTCTTTAACTACTTGTTATTTTTATTTCTTACTCTTACTCATATTGTTTTGTTTTTTTTGCAACTTAGTTGAAGTCCAGCTAAGGTAAATTCAATTGATTGGACATGATTTGGAAAGGCACACATCTGTCTATATTAGTACCACAGTTGACAGTGCATGTCAGAGCAAAAACCAAGCCATGAGGTCGAAGGAATTATCCGTAGAGCTGCAAGGCCGGATTGTGTCGAGGCACATATTATGGGGAAGGATACCAACAAATTACTGCAGTATTGAAGGTCCAAGAACACAGTGGCCTCCATAATCTTTAAATGGAAGAAGTTTGGAACCACCAAGGCTCTTGTTAGAGCTGGCCTCCAAACCAAACTGAGCAATTGGGGGAGAAGGGCCTTGGTCAGGGAGGTGAACCCGAACCCAATGGTCACTCTGACAGAGATCTACAGTTCCTCTGTGGAGATGGGAGAACCTCCCAGAAGGACAGCTTATCTGTCTCTATGGCATGAATAAATATATTGCAGAGGATGAATTTGTTTGGATAAAAATGTTCTATAGATTTCAACAGGGAATCCGTCTAACCCTGGTGATTTTTTCCCAGCAGTGTTGAAAATGGATTCGCTAATTTCTTCAGATGTAATCTCTTTCTCCAAAACCCTTTCAATCCTCAATCAGTTAAAGCTTGTCAATTGAGTTTGTTCAAAAACTCATGCATTGTGGCAAGTGTATCCCTTTCAGACTTGGACAGCGTTTCATTAAACTCGATGAATTGCCTCAGGACCCTGAACAACTTATTGGACATCTTAATAGAGCTAATAACTCTACTAGTTTCCTCTCGCCTTATCTGCCACGCAAGCAACTTTCCTTATTTATCACTATGTTCATATAGTAGGTTTGTTTTGTTCTCGTAAATGTGTTTTCTGCTTTATAGGTCGCCAGGTTGTTATATTCCAATCGCTTTGAGAGTCTAGTTTTTGTAGAGTTGAGTCGTCAGCTGTTACTTTGTTCATTTTCCAGATCTCACATTTGTTCTCCAACAAATCTACTTGAGCCTGATACAGTGCATTCAGGAAAGTATACAGACCCCTTTTTCCACATTTTGTTACATGCCAGCCTTATTCTAACATTGATTGTTGTTTCCCCCCCCCCTCACACACACACACACACACAACTCCATAATGACAAAGCAAAAACAGGTAATTTTTGCAAATGTATTAAATATAAAAACCTGAAATACACATTTACATAAGTATTCAGACCCTTTACTCAGTACTGTATTGAAGCACCTTTCACAGTGATTACAGCCTCGAGTCTTCTTGGGTATGACGTTACAAGCTTGGCACACCTATATTTAGGGAGTTTGTCCCATTTTCCTCTGCAGATCCTCTTAAGCTCTGTCATGTTGGATGGGGGCGTCTCCGCACAGCTATTTTCAGTTCTCTCCAGAGATGTTCGATAAGGTTCAAGTTCGGGCTCTGGCTGGGCCACTCAAGGACATTCAGAGACTTACCCGAAACCACTCCTGTGTTGTCTTGGCTGTGTGCTTAGGGTCGTTGTCCTGTTGGAAGGAACCTTCACCTTAGGCTGAGGTCCTGAGCGCTGTGGAGCATGTCTTCTTCAAGGATCTCTGTACTTTGCGCCGTTAATTTTCCCTCGATCCTGACTAGTCTCCCAGTCCCTGCCGCTGAAAGAAAATCCCCACAGCATGATGCTGCCACCACGACTCACCATAGGGATGGTGCCAGGTTTCCTTAAGACATGACGCTTGGCATTCAGGCCAGAGAGTTAATTATTGGTTTCATCAGACCAGAGAATCTTGTTTCTCAATGTCAGAGTCCTTTAGGTGCCTTTTGGCAAACTCTAAACCACAAACGCAACCTCTCCTGAAAGTTAAAAACCCCATACCCATTCGAAACTAGTCTTTAAAATAGATTTACCTGCTGTGCATAGCATCACCCAAATTAGGTTCAATCTAAATTTTACGTAAAGCGCATGGATCCCCGTAACATGGAAATTGTCAGTTGAGACAAAATAAAATGTCAATCAAAGCGACAAACATCAGCAATAAAAAAGACAGGACTTTTTAGCCCCATTTGAGCATGTCTCTGAAAACAAAAAAATGGAGGATGCGTTCATGTTCACCCTCAGCCGCACCTACCAGTACACTCAAATGTCAACCAATCGTCATTCCCCAAGGTGCCCCGAAACCTGTGTCGCGTAGCAGCCAAAGCAATGACCAAAAACGCACCCAAGCACCCTAGGAAAAAAGACACCAAGCTATGATGAATCAATGATAACCTTTACCAGACGATGACCATTATCCCTCAAATATGAAATAGGAAAAGGGGCAATTAGTTAAAAAAATAAAAAATATCACCATCATCCTGATGACAGCACCTCCATTCTTGAGCTCTCCCTTTGCTCAGGGAGCAGAGAAGGGGGTAGATCCAGGATTTTGGGAATCTATTCCTGTAGAAAAGAGATGGCATTTCTTCCCTCCACAGCCTCCGGGAAACCTTGAAACCTAAAATTTGAGCACCTCTGGACATTTGTGAGAATCGAATTTCTCATCAAGTTTTTGAAATGCCGTCTTCCAACTTCTTGTGCTTTTGATCCACGTACTCGCGGACATCCAGAATTGAAGCGTGGTCTTTTTTCTAACTTTGTCAGTCCTCTCTTTGTGACTTTCTGGTCTTCATGGAGTTGATTAAACAGCAAATACATTTTGATTATGCGTTCAGAAAGTCTCTACAATTTTTGTTATACCCTTGTTCATCTCCATTCTGAATCATCATGGTGTTTCGTCCGAGCTAGCATCCTCCGAGGCCGAAGGGGTGGGGTGCACATTTCCATGCCTCGTCTGCTCAAGCTTGGGCATCTTTTGTTTTGCCGATAAAAGAGATGTATTACATTTTCAACAAATGGGTAAACTGTCAAGATACCTAAAAAGTGTCAAATGTATAAAGTTCGATGACACTAAGCAGACGAGTCATGTTAGAGCTTCGCCATTGCCGGAAATACCATCAACAATCTTTTGACAAGCAATCTATGTTGTGTCAGTCTGTTCATGTCAAAGTTGGTTTGGTGTTTGTAGCTTTAATGGTTCAAGAGAAGTTGCGAATCCATTCAAGCCTATGGTGCTTTTATGCACATTTAAGACCGTTATAGTTCAACAAGTATACATGGTATCAAAAAGCTGTATACAAGCAACCTATTCCAGACTGGCCTGCGAGTTCCACAGTTTGCATAGCGTTTCTCGCTTAAACAGTTAAAGACTAGTTCACTGCATAGTTTTCCCATTCAAGTCTACGGCCAATGAAATGCATTGGGATTTATGCAAATATGGTTGTAGTGTGAAAAGTATCAGTAGTATCAGAAAGTGGGGTTTTTTCAAGCACACTGACCAATGGTTTAACGGTTTTGGCGCTAAAAGGTTCCAGCGGAATAATAATAACTGAACAGTTTATAAAGTGGTGCTTTTTTTCAGCAAGCACACTTTACAAAATAAAAATGATGCAGAAGGTGTGTATAGAGTAGCAAGGCCAAACCTCACCAAAAATATTAAATCAACCCATCCCATGGTCTTTTGTTTTGCTCAGAGCTCCATCAAACCCTGACCACCTCTCCTGATCCGTCTGCCCACATCCCTTGACTCACTTGAACTCAGCGGTGAGGAGGTTGAAGCCATTGTAGAGATGTCCCTCAGATGACACCCTCTTCAGGTAGGAGTAGCTGTCCTGGCTCTGATCTGCCAGGAAATTGGACACCAGGAACCCTACAACACATGGAATCAACATTATTCTTACATTCACACTAAATGCACAGAGAGGTGACAGAGCATTTAGGCAGGCCCCTGGACATAGCAGAAGTAGATTCATCAGTTGGCTGGCTATTTGGTTTTGTAACCACAGACAGAGTTATACTATCCAATATGATCGACACAACACCGCTTATTGGTCCAGGTCTCTTTTGAAAACAAGAATAACCTGGTTAAATAAAAGGTTAAATGGAGGACATTTGAGATGACCTATGTTACATAGGTCTTGGACTGAGTGACGTTCGAGATAGTTTCCATGTTACGTAGTACTGTGAGTTAGCTGTTAGGAGGACAGGCTACTACCCAAGATGGGGGAACAGCACTACAACAATGAAGTGTGTCAGGAAAGTGTGTCATTTCCATCCATCCATTCGACCATTCCAGCTCCATGTTAGCTGCAGCTTCCTAGGAAAAAAGCTTTGAAGAATGAAATATTAACACAACAGTGCATTCAGAGAGTATTCAGACCCCTTGACGTTTTTCCACGTTGTTACGTTAGTCTTATTCTAAAATGGATTAAATTGTTTTTTTTTTCTTTCAATCCTCACACAATACCCCATAATGACTAAGCAAAAACAGGTTTAGATATTTTCTCAAATTTATTACAAATAAAAAACAGAAATATCACATTTACATAAGTATTCAGACCCTTTACTCAGTACTTTGTTGAAGCACCTTAGGCAGCGATTACAGCCTCAAGTCTTCTTGGGTATGATGCTACAAGCTTAGCACACCTGTATTTGGGGAGTTTCTCCCATTCTTCTCTGCAGATCCTCTTGAGCTCTGTCAGGTTGGTTGGGGAGCATCACCGCACAGTTATTTTCAGGTCTCTCCAGAGATATGTTTGATTGGGTTCAAGTCCAGGCTCTGGCTGGGCCACTCAAGGACATTCAGAAACTGGTTGTCCTTCTGGAAGGTTCTCCCATCTCCACAGAGGAACTCTGGAGCTCTGTCAGAGTGACCATCGGGTTCTTGGTCACCTCCCTGACCAAGGCCCTCCTACACAGATTGCTCAGTTTGCCCGTGCGGCCAGCTCTAGGAAGAGTCTTGGTGGTTCCAACTTCTTCTATTTAAGAATGATGGAGGCCACTGTGTTCTTGGGGACCTTCAATACTGAAGACATTTTTTGGTACCCTTCCCCAGATCTGTGCCTCAACACAATCTACAGACAATTCCTTTAGACCACATGGCTTGGTTTTTGCTCTGACATTCATTGTCAACTGCGGGACCTTATATAGACAGGTGTGTGCCTTTCCAAATCATGTCCAATCAATTGAATTGACCACAGCTGAACTACAATCAAGTTGCAAAACATCTCAAGGATGATCGATGGAAACCGGATACACCGCAGCTCAATTTAAAAGTCTCATAACAAAGAGTCTGAATACTTATATAAATAAGGTATCTTTTTTATTTAATACATTTGCAAAAATTTCAAAAAACATGTTTATATATTGTCGTTATGGGGTATTGTGTGTAGATTGGTGAGGAAAATAACTAATTGTATTAATTTTAGAATAATGCAATCAGGTAACAAAATGGGGAAGGGAAGTGGTCTGAACACTTTGAATATCAATACACTGCCCCATAAAAATGTACATATCGGACTGCTCAATGTGTATATTCTCGTCCAAGTTGGTCCTCACCTCTTCCTTGTGCGTCTGGATTGGGCCTTCCCTCCAGGTAATTGGTCAGTGCGGCCAGCTTGCCCCTCTTGTTAATCCCCAGCCATGATCCTCCTTCCTTCCCCTCCTCCAGGTCCAGCCCTGACAACACACAATCACATCACACTCCATGTCCGTCACAAAACACATACATTCATTTTATTCCCATTGTAACACCTCTGTCTGAAAATAGAACAGTTATAGGCCTAACTGACCAGTGAGATTGATGCTATACTGAACAAAAATAAAAACGCAACATAATTAATTTCAACTATTTTACTGAGTTACGATTCATATAAAGAAATCAGTCAATTGAAATATTTATTAGGCCCTTATCTATGGATTTCATATGACTGGGCAGGGCATAGGCCCACCCACTGGTAAGCCAGCCAATCAAAATAATTTTTCTCAAAAGAGCTTTTATTACAGACAGAAACACTTCTCAGTTCCATCAGCTATCTGGGTGACTGGTCTCACACAATCCCACAGGTAAAGAATAAAGATTTGGAGGTCCTGGGCTGGTGTAGTTACAAGTGGTCTGCAGTTGAGGCCGGTTGGACATACTGCCAAATTCTCTAAAACGATGTTGGAGGAGGCTTATGGTAGAGAAACGAACATTACATTTTCTGGAAACAGCTCTGGTGGACATTCCTGCAGTCAGCATGCCATGTGCACGCTCCCCCAAACTTAAGACATCAGGTGTTGTGTGACAACATTTCACATTGGCCTTTTATTGTCGCCAGCACAAGGTGCACCTGTGTAATCATGCGGTTTAATCAGCTTCTTGATATACCACACCTGTCAGGTGGATGGATTACCTTGACAAAGGAGAAATGCTCACTAACAGGGATGTAAACAAATGTGTGCAAAGAAATTGAGAAATAAGATTTTTGTGCGAATGGAATATTTCTGGGAACTTTTATTTCAGCTCATGAAATATGGGACCAACACTTTACATGTTGCCTTTATATTTTTGTTTAATAGATTTATCATAAGCAAACTCTTGTTTTGAGTGACTGGCAGCATTATTTTCAGCAATACATGATTGCCTTTGTTGATTCACAGTGAATATATATATATATATATATTCACTGTGAATCAACAATGGCAATCATGTATTGCTGAAAATAATGCTGCCAGTCACTCAAAACAAGAGTTTGCTTATAATAAATCTATTAATTCTAGAAGAAGCACAAAGTACAAATGTTTCACCCTGCTCCAAGCCATCGCTGACTGCCTAGTTTTACTCCTTTGTGAGTTACAGAAAAAAATCCTGAAGAAGTGCATAAAAACCAAAACATTCAAGGAAGAGGCAATTTTGTACTTTATGCAGTTAAGGCTGAGCAGTGGTTTTCTGAGAAACAGACAGGCCTCTCTGCCTTGCATTCATCATCATGGGAGCCTCATTACCATGTAGAGCACGGAACTCTGAAAACGCTGAATAGATTAATTCTACTCATACATTCTGTTTGTCTGGACGCGGAGTGAAGCGATGCCCTTACACGACTCATAGGGAATACGACTAGCAGTGGAGCGTTAAGAGATATATAGATCATTTTATTACAACCAGTGTGACTTGCTAGTCGCTTACCATTTTGCACTTGTATTGCACTTGGAAGAAATGAACCCACTGAAGAATGAATACCAAGTTATTAATACTTATACTGTACGAAAACTTGAATAAACTTCTGGAGGCAAAGGGCCATTCGATACAGGCGGTTCATCTAGACCTAAACTGTGACTTAAACACTGAGATAGGCTGTGTGTGTTTCTATGAGAGAGGGGGGGGTAACTAAGGGAAGCATGTGCAGAGGCAAGATGGTAAGTCTACACTTCCACCTCATTAATACAGGCGCACTGAGACAGCCAGGGAACAGAGGAGAGGTACTTTGCTGCAGAGAAACCCAGCCAAGGCCTGAACCCAATAGGGACCGGTAGAGATGCAGCTGCTGGAATCCCAGCGCTTATTCTCCCAGGATGATGGTAGAGCCGACAAACATGAAGACAGTCAGTGCTACTAGGCGTGTGCTGTCCTTGAAAAAGTTTTCAAAAGTCCTCAGCTCTGCTCTCCCCGTGAGGCATAGATGAATAAATTGGCAATAAAACATCAACACATTGTTTGGCTGTAAGATCAGGCCGAGATTGACTTGTGTGGACTCACTCAAACATCAACACGATCCATCACCTTCAACCAGAAGCCAACCACCGTCCCTCCACCCACACACCAGATAAGAGGCTCACTGGCCACACTCATTCATTTCTGCCACACCACATAGAAACAGCCGTCAGTTGCATGGCTGCTACTCAAGCCAGTGTAACAGATTTTTTTTAAATAAATAGTTGACTCAGAAATACTATAAAAAGGCTGTTGAACAAAACAACTTCCTAGTCTGCTGTGAGAGGGAGAGGAAATGAAAGGAATCACTCAGAAACAGAGGAGAAGCAATGCTCTATGACAGGACGCTTATTGTAATCCCCCTTCTTAGCCTTACACCCGGTTCACTTTTTAAACAGCCTGAACACTCAGAGATGCATTTGTCAGTCATGACCGCAGTCAAATACCACGTGACCATTGAGTCACGGTAATCTCTTACAACCTCTGGACATGTATTGGGAGTACCCTAACCACCACCAGGTTGTTAAATGGCCTGGTACTCAGGGCTCTATTGTTCCTCTAACCACTCTGACATCAATAGAAATACAATTGAAAATCACATCAGCAAAACAGTATCATGCTTTTAAAACTCAGTTAGGCTACAGGTTTTGACCTCACTGTGATGATCAATTTAAAGAAAGAAGTTCAACAATGGGTTGAAACTGGACGTTGTTTCAAAGCCAAACAATGAAATGGACAGCGCTTTCTCAGGTGATGATTAAGTCAAAGCATTTCAAATGTTGCACGTGAAACACCCATAAGCATATTAGCGCTCATACATAGGCCTATATATATATATATATGAGCCTAAGTCCTCCCACCACAAAAAAAAAACAGAACAAACAAAAAAGATAAGATTGTCTTTGGTACATAATTGGTCTAGCCAATACTCCAAAATTAAACAAATTCTATGAATCACCGTTAAGTGTAGACTGTATAATTATGTATACTGGAGGGACTGGTTACCTTATGCTACGCTCCAAACTTTCTATCCATGAGTCTGGGAGAGAATGTTAAGACCTAGGAGATCAAATCACATTTTATTTGTCTCTTGACATGGAAACCAATATCAGGCTCATGAATGCATTCTTGCCGAGTTGAAATGAAATGGGTTGTGGTGAAATAAAAGGCTCTCAGAGAAAGACTAAATTCTCTCTGTCGCCCCACAGTGTGGTTCTGCCACTTCAACGTCAAGTGCAGATACTTACCGCTGAGGATTTCGCTGTTGTTCGCCCAAAAGTCTGCAGCTTTGGTTGGCCTGTTGTAGAACTCATCTCTGTTTGCGGCCAAAATTAGCCTGAGGGAAAAAGAGAAAGAGAGAGGACTAGAGTTATGAGGGAGACCATGGTAAACCGCTTAAGGTAATGTACTTTAGCGCCATAACCTAGTGGTGGTATCCATATTGACATATTATTATGTTTGGGGTCGCATCTCTTTAAATCGAAGAGACTGAGCCCTGGCAGTGTCTTCAGCGGCCCAAATCGCACCCTATATACACATATATATAGCTCACTACTTTATACCAGGGCCCATAGCACTCTGGTCCAAAGTTGTGCATTATAAACGGAATAAGATGAAGTAACCTGTGCTCATTTGCCAGGCTGCATTCTGCACCAATGAGTGAATCAAGGCGTCAGTATGCCTCAGTTAGGCAGGCGCCTAGCCGAACTTGGCTGTGCTCGCATACTCCATGAAAAGACCGTCGCTTGGGGGGGGGGGGCGAACAGCTGAAAAAAACCCTCACCGAAGTCCAAAACGACCCCCCCCAAAAAAATGATAGAGTGTCATAATATAGGCAGGAACTCTATATATACACTGAACTGTTTTGGCTGGGAAGCATGCGGACGCCTGAGGTGTGACAGAGGAAATAAAGAGCTGTGCAGTACCTTGCTGCAGACCTGACTGAGCTGAGCTCCTGACTGAGGTTGCATGTTCCCTAATTGTCTGTGTGTGCACTATTCCTCCCCTCAGGACACGGCAAGGTTTGGCACCGCACCCCGTTCCCCATCAGCTGCAGCAGCAGGAGAAAGCTGATGTGCTGTCACGATCCAACACCATGCTTGTATCCCAAATGGCACCCTATTCCCTATGTAGTGCACTACTTTCGACCAGAGCCCATGGGAACCGGTCAAAAGTAGTGCACTATATAGGAAATATGGTGCCATTTGGTATGCACATCCATACCTCTGCCTCTCCATGTGACTTGATTACCTTAACGCAATAACATTACAACCCCTGCCGACTTTCTCCACCCAGCTTGGACTGCTGCACAGTGTGCATAGACAGATCACAAGAGATGGGCTTTTCCAGACCCCGCCCCACCGCAAACATCACATCAAATCCATAATACAACAGCAGGCAAAAAAACAAACACATTTTCTCATCCTTCAGAGTTCCAAAAGGGCCATGTCAGAGAGAGGCTGAGGCTTCTAAAGGCCAGGGGAGGTGCAAGTATCAGATTGATCCAGTGCAGCGGATGGAGACAGAATAAATTTGCAGCTTTCTCCTGACAGCCCTCTAAAGCCAAATCAGCTCCAATGGCAGCTCTCTTAAATCAGACTAACATTTCGACAACGTTAAATATTACGACAAGTCTGGCCACAGAATTCAATGCTCAATCAGACCAACGTTTGGACAAAGACGTTAACGTTAAGGCCAAGTCTTCGGGTATAGAAACCCCTCCTCACAATCAGCCTGGATTGTAGACTATCCATGTACATTTCTCACACAAAGGGGAGCAAGAATGACATGATCCCCCACCCCTCCTCTCCCCCATATCAGCTCTCCTACACACTCAGCTCAGTTGACCATCTCTCCATTCCACAGACTGGATAGACATTAGCTCATTATGAGAATGAATTGGTCTTGAATTGTTTGCCAACGCCAGTGATTTGAGCAGTTAGAACGGGTGTTTTAATCTCCACTGTTATGTTGCTCGCCCCACAGTCTCTCCAACAGAGAGAACACGATATTGAAGATGGGGAAGGGAAGGACATCCTTTGATGAGGATCCATAGGATCAGAAGAAAATAGTCTTAAAAAAGAAGACCTGTCAGACAGCACACATTGGAGGAAGGAGCTCAGTGAACAGGAACTGTTCCATAGGCTAGACTAGCCTCTATGAAAAAGATTGGTATGAGGCTCACAAGTTAAACATGAGCATTTAACTGAAAGTGAAACCTAGGCCTTACACATTGCCAGCACCACTCCCACCTACTGCAATTTTCAGTAGTTATCCCATAACAAATGGGCCTTAATGTGCCACTCATCACACTGACAGACTATCACTGCTGTAGCTAATGCTGCATTTGACATTAATCTCTGGCGACTTTTTACTAGCACTGCACAACTGTCACTTATTTAGCAAGGCAACAGTGCATGACTTAGTGACTTCACATTAATGTTCAGCTACTGTCCAATGAATCATCAGCCAGCCCAGCACGAACGCACACACACCACCACACACACGAATGTGGGGTTTTTCCTCCCAGTTTGGCTGCCCTATACGAATAGGCAACTGAAGCTGTCGTAGATCCGTGGCGTTGGGAGAGAGGTGGGCTCGCAGTGGGACCCGTGGGCCCTAAGTGATGAGGTTTGCAGTAGTACCCTATATTGAATGTCACAGGGAACACCATTAAGTTCCCTGTGAAACTTAGTCTCTCTTGACTTGTTTTGTTCTGGCTCTACAAGACAATGTAGGGTCAATGTATTTATACAACATGTGTTGGCCTATAATATAATATAACCTACAGTTGTAACCAGGGCTCTAAATTAAAATTGCATTGGTAGCACTGGTGTTTAACTTTGTCCCCAAAAAATTATCGATTAGAGCCCTCAGAAAGTATTCATACCTAGGGCTGTTGTGGTGACTGTATTACCGTCACATCACAGTCATGACCGCAGTCAAATTCCACGTGACCATTGAGTCACGGTAATCTCTTACACCCTCTGGACATGTATTGGGAGTACCCTAACCACCACCAGGTTGTTAAATGGCCTGGTACTCAGGGCTCTATTGTTCCTCTAACCACTCTGACATCAATACAAATACAATTGAAAATCACATCAGCAAAACAGTATCATGCTTTTAAAACTCAGTTCAAATCAAATCAAATTCAAATCTAATTTTATTTGTCACATACACATGGTTAGCAGATGTTAATGCGAGTGTAGCGAAATGCTTGTGCTTCTAGTTCCGACAATGCAGTAATAACCAACAAGTAATCTAACTAACAATTCCTAAACTACTGTCTTATACACAGTGTAAGGGGATAAAGAATATGTACATAAGGATATATGAATGAGTGATGGTACAGAGCAGCATAGGCAAGATACAGTAGATGGTATCGAGTACAGTATATACATATGAGATGAGTATGTAAACAAAGTGGCATAGTTAAAGTGGCTAGTGATACATGTATTACATAAGGATGCAGTCGATGATATAGAGTACAGTATATACGTATGCACATGAGATGAATAATGTAGGGTAAGTAACATTATATAAGGTAGCATTGTTTACAGTGGCTAGTGATATATTTACATCATTTCCCATTATTAAAGTGGCTGGAGTTGAGTCAGTGTCAGTGTGTTGGCAGCAGCCACTCAATGTTAGTGGTGGCTGTTTAACAGTCTGATGGCCTTGAGATAGAAGCTGTTTTTCAGTCTCTCGGTCCCAGCTTTGATGCACCTGTACTGACCTCGCCGTCTGGATGATAGCGGGATGAACAGGCAGTGGCTCGGGTGGTTGATGTCCTTGATGATCTTTATGGCCTTCCTGTAACATCGGGTGGTGTAGGTGTCCTGGAGGGCAGGTAGTTTGCCCCCGGTGATGCGTTGCGCAGACCTCACTACCCTCTGGAGAGCCTCACTACCCTCTGGAGAGCCTTACGGTTGAGGGCGGAGCAGTTGCCGTACCAGGCGGTGATACAGCCCGCCAGGATGCTCTCGATTGTGCATCTGTAGAAGTTTGTGAGTGCTTTTGGTGACAAGCCGAATTTCTTCAGCCTCCTGAGGTTGAAGAGGCGCTGTTAGGCTACACTTTTTGACCTCACTGTGACGATCAATTTAAAGAAAGAAGTTCAACAATGGGTTGAAACTGGATGTTGTTTCAAAGCCAAAAAATGAAAATGGACAGGGCTTAAGGTGATGATTAAGTCAAAGCATTTCAAATGTTGCACATGAAACATATTAGCGCTCATGTACCGGCCTATATTTGAGCCTAAGTCCTCCCACCCCCAAAAAACAGAATCCATTTTTGTTGGATTGTGTCGTTATTCAATACATAGCCCACTGCATATTATGCATGGCAGAAAAACAAAAAAGATAAGATTGTCTTTGGTACATAATTGGTCTAGCCAATACTCCAAAATTAACAAATGCTAGTAATCACGTGCCGAATACAGTGAAATGCTTACTTACAAGCCCTTAACCAACAATGCAGTTAAGAAAATTAAGATTTAACCTGTTGATGCTCTGGGGGCGCTATTTCATTTTTGGATGAAAAACGTTCCCGTTTTAAACAAGATATTTTGTCACAAAAAGATGCTCGACTATGCATATAATTGATAGCTTTCGAAAGAAAACACTCTGACGTGTCCAGAACTACCAAGATATTTTCTGTGCGTGCCCTAGAACGTGAGCTTCAGGCAAAACCAAGATGAGACGGCATCCAGGAAATGAGCAGGATTTTTGAGGCTCTGTTTTCCATTGTCTCCTTATATGGCTGTGAATGCGAGAGGAATGAGCCTGCCCTTTCTGTCGTTTCCCCAAGGTGTCTGCAGCATTGTGACGTATTTGTAGGCAGATCATTGGAAGATTGACCATAAGAGACCACATTTACCAGGTGTCCGCCCGGTGTCCTGCGCCGAAATTGGTGCGCAAAAGGCAGCTGCCAGTATTTTTCCATGGGATACAGAGAGGAAAGCAAGCTTCCACGAACTGCATATCAATGAAGAGATATGTGAAAAAAACACCTTGAGGACTGATTCCAAACAACGTTTGCCATGTTTCGGTCGATATTATGTAGTTAATTCGGAAAAAGTTTTACGTTGTAGGTGACTGAATTTTCGGTTCGTTTCGGTAGCCAGACGCAATGTAGAAAACGGAACGATTTCTCCTACACACAGACGCTTTCAGGAAAAACTGCGCATTTGGTATGTAACTGAGAGTCTCCTCATTGAAAACATCAGAAGCTCTTCAAAGGTAAATGATTTTATTTATTTGGTTATCTGGTTTTTGTGAAAATGTTGCGTGCTAAATGCTACTCAAAATGCTATGCTAGCTTTGCATACTCTTACACAAATTAGTCAATTTCTATGGTTCAAAAGCATATTTTGAAAATCTGAGATGACAGTGTTGTTAAGAAAAGGCTAAGCTTGAGAGCAGACGCATTATTTTCATTTTATTTGCGATTTTCAGAAATCGTTAACATTGCGTTATGCTAATGAGCCTGAGGCTTTAGTCACGATCCCGGATCCGGGATGGGGAGTTCCAAGAGGTTAAAGAAAACAAATATTTAATAAATAAAGTTAAAAAAAATCAAATAAAAAAGAGCAACAATAAAATAACAATAACTTGGCTATATACAGGGGTACTGGTACCAAGTCAATATGCGGGGGTACAGACTAGTCGAGCAAATATGTACATGTAGGTAGGAGTAAAGTAATAATAGATAATAAACAGCAAGTAACAGCAGCGTAAAACAAAAGGGTGTATGTGTGTGTGGGGGGGTGCAATGCAAATAGTCCGGGTAGCCATTTCATTAGCTGTTCAGCAGTTTTATGGCTTGGGGTATAAACTGTTAAGAAACCTTATGGTCCTAGACTTGGCGCTGCAGTACCCCAATATAGTTGGTTCATATTTCAGCCTGCGTGTCCTGATCGTGTCAGATGTGGGTGGACAAAAATCAACATGCGCACACGGACGTACGTGCGCGTCTCGTCAGCATGTAAAGTGTTGAAAGTTTCCAAGAGCGAAGTGGTCTCCATCATTAGGAAAAATATGGAACCACCCAGACTTTGCCTAGAGCTGGCTGTCAGAACGAACTCATCAACCAGGCAAGGACTTTGGTCTGGGAGGTGACCAAGAACCCAATGACCAATCTGAGTTCCTCTCTACAGCACTACACCAATCTGGGCTTTTGGGAGAGTGGCCTGACAGAAGCCAATACTGAGAAAAATGCACAACAGCATGCTTGGAATTTGCCAAAAGGCTTGTGAAAGACAAAACATAAGGTTATTATTTTCAGATTATTTGGCCTGAATGCAAAGCGCTATGTCTAAAGAAAACCAAGCACAGCTCATCACCCGTCTAACACTATCCCTACCGTGAAGCATGGTGGTGGCAACACCATGCTATGGGGATGCTTACAGCGGCAGGGACTGGAAAATGTTTTCACTTATGTGGTATTGTGTGTAGATGGGTGAGAAAACAGCAACAATTTAATCAATTTAGAATTTAGGCTGTAACAACAAAATAAGGGGTATGAATACTTCCTGAAGGCACTGTAGCCTATATGAATTCTCGCTACTTCTGAAGCACATGTTGTCCCCTAGAAATTAATATAGAACCCTGTAAATACATGTGTTAATTATAAAAAGCAAAAATGTTGATACAAATAACAGTCATTGAAATAAAATTAAAAGTAATTTGTGGAATATTAATTAGGTTTCGACATTATGTTAAAGCACTATTTTCCTACAAACATGCAGTACATTGAAAAATGTACAATGTCTCTTCAAGAGCGTAACGTTTGTGTAGACAACT
Organism: Oncorhynchus masou masou; assembly: GCF_036934945.1. Taxonomy (NCBI): domain Eukaryota; kingdom Metazoa; phylum Chordata; class Actinopteri; order Salmoniformes; family Salmonidae; genus Oncorhynchus; species Oncorhynchus masou. The sequence continues at coordinate 37,074,355 of NC_088212.1, forward strand.
AGCTAATGAGGTAAAAAAAAACATGACTGAACAAAGTGTAAAACAAAATGGTTAAAGGCCCGCAACGTGGTTTAGGAATGTAAAATGCGGCAACCCAATAATCCTCAACAGGGAGACAAAAACAATGCGCTGGTTAATATTGGTCAGATCATTTGAAAGGTTTGTGCTAGAAATAAACAGTAGCAATGGGGCAAACATGACACTAATCAATCTGCGCTCAGGAAACAACAGCACAGCCTTATCATTACAACAATTATTCTAAAAAATAAATACAAATATTGTCACTGGTGCTCACAAATTATAACTGCAGGTCACACAGAAAAATATTTTGTTGCATATGTGACCCAATTGACCACACTTTAGAGCCCTGGTTGGAACAGTATCTAACCTGAGATAACAGCAATATCCAGTTAGGTATACACACTGTTCCCAGATAATGATATGCATTCATTAGACACACAGAACATGCACCGCGCATGTTTGTGTTCCACGACGTCCCTCGTCAGAGCAAACTACCTGAGACGTATTAGTTGCCATGACAGGGTCACCGGTCAAAGCGATTAAATAGTTCCACTGAGAGAGGAATTTATTCGCGGAGTACGGAACAGAAATGAGTCACTGAACTATAATGACATACGTAATAATTGTATCCTTTCTTCTGGGCCTTCACGGCAGACAGCGTCTCCCATGAATCTTGTTCAGAGGGAGGTGGATTCTTTAAGATTTTTTTTTACCTAATCGGGGTCAACCTCTGTGCATCAAAGGCTAATGACGCAAAGCCGGTTGCGGTGAGACGTGTGCCCCAAGAGTCTATGACGCGGTCCCCGAAACAAAGCAGGCACTAATGATTTTAAACAGGAAAGAGCAGAACATCCATCTGTTTATCCATCTGAGCCTATGGGAATCACGAGGAGAGAAACAACAAGAAAACCAACAGGGTACAGCCATGCAGAGAGTGTGATTGTAGAGAATGATTACACAATTTATTAATGTCAATTATTCCTTACTTACAAAAAAAGGGTATACGTTTGACAAAGTCAAAAGGAATGCTAAGCTAATATTTCAGCAAGATACCTCCCATCGATGAGTCTCATATTGCAAGGGAAAGTGCTAATCATGATGGTGACGCAACACATAGACCTAATTGGAATTCAAAACCGAACATAGTTGTCAGGCAGGTCTGTTGGGGGCATTGGGTGCATGGAAGAAAACCAGTCACTCAAGATGAATTTAGCATTCTTGCATTATTTTGCCATTCCCCTCACTGACATAACCTACATGCACTAATTCAACCACAAGGATGCTAGGCCTATAAGTTACACGTATCCTGTGGGTCCAGAGTGAGTCATTGTTAACACACCACCACTGTGATTGCCTTAGGCTAGGACAGTCTCCCAGAGGCAAAGGCAGAGATAGACCCTGGCCAGGTAGAGAGAGCTCCACAGATCCCAAGGGATTATTATAAATAGGCCTTTAAATTACATTGACTGCTCCTCTACCATTGGCCTTCAAGGACATTCACTGAGATAAATCAGCAGTGACTGTAGTAAAGGTTAGCCGATGGTAGCCCTAGATGGTGTTCCGCAGAGCTTTAGACCAACATGGAAGGCTTTGAATTTGTCTGCATCCAAACTGAATTGTTCCGTTTCATTGAAATTGTGAAGTGAAATGGAGCAATTCAATTTGGATTCAGGCTAGCTTTGAAGACCTCCAGTGAGACAGCACCACAGATTCTCTAGGGTTCTTATCATTGCTACTCTGCTTTGGGTGCTACATCAGATTGGAGATGCTACACTTCAGCACTAGCCTAACGCATCTTCGAGGGAGCATGGTATAATAATTGGAGAGGAAAAATGTATCAAGAGATGGGAAGAATGTCCCCTGCAGCTAACTCAACACTACGATTCCTTTTTTAAATTCAATTTGAGCTCAACATCTGGAGGTGTTTAAACCACCGTCTGAATAAAGTTACGAGGTCAAATGAGAGCAGTACAGACTAGGCAATATGGAAAAAGTGTGGTAATTTATAAAATGGGTGGGCCTAATCCTGATTGGTTAAAAGAGCATTTCAGCCGGTGACTATTCCACAAGTTACCACCAGCTAAATCTCTGTTCCATCTGACTGAGCAATCCACTGTCTCAGTCCATCCAGGCAATTTATAAACTTGATCTCCACTATAAAAAGCATAGAGACACTATCACCCATTTCATTTAGAGTAACATTTAGTTTTCAACAGCGGAGATTTGTATAAACCTTACGGTCTGTCTCTGACATTTGCAACATTGTTTCAATATTCAAAACTGTCCCATAGTAATGAATGTGTAGGGGACGAGAGAGAGGAATCAAATCAAAAAACAAATAAAATTTTATTAGTCACATTCGCCAAATACAACACCTTACAGTGAAATGCTTACTTACTAGCCCCTAACCAACAATGCATTTAAAAAACATATATGGATAAGAATAAGAGATAGAAGTAACAAGTAATTAAAAGAGCAGCAGTAAAATAATAATATTGATACTTTTTACAGGGCGGTACCGATACAGAGTCAGTGTGCGGGGGAACCGGTTAGTTGAGGTAGTATGTACATGTAGGTAGTTATTAAAGTGACTATGCATAGAAGACAAAAGAGGGTAGCAGTGGTGTAAAAAGGGAGTGAGTGGGGGGAGGGGGGGGTAGCCATTTGACTAGATGTTCAGGAGTCTTATGGCTTGGGGGTAGAAACTGTTTAGAAGCCTCTTGGACCTAGACTTGGCACTCAGGTACCGCTTGCTGTGCGGTATTAGAGAGAACAGTCTGACTCGGGTGGCTGGTCTTTGACAATTTGTAGGGCCTTCCTCTGACACTGCCTGGTATAGAGGTGCTGGATGGCAGGAAGCTTGGCCCCAGTGACGTACTGCGCCATGCGCACTACCCTCTGTAGTGCCTTGCGGTCGGAGGCCGAGCAGTTGCCATACCAGGCAGTGATGCAACCCATCAGGATGCTCTTGATTGTGCAGCTGAAGAACATTTTCAGTCTCCTGAGGGGAAATAGGTTTTGTCGTGCCCTCTTCATGACTGCCTTGGTGTGCTTGGACCATGATAGTTTGTTGCTCTCAACTTGCTCCACTGCAGCCCCATCGATGAGAATGGGCACGTGCTCGGTTCTCTATGTCCTGTAGTCCACAATCATCTCTTTTGTCTTCATCACGTTGAGAGAGAGGTTGTTGTCCTGGCACCATATGGCCAGGTCTCTGACCTCCTCCCTATAGGCTGCCTCGTTGTTGTCGGTGATCAGCCTACCACTTGTGTCATCGGCAGATGTAATTATGGTGTTGGAGTCGTGCTTGGCCATGCAGTCATGAGTGCAGTCATGAGTGAACAGGGAGTTATTGGTGAGCTTTGAGGCCACTATGGTGTTGAATGCTGAGCTGTAGTCAACAAACAGCATTCTCATGTAGGTGTTCCTTTTGTTCTGGAGGGAAAGGGCAGTGTGGAGTGCAATAGAGATTGCATAATCTGTGGATATGTATGGGACGGTATGCAAATTGGAGTGGGTCTAGGGTTTCTGGGATGATAGTGTTGATGTGAGCCCTGACCAGCCTTTCAAAGCCCTTCATGGTTACAGATGTGAGTGCTACGGGTCAGTAGTCGTTTAGGCAGGTTACCTTAGTGTTCTTTGGCACAGGGACTATGGTGGCCTGCTTAAAGCATGTTGGTATTACAGAATCGGACAAGGAAAGGTTGAAAATGTCAGTGAAGACACTTGCCAAGTTGGTCAGCATATGCTCGCAGAACACGTCCTGGTAATCTGGCCCTGTGGCCTTGTGAATGTTGACCTGTTTAAAGGTCTTACTCACATTGGCTACGACAGAGCGTGATCACACAGTCATCCGGAACAGCTGGTGCTCTCATGCATGTCTCAGAGTCATTTGCCTCGAAGCGAGCATAGAAGTATTAGCTCGTCTGGTATGCTCATGTCACTAGGCAGCTCTCGGCTGTGCTTCTTTTTGTAGTCTAATGGTTTGCAAGCCCTGCCACATCCGACGAGCGTCAGAGCAGGTGTAGTACGATTCGATATTAGTCCTATATTGACGCTTTGCCTGTTTGATGGTTTGTCAGAGGGCATAGCGGGATTTCTTATAAGCTTCCTTGAAAGCGGCTGCTCTAGCCTATAGCTCAGTGTGAATGCTGCTTGTAATCCATGGCTTCTGGTTGTGGTATGTACGTACAGTCACTGTGGGGACAAAGTCATCATCGATGCACTTATTGATGAGGCCAGTGACTGATGTGGTGTACTCCTCAATGCCATCGGAGGAATCCCGGAACATATTCTAGTCTGTGCTAGCAAAACAATCCTGTAGCTTAGCATCTGCTTCCTCTGACCACTTTTTTATTGATCTAGCCACTGGCGCTTCCTGCTTTAATTCTTCCTTTTAAGCAGGAATTAGGATAGAATTATGGTCAGATTTGCCAAATGGAGGGCGAGAGAGAGCGCTTTGCATGAGTCTCTGTGTGTGTAGTATAGTTGGTCCAGAGTTATTTTTCCTCTGGTTGCACATTTAACATGCTGATAGAATTTTGGTAAACGGATTTAAGTTTTCCTGCATTAAAGTCCCCAGCTACGAGGAACGCCACCTCTGGGTGAGCCTTTTCTTGTTTGCTTATGGTGGAATACAGCTCATTCAATGCTGTGTTAGTGCCAGCCTCTGACTGGTGGTATGTAAACCGCTACAAAGAATACAGATGAAAACCCTCTCGGTAGGTTGTGTGGTCTACAGCTTATCATGAGATACTCTACCTCTGGCGAGCAATAGCTCGAGACTTCCTTAGATATCGTGCACCAGCTGTCATTTACAAAAATACATAGTCCGCCGCCCCTTGTCATACCCGATGCCGCTGTTCTATCCTGCCGGTACATCGTATAACCAGCCAGCTGTATGTTGATATTGTCGTTCAGCCACGACTCCGTGAAGCATAAAATGTTACAGTTTTTAATGTCTGGTTGGTAGCTTAATCTTCCGTGGAACTCGTCAATTTTATTCTCCAAAGACTGCACGTTTGCGAGCAGAATGGATGGAAGTGCGGGATTATTTGATTGCCTACGAATTCTCAGGAGGCAGAATGGCCTCCTCTTCACGCAGATCACGGGGATCGGGGCCTGTTCCCGAGGAAGCAGTATATCCTTTGCTTCAGGCTCGTTAGAGTCATGAAAGAAAAAAATATATAATTCTGCTAGTCTGTGGTGAGAAATAGCAGTCCTGATGTCTAGAAGTTATTTTCGGTCATAAGAGACGATAGCGGCAACATTATGTACAAAATAAGTAAAGAAATAAGTTACAAACACCGCAAATAAACAAACAAAAAAACACAATCGGCTGGGGGCATGTAAAATGTCTGCCTTCTTCTCCGGCAGGCATTTCTCAGCCAGTCGAAATCATGAATCAACTGGAATAATTTTATGGATATATACATAGAAATGTAAATTGAAAAAAAGTACAACGAAATGAAGTGCAGCTAGTTTGCAATCTTTCCAGCTTCAGTTTGAAGTTGTGTTGGCTAGCTTCTCTAAACAACAGTGTCCTAACGAGAGAGCACATTTTCTATGACAGGCAAAATCGTGCCTCATTAGCTTTTGTTATGGATGTATCCAAATAAACATCACTTGAAATCAGCTTAAACGAATGCAAATGCAGCTACTTTGTTGTTCGTCTGCAGTCTGCACTGTTTGACGTGACTAAGTTGGCCGTAGTTGGCTAGCTAGCAAGCGTCTCTGGCAACGGAACAAATAGAACGAACGACGAGCCGGCTTGGGTAGCAACCCTAGATTTGTTTCAGGATCATATCTTGTGGAAGGATAAACTGGTATGAATAAATTCATCAAAATAAAGTTCATGAAAATTTGTCAATCATTATTTGAAAATGTTTGTAACCCTCAACTTTGTTTTGGGCCTAACAACACCAGTGCCAATATATCCTCCTAACACCGGCTTCTCTGGCACTATTACTTAAATATAGTACAGAGGCAAGCAGAAGAGGCCTTACCTGTAGGCATTTTTGGATGCAGGCCGAGGGTCGAACTTGAAGAAGATGATACACATGTGGGTCTTAGGGGTGGGGGATGCTCTCTTACACTGGGCACGGTCAATTTCAAAACTTGGACATGTTGACAAGAGCTGGAAGAAAATGATAGTATAGTGAGAAAAGCAGTAAAGTGGGAAAAGGGGCAAGGGGGAATTGCTGCAATTGACTTCTTAAGTGTGAGAGCAGTCAGCGTCTTCACAAGACTACTCTACACTATGGCATGGTCTAGGTTCAATTTACAAAGAAGACAAACTAAATATCATACAGGATTGTGCAGGAAGCAATTTCACCTGCCACAGCTGTGCCAAGCCATAGCTACAGAAAAGTCACGTGATATGAGAATGTTCCACATCCATTACAGCTTAGCTAGTGTAAAGCCTCGGCAGAACTTTTTCAACTAACCTTCACATAACAAGAAAGTTACTTCCTCTCAACAAGCTACCGGTGTCTTCGTCTACCATCGCTAGTTGCAGGTGGAACGGAAGAATAAAAAAAATGCTTGGTTAATAAATTAAATACATTTTTGCTCCAACACCAACCTGTCCTGAGCAATACGAGAAGATCTGAAATAGACAATATGGAGGCGTACACACTGTTGGATTACCTCATGGAGTAAAAAATGTATTTCATTTAATTAATGGAGCATTTTCTAAATTCTTACATTCCTCTTGCAACTAGCGATGGGAGATGAGAAGACACTGGTAACTTCCAAGTTGAGAGGAAGTAATGTTCTCGCTACGTAAAGGTTAGTTGAAAAATTGCTGCCGTATTTTTACACAAGCTAACAATTCTGTAGCTACTGTATGCTAAGCTCCTAACCTCATCCAAGTGGTAGGCTAATCCTGGAGTATTCAATACAGGACAGCAATATTGTTGACAAGCCCTCATTTGGGAAATAATCAGAATTGGTTTTATTTTTTAAATTTTTATTTCACCTTTATTTAACCAGGTAGGCTAGTTGAGAACAAGTTCTCATTTGCAACTGCGACCTGGCCAAGATAAAGCATAGCAGTGTGAACAGACAACACAGAGTTACACATGGAGTAAACAATTAACAAGTCAATAACACAGTAGAAAAAAGGGGAGTATATATACATTGTGTGCAAAAGGCATGAGGAGGTAGGCAAATAATTACAATTTTGCAGATTAACACTGGAGTGATAAATGATCAGATGGTCATGTACAGGTAGAGATATTGGTGTGCAAAAGAGCAGAAAAGTAAATAAATAAAAACAGTATGGGGATGAGGTAGGTGAAAATGGGTGGGCTATTTACCAATAGACTATGTACAGCTGCAGCGATCATTTAGCTGCTCAGATAGCAGATGTTTGAAGTTGGTGAGGGAGATAAGTCTCCAACTTCAGGGATTTTTGCAATTCGTTCCAGTCACAGGCAGCAGAGTATTGGAACGAAAGGCGGCCAAATGAGGTGTTGGCTTTAGGGATGATCAGTGAGATGCACCTGCTGGAGCGCATGCTACGGATGGGTGTTGCCATCGTGACCAGTGAACTGAGATAAGGCGGAGCTTTACCTAGCATGGACTTGTAGATGACCTGGAGCCAGTGGGTCTGGCGACAAATATGTAGCGGGGGCCAGCCGAATAGAGCATACAAGTCGCAGTGGTGGGTGGTATAAGGTGCTTTAGTGACAAAACGGATGGCACTGTGATAAACTGCATCCAGTTTGCTGAGTAGAGTGTTGGAAGCAATTTTGTAGATGACATCGCCGAAGTCGAGGATCGGTAGGATAGTCAGTTTTACTAGGGTAAGTTTGGCGGTGTGAGTGAAGGAGGCTTTGTTGCGGAATAGAAAGCCGACTCTTGATTTGATTTTCGATTGGAGATGTTTGATATGAGTCTGGAAGGAGAGTTTACAGTCTAGCCAGACACCTAGGTACTTATAGATGTCCACATATTCAAGGTCGGAACCATCCAGGGTGGTGATGCTAGTCGGGCATGCGGGTGCAGGCAGCGATCGGTTGAAAAGCATGCATTTGGTTTTACTAGTGTTTAAGAGCAGTTGGAGGCCACGGAAGGAGTGTTGTATGGCATTGAAGATCAATTGGAGGTTAGATAGCACAGTGTCCAAGGACGGGCCGGAAGTACATAGAATGGTGTCGTCTGCGTAGAGGTGGATCAGGGAATCGCCCGCAGCAAGAGCAACATCATTGATATATACAGAGAAAAGAGTCGGCCCGAGAATTGAACCCTGTGGCACCCCCATAGAGACTGCCAGAGGACCGGACAGCATGCCCTCCGATTTGACACACTGAACTCACTGAAATATTCAACAGGACAGTTGGTAACATAGGTAAGATGTTTTAGTGTTCATCATATGTTTGTAAATTACTTCTCATCAGAATGTTATTTTTGTATAATAATGTGGCGGGGTTGTAGTATCTCTTCTATGTCAAGATTAAGTTGCTTGGGCCGGAGAGAGGGGAGAGGTTAAGCGTGTATCTCTTGGCTCCACAATGTCTGTGTGCCAGTCAGTGTGTCTCTGTGATCTTGTCAAGATAGGATGGATTTGATATATGCCTGTTGATATGGAGGATTGGTTTATGGTTCTGAGTTTGAGAAGAGAGCATAGCTGAACGATAAATTATGTCTATGCTGTCTAGCTGTGTGTTTTTTGCTATTAAAGGCTCTCAGTTGCAATGTGGAAGGGACTCTCAGAGAATTCATTGATAGACGCTGAATTGATCTGAGAGTCACAGGGTTGTGATAGAGCTCATATAATTAAAGATGGACTTTGATAACTAACTCGGACTTGTGTGTGTGTGGTTTGCTCTCATGATTTGGTAAATAGAGGAAATTTCCACGACACACTTTATTGTAATCTGAAAGAGAAGTGATTAGATTGATCAAATGATGTGAAACAATGGACTTTGACCTAACATTTGTCCTCGTCCTGAAAAAGTAAAAATACATCACAATATCAAACAATTACTCCGATCAGAATTGCATCAGAGGCCAACATGGAATAATATTTAAATATTTTTTCCATGTAGGTCTACATAAATAAAAAGGTGTGAAAGCGTAGGTGATATGCATACAAGCCTCATGTCCAAACCACGCTGACATGTGGGAGGTGCCATAAAAATGTATTTACACTTTTAATTACATAAATATAACACCAGTCATGTTCGACAAATATAATGGGATAATTAACATTAAAGTCTGTAGGCTTGATTCTGTCAACATCCTCAAGGCACGGTTCGTTCATGGTCACAAGACCGGAGTGTGAAGAACAGTGCCTGTTGCACACCGCACATCACCCACCTTGAATTTGAGGGGAGATGGTCAGCATTTAACTATTTATTTAACAGTAAAACGTATTTGTTTAAAACCTAGACGTTTTATGAAGCATGTCTTACTGTGATTCGAAGTAGCCTAGCCAAAATACGGCCATAGAAATGTTTTAGAAACACTTAATATGCCATTGAAACAAGCATTTTCCTCAATGGTTAGAGCGTTGGACTAGTAACCGGAAGGTTGCAAGTTCAAACCCCCGAGCTGACAAGGTACAAATCTGTCGTTCTGCCCCTGAACAGGCAGTTAAACCCACTGTTCCTAGGCAGTCATTGAAAATAAGAATTTGTTCTTAACTGACTTGCCTAGTTAAATAAATAAAGGTAACATATTCTATTGGTTTTCAAAACAACATTATTTTATTGTCCAGCAGCCAAAGGCATAATCCTAATCATACTAGTAACCCATGTTAGTTACGGCATCCTCAGATCTCCCTCTTTCTAAATTTCTAAAAACTATTTTAATCTGTCACATGAAACAGCTTATGCGTGCAGTGTGCTTTTGAGAAGTGTTGATTTCCACTAAATGCATTTTGGAAATATTCGCAGGTAGCCTGCAGACATGTGCGCATTGTTGCGCTTATAACATGAAGAAATAAAACTTGATCAACATTATAAGCTAAACGTTACATCAGCCTCATGGCTGGTTAGTGGCAGTGGTTGTATAATGGTTGTATGAATTTTGGATCTGTTGTCCTCGAGTCTGTTTTAAACCATAAACTTATCTGTCATCCCCGGGATTATGATAAGACGCCCTTCATTTCGAGCCCTGGGAGGGAATTATTTATTAAAGACACTAAAACGTATTTGGTTGTAGGCTAATTGTAATGTTTCAATATTTTATAGGCTACCAAGGGTATAATTTGTGTAACGTTCCAACAACTTTGTAAAGTACAAGTTAGCCAACAAACACATACAAAGTAGTCTGATCAATTCACCTAGCTTACTCGCTGTCGAATATGCATCAACTCACCATGTAGCTTATTTATTTACTTTTCTCCCTATTTCATGATATCCAATTGGTAGTTACAGTCTTGTCCCATCACTGCAACTCTCGTACGGACTCAGGAGAGGCGAAGGTCGTGAGCCGTGCATCCTCCGAAACACAACCCAGCCAAGCCGCACTTCTTCTTGACACAATGCACACTTAACCTGGAAGCCAGCCGCACCAATGTGTAGGATGAAACACGAAACACCTGGCGACTGTGTCAGCGTGCACTGTGCCCGGCCTGCCACAGAAGTCGCTAGAGCGCACACCACCGCGAACTAAGCGAGCCGTTTCACATCCGTTACACTCACTCCCCTTTTGACCTCCTCCTTTTCCGCAGCAACCAGTGATCCGGGTCAACAGCACCAATGTAACAGTAGACCGTCCCCTCGCCCATACCCGGGCGCGAACCAGGGACCCTCTGCACACATCAACAACAGTCACCCACGAAGCATCGTTACCCATCGCAAGGGGAACTACTACTTCAAGGTCTCAGAGCAAGTGACGTCACCGATTGAAACACTATATTGCGCGCACCACCGCTAACTAAGCCAGCCGTTTCACATCCGTTACATACACATATATAACATATATAACACACACATATATAGGTGTGTTATATATGTTATATATGTGTGAATGTAACGGATGTGAAACGGCTAGCTTAGTTACATATATATATACACATATAAACATTTTGGGTGGGTGGGGGGGACAACAACAAGTGACTTGAGCATTTGGATAAGTAAAAAAAATGTTTTACAAGAAGCTCAAAAAGTTAATGTCAAGCCCTGATCAGCGGATTCTTTAAAAAACTCAACTGACACACGAGGTCAGCACCTGGTGACCACTAAAGTGTGTGCAGGCTTTTGTGCTTACCCAGCACTACAGCGACACACCTGCATCAACTAATAGTTATTTATTATGAAGTGGCCTAGAGAAGCAGAACACATAGCAAGCAAGTAACCTATTATTTCTAGTTGCAAACAACATTAAGGTTAGCTTGTTAAACCAATCCTTTCTCTAATATCTATGGTTAAGCTAGCTGACTAACGCTACAATGGTTAGAAATCTGACGCTAGCTAGCTATAGTGAGCAAAAATGTCCAATCTGAGAACCAAGACAACAAAATGCCAATTATAGCCTCTTGCTTATAATGTTACCTTTAGTCAACAACTTTGATCAAACACAGATTGTAGTGAGTTAGCAAACTAGCCAGCTAGCTAAAAGCAGCAGTCTTGCTCTAGATAGCTGTCACAACAAGGACAAAACAGGCAAGTGACAACTCTTCGCTACCGGTCTGTTACGCAACACAATACAAAATAAGAATATATTACAATTAACCTGCCTGGTTAACTACTTTGAGTAAAGTAAAACGTACTCACTGTTACACTTGCTTCTGAAGATCAATCCTTTCGGTTGGCTAATAAAAAAAAATAAAAACGTATTCGCACTTTAGGGTGCAGTTGATTTAGTTTGTCAGTAGGCTGGACCGGAACTTTCAGTTCAATGTCACTGGACGAATGAGAACTCCGCTCGCCCCGTGGATGGTTCCAGAATGGCCCGGGCGTAAATCGGGTGCATCCACTCTAATGGCGACCATCGAGCAACACACACTGTGATTCGCCGATACTAATGTTGCATTCATGTCATGTCGGGAACTTGTAAATATGACGGGAAACACTTGTAAATTCGATGGGGAATATGCACTTGAACGCTTATCCAACTAGTAATTGGTAGTACAGTATGAAGAAAGGAAGAAACAACTTCTCAAATCGAAGTCCCCGATCACACCTGTTGGCGATGTCAATTGTTACGTTAGCTCGCGAATGCCACGTTCAAACCAACTGGGAACTCGGAAAAATACGAGCTCCGATTGGGCATAATCGTTTTGAATTGTCATCCAATTCGGGAACTCGGGCCTCTTTCTAGAGCCCCGACTTTCCGACCTGAATTTCACTGACGTCATGATTTGACCTCGTAAATTCCTAGTTGTTTGAACACACTGGAGTCGGAAATCCGAGCGCCGAGCATCCGAGTTCCGACCACCCAGGTGTTTTGAACTTGGATCTCGATCTGAAGTCAAGCACCACTGAAAATGGCAACAAACATGGCCGCGGTTTTGCCTGTCAATTCATTTCGGCATTAGTCAATGGTTTTTGCATTCCCTCAGCACTCCGCCAAGATGTGAACGTGGCATAACCCTGAGAAGACAGGACATTTTCCAGATTTGTCATTATTTGGAAAGTTAATGTCAGTTGTATCATTTCAATTAGTTGATATTAGCATTTTTGCCAATACATGTGTGACTGGGTAGCAACAATTTGGTCGTTTTGGTCAGTGTTTCCTATGGGGACACAATTAGTGGGAAATATGTAAAAAGGTATAAACAAAGATAATGGATAAATGAAGAGTTCACGCAGTTGTTTACATTTGGAAAGAAAATGGCCAGTTCCTGTTTACTTAAAGGTAAACTGCACCCAAAAACTATATTTTGGCATTTGTTTCATTAGTCCATTGTTGACATAGTCCCAAAATGTGTTGCTTGTCAGCACTCAAATTAAGATATGTAACTTTCAAAATACAGAAATCAGCCCCATATGATGTATTTTGCATCATATGACGCTGTATTTCAAAAGTTACATATCTTGAAAACTTGAGTGGATAGTCAAATTTAATAGTTCATTTAAACGTTTAAATTATTTGCAAGAATATCAATTTCCCTAAAAATCCTGTTTTAGATGGACACATCTGAAATCAGGCTACCCGATGGGACTTAAATAAATGCATAAAATCACCAGACAAAATAAACGTTCTACCACATGTTATTTTTGCTCAGCCTATTTGAGTACAGACATATACAATTTGGACGTGAAAACTATTTCTAAGATGCATACTTTCAGTTTTTACAAACTTACTTAACTTGTGCGTAAGAGGGAGGCTGGCACACGTGCAGATCAAATATTACACTAGAACGCAGATTAAGATGTTTACATGTCATAATAATCGTTTGATACTGTTCCATCAATCCCATTCCAGCCATTACATTGAGCCCGTCCTCCAATAGCTCTCCCCACCAGTCTCCTCTGATGTAAATGTCCAATGAAACAGAAAAATGAGGAAGTGGGATGTCTCGCTTCCTCTTCGTCTCTGGTATAAAAGCACACCTGTGGTGATAATGATGGTTTCCAGGTACTGATGGCTTCTACAGTTGTAGCTAGATGGGGTACAGCACCATCTAGTTGCGTCGGGGACAACTGTAGAATTTGAGCTAACTCTAACCCTTTTCCTAACCTTAACCTAATTCTCCTAACCTGCTACGTAAAGTAACTTCTGTCCTTAGCTGTACTCCATCTAGCCACAACCATAGAAGCTATTGAAAGCTCGGAAATCTCTGACTTCCGACTTCAGTGCGTTCAAAACCACTGGGAAATTGGGAAAAAACTAGCTCTGACTGGATCATTCAACTCAGGAACTCAGGCCTCTTTCTAGAGCTCCGACTTTCCGACCTGAACGTCACTGACGTGGTGATTTGGCCTTGTATTTTTCATAATTCCCAATTGTTTTGAACACAGTGAAATGCATACTTACGAGCCCATTCCCAACAGTGCAAAGTTAAAAAGTAAGACAAATATTTGCACAAAAAAAAGGAAATATACAAGGAGTACCAGTACCGAGTCAATGTGCAGGGGTACGAGGTAGTTGACATAATATAGTATGTACATGTGAGTAGGGGTAAAAGTGACCATTTTTTGGGCCTTCTTCTGACACGGCCTGGTATAGAGGTCCTGGATGGCAGGAAGCTCAGCCCCAGTGATGTACTGGGCCATACGCACTACCCTCTATAGCGCCTTGCGGTTGAATGCCGAGCAGTTGCCATACCAAGCGGTGATGCAGCCAGTCAAGATGCTCTCAATGATGCAGCTGTGGAACTTAAGGAACTGAGGGCCAATGCCAAAATCTTTTCACCCTCCTGAGGGGGAAGAGGTGTTGTTGTGCCCTCTTCATGACTGTGTTGGTGTGTTTGGACTGTGATAGGTCCTTAGTGATGTGGACACAGGAATTTGAAGCTCAATGTGCTCTAATTACAACCCAGTCTCTGTGAATTGGGGCGTGCCTGGCCCTCCGTTTCCTGTAGTCCACCATATACTCCTTTGTTTTGCCAGCTTTTCGGGAGAGGTTGTTGTCCTGAGACCACACTGCCAGGTCTCTCACTACTTCCCTATAGGCTGTCTCATCGTCGTTGGTGATCTGGCCTACCACCGTCGTGTCATCTCAAAACTTAATAATGGGGTTTGAGTCGTGCGCGGCCACGCAGTCGTGGGTGAGCAGCGAGTACATTAGTGGACTGAGAACGCACCCCTGATGGGCCCCCATGTTGAGGGTCGGCGTGGCAGATGTGTTGTTTCCTATCCTCACCACCTGGGGGTCCAGGATCCATTGGCAGAGGGAGGTGTTCAGTCGCAGGATCCTTAGCTTAGTGATGAGCTTGGAGGGCACTATAGAGTTGAACGCTGAGCTGTAGTCAATGAACAGTAGTCTCATGTAGGTGTTCCTTTTGTCCTGGTGGGAAAGGGCAGTGTGGAGTGCAATAGATATTGCATAATCTGTGGATGTGATAGAGCGATATGCAAATTGTTGTGGGTCTAGGGTTTCTGGGATGATGGTGTTGATGTGAGCCATGACCAGCCTTTCAAAGCACTTCATGGCTACATATGTGAGTGCTATTGGTCTATAGTCATTTAGGCAGGTTACCTTAGTGTTCTTGGGCACAGGGACGATGGTGGTCAATTTATTGTCATGCTCTCATAGGACCATCCCCCATTGAGGAGCTGAGCATAAGCCTAAACCATCCATCCACGCCTCTGGCGAACTCTACTTTGTTCCATGTCGTGTGTTTACTTAATATAGCCTACAACATCGGATGTCTATGGTAGCCAAGGCCTACCTTCATACATACACATTTTATCATGTTCAGGTGAGTTCATTTGGTCAAAGTAGGAAGCTTAGTATAAATGGCCGCATATTTGAATTTACCGCTGACATTACAAAGATAGACGGATTTTAAACCAACCACGTTGGAGATACTAAGTACGTTCACCCAATCAAAGTAAATATTTCCTCGAAGGCCCGGCGATAGGGGCGGGATTCAATCGACGTTTGTTCTGATAGTTTTGTTGTACTGACGCTGTTTGTTATTTGATAGAAGATCAGTTTGGTCAGGCAATTATTGCAATAATTTTCTCTTGAAGTAGGGTATACGATTTGTTGTTGAAACTCATTTTCTACGCTAGGATATTGAAAGTTTGCGACTTTTCACATTGCTTTTTGTTTCGGGCTTTAAATGGAGAGGGGGACAGGCTATTTACCAATATATTAACTTGCCTTAATTCCTATTAAATAAATAATGGACAGATTTTTTTTAAAGGAAGGAAACATTGCACTACAGGTTATGTTGATTTGTTCCCTCTTACCCTCCAGATATTGAGCAAATAAGTATTGGCTAAGCAAATCACTGACTACACAGTATTATTATCGGGCACCGTACGGGAATAACTGAAGCCCTGACGTTTGCTACAAATAATATTGAAAAGAGAAGAAATCATTATTCGGATTGGTTATAAATGTATATTAAGTGTTGTCGACGTTATTTGAGGTGCAATTCAAAGACGAAGAAGAAGAATAGAAGTGTCAGGTGATTTCATCAACACGAGGAACCATCTGGTGATTGCATCGCTAAGTTTACCCTGCTCCTGCGTGTTATCCATAAACTCCAGTGGAAGGGAGGAAGAGAAGGTAAGAGCCGTTATAACGTATCAATGTGCTATAATGATTTTTGGTTAAATATAAAACGTCGATTTGATAACAGTATTTTCATTTTATCAGCCGAACAAACAATCTATTATTCCTACGCAGTCGTAGGCTACACACTACGCAAACGTTTTGCAATGGTCATGGAAGGATTTGTGTGCCAGTGTGGTGGGGATTTTACGGAGTTGGTGTTTGATGGCACTCAATTGTAGACTAGTAAAATGTAAAAAAAATGCTTTCGTTTTCCTTATTAAGTGAGTGAGTGTCCATGGAAGTCTAATTTCTTCTCTTGTAATTACCCAGTATGGGAAAGGGGGCACTTGTGAGTTGCTGCTCAAATTATTTGTGAGGGGGTTGATTCCCTCTTATGTGCCTTTCATCTTGAGTCCTGAACACTCTTTATGAACACTGATAGGCCTAATATAATGAAATGCATGCGTATCGCCGTAGAGGCATTTGATGTGTTCAATTCTGTTGATGTTACTGCTGTAGAGAAAAGTGATTCAGTTGGATGGAATAGACATTTATTGGCCATGCAGTGTTGTGTGAATGAATACAAATACCTTGTGCAGTAAATCACAAGGTTGTGCTGTCGCTCTCCAGTGGCCTTTTTTTATTCAGTATTAAAATGTAGAATATTCTCATAGATTTATATATAGTGGAGTCTGAAGTTGACACCCTTAATAAAGATGAGCAATAATGATATAAAAAATAAAACAATAAAATACTAAGCTACATTATATGCTCAAACAAATGGGGACATTATTTTATATGAATACAATTGCTCAGAGAAATAGATTATATTTTAACAAGATAAAAAAAAAAAATGGTAGGCTTCCAAATGATTGATACCCCTAAATATTTTTTATAAATTAAGCATTTGCAAGTTTAGTATTTTGTCCTATATTCTTAGCACACAATGACTACATCAATCTTGTGACTCTCCAAAAAATGTGGATGCATTTGCTGTTTGTTTTGGTTGTTTCAGATTTGGTGCCCAATAGAAATGAATGATACATAATGTGTGTTCATTTTATTTTTATTGTAAATAAGGATAGAATCTTCCTAAACACTTTTATGTTAATGTGGATGCTACCATGATTACAGATCATTCTGAATCATGAATAATGGGTGAGAATATTAGAGGGCCTAAGATCATACCCCCAAACAGTGTTTTAACAGGTCATCTCATTTGCTAGTGTCATAGTAAAGTAGAGGAACTTCTTTTTTGTTTGTAGCCTAGGTTCCGGGAAAAATGTGGCCTTTTTATAAATGCGTTTCATGCAATTTTACTGAATTTTACATGACTTGAGACTTTGGCTGAATCTTTTTTAATACCGCACAAATAATCAAAATGGCAGGCTACTTTGACACGGAGAAACTGAAAATCTGAGATAAATAAAAATGACCTTGTCTGGACTCTATCAATAGCCTATGTGTGGAAACAGATATTGAAGGCTACATTATGATGAAATTATTGTCCTAAAAAATGCTTTACAGTTTAACTGACTCACCCAACGATGCTCACTTGCTGGTGATGGCTGATGAGCTCATGCCAAAAGCCTATCTCTCTTTTGTAAAACAATATTTGAGGTTTATCAAATATTTTGGTAGCCTACAGTATAGTGTTCTATTTTCAGCAGGAGCCATTTGCTTTACAACCTGTGTTTTCCCTCGATTGTATTTGAAATATTGTGAAAGGCATGTTTGTCTTAGTGCTGTTTTTTCATTGACAGATTGGCTGCCCATTCCCGACTGTAGGCTATTCCTTGTTATTGGGTTACAATCCACAACTCGGCTATTTTTAAAAATAAGCTATTGATCCTTTGTGGATAAATTATAAGCCTTCTCGTGGTGTTTGGCAAATGTATAGTGCATTCGGAAAGTATTCAGACTCCTTACCTTATTCCACATTTTATGTTACACCCTTAATCTAAAATGTATTAAATAACACATTTCCTCATCAATCTACTCACAATACCCCATTAAAAACAGTACTTTAGAAATGTGAGCACATTTATTCAAATTAAGATACTTTATTTACATTAGTATTCAGTCCCTTTGCTATGAGACTCGAAATTGAGCTCATGTGCATCTTGTTTCCATTGATCATCCTTGATTGTTTTACAACTTAATTGGAGTCCACCTGTGGTAAATTCAATTGATTTGAGATTATTTGGAAAGGCACACACCTGTCTATGTAAGGTCCCGCATTTGACAGTGCATGTCAGGGCAAAAACCAGGCCATGCGGTCGACGGAATTGTCAGTAGAGCTCCGAGACAGGATTGTGTCGAGGCACAGATCTGGGGAAGGGTACCCAAAAATGTCTGCAGCATTGAAGGTCCCCAAGAACATGGTGCCGTCCATCATTCTTAAATGGATGAAGTTTTGAACCAGCGAGACTCATCCTAGAGCTGGCCGCCTGTGTAAACTGAGCAATCGGTGGGAGAAGGACCTTGGTCAGGGAGGTGACCAAGAACCTGATGGTCACTCTGACAGGGCTCCTGGAGATGGGAGAGCATTCCAGAAGGACACCCATCTCTGCAGCACTCCACCAATCAGGTCTTTATGGTAGAGTGGCCAGACGGAAGCCACTCCTCAGTAAAAGGCACATGACAGCCCGCTTGTAACTAAAGGACTCGACCATGAGAATCAAGATACTCTGGTCTGATGAAACCAAGATTGAGGAAACTTCCCTACGGTGAAGCATGGTGGTGGCAGCATCATGCTGTGGGGATGTTTTTCAGCTGCAGGGACTGGGAGACTAGTCAGGATCAAGGGAACGATGAACTGAGCAAAGTACAGGGAGATCCTTGATGAAAACCTGCTCCAGGGCGCTCAGGACCTCAGACTGGGAGAAAGGTTTACCTTCCAACAGGACAATGACCCGAAGTTCGCAGCCAAGATGATACGAGTGGCTTCGGGACAAGTCTCAATGTCCTTGAGTGGCCAAGCCAGAGCCCGGACTTCAACTCAATCGAACATCTCTGGAGAGACCTGAAAATAACTATGCCATTGACGCTCCCCATCCAACCTTACTTGACAGGATCCTACTTGAAAGGATCCTGCTCGACAGGATCTGCAGAGAAGAGTGGGAGAAACTCCCCAAATACAGATGTGCCAAGCTTGTAGTGATATACTCAAGTGTAATTGTTGCCAAAGGTGCTTCAAAAAAGTACTGAGTAAAGTGTATGAATACTTATGTAAATGTTTTTAATTGAAATACTTTTGCAAAAGTGTCTAAACCTGTTTTTGGCTTTGTCATTATGGGGTATTGTGTGTAAATGGATTCGGGGGGATTTAAAAAAAATAATTATATTTTAGAATAGCCCGTAATGTGGAAAAAGTCAAGGGGTCTAAATATTTTCAGAATGCGCTTTATTTCAATTCGTAAGGGGTGCTTCTGTTCCTTCAGAACCCTTTGCGCGGCCATAATTCTATCAGGAAATAAATGAAGTGCAACACTGGAGAGATGAGTTGCAGGCTCATGTCTATCAGAGCAGAGAGGGATCATAGAAAGTGAATCTCATTCTAGTTATGTGAGAGATACTGGCACATTCCTCACACACACGCTTTGGTCTCCAACAGGTTACAATGTTGCGCAAAGCATAAACCCAGGCCGGCCCAACCCAAATCAACTCTTAGAATATTAGGCCCGGTCTGAGAATCTACTTTTTCACATTTAGTTAATTCTCCTGCCCCCACAAAAGAATGTGGCCGCAACTCAAATGAACTTTGATCTATTCTGTGAATATTTAAAATAATTGTTCATGACTTGAGGTACCAAATGGATGCCGGAACAAAGCAGTCCAAAACGGAGAGGTGCAGGATCCGGCTCAAATGAAGCAATGGCACCAAGTTATTCCAACCTCCCTCCATTACCAATAACATGGGAGGTTAGCCTGTCTTTGGCCATCTACCTTACTCATCATTATTCAAGCTTCGTTCAGAAATATTTTAATTTCTATTTTGGGGTGGGTGGGGGGGGGAATTAATCGGAAACGCAACCAAGACGAAGTGCAAATGCATCCAACATGTTTGGAGACACAAGCTGGATGTGGTCATTACATGCTAGGAAAATGGGACCAAATACTGGACTTTGTCTAATATAACCCCCCCCCCTTTTTATTTTTTTGCATTGAATTTAGCTCAGTATTTGAAATATTTTATACAGTCATTATTGCTCATCTTTATCAAGGCTGTCAATCATTTCGGACCCACTGTGTGCATTGTCACTACTCCAAATGCATGGAAATAATAGTTTTTTTTTTATATGTCTGTCACAAGTTCTACACATGGATTAGAGCACTCCGTATGCAGCCAACAATGGATGATGTTATTGGTTCTACTCAAGTGCTTTCCAATTCGAGTGCTGTCTATTTATTTAATAGAGAAGCATGTGCTACATTTAATAATTTCTCCAAAAGGACCCATCAGCAAAATTATTGTTTTTGTTGTTTGCCATATATCTCGCAGTGAGTGACAATATCCTGGACACTTGGCTACCATGGATCCTAAGTCTGCTAGATTTGACAAAACGATGCCTAGCTCCTGTCAAGGCATCTGTCAGTGTTCAGCTGCCATTTCTGACCCGACGATATCTCATCCCACAAAGGCCTTCTATGTTCCACG
Source organism: Oncorhynchus masou masou (assembly GCF_036934945.1). Taxonomy (NCBI): domain Eukaryota; kingdom Metazoa; phylum Chordata; class Actinopteri; order Salmoniformes; family Salmonidae; genus Oncorhynchus; species Oncorhynchus masou. The sequence goes on from NC_088212.1 coordinate 37,095,161, forward strand.
TTGTCAAGGTGACTATTAATATTTACTCCATTGATGCAGCTGTCCATTGTATCATCCCTGATTTTTCTAAATATTCTATTTACTTTGTTTTGATTTCGTTAGGCTATATGCTGTTCAGTGGGAATGTTATGACTGCATCTCAGTGTCCGGGTAAGAATGAGACTACTTGATTCACATTAGGATGGTCCTTCAGCCTGGGCTATGAGGAAGTTCTAATTGGGATAGAAAAGAGAACCCTAATGCTCAGTGTGATCTCCCATGCGTGTCCTGCTTGGCGACAGCTATGTTGAAGTACAGTGAATGTTGAATGGGGAAGGTGGCAGAGTTATCAACTTCTATTGATCACGCACATGGTTAGCATATGTGAGTATATTGAAATGCTTGTGCTTCTAGTTCCGACTATGTAGTAATATCTAACAAATTCACAATAACCACCTTATAAACACAAATGTAAATGGATGAATAGAATATGTACATATAAATATATGGCCGTGCGGCATAGGCAAGATGCAGTAGATGGTATAAAATGCAGTATATCCATATGAGATGAGTAATGTAGGATATTTAAATATTAAAGTGCCTTTAAATAAAGTGACTAGTGATACTTTTTTTTATTAAATCCATTTATTAAATTTTTGAAAGTTACAAGAGATTTGAGTCTGTATATTGGCAGCAGCCACTCTGTTAGTGATGGCTGCTTATCAGTCTGATGTCCTTGAGATAGAAGCTGTTTTTCAGTCTCTCGGTCCCAGCTTTAATGCAACTGTACTGACCTCGCCTTCTGGATGATAGCGGGGTGAACAGGCAGTGGCTCGGGTGGTTGTCGTGTCTGTATTTTGGGCCTTCCTGTGACATCGTGTGCTGTAGGTGTCTTGGAGGGCAGGTTGCTTGCCCCTGGTGATGCGTTGTGCAGACTACACTACCCTCTGGAGAGCCCTGCGGTGAAGTTGCCGTACCGGGCATTGATTCAGCCCGACAGCATGCTCTCGATTGTGCATCTGTAAAGGTTTGTGTGTTTTTAGATGACAAGCCAAATGACTTCAGCCTCCTGAGGTTGAAGAGGTGCTGTTGCGCCTTCTTCACCACGCTGTCTGTGTGGGTGGACCATTTCATTTTGCCCATAATGTGTACGCCAAGGAACAATACACCTTCTCCACTACTGTCCCGTGGATGGGGGAGTGTGCTCCCTCTGTTTCCTGTAGTCCATGATCATCTCTTTGTTTTGTTGACATTGAGCGATGGTTATTTTCCTGACACCACACTCCGAGGGCCCTCCCCACCTTCATGTAGGCCGTCTTGTCGTTGTTGGTAATCAGGCCTGTCACTGTCGTAGTGTCTGCAAACTTGGTGATTGAGTTGGAAGCATTCATGGCCACGCAGTAATGGGTGAACAGGGAGTACAGTGGAGGGCTGAGAACACACCCTTGTGGTCAGCTGATCAATTAGTAATGAATAGTGGGAAACAACACAACGATGCATTCTCAGTATGCGAAAATAGAATGTTTAATAGTATGCAACATTTAGAAAATTTAATATGGTTTAAATACCGGGATGTTATTTACACTTGTTTTGGCTCTAAATATAGCAGATTATTTTTCTCACTTTTCCACAATGCATTGGGAGAGTGTGGGCTGTGAGTGATAGGCCCTAGTTCTTTTCAAGTTACCCCCCAAACACAACTATGCTACTTAATTGGGAAGATACCTGACGCTTCTGCGGTGGGGTTCAAATGTAAGCTGTTGTTTTTGTTGTTCTTATTGGATCACAAGCATTGCATCTCATGCTACATTTTGTTTTGAATAATCACTCCATTTATTTAGCTTAAAAAAAAAAAAAAAATTCAACTCTATTTCTTGAACTGCGTTGATGGTTTAGGGCTTGTAAGTAAGCATTTCACGGTAAGGCCTACACTTGTTGTATTTGGCGCATGTTACAAATACGATTGGATTTGGAATGAATCCTGCATCAAGCAAGTGCTTTATCCCTTGGCGGTTATAAGGGGGACCTCGCGTATATAAGAGGTTCGTCCTTAAAAATGATACAAAGAAAAGCAACCTATTACTATGAGTCAGTGTCTATCTAGCTGGCCATCTACTCCAATAATATTGTACATGTCTGACCTAGGAGCAAAATCATGTCGATTATTAAATTGCCTCAACTTGCATGCACATTTGGATGAATAAATAAAGTACAGTAACACCACACTCTGCTGTCCCTGTAGTTTGATTGATCAAAGTACAGTGTCTTACTGGGGAGATTACACTCCGTCAGTGCGATTAGACTCAGGTGGCAGTGATGTGACTGCATGTGTAGTGCGAGAGGGAGGCCAGGTCCAGAGTGAATGCCTCTTTATGCTCCTGGCTGACACCTGCTTGGCTGGAGGGCAGAGCTGTGCTTCTTCCCAATGTCCTCCTGGCTTGGTATGCTCCTTCAATAAACCCTTGGCACCGGTCTCCTCTCCCTCCTGCGAAAGGGAATAACTCTCTAGGTCTTTGTCTGGCCAGCCCCAGCACACACAGCATAGCCCCAGGACTGTGTTAAGGCTTTTTGGATTGTTAGCTGTCTTGGGTTAAATATAGAAGTTTATGAAGGATAGGAAATATGGGGGTTACTCGCTAAGGAATAATGAAGTACTGTGTTGTAGTCTTATGTTTTCAAAATAATTTGGTGTTTTATTTGATAAGTTCCCTCCAGTTAATAAATAAACACCAGATTAAAATCAGTATGTCAGAAATGAAAATTAACTTCAGCCTAAAAGTGAATTGCTGACTCTTTCGTACCATATAAAGTGTACTTTTTTGTTTATTTTGTCCAGTGTTATTCTTGTATTTCCATAGCCCTCTGATAGACTGATGTCATGTACTCCAATGCGATGCCAGGGCTTGCTTTCAGTCATCTCTTCGCAGTCAGACACGAGATGACGTCTGTGCCATAAATTGCTTTTAAACAAGATTTCATGGCATTATTCATTATTCCCCTCAGTGCAGGGATCTTAGGTGGTGATGTGTAATAGAATAATAGTGGGCCTGTTCTACTGACATGTTGACCATTAATCTGCCTCCCTTGCCCCCCCCCCCAACCCACCCCACAGTGCATCTCAGGGACACTATGCATAAACATAGAGCAATTACACCGAAATCCCTCTGCATCAAGAGAAGAAACAAATCAATTTTTTGGGGGGGGAGGGGGACACTAAATTCCCTGGCTGATCCCCTCCACTCCAATCTGAGGATGACACTGGCTACAACCAGGAAACAATCAGCGGTGTTAGTGCAGTCAGTCACTGTGCCCGAACACCTTTTCCTGAGGACTTTACCCAAGATGATCTCTGCAGCTGACAACTTCAGGCAGTGGCCTGGATTGATCTTAATTCCATCCCCCATGACCTGCTAGTCAGTGGATTGAAATCTCAGCAGCACATCTTTTAGTCCCCCACCATGCAGCACAGTCAACATCTGTGCTTAGTGTTGTATTCATTTAGGGCTCGCTGAAGCAAAATGTTTTACAACGGAAAATTAAAATGCAAATGTTTCCTGTGGTGTTTTATGTCTGGTTGCCACCTGAGACAATGCCCAAACCACTAGATCAAATCGGCAGGGAACTATCTCCTGGTCCCTGCTGTATGGAAGATTAACCCTGCTGGGCCCTGTTTTGATTATGTCTGCGAATAAGAGCTGCTTAATTATAATCACTGCAGGGCCATCCTGGGAGGGTAAACACTGGCACGGGTGTGTCTGTCCATCAGCCCAGACACCACACCAGCTGAATGTGCAATGTCTCGGTCTCCTGCCCAAGTCCACACCTGCATGAGAGCAGGTAGGTTGCCATGGGCAGTTGAAGTTCTAGACTACTACAATGGTGCCCTACAGTGAACCATAATGTAGCATTGTTGTTGGAACTTTTTTTAGTTTCAAATGGAACGTTTTAGGTAATCAATATAGCAGCAGTCCATAAGATTGCATTTTGTAATGGTATTTGGTTGCGGCTTTTACACTTTCATCTCTCCTATTTTATCAGTTTCACCAGAGCTTGAAAGAGTGAAATTAAATAGGGAAATTATTAAATGGTTTGAGGAGAAAATAACCTTTTTTCACTTGTTTATTTGGGTTGAGAGTGTAAAAAAAAAAAGTAGAAAAGAGCGAAGGAGAGCTACATAAGTATGCTTTTATGTTCTGCTCTACCATCTCTCTCTGCTCTGTGCATGTAGACAGAGGGGCTGTGGGAAAGATCTGGCCTGTCTGTGTGGACCCGCTGGTTCTGATCCCTGCTCTACCCTAAAGGACATGCACTGGTAAAGACCCCCCAGGAGATGCTTCCAATGTAAAACAGGGAAACCGCTCATCTAGTCTTGCTGGTGTAGCCAGGGCTCTAAATTGGTAATGTTCTGTGTTACCAGGAGTTTATTTTGCTGGTCCCAAAATAAATCTCCCTGATAATTGTTGTCATGATGAGGCTTCGCTGTACCGTTGTTTCCAAGCGCCCGAGAGAAGAACTTGAGTGTAGATTCGATGTTGTCATGGTTGCACTGTTCCTACAGTGAACATGGCTCGTTTCTTTCCAACTCAGGTCAAAAGAATTGACCTGTATAACCGACGCAACATTTTCATCTTCCTATAGGTCGTTATTAATAAAATGTCACTGGTTCAGAAAGTTCCATTTGGCTGCTGGGAGGCAAGGAGGCCCCGAGCTCCGCGAAAACCATTGACAACTACGTGCCGTTTTTAAGGGATTGTTAAATAAATGTTAACTATTTGGTTTTATTATCGTCACCTCTTGAAGAGCGTAGTCATAACTACACATTTCCAATGTATTCCACATTTTTAGCTCCATCAGTTGTACAGCAAGTAACGGTATGCTTTTCATCAAATCAGTTGATCATGTCATTTCAGATACTTGAGGGTAGCTTGGTTGTTGATTATTGCTAGACAACCATTTTCAGGTCTTGCCATAGATTTGTCAAACACAAGTCAAAACTGTAACTCGGCAGCTAAGGAACATTCACTGTTGTCTTGGTAAGGAAATCCAGATTTGTAGATTTGTTCTTGGGTTTTAGGTTCTTGTCCTGCTGAAAGGTTAATTAATCTCCCAGTGTCTGCTGGAAAGCAGACTGAACCATGTTTTCCTATAGGATTTTGCCATATATATATATCTCCTGTAGAATTCTGTAGTCCTAAATGATTACAATCATACCCATAACATGATGCAGCCGCCACTATGCTTGAAAATATGGAGAGTGGTACTCTGTAATGTGTTGTATTGGATTTGCCCCAAAACAAAACACTTAGTGTTCAGGACATCCTCAGTTTTCTCCTATGACAGCCATTAAACTCTGTCTTAGTCACCATTGGGATCATGGTGAAATTCCCGAGCGGTTTCCTTCCTGTCAGGCAACTAAGTGAAGAAGGATGCCTGTATCTTTCTTGTGACTGGATGGTGTATCAGTATACCCAAAGTGTAATTAATAACTTTACTATGCTCAAAGGGAAATTCAATGTTTTTTTTAATGTATTTTTATCTACCAAGGTGCCATTATTATTCCCATTATTTGCGAGGCATTGGAAAACCTCCCTGGTCTTTATGGTTGGATCTGTTTGAAATTCACTGCTCGATTGAAGGACCTTGCATAAATATAATTGTGTGTGGCACAGATATGTTAAACATTATTATTGCACACAGTCCATGCAACTTATTGTGTGACTTGTTAAGCACATTTTTACTCCTCAACTTATTTAGGCTTACCATAACAAAGGGGTTGAAAACTTACTGACTCGAGACATTTCAGCTTTTCACTTTTGGAAGTTAATTAATTAATTAAAAATCATAATTCAAATCAAAGTTGATTTGTCACGTGTGCCGAATACAGAGAAATGCTTACTTACAAGCCCTAACCAACAGTGCAATTTTTAAATAAAAAATAGGTATTAGGTAAAGACTAGATAAGTAAAGAAGGGGGGGGGGGGGGTGAGAGAGAAACTAGTAAAATTACAGTAGCCAGTCTATATACAGGTGGTACCGGTACAGAGTCAATGTGCGGGTGCATCGGTTTATTGGGCGAATTGAGGTAATATGTACATGTAGGTATAGTTAAAGTGACTTTATCTATGCACAGAGAGTAGCGGCAGGGTGAAAGAGGGGTTGGCGGGGGTGGCAGGACACCTGATTACCTGTTCAGCAGTTTTATGGCTTGGGGGTAAAATCTATTGAGAGGCCTTTTGGTCCTAGACTTCGTGCTCTGGTACCGCATGCCATGCAGTAGCATTGAGAACAGTCTATGGCTGGGGTCTTTGACAATTGTTAGGGCCTTCCTCTGACACCGCCTGGTATAGAGGTCCTGGATGGCAGGAAGCTTGGCTCCAGTGACGTACTGGGCTGTGCACACTACCCTCTGTAGTGCCTTGCGGTCGGAGGCCGAGCAGTTGCCTTACCAGGCAGTGATGCAACCAGTCAGGATGCTCTCGATGGTGCAGCTGTTGAACCGTTTGAGGATCTGAGGACCCATGCCAAATATTTTCAGTCTTCTAAGGGGGAATCGGTTTTGTAATGCCCTCTTCACGACTGTCTTGGTGTGTTTGGATCATTCTAGGTTGTTGGTGATGTGGACACCAAGGAACTTGAAGCGCTCAACCTGCTTCACGTCGATGTGAATGGGGGCGTGTAAGGTCCTCCTTTTCCTGAAGTCCACAATCATCTCCTTTGTCTTGATCACGTTGAGTGATAGGTTGTTATTCTGGCACCACCTGGCTAAGTCTCTGAGCACCTCCCTCTAGGTTGTCTTGTCGGTGATCAGGCCAGGTGGGAAAGGGCAGTGTGGAGTGCAATAGAGATTGCTTCATCTGTGGATCTGTTTGAGCGGTATGCAACTTGGAGTGGGTCTAGGGTTTCTGGGATAATGGTGTTGATGTGAGACATGACCAGCCTTTCAAAGCACTTCATGGCTACGGACGTGAGTGATGTGGGTCTGTAGTCATTTAGGCAGGTGTTCTTGGGCACAGGGACTATGGTGGCATGCTTAAAGCATGTTGGTATTACTGACTCGGACAGGGAGAGGTTGAAAATGTCAGTGAATACACTTGTCAGCTCATGCTCGGCGTACACATCCTGGTAATACGTCTGGCCCTGCACCCTTGTGAATGTTGACCTGTTTAAAGGTCTTACTCACTTTGGCTACGGAGAGCGTGATCGCACAGTCATCCGGAACAGCTGATGCTCTCATGCATGCTTCGGTGTTGCTTGCCTCGAAGCGAGCATGGAAGTGATTTAGCTCGTCTGATAGGCTCGTATCACTGGGCAGCTTGTGGCTGTGCCTCCCTTTGTAGTTTGTAATAATTTGCAAGCCATGCCATATCCGAGGAATGTTGGAGCCGGTGTAGTTCGATTCGATCTTAGTCTTGTATTAATCCATGACTTCTGGTTGGGGTATGTACGTACTATCGGGATGACTTCCTCGACACTTATTGATTAAGCCAGTGAATGTGGTGTACTCCTCAATGCCTTAGAAGAATCCTGGAACCTATTCCACCTATTCCAGTCTGTGCTAGCAAAACAGTCGTGTTTAGTATCTGCTTCTTTTTTTTATTAATCTAGTCAAGAGTGCTTCCCGCTTTACATTTTGCTTGTAAGCAGGAATCAGGGGGGATAGAATTATGGTCAGATTTGCCAAATGGAGGGAGAGCTTTGTTTGTGTTTCTGTGTATGGAGTATAGGTGATCTAGAAAAAAAAAATCCATCTTTTTGCGCATTTAACATGCTGATAGAAATTAGGTAAAACTGATTTAGGTTTCCCTGCATTAAAATCCCCGGCCACTAGGAGCTCTGCCCCTTGGTGAGCGGTTTGCTTATTTCCTTATCCAGCTGACTGAGTGCGGTCTTAGTGCCAGCATCCATCTGTGGTGGTAAATAAACAGCCACGAAAAAAAATAGATGAACTCTCTTGGCAAATAGTGTGGTCTGCAGCTTATGAGAGACTTTATTTCAAGCGAGCAAAATCTGTTGACATCCTTAGATTTTGTGCACCAGCTTTTGTTTACAAATATACACAGACCGCCCCCACCTAGTCTTACTGGAGTGTGCTCTTCTAACCGGTGCAGCGTATATCCCACCAGCTTAATGTTTTTCCATGTCATTCAGCCACGATTCGGTGAAATTTAAGATTTTAATGTTTTTGATGTCCTGTTGGTTGGATATTCATGATCGTACCTCTACCAATGATTGTACGTTTTCAATTAATATTGATGGTAAAGGCAGATTCCCCACTCTTCGTTGGCTGATCCTTACGAGGCACCCCGCCCTGTGTCCTCTATACTTGTCTCTTTCTCTTGCCAATGACAGGGATTTCGGCCTTGTTGGACAGATGGGATGGCGTATCGCTGCAGAATGCTGTGGTAGCCATGCTAGTTAAGTGACCTTGAATTCTAAACAAATCCGTGTCAGCAGAAAAACACACACCACCACCTCCATGCTTCACAGTGGTTACCACACATGCGGAGATCATCCGTTCACCTACTATGCGTCTCACAAAGACACAGAGGTTGGAACCAAAAATCTCAAATTTGGACACATCAGACAAGAGGATAGATTTCCAATGGTCTAATGTCTGTTTCTTAGCCCAAGCAAGTCACTTCTCAGTTTCCTCTGAACAGTTGCTGTGTCTCTTACTAGAACTCTGAAGCATTTATATGGGCTGCAATTTATGAGGTTGGTAACTCTTATGAACTTATCCTCTGCTGCAGAAGTTACTCTGGGTCTTCCTTTCCTGTGCCGGTCCTCATGACAGCCAGTTTATTCATAGCGCTTGATGGTTTTTGCGACTGCACTTGAAGAATCATTCAAAGTCGCTACTCTTTACTTATTTAAACTGTTCTTGCCAAAATATGGACTTAGCCCTATTTGGTAAAAGACCATCTTCTGTAAAACCCCCCTACCTTGTCACAACTGATTTGAAATTTCACAAATTAACTTTTAACAAGGTACACCTGTTAATTGAAACTCATTCCAGGTGACTACCTCATGAAGCATTTTAAGAGAATAACACAAGCATGCAAAGCTGTCATCAAGGCGGCTACTTTGAATCTCAAATATAAAATACATTTAGATTTGTTTAACACATTTTTTTTTTGGATACTGCGTGATTCTATATGTTACTTCATAGTTTTGATGTCTTCACTATTATTCTACAATGTCAAATAGTACAAATAAGGAAACCCTTGAATGAGTAGGTGTGTGCACTTTTGACTGGTACTGTAGGTAAGCAATACTACTTCTGTGACCTGTTTATATTGCCCTTATAAGTTATTCGGTTATATTAACCCCATGGGTAATGGTGTTCGTGGTTATTGACAATATATTATGTATTTACCTCATGTCAATTAACCTTATCTAACCAGCGTTCATACCTAGCTCTGCAGCGTCCTTGTATGGTTAGCGAATGCCAATTTTGTTAGTGCCTTTCATACCTCAAGTTTGTTAACATTGTATAGCATACCACAACACTGATCACTTGTATGAAACGGTTTCATGTGTGGTGTTTCTAAGGGAAGTTGTTTCAATTTAGAAAAGTGGTTGTATATGCAAATGAGGTGTTCAAGGCATGCTGCTGAGACAGTCACATCCTTTCTTATCGTACATTACTGTGCTTCAAAAACTGCATATAGTGCTGCTATAGCCACAAACTAGTTGCTGAGTTTGTTGCGCTGACGTGTCTGCATGTGTTCTCGGCGCTGCACTCTGCTTTGCTCTTTGCTGTTGAGGTGAGGACTGACAGTGAAGGACCTAGTCTTTAACTCGCTGGGTCCCCCTAATATTATCTCTGAAGTGTGCGTTTTTATTTTCATTTTACATCATTTCAACAGCACTGCTCAGGGTTAATCATTGAGTTAAATTTATTTTATTGTATCCTCGGTATGTTTGAATGTCAGTTTTCTAACCCTTACTCACAAAACAATATTCAAACCTCTTTGTTGTCTGCCGAGTTGAGGAATGTGTAGACCTTTATCATGAGAACATCTTTAGACTTCATTAAGATTATTGAGGGATCACGTACACATTAAAGTTACCAGCGTTCAATAACCGTATGTACAGTGGGGAGAACAAGTATTTGATACATTGCCGGTTTTGCAGGTTTTCCTACTTACAAAGCATGTAGAGGTCTGTAATTTTTATCGTAGGTACACTTCAACTGTGAGAGACGGAATCTAAAACAAAAATCCAGAAAATCACATTGTATGATTTTTAAGTAATTAATTTGAATTCTATTGCATGACATATGTATTTGATCACCTACCAACCAGTAGGAATTCCGGCTCTCACAGACCTGTTAGTTTTTCTTTAAGAAACCCTCCTGTTCTCCACTCATTACCTGTATTAACTGCACCTGTTTGAACTCGTTACCTGTATAAAAGACACCATCCACACACTCAATCAAACAGACTCCAACCTCTCCACAATGGCCAAACCAGAGAGCTGTGTAAGGACATCAGGGATAAAATTGTAGACCTGCACAAGGCTGGGATGGGCTACAGGACAATAGGCAAGCATCTTGGTGAGAAGGCAACAACTTTTGGCGCAATTATTAGAAAATGGAAGAAGTTCATTATGACGGTCAATCACCCTCGGTCTGGGGCTCCATGCAAGATCTCACCTCGTGGGGCATCAATGATCATGAGGCAGGTGAGGGATCAGCCCAGAACTACATGGCAGGACCTGGTCAATGACCTGAAGAGAGCTGGGACCACAGTCTAAAAGAAAACCATTAGTAACACACTACGCCGTCATGGATTAAAATCCTGCAGCGCACGCAAGGTTCTCCTGCTCAAGCCAGCGCATGTCCAGGCCCGTCTGAAGTTTGCCAATGACCATCTGGATGATCCAGAGGAGGAATGGGAGGTCATGTGGTCTGTTGAGACAAAAATAGAGCTTTTTGGTCTAAACTCCACTCGCCGTGTTTGGAGGAAGAAGGATGAGTACAACCCCAAGAACACCATCCCAACCGTGAAGCATGGAAGTGGAAACATTATTCTGCAAAGGGGACAGGACGACTGTACTGTATTGAGGGGAGGATGGATGGGGCCATGTATCGCAAGATCTTGACCAACAACCTCCTTCCCTCAGTAAGAGCATTGAAGATGGGTCGTGGCTGGGTCTTCCAGTATGACAACGACCCGAAACACACAGCCAGGGCAACTAAGGAGTGGCTTCGTAAGAAGCATCTCAAGGTCCTAGAGTGGCCTAGCCAGTCTCCAGACCTGAACCCAATAGAAAATATTTGGAGGGAGCTGAAAGTCCATATTGCATAGCGACAGCCCCGAAACCTGAAGGATCTGGAGAAGGTCTGTATGGAGGATTGGGCCAAAACCCCTGCTGCAGTGTGTGCAAACCTAGTCATGAACTACAGGAAACGTATGATCTCTAATTGCAAACAAAGGTCTCTGTACCAAATATTAAGTTCTGCTTTTCTGATGTATCAATTACTTATGTCATGCAATAAAATGCAAATTAATTACTTAAAAATCATACAATGTGATTTTCTGGAATTTTGTTTTAGATTCTGTCACTCACAGTTGAAGTGTACCTATGATCAAAATTACAGACCTCTACATGCTTTGTAAGTAGGAAACACTGCCGATTTTGCAGGTTATCAAATACTTGTTCTCCCCACTGTACATAGACCAAAGCAGTCTTTAAGGTGCAGTGTAGAGCCCTGTTGGTAGCCGGTAACAGTGACTAGTTCAGGGCAGGGTACTGGGTGGAGGGCTGGCTAGTGATGGCTGATAGCATGGAGATGGAAGCTGTTTATCAATCTCTTGGTCCCAGCTGTGATGCTCCTCTACTCTCTGCCTTTTTAGATGGTAGCATGGTGACCAGGCTGTGGCTCGGGAGGCTGAGGTCTGAGATCTTCTTGGACTTTCTGTGACACTGGGTGATGTAGATGTCCTTGAGGATAGGCAGTGTGCCCTCAATGATGTGTTGGCCTGACCTCACCACCCCCTGCGGTTGCAGACGTTGTACCAGGTGGCGATGCAGCCCAACATGAAGCTCTCAATGGTGCATCTGTCGAAGTTTGTGAGGGTCTTGGGTGCCAAGATGCATTTCTTCAGCTTTCTGTGGTGTTGTGAAGGCTGTTGTGCCTTCACTACACTGCCTGTGTGAAGGTACCATCTGAAGTTGTCAAGCTTTTGACCCTCTCCACTGTGGCCCCGCGGATGGGGGCGTGCTCTCTCTGCTTTTGCCTGTAGTCCGCAATCCGCTCCTTCATTTTTGAGTTTAGTGGATAGTTGTTTTCCTGGCACCACTCCGCCAGGCCTCTCACCTCCTCCAGGGAGGCTGTCCCGTCATTGTTGGTAATCATGCCTAACACTGTTGTCATCAGCGAACTTGATTTAGTTGCACATGTGCAGGGCCACTCAGTCATGGGTGAACAGGAGGGGGCTGAGCACCCACCCCTGTGGGGCCGCTGTGTTGAGGATCAGTGTGGCAGAGGCGTTGTTGCCTACCTTTGCCACTTGGGGTCGGCCCATCAGGAAGTCCAGGAACCAGTTGCACAGGGCTTAGTGATAAAGTTTCTGGGGCACAACATGTGCTTCAAAAGTAGCTTGAGTTCATATAGGCTGTATCTCAATCAGTTTAAAAAATCTATATTTTCTGGTGCGCCTAAATTTCATGTGGTGCTCCTAACCTTTTAAATTGGGAGCACCAGTGCTACCAAAGTCTTTTTTGTTTGTTTAGAGAACTGGGTGTAGCTGGTCTAGCTCCAAAAATATTTTTGTTGTTGTGTCATCGTTGGTCGTCTGCCTATACCACCCTCTCAAACATCCTTTATTCTTTTCTAATTATTCTATGATTTGCTCTTATCACAGTGGACTGATACTATTACCAGGAGGGAGAGTGGTTTTGTAAGGGACTTTTTTTAATTAGCATACACAGGAAGGAAGCTCAGGACTTTATTGTGGTGCGAGTCTCCCCTGAATGTGCTGCCAGAATGACTGGGGATTAGCAGGAGCTTAGAAGACTGTTTTGAATACATTTCAGGAACCTAGCACTCCAAAAATGACTTTGAGAATAATGAGGTTTAGAGACCAAGAATCTCCTAAACTCCATCCTCCATTGTGCATGTGCAGAAAGAAGATAAAACCTTTTATTATGGGCAAAGAGAAGATGTTCGCCCCAGGTGTATCACCTTATACCTGTATAATGGTCGATAGTGATGAAAAGCGGCAGTGATGCGTTGAAGCTCTTGATACTATGCGATCGTTCCTCACTATTGTATGCCTACTACCTACTATCAACTCATTCATCAGTGCCTTTCTGCTCTCAGGAAAATGGTCTTCTCGTTAATGCATATAGAAACCTTTTTTTCGCTGCCGGCCGCGACAGGGAGACCAAAGGGGTGGTGCGCAATTGGCCCAGCGTCATCCGGGTTAGAGGAGGGTTTGGCCGGCAAGGATGTTCTTGTCCCATTGTGCACCAGCGACTCTAGTGGTGGGCTGGGCGCAGTGCATGCCGACCCAGCCGCCAGGTGTCTGGTGTTTCCTCCGACACCATTGGTGGGCGTTGTGTCAAGAAGCAGTGCGGCTTGGTTGGGCTGTGTTTTGGAGGACTTATCGCCTCTCCTGAGTCTGTACGGGAGTTGCAGCGATGGGACAAGACTGTAACTACCAATTTGGATCCCATGAAAAGGGCTTGTACTTATTGTTTAAAAAAAGTGTTTACAGTAGCTCTGCACCAGTTAGGCACCGTATTCTCTTTATTCTCGCTGTTTGAACAGGTCCCATTGGGGGAATAGTGCATTTTATTTAGGGGAGAGGGTGCCATTTGCGACGCTGCCGGTGCCTGTGCCATCACTACCTCCTTGCTCTGGTGTCATTTCAGTAAAGTGAAAGCTGATTTAATGTGGAGGTCAGGCGGCATCGCCTCCATAAAGGACCAGTCAAATAAAGGCAGGAAAATGTTTTTTCTTCCTCTACTTAAGTGCTGGCAGGAAATATAAAGGGACACTGTCAGAACATGAATGTGGAAGAACAGAGGAAGGGATGCCAGCAGATTCATCAATGCAGGACTTTGTGTGTGGGAGGGAGGGTTTGGTGGAGGTTACTAAGGAGGCTGGGACGTGGGACGGTTTCTATGGGGTGTTAGACTGTGGGGTCTTGACCAGCTGTGATTGAATGATGGCGGGTGCAAGCTGCCTTTCCTGTCTGGACTGCCTGCATTAGCTGCTTGCTGTAGAATACTTCTCCAGGAGAAAGGAGAGCAACTACCGGAATATGGCACATTGTTGTCCAGTGGAAAGGGAATGGAGGTGGTTCTCATTGTCTGTGACTAGGTTAACGGGGAGATGTCCTCTCATGGATATGCTTTTCATTTGACTCGTCTCCCTTTTTTTTCATCCTCTTTCAGAAAACAGCAACCTGTATCAGTCGATTGTCGTTCTAACCCTGTAATTTAACGGTCATGTGTGAAGTCTTGTCTCTTGGTGTCTTGACAGTATGTGATGCTCTTATCTTATTTTTAATCTATTTTCTCATGTTTTCTATAACTGTTCTGTTCTCCCATATATTAAACTTTTTGTGTGGACCCAAGGAAGGGTAGCTGCTGGTTAAACAACTGCTAAATGGCAATCCTAATAATCAAGTTTTATTTTATTTTTTGTCTCTTGCGTCCTAGTATATATTTGTTCAGTTGTTGCCTTATGTGTTTGGATATCTGGCACTCGACTGGAAATCCGCTTCTCCATGCCACCCTATGTTATGTCTGTGATGAAATCAATTTGGTTGCTGCAGAGCTATGCAGCATAGACTGCAGTGCTGCAGTGTCGGAGCGTGTGCGTTTCTACGAAACCAGATATTCTGCAACAGCGTACACAGGCCAGGCATGGGAAGACTACACACACACACACACTGTTTAAAAGTAGATGTGCTGAATTAGGTTATTGGGCAATTGGAGATTAGTCAACACTGGAATTCACATGTATTAATTTGCCTAAATTGACAGGGTTATATTTGTAAAAAAATTGTGGCTCATTTTGAACATGTATTTAATTAAGTACAATTCAATGCCCACATACACATTTGCGTCCAGGCCTCATATTTTAAAAATACAATACACCTTATTGCGCCTCACTGTTTCCAGAATCCACACTGCAAATTGGGGAATCTCAAGCAGGCTTTCGGCAAGGTTCGCTTGTACATGCTCCAATTTCTGCTGCGGACGGTGTTTGGGTTCGCAGTAGCCCTGCCTCTGGTCTCCAGTGAGTGCACAGATGCAGGCAGCCCCTTTATCAGCAGAGCTTCCTGCAGCAGTAGGGCCACAGGCTGTGTTTGAGAGCGTCAAAACCCATGAAGTATCATTTGGAAAATAATGACTGACTGAACTACAAATAATATGGAGTTATTTATGAATCAAGGTGATGTCTTGCCTTTTTAACGTTGGCTGCATATTGAATGTGCCCACAGAATAGAGCAGACATGTAACCATAGAACCCCAGCCAGCTACTGTGACATCATAAGATCATAATGAGCATTGATCTGAAGCAGTGTGCCTGTTCTTCCACTCCAATGTAAATGAGCAATTCCAGTCTTGCAGATTAAGCTGCTCTCTCCTCTGCGAAGATAAATACAGCCTTCCCTGGCTTGATCAGAACTGTTTGATTGTGGTGCAAGCCTGTGTAGGGGGTTTGGTCGGGGGGGGGGGGTGGGTGTAGCCATGAGAACCCCAACGCTCAGCCACACAAACCCAGCGGGAGCCCTCCGCTACTGTGGACCCCGGAGAGATGACAGAAGGGAGAGAAAGGAGACTGGGAGAGACAGGGCTGCACTGGTGTCATGGGAGCTAGGATGGATTTCATCATTCAGAGAGTAGTGGAAAGAGAGGTGGCAGGGCGTTTCTTCTGGGAAAGGGGCTCCGCCAGATGAGGGAAGAGGCGGGGTGGCGGTAACATGCTAGACATACTTGGCGCCTCACCGCTCTGGCACACTGTAACAAGACCGTGACAGATGGGTATGGTGTGGACATATACTCCACACTGGATTGATGTGATATCCATGTGTATGGAGTCCAAACAGCGCGTGTCTGCAGAACGTTCTGTTATGTAGCCTGTTCATTAGATCCCTGTGACAGTGTGGTTTTAATAGCATCATATTGCTAATTCTCCAGCTGCTGATGACTGACATGTCCCTCTCCTTTCACCACCAATCCCCCTTTTTCCCCTCACCGATTCACCAACAAGCCGATGGTGTCACCATGAATGGACTAACATGCTGTATAAATCGAGACCGAATGCCGTGCCACTGCCTCAGTGTAGGAATGTGCAAACACATATTCACACAAATGCACCAAACGTTCCTAAAGAAGGAGTTTAGCTGAAAGGGATTGAATAGTTACCGACTGATCCCGCCGTGCGTGGCAGCAAATCCCATTTTCTGCCCCCTCCCTTTTCTGGGTGTCAGCCAATCCCGAAGCTTTTATTATTGCGACCCATGACGTTCTGTGAAATAATGTAATGGGGCTCTATTAAAGGCTGTGCGTGTATTAAAAGGGGTGTGTGTGCATTAAAGGGGGTGTGTGCATGCATTTAAGGGTGTATATGTGCGCACAGCTTGGTGCTGGTGGCGGATCTGCATTCCCACATTCCCAGGGTTCCCTTCTCCCACAGAGTAGGAGCAGCACGGTCCTGGTCCCTCTGCTAGCCACATAATGCCTTACTGCCTGGTCTGGCTCCACCAGACCTAGCCTGAGTGTGAGTCTGTTTGTGCTATCATGCAAACTTGCTGTCACTCAATGTCATGCCATGTTTAGCTTGACAACAGACCCGAAACGAGTAGCAATAAAGGGTGTAGCTCCACGTCACCCCACGGTTGTGTTTATTAGGGACCAAAGTAAAGACTGAAACGGGGAGGGGGAATGCTTGGTCTTATCCAATAAGAAATGCTCATTGTCCTTTTCAATTTCAGATTTTTTTTTTTTTTTTTTTTTTTAACAACGGTGTGCCCTGACCACGACCCATCACTTTTTGAACCATGTAATGCGACATCCTCTCAGTGCAACAGGAGCAAAGGCAGTGGATGTGAAGGCACTTCTGTTTTCCAGCGTGCTGTATTTGTATGACGGGACTTCATTGCTTTTCATGTCGGCACCAGCTGAGTTGTGATATTTTACTTTTGTGTTTTGAGATGAAATACTCCTTTTTACTGGCAGCACTTGTGTCTGAAAGATGTTTCTCTTCCCCCGTGGATGCCACATCCATTTCAGATATCACTTGGTAGATCATATAAACGGCGGTAGACCTAGTCTCGCAGGTAAGCTTATATGTCTCGGCACAAGCTGTTGCTGAAATTATAAAATAAGGAATTACCTAATGCATTAAACTGTATTATTCCATAAACAATGATTGGAGTGTCTGCGTTGAATTGCCAAATGTGTTGAATGTGAAATAAAAACAACGGGTCTCCTTCCTGCGAGCACCATGGTCTACCATATGGTGTATATGGAACCGTATGGTTCCGAAAATGAACAATTACTGGAGGCGGGACAAAGGGGAGCATCGAACGATTGAAAATCAGAACTAAAGGAAGTAAACAAAAGTTGGTATCTAGTGCTTAGTTATCTCTCAAGTAAAGTAAGTCTTGGCGAATAATGTTAGGAGTCGAGTAGATGAGTCCAAAATGAAGTGCACTATACCCGGGTGCAAATATGTTCCGGTCAGATACAAATACACTACACATTTCCACCCCTTTCCTGACTGCGATGGAGCTTTGTGTCAGGCATGGCTGCAGGCCATCTGACATCCTGCTTGGGGCGTCGTATATAGCCACCCTAAGTCATCACTTTGGCCACTGACTACAAGGGGGAATGGTTGAAACTGGGTTCAGTTCCCAGTCTTCACACCATGGACAGAAAAGCTCTAACCATTCAAGGTATGTTGCTCGCTCACGAAGTTGCGAAAAACTGTCGTCGCTAGTCACCCTGAAGTAATTTTCTAATGTTATTTGTTTGCCGTTCCCTGAACCAATTTGTGGTTTTAGCTTAGCTACTACTGTAATGGTAACATTACTGACTGTTTCATGATGCAATTCCCTTTTTTTTAATTATAACATTACTGGTAACAAATAGTATATTTTATTCTAGGTATCAGTTTTCTGTTGTGCTGTCGATTTGCATAAAATGACATGCCCGAGTTCATGTCCATGAGTTGGACACAGCCCTAGCCAGAGACCTATAGATAAATACATGGCTCTGTCACGAGCTGGTGCATGAGTTGTAATGACAACAAACGAGCCCAATCGTTTTACATTATTTAAATTAAAACATTTAGAATATCAGCTCATGCCCTTTAATTACTGACTCTGGTGATGTTGGCTGGTATAAAACGATCACTTTCTGTTTAAACCTGCCTAGGAGGGAATGGAGGAAGGGGAGGGGTGGTGGAAGAGACATAAGACAATGAACCATACCGTCTTGGATTTTTATCTTTGTTCTATTTCTCTTCTTTTGTGTCCTTGACACACCCTTTCCAAAGAGGGAACCCGATGTACCTCCACTCAAATCACCTTCAATAATTCTCAAGTAGGATGCAAGGAAGGACTAATTAGGACTCGTTTGTATTTTTTCTTTTGTTATTCTGTTACATCTTTCAGAAGATCAGAGAAGCCGTGTGGAGTACTCCAAACAGGCTACGGACTGGGTAGGGAAGAGTGTCTGAACAGAACACATTCAACTTTAGAACCTGAGAGGTCCCACAGGCTGTCAAGAAGCAGGAAGATAAACAGATCATATACAAAGACCCAGACTTCAAAGTTGACACACCAGACCTTCCTCTCCACATCACCCCGGTTGAAAAACCAAGCAAGGAGGAGCTTGCTAACAACTTTACAGCTTAATTTTGTGAGGAACTTTAGGTAGCCAAATGATGGCAGTGTGATTTTTGTGGAATGACATAAATTACATGTCTTGCCATGCATTCACTGGCGGCTGCGTGTGGTGTGACTGCTATGTTGAGCACCTAGAACAGCACCATTCTCTACCTCTGGTGTATTCATTCTGGTGAAGTCATGGGCATAGAAATCAGAATGAATAGAATGGGCTTGGAACCTCTAACCCTGGCAATTTGACTGGTCAACTCATGGTACACTTGCAATGGCTGTCTGGTGTTGTCATCAAATTTTTATTTGTCACATGCTTCATAAACTGTAGACGAACAGTGAAATGCATACTTACGGCCCTTCCCGACAATGCAGAGGAAGTAATAACACAAAATAATAAAATTAATAATAAATACACAAGTTACTAACTTGGCTAAACACAGTGTCTGGTAGATATGTACAGTTGAAGTCGTAAGTTTACATACACCTTAGCCAAATGCATTTAAACTCAGTTTTTCACAATTCCTGGTATTTAATCCTAGTAAAAATTCCCTGTCTTAGGTCAGTTAGGATCACCACTTTATTTTAAGAAAGTGAAATGTCCGAATAATAGTAGAGTGATTTATTTATTTCAGCTTTTATTTCTTTCATCACATTCCCAGTGGGTCAGAAGTTTACATACACTCAATTAGTATTTGGTAGCATTGCCTTTAAATTGTTTACCTTGGGTCAAACGTTTTGGGTAGCCTTCCACAAGCTTCCCACAATAAGTTGGGTGAATTTTGGCCCATTCCTCCTGACAGAGCTGGTGTAACTGAGTCAGGTTTGTAGGCCACCTTGCTCGCACATGCTTTTTCAGTTCTGCCGACAAATTCATTATAGGATTGAGGTCAGGGCTTTGTGATGGCCACTCCAATACCTTGACTTGTTGTCCTTAAGCCATTTTGCCACAACTTTGGAATTATGCTTGGGGTCATTGTCCATTTGGAAGACCCATTTGCGACCAAGCTTTAACTTCCTGACTGATGTCTTGAGATGTTGCTTGAATATATCCACATACTTTTCCTACCTCATGATGCCAACTATTTTGTGAAGTGCACCAGTCCCTCCTGCAGCAAAGCACCCCCACAACATGATGCTGCCACCCCCGTGCTTCACGGTTGGGATGGTGTTCTTCGGCTTGCAAGCATCCCCCTTTCTCCTCCAAACATAACGATGGTCATTATGGCCAAATAGTGCTATTTTTGTTTCATCAGACCAGAGGACATTTCTCCAAAAGTAAGATATTTGTTCTCATGTGCAGTTGCAAACCGTTGTCTGGCTTTTTTATGGTGGTTTTGGAGCAGTGGCTTCTTCCTTGCTGAGCGGCCTTTCAGGTTATATCGGACTTGTTTTACTGTGGATATAGATACTTTTGTACCCGTTTCCTCCAGCATCTTCACAAGGGCCTTTGCTGCTGCTGTTCTGGGATTGATTTACACTTCTCGCACCAAAATACGTTCATCTCTAGGAGACAGAATGCATCTTCTTCCTGAGCAGTATGACAGCTGTGTGGTCCCATGGTGTTTATACTTGCGTACTATTATTTGTACAGATGAACGTGGTACCTTCAGGCGAAGGAAATTGCTCCCAAGGATGAACTAGACTTGTGGAGGTCTACCATTTTTTTTCTGAGGTCCTGGCTGGTCTCTTGATTTTCCCATGATGTCAAGCAAAGAGGCACTGAGTTTGAAGGTAGACTTTGAAATACATCCACAGGTACACCTCCAATTGACTCAAATGATGTCAATTAGCCTATCAGAAGCTTCTAAAGCCATGACCTTTTCTGGAATTTTCCAAGCTGTTTAAAGGCAGTCAACTTAGTGTATGTAAACTTCTGGCCCACTGGAATTGTGATACAGTGAAATAATCTGTCTGGAAACAATTGTTGGGAAAATGACTTGTCATGCACGAAGTAGATGTCCTAACCGACTTGTCAAAACTACAGTTTGTTCAAAAGAAATTTGAAGGAGTGGTTGAAAAATGAGTTTTAGGTCGGCGTCATTATGTAACTTCTGACTTCAACTGTTTAACTCGGTCTAAAGTGAACGATAATCAAGAGTAACGGCAGAGTGATGACTCAAAGTTGGTGCAAGAAGTGTCAGTGCAGATATTAGAAGGTAGAAGCTGTTCCTGTTGCTTCAAGACTGGGCACATCGGTACTGCTTGCCCTGCGGGATGCAATCATTTCCATGGTAATGTACAATGTTCATTCAAATTATGCAAACTGATGGGCCTCATGCAATGTACTGTTTTGTAATGTGAGTTGATTCAACAAATCACAGCACATATTGATGGGTACACTTACAGATTTTACTTCCTGCTTTGCTCCTATGGGTATAGTAAATGGCCGGCAAGTCCACCCATTATGCCCATTCTTTTGAATGGGAGAACACCCTTTCTATTCAATGAGGTTGTACGATTAATCTGGCCCGGGTAGGTGTGTTTTTGCACCGGGTGACAATTTGGTACCGGGTTGCCTCACAGGCGTGAGCCAGCACATTGGCTTGCTTCATCCCTCCAGAGAACATGTTTCCACAGCTCCGGAGTCCAATGGCGGCACGCTTTACAGAACTCCAGCCAACACTTGGTATTGCGCGTGGATGTTTTAGGCTTGTGTGCGGCTGCTCTGCCATGGAAAACCATTTTGTGACGTGCCCAACGAACAGCTCTTGTGCTGACATTGTTTTAGATAGTTTGGAACTCATTAGGGAGTGTGGCAGGACAGACGATTTTTATTTTTTTAATTTATTTATTTTTTTAATATATACACTCCGGTCAGCAATGGGTGTGGCTGAAATGGATGAATCCACTAATTTTGAAGGGGTGTCCCCATACTTTAGGCCATGTAGTGTATATGGAAGATAGCTGACAACAACAAATATCTGAAGTATTTCAAAAGCGCTGTGGGATTCAGAAAATGTTAGTGTGATTTTAAAGCCACTTTTTTGAAGAAGAAGAAGAATCTTTCAGAACATACCCTTTCAAAGGAAAAGATTATATGTCTGACGTTTGTCCACGAGCTTTCAATTCATCTACTCTATCTTGGAATAGTAATCTTAACTGGAATCTCCATTGCTTACCTTTTTGAAAACCTTGCAAAGTCAGAGTGAAATCAAGTGACAATCGGGGGTTTCATACGAATGCCTCCTTGTTTGACCTTGGACTATATTTAATCAAACTGCCCATCCATTATGTAATAATCTTCCCCATTTGCCGTTTTTCCAGCCTTGTATGCTGACATCCATTTCTCCCCACAGCTATTAAACTCTCAGATGTTTTCCTG
Organism: Oncorhynchus masou masou; assembly: GCF_036934945.1. Classification (NCBI taxonomy): domain Eukaryota; kingdom Metazoa; phylum Chordata; class Actinopteri; order Salmoniformes; family Salmonidae; genus Oncorhynchus; species Oncorhynchus masou. The sequence goes on from NC_088212.1 coordinate 37,117,334, forward strand.
TTGATGCTGTTTAATATGCAGGAAGTGGATCAGAAAATAATTTAACTCCTTGACAAGTGATGTGACCCCTATTACCTCATTCCAACAGTGGTGGCCGAGCAAATCAATCAAAATTTATACACTGGGTACCAGTGCCGAGTTGATGTGCAGGGCTACAAGGTAATTGGGGTAGACATGTACGTACAAGTAGGGGTAAAGTGACATGGCAACAGGAAAGATAATAAACAGAAGCAGCAGCGTATGTGATGAGTCCAGAGTTAGTGCAAAAAGGGTCTATGCAGCTAGTCCAGGGTAGCAATTTGTTTAACTATTTTAGTCGTCTTAGGGTAGAAGCTGTTCCTGTTGGTTCCAGACTTGGTTTATCTGTGCTGTGCAGTCGCAGAGCGAGTCAAGGACTTCAGGGGCTGGAGTTTTTGACAATTTTCCTACTCTGACACCTCATAGTGAAGAGGTACTGGATGGCAGGGACCTCAGCCCCAGATACTTCCTTTTGGCCACATAAAGTGGCAAGCCTTTTTCTAAGAAAATAGGTCTACTCATTCAACAAGGGACCAAGATATTTTCTAAAGCACCATTTTCTAACAGCACCTCAAACATGGACTCTCAAAATGTTGGGTTAGTGTAAAGTATGTTGTGTGATTATTTTATATTTGTGTTACCTAACCAAGCGCTGTTTGACGCCTACAGACTGCAAACTTCATTTCATTCACTATTGGACTGTTTCTCTGAGTGTACGGTACATGAAGAATAAATCCCACATTTTTCCAATTGGCACAAACATGCCAAACATAGGAGAGGTTATGGGGAGGCTTGGATTACTCTCTCCCCCTTCGTACCGGAACCAATCAGCAGGGTTGACTGGTTTGGCGGGACATTTCAAACACTTCCCTAAGATGGAGGGAATTAAAGAACTGCGGTAGGTTTTATACCTCTGGACAAGCCATCCAAGGACTTGCTCTTGCGAGTTGTCCTTTTTCCATATGAAGTTGAGCTAAGGATTCCGGATCACCATCTTTCATCCCACTGAGCCTGTCTAGATATCAATCGTCGATGGCGAACACAAGCATTCCTCACCCTGTTCTGCCTTCCATAGCCCATGACTACCTGGCAGCAGCGTGTACCTCTGGCTCTTGAGCCTCGCAGAACTCCCATCTCACGTGAAGCCGATTCACTGTCAGTGCGGTTGCACTCTATGACCATAGCTATTTGCCCTTTTTCCCAAGCATTGGCATAATGTGTAGGTGATCAAATCAAATTTTATTTGTCACATACAACTGGTTAGCAAATGTTAATATGAGTGTAGCGAAATGCTTGTGCTTCTAGTTCCGACTATGCAGTAATAACCAATGAGTAGTCTAACCTAACAATTTCACAACAACTACCAAATACACACACGTGTAAAGGAATGAAGAATATGTACATATAAATATATGAATGTGTGATGGTACAGCCTAGGCAAGATACCGTAGATGGTATCGAGTACAGTATATACATATGAGATGAGTAGGGTATGTAAACATGATATGAAGTGGCATTGTTTAAAGTGGCTAGTGATACATTTTATCAATTTTTGCATTTGTTAAAGTGGCCAGAGTTGAGTCTGTAAGTTGGCAGCAGCCACTCAATGTTAGTGGTGGCTGTTTAACAGTCTGATGGTCTTGAGAGAGAAGCTGTTTTTCAGTCTTGGTCCCTGCTTTGATGCACTTGTACTGACCTCACCTTCTGGATGATAGCGGGGTGAACAGGCAGTGGACCAGGTGGTTGTTGTCCTTTTTTTGTCCATCTTTTAGGCTTTCCTGTGACATTGGGTGCTGTAGGTGTCCTGGAGGGCAGGTAGTTTGCCCCCAGTGATGCGTTGTGCAGACCTCACTGCCCTCTGGAGAGCCATACGGTTGTGGGCGGAGCAGTTGCCGTAAAGCCCAAAAGGATGCTCTTGATTGTGTATCTGTAAAAGTTGGTGAGTGTTTTTGGTGACAAACCAAATTTATTCAGCCGCCTGAGGTTGAAGAGGTGCTGTTCCGCCTTCTTCACCACATTGTCTGTGTGGGTGGACCAATTCAGTTTGTCCGTGATGTGTACGCCAAGGAACGTAATGCTTACAACCCTCTCCACTACTGTCCCGCCGATGTGGATAGGGGGGTGCTCCCTCTGCTGTTTCCTTAAGTCCACGATCATCTCCTTTGTTTTGTTGACATTGAGTGAGGTTCTTTTCCTTACATCACACTGAGGGCCCTCACCACCTCCCTGTAGGCCATCTCGTTGTTAATTAGGCCTACCACTGTAATGTCTTCTGCAAACTTGAGGATTGAGTTGGAAGCCTGGGGGCGGCCCGTCAAAGTTCAGGACCCAGTTGCACAGGATGGGTTCGAGACCCAGGGTCTCGAGCTTTATTTACATTTAAGTCATTTAGCAGACGCTCTTATCCAGAGCGACTTTATGACGAGTTCGGAGGGTACTACGGTGTTAAATGTTGAGTTGTAGTCAAATAGCATTCTTAATAGGCTAGATGGGATGCTACCGTCCCACCTGACCAACATCCAGTTTAAGTGCAGGTCGCCAAATTCAGACAGACTTGTAAATATTTAACATACTTCAAAATACACATGCAATATGTCAAATTAAAGCTTGACGACTTGTTAATCCATCAACAAAAAGGCTTTACGGCGAAAGCAAACCATGCGATTATCTGAGGACAGCACCCCATCAAACAAACAGACAATCATATTTCATACCGCCAGGCGCGACACAAAACTCAGAAATAACAATATAATTCATGCCTTACCTTTGAAGAGCTTCTTCTGTTGACACTCCAATATGTCCCATAAACATCACAAATGGTGCTTTTGTTGGATTAATTCCGTCGTTATATATCCAAAATGTTCATTTATTTGGCACGTTTGATCCAGAAAAACACTGGTTCCAAAATGACAACAAAATATCTAAGAAGTTACCTTTAATCTTTGTCCAAACATTTCAAAAGAACTTTCCTAAAACAACTTTTGGTATTTAACGTAAATAAAGCCTACAATTTAAGACAGGATAAACTGCGTTCAATACCGGACGAAAACAGTGACCTCAAAAAAAAAAAATCCTGGATGGTTTGTCCTCGGGGTTTCGCCTGCCAAATATGTTCTGTTATACTCAGACATCATTCAAACCGTTTTAGAAACTTCAGTGTTTTTGATCCAAATCTACTAATAATATGCATATCCTAGCTTCTGGGCCCGAGTAGCAGGCAGTTTACTTTGGTCAAGCTTTTCATCCGGATGTGAAAATACCACCCCCTAGCCTAGAAAGTATAAATAGTTATTCCTCTTTTTCAGATGGGATAGGGTAGTGTGATGGCATTGTCAGTGGACCTATTTGAGCGTAAAGCAAATTGGAGAGGTTATCAGGTAGGGTAAAGTTGAAATGAACCTTCACAAGTCTCTCAAAGCACTTCATGATGACAGAAGTGAGTGCTACGGGGCAATAGACATTTAGTTCAGTTACCTTAGCTTTCCTTGGAACAGGAACAATGGTGCCATCTTGAAGCATGTGGGAACAGCAGACTGGGATAGGGATTTTATGAATAGTGTTGAAGTCGGAAGTTTACATACACCTTAGCCAAATACATTTAAACTCAGTTTACAATATTCCTGACATTTAATCCAAGTAAAACTTACCTGTCTTAGGTCAGTTAGGATCACCAATTTATTTCAAGAATGTGAAATGTCAGAATAATAGTAGAGAATGCTTAATTTCAGCTTTTATTACTTTCATCACATTCCCAATAGGTCAGAGGTTTACATACACTCAATTAGTATTTGGTAGCATTGCCTTTAAATTGTTTACCTTGGGTCAAACGTTTTAGGTAGCCCTCCACAAGCTTCCCACAATAAGTTGGGTGAATTTTGGCCCATTCCTCCTGACAGAGCTGGTGTAACTGAGTTAGGTTTGTAGACCTCCTTGCTCGCAAAATTTTTCAGTTCACAGTGTTGAATGCAGAGTCATTTTCACCTTTGCTGGTGATGTACATCCAAATACCTTTTGGGTGAATTTAACCACTTCCGGTTGCTCCAGGAAGCTTAGAATCGACACACGTAGACCTTAGTGGCCTGATGGACTGGTACCAAAGACAGGTTCATAACCCACATAGGCTTCAGGTTGAATTTAGAGGTGAAGCCAATGTATTCCTATGGGGAGAGAAGTCAATGCAAACTGTTTGATGTAAACACCTTTTAACTGTGAAGGGTTAATGCCACACGGTCAAGGTTAGGCTTGCACAGATCGGGAGGACCTTAGGAACAGTCCTGTGTTTGAATTGTCCTTCTAAACCTAATGGTTCCGCCGCTGTCACCCAAAATCAAATGACGTTCTGGTGCCGGCTTCATATTGGGCCTACTTTTCTCATGGTCGCTGCGCTTAGACCGAGCGAGCTACGGTCAAGCGGGATATCTCGTTGAACTCGGCACGGCCTTGGGATTATGTTTATGCCATTGACTGCTCTGTCTTTAAACACCACGCTTTGTCACTCCATCCTTGCTGTGTGTGTGTGTGAGAGCTTTTCTTTGACATCTGTTGGGAGAAATGACTGATTTTACAGTTCAGGAGGGTTGCCTAATCACACATGAAGTTTTGATAAGATCTGACCTTTTTAACCCTTGGATACAGCCACTATGACACCATTTAAGGCACTTTCTGTTGGCACAGGAAGCTATAAATAAACTCATATCCTCATTGGGGTATGCCTTTACAGAATCCTGAGTTTTAAGTCTTTATGTTAAGAACTGAATTATTTACGGAGGGTTTAGTGAGTGTGTGTTATTTCAGAAAATCATATCAAATCACAGAAATCTCGCAGAGCTCTGCAGCACACTTTAAAAATATTTGTATGAACACCCTGCAACTGGATCTGTAACTGTTGAAAAAAAAACACCTATATTTGAACATCACAAGTCTGTCATTGTATGATTTCTCTTAAATGACGATAGATAAATTGCTGATTTTTTTTCGTGTTATTGACACCGGAGGCTCCTTGACTTTGACGTGAAGTGAAAAAATCATATCTCTATTTTCATTTTGGACCTTTAATCCCAGAAAAATGGCTATAACTCAAAAACCGTTGAGGCCTAGATGCCATCTTGTTCGGGGCCAACTGTCCATTATGCCAAACCTATGCTCACCAAGTTTCGGCTTCGAAATATTTTCAGTTTTCGAGTTAAGGCCCGTCGTGATTTGTGATGTTTTGTCAAATTGCAGTATGATTGCTTATGCCCTCTTGTGGGATTTTCCGGGATAGAGGAAAAATGACCAAAATATGATTATTTTATAAAACGAAAACCGAATGTCCGACAAAGTTCATTTGATGACTTCCCGGTAGGTCTGGCCCTGCCGCTCGGCCCGACGCCGTCCCTGAATTTAACAAATGTTTTCGGACGTCTAGTAAGGGATGGTACATTTGCAATATGGACTTTTTCACTAACCATACAGAAAATGTCAATGTTCCCTTAGGGTATGTAAAGCCCAGCTGATTTGTACGGGTCCAGGTTTTGCAGCTCTTTCAGAACATCTGCTATCTGGATTTGGGTAAAGGAGAACCTGGAGAGGCTTGGGCGAGCTGCTGGGGGGGCGGGGCTGTTGGCCGAGGTTGGAGTAGCCAGGCGGAAGGCATGGCCAGCCGTTGAGAAATGCTTGTTGAAGTTTTCGATAATCATGGATTTATCGGTGGTGACCGTGTTACCTAGCCTCAGTGCAGTGGGCAGCTGGGAGGAGGTGCTCTTGTTCTCCATGGACTTCACAGTGTCCCAGAACTTTTTGGAGTTGGAGCTACAGGATGCAAACTTCTGCCTGAAGAAGCTGGCCTTAGCTTTCCTGACTGACTGCGTGTATTGGTTCCTGACTTCCCTGAACAGTTGCATATCACGGGGACTATTCGATGCTATTGCAGTCCGCCACAGGATGTTTTTGTGCTGGTCGAGGGCAGTCAGGTCTGGAGTGAACCAAGGGCTGTATCTGTTCTTAGTTCTGCATTTTTTGAACGGAGCATGCTTATCTAAAATGGTGAGGCAGTTACTTTAAAGAATGACCAGGCATCCTTAACTGACGGGATGAGGTCAATGTCCTTCCAGGATACCCGGGCCAGGTCGATTAGAAAGTATATTAGTATATCCCCCCTCAAGCCAATATCACAACCGCTAACAAAGAACTACACTGGACTTTATGCAAACTAGAAACCATATATCCTGAGGCTGCCTTTATCATAGCTGGGGATTTTAACAAAGCCAAATTGAGGAAAAGGCAGCCTAAATTCTCGTAGCATATTGAATGTAGTACTTGCGCTGCTAAAACGCTCGACCACTGTTACCCCAACTTCCGGAATACATACAAGGCCTTCCCCCGCCCTCCTTTCGGCAAATCTGACAGACTCCATTTTGCTCCTATAGGTAGAAACTCAAACAGGACCCGTGCTAAGGACTATCCAACGCTCGTCTGATCAGTCGGAATTAGGGATGAACGATATATCGGTGAACATACCAGAATAGGCCAATATCAGCTAATAATGCCAATGACGGTATCGGCCGATGTCTAGTTTAATGTCCTAATGTGCAAAACCAATGTCAAAGCTGATATGCATAGCTATATAACGTAGGTACTCGACGTAATGACACCACGTAAAATGTTGCACTTCACATTCAACACAGCATTCCTAACCTAGCTCACATTGTTTGCTGTGTGGATCGAGGAGTCAAGTAAAGCAGTCATTTGAAAGAGGAAGAACATTTCAGTGAGACAACTCAAAAGGTGAAATACATTAAAAGCGCCAAGGTAAATGGAATTCATTGCCCTTGACAATTAACCATTCTCTGTCGTGGGTGATGCTGGCATTTGCAACTTGACGAGCACCGGTACACACTAACATTACCAAATGCGCTATTGTTCAGATGTTGCTCTACCGGAGTTACACAGTAATAGAGTCACTGCTATTAGCTTCACGACATACTATGGAATGCTGTTTGGGTCTTTGCGTGTCAAAAAATATACGTCAAATAGTTCTATTATGGAATGTGTGTTCTGAATTTGCACGTGCAAGCCAAGCACCACCACTGAGGCACTGTCAAAGCTGTATAAATATTTAAAAAAAAAGGTCTGCAAACAAGCAAACACCGTCCACGAACGATTGGTAGACAAAACCGCGTTGGAAACAAAGGATTATTTATTCGACCGCAACTTCTGGGATAGCTAGCTAGATTTTGCTTGGTTCCTAGCTAGCACCAATACAACCAGCCTGAAAACAATGAACAGTAGAAACCGCAGTCATGTTCACTATTCTTAGCAATGATTTAGGAATCCTTCTGAGTAAGTATTAGCTAAGAAGCCACTTGTTGTTAGCCTATTGAAAATGAACTTCAGTTCATGAAGATAAATAGCTAGCCAGCTATTTAACCCTGTTACCTAAAGCTAACATTATAAGCAGACAGCTAGCTTCATCTGGCTAGTGATGCCCGACCGGACTGGGTTATGAAGCAAGCCACAGTAAGGAAAACGCACAATAGTGGAATTCGTGGTTTCCCTTCAAAATAAAAAAGTACCTATTTGAAAGTGATGCAGAAGGATACAAATTGGTGACACCCACAGAACAATGAAGAGTTTACGCAAATATTAGCATTGTACCTCTAATCGCGGGACTGAGTGTATGAAATCACCTCCCCAGTCAGCCTATTGTGTGTATTGACATTCATTTGCACTGTACAGCCTTACCAAAGGATTGGGGATCAATGAAATGGAGTAACAGTCTACTCAAAACCCAATATGTTTTCCCCAAAGTCTTCAGAGTCAGACTCCAAAACATCCAGGCAGTATTGTTTATCCTCGGGAATCCAATAAAACTTTATTGGTCACATACACATGGTCAGCAGATTTTAACGCGAGTGTAGCGAAATTCTTGTGCTTCTAGTTCCGACAATGCAGTAATATCTAAAAAGTATTCTAACAAATTCACAACTACATAATACACACAAATGTAAAAGGGATGACTAAGAATATGTACATATAAATATATGGATGAGCAATGGCCGTGCGGCTTAGTCAAGATGCAGTAGATATAGGTATAGTACATACATATGAGAAATGTAGAGTATGTAAACATTAATGTGGCAATATTTTAAAGTGACTAGTGATAAATTTGATAAAAATTGATTTAATAAAAAGGTATTAACCTCTTGATGCTATGGGGGCGCGATTTCATTTTTGGATGAAAAACGTTCCCGTTTTAAACAAGATATTTTGTCACAAAAAGATGCTCGACTATGCATATAATTGATAGCTTTCGAAAGAAAACACTCTGACGTGTCCAGAACTACAAAGATATTTTCTGTGCGTGCCCTAGAACGTGAGCTTCAGTTTCAGTTTTCCATTGTCTCCTTATATGGCTGTGAATGCGAGAGGAGTAAGTCTGCCCTTTCTGTCGTTTCCCCAAGGTGTCTGCAGCATTGTGACGTATTTGTAGGCATATCATTGGAAGATTGACCATAAGAGACCACATTTACCAGGTGTCCGCCCGGTGTCCTGCGCCGAAATTGGTGCGCAAAAGTCAGCTGCAAGTATTTTTCCACGGAATTTAGAGAAGAATGCAAGCTTCCACGAACGATATATCAATGAAGAGATATGTGAAAAAACACCTTGAGGATTGATTCCAAACAACGTTTGCCATGTTTCGGTCGATATTATGGAGTTAATTCGGAAAAAGTTTGACGTTGTAGGTGACTGAATTTTCGGTTCGTTTCGGTAGCCAAATGCGATGTACAAAACGGAACGATTTCTCCTACACACAGACGCTTTCAGGAAAAACTGCGCAGTTGGTATGTAACTGAGAGTCTCCTCATTGAAAACATCCGAAGCTCTTCAAAGGTAAATGATTTTATTTATTTGGTTATCTGGTTTTTGTGAAAATGTTGCGTGCTAAATGCTACTCAAAATGCTAAGCTAGCTTAGCATACTCTTACACAAATTAGTCAATTTCTATGGTTCAAAAGCATATTTTGAAAATCATTTTATTTGCGATTTTCAGAAATCGTTAACGTTGCGTTATGCTAATGAGCCTGAGGCTTTAGTCACGATCCCGGATCCGGGATGGGGAGTTTCACCAGGTTAAAGTGGCCAGAGTTCTAGCGCTCTAGAAGGTTCTCGGACCGAGAAACAGCCTCGTACATTTGCAATGACTTCAATTCATTTTGACCATTACGAAAATGGCGACATTTAGAAAAGTCTCAGAGTCACAAGACTAGGTGCATTGAAACCGGCTCTGCCCATAGACACGGACCCCAACGTTTCTGTCCGATAGCTCATTCAAGGACCCCATAGCAAGGCATGGAAAAAAGTGGATTTTCAGCACCAATTAGGGTTTTACTCGGACACCAAATGACCTATCGAGCCGAAACTCGGGATTCGGGGTCGCCTCACATAGGACTACACATAATGTCCGAACTGGACCCGCAGCTAGAACGTAAATATGTGTTTTACGTTTTTATTATGTTTTAAACTGAAGGCGCTGTGAATTATGGGCCTGCTCTGACATATGTGATAGTTGGCTTCTAAATGAGTTGGAAAAAGTGGGTTTGGTGTCAATTGGTATCAGTTTGGTGTCAGAATGACATCTAATTGACTGATGGACACTGACTTGCTAGTTGACTTTTGTTCATTTGCAATATGTTTAAGCGGAGTAGGACCATCACCAAAATGGCATTCTGAAATCAACACAAAAAATGGCATCACCATAGTGGCCAGAGTGTGCCGAGTCCAACGAGGCGCCCCGCTTGACCGTAGCTCGCTCGGTCTGAGCGCAGCGACCATGAGAAAAATAGGCCCAAAATGAAGCCTGCACCACAATGTCATTTGATTTTGGGTGACAGCGGCGGAACCGTTAGGTTTAGAAGGACAATTCAAACACAGGACTGTTCCTAAGGTCCTCCCGATCTGTGCAAGCCTAACCTTGACCGTGTGGCATTAACCCTTCACAGTTAAAAGAAGGTGTTTACATCAAACAGTTTGCATGGACTTCTCTCCCCATAGGAATACATTGCCTGCTCCCCTAAATTCAACCTGGATCCTATATGGGTTATGAACCTGTCTTTGGTACCAGTCCATCAGGCCACTAAGGTCTACGTGTGTCGATTCTAAGCTTCCTGGACCAACCGGAAGTGGTTAAAATCGTCCTAAAAGTGTATACCCATAACCTGCCTGCAGTTTGATAGACACAGTGCATTCAACCCTGTGTAAATCAGTCAGTTTTTATGGTAAAGACTTAAAACTCAGGATTCTGTAAAAGCATACCCCAATGTGGATATGTGTTGAGTTATAGCTTCCTGTGCCAACCGGAAGTGCCATAATTGGTGTCTCATGGGCTGTTTCGAGGGGTTAAAAAAATCAGATCTTTCCAAAACTTCATATGTGATTAGGCAACCCCCATGAACTGTAAAATCAGTCATTTTTCCCATAAAATTTCAAAGGAAAACTAAATCACACACACACACAGCTTGGAAGTAGGGACCCATTGGGGTGCGTAGAGACAAACACTCCCTGCATTAGTTAACCTTGTTGGAACTTTTAAAGAACCGTCAGACCTAGAGTTCCGAAACTTTAGAATCCTGTTATAGACCTCAGGTCAATAGTGCTTGGTGAGTTACGGCGCTCTAGAAGGTTCTCGGACCGAGAAACAGCCTCGTACATTTGCAATGACTTCAATTCATTTTGACCATTACGAAAATGGCGACATTTAGAAATGTCCCAGAGTCACAAGACTAGGTGCATTGTGACCGTCTCGGCCCATAGAGACAGAACCCAACATTTCTGTCCGATAGCTCATTCAAGGACCCCGTAGCAAGTAATTGAAAAAAGTGGATTTTCAGCACCAATTAGGGTTTTACTCGGACACCAAATGACCTATCGAGCCGAAACTTGGGATTCGGGGTCGCCTCAGCTAGGCCTACACATAACACAAGAAATGGACCCGCAGCTAGAACGTAACTACGTGTTTTATGTTTTTTTTATGGTTTGAACCGAAGGCGTTGTGAATTTTGGGCCAGCTCTGAATTATGTGATACTTGGCTCCTAAACGAGTTGGGAAAAGTGGGTTTGGTGTCAGTTTGTATCAGTCTGGTGTCAGAATGATATCAAATTGACTGATGGACGGTGACTTGCAGGTGACTCTTGTCCATTTGCAATATGTTTAAGCGGTGAGGTACCATCACCAAAAGTGACATTCTGAAATCAACCCTAACGAGCGATGGAGAGGTACCAGAATCACTGCCCAGCCATCCCGAGTTCATCGGGCCAGTCAATTTGGCATTCCTGCACGATTTTTATAGCATGACAAATTCGGGATGGTGAATGCCCAGTTAACCATATTGCAAATGCACAGTGACTTTGCAAAAGTGAGAACATAAACAAATGGACATGATGAAAGGAACAACAATCACTGCCCGGCCATCCCGAGTTCATCAGGCCAGTCAATTTTGCATTTCTGCAGGATTTTTGAGCATGTCAAATTTCTTATGACATTTGGCCCCCGCCATATGCACAAGTAAAAAAAAAAAAAAAAAAAAATATGATAATAAAATGACTAAAGTATGTTGATACAGTTCTTATACGTGTGTAATTGACACACAATTCTAAAGAATTTCGAAAAACGGTCCAGAAAGCACTTTTTTAGGGGTGTGTGAAATTTATGAAATTTTGCAATTATTGACTTTTGACTTCCTATGAAATCATATTGCAAATGGAGAAAATAATGCGCAAGTAAAAAACAAAAAAACAAATTATAATAATAAAATTGGACAAAAGTATATTCATACAGTTCTTACACATGTGTAATTGACAAAAAAAAGCGAAAGAATTTCAAAAAACAGTTGAGAAAGCACTTTTTTAAGGGGTGATAAGTTTTTGACAAATTCATTTTTTCAAAATTTGGCTTTTGGATGTTGACTTGGGGTCCATTTCTTATATGAAAAACCAAGGTGGAGCGCACACGCCACCTGTTGGATTTTTGAAGTGTTACAACTGGAAATTGCCATATGGCATTTGCAAAACATTTTGCATGAATCAACGCCGATTTGGGTGGTATTGTCCATCGTGTACATGGTTTGTACTATGCCAATGGTTTCCCATTCATTTTTGTCCATTTGAGGGGGGAATTCCCTTACAATCTGGACCCTCTATTTCTGAAACTATCCGCCGCCCTATTACCAGCCTGTTCAACCTCTTTCATATCGTCTGAGATCCCCAAGGATTGGAAAGCTGCCGCAGTCATCCCCCTCTTCAAAGGGGGAGACACCCTGGACCCAAACTGTTACAGACCTATATCCATCCTGCACTGCCTATCTAAGGTCTTCGAAAGCCAAGTCAACAAACAGGTCACTGACCATCTCGAATCCCACCGTACCTTCTCCGCTGTGCAATCTGGTTTCCGAGCCGGTCACGGGTGCACCTCAGCCACGCTCAAGGTACTAAACGACATCATAACCGCCATCGATAAAAGACAGTACTGTGCAGCCGTCTTCATCGACCTTGCCAAGGCTTTCGACTCTGTCAATCACCATATTCTTATCGTCAGACTCAGTAGCCTCGGTTTTTCGGATGACTGCCTTGCCTGGTTCACCAATTACTTTGCAGACAGAGTTCAGTGTCTCAAATCGGAGGGCATGCTGTCCGGTCCTCTGGCAGTCTCTATGGGGGTGCCACAGGGTTCAATTCTCGGGCCGACTCTTTTCTCTGTATATATCAATGATGTTGCTCTTGCTGCGAGCGATTCCCTGATCCACCTCGCAGAAGACACCATTCTATATACTTCCGGCCCGTCCTTGGACACTGTGCTATCTTACCTCCAATTGAGCTTCAATGCCATACAACACTCCTTCCGTGGCCTCCAACTGCTCTTAAACGCTAGTAAAACCAAATGCGTGCTTTTCAACCGATCGCTGCCTGCACCCGCATGCCCGACTAGCATCACCACCCTGGATGGTTCCGACCTTGAATATGTGGACATCTATAAGTACCTAGGTGTCTGGCTAGACTGTAAACTCTCCTTCCAGACTCATATCAAACATCTCCAATCGAAAATCAAATCAAGAGTCGGCTTTCTGTTCCGCAACAAAGCCTCCTTACTCACGCCGCCAAACTTACCCTAGTAAAACTGACTATCCTACCGATCCTCGGCTTCGGCGATGTCATCTACAAAATTGCTTCCAACACTCTACTCAGCAAACTGGATGCAGTTTATCACAGTGCCATCCGTTTTGTCACTAAAGCACCTTATACCACCCACCACTGCGACTTGTATGCTCTATTCGGCTGGCCCCCGCTACATATTCGTCGCCAGACCCACTGGCTCCAGGTCATCTACAAGTCCATGCTAGGTAAAGCTCCGCCTTATCTCAGTTCACTGGTCACGATGGCAACACCCATCCGTAGCACGCGCTCCAGCAGGTGCATCTCACTGATCATCCCTAAAGCCAACACCTCATTTGGCCGCCTTTCGTTCCAATACTCTGCTGCCTGTGACTGGAACGAATTGCAAAAATCCCTGAAGTTGGAGACTTTTATCTCCCTCACCAACTTCAAACATCTGCTATCTGAGCAGCTAACCGATCGCTGCAGCTGTACATAGTCTATTGGTAAATAGCCCACCCATTTTCACCTACCTCATCCCCATACTGTATTTACTTTTCTGCTCTTTTGCACACCAATATCTCTACCTGTACATGACCATCTGATCATTTATCACCCCAGTGTTATTCTGCAAAATTGTAATTATTTGCCTACCTCCTCATGCCTTTTGCACACAATGTATATAGACTCCCCTTTTTTTTCTACTGTGATATTGACTTGTTAATTGTTTACTCCATGTGTAACTCTGTGTTGTCTGTTCACACTGCTATGCTTTATCTTGGCCAGGTCGCAGTTGCAAATGAGAACTTGTTCTCAACTAGCCTAGCTGGTTAAATAAAGGTGAATTTTTTTTTTTTTTTAAATACACGGCTGTGACTACAACCGGAGAGAATTCTCTTGGGAGGTAGTACAGTCGGCATTTGATTGAGGTACTCTAGGTCGGGTGAAGAAAAGGACTTGAGTTCCTGTATGTTATCACAATTACACCATGAGTCGTTAATCATGTAATGTACACCCCCACCCTCGTTCTTCCTGGAGAGATGTTTATTCCTGTCGGCACGATGAACTGAGAATCCAGATGGCTAAACCAACTCCAGCAGTATATCCCAGGAGAGCCATGTTAACGTGAACCATCCCTGATATCTGTCTGGAACGAGACCCTTGCCCTGAGCTCGTCAACTTTGTTATCCAGGGACTGAACACTAGCGAGTAATACTGTATATCGGAAGTGGTGGGTAGTGTGCGCGCCTCCAAAGTCGGACTTAAAGACCGCTCCGAGTACCTCTCCTTTGCTGGCTCTGTTTTGGTTAGGCCTCTGGAATCAGTTGAATTTCCCTGGGTAGTACGATCAAAGGATCCGCTTCGGGAAAGTCCTATTCCTGGTCCTAGTGCAGTTGAGTTACCGACGCTCTGATATCCAACAGGTCTTCCTGGCTGTATGTAATACCACAGCATTTTCTGGGCTAACAATTTAAGAAATAATATATTTAAAAATATACTGCAACATTTCCTAAAAACTAGAAGTGAGTCGCGCTGTCTGTTTTGTAATCAGAGAAACACAGGTAAAATACAAACTGTAGAAAATAGTACAAATTCATGTATCTGTTATTAGGCTCATTAGATGTACGTTCAAATAATCAATTATTATTGTTAAGATGACTCATAAGTCATGTCTTCTTAGATCGTTTTTGTCCAATAATGATCTGGTACCCCGATAGATAACAAACATGAATTATACTTAGATATATTTATAATAATAACTTGACCTGTATCCTCTACACACTCCTGCTGCATGCTATGCTGCATGCTATGCTAATCTGGGAGAAACCAACAGTTTGGATGCTGAAGGGGATTGATAATTCGATTATGCCATTATCATACATCCCTGTGCGGCCCACAACTGAAAGACATCCAAGTGCATCATTTGATGGAGATTCCAAATGGCGTATCCTCTTCCTGTATCTCTTTCATTAATGTCTCCCACTGGGCTCAGAGTCAATGTGCATTCAGCTGTTAAGAGCAAAATGTGAAAATACTGAATCTGAGCGGCTCCCATGCATACAGAGCAAAGCTATGGAGAGAAAAGGTCTACCTCTTAATTGTGCTGTTTGCTAGAAAAGGCTGTGAGATGGAGGGGGATGGTTGACAGAAAGGAATCCAATTGTGTCAGACTGGCAGTGCCTCTACCAAGGGAGACCATGTTTCTGCATGGACAGACTCAGATCTACAGCCAGGCCATTCCATGTTCCATATAGAGGTGAAAGATTTATGCACCTTCCCCCATCCGTCCTGCCATCCTCATCTGTTCTCTGAGTTTTAGCCCCAGTGCTTGGCATCTTGAACCCTTCCATCAACTTCTGCTGAAGACTGGGAGGAGTAGCGCAATTTTTTTTAAAGGACTCTCAACACCTCTATACTGCATGTTGCCAGTGATCTGCTCTGCAGGCTCCATGGTGACTGGGAGCTTATCAATGTTGTCCATTCAGGAAGATAATACTGTGGCTTTCCTTAGCTGCCAACACTAATGGTTTTGTATTTGAGAGTCTGTGCCTCTAGTTCTGTTTTAAAAAGGCAGCGTGTAGAAAGCTGTTTTTCAAAGAGCTTGAAAGACTCTTTTTCCTTTCATTGTATAGCAACAGCGTAGCGCTAAGGGCCCCTAACTGTGCTGTTTTTTTATTTTTATATTAAAGATCTGCATTAGCTGAATGGTACGTTTATGATATGTAGAATGCACTGTATCTTAACCTACCCACACAAATAGAAGTGCAGCTTTGAATGGATGTACCTGCTAGACTTAGCCAAACTTGAACCAAAATTAAATCTGTGAGGCAGTCGGGGTTGTGAGATGGGTCCGACCTGATGTCCCATCTCCTGGGAAAGAATGCCAGTTCTCATTAGGCCTGTGTAATTTATGGCCTGGATGAGTCGAAGGCGCCGCACTCCCAACTGGAATGACGGTGTATTATCCCGCGCTTGACCTTGTCTTAGCCGGGAAACCCAGGGAGCTGTTTTAAGGGCATAGCTCTCTCGCTCTGTCTCTCGCTCATATTCTGAATTTCATTCTTTTCTTTCTCACCCTTTTCTCTCTGTCTCTAGTATGTTCTGCCTCTGACACTTACCTCAAGCCCCGCAGGCCCACACCCTCATGCATGTTTAATGCAAATGGACACTATAGAAGCATGCTAATGAGTACACAGCACAATGCAATATGGAGACAACCCATGAAGGCCATATCATATTACACTAATGCATTTAGGCCTATTTATGATAGCCTCTGGCAATAAATTATTTTCTTCCTTCCGTTGTTTGTAGTTTGTGTACAACATTTGACTTTCCATTGATCCCTTGCTTTGATCTGTTTATGTTCCTCGGCGCTGTTTTAAGTCAAACCTATTGAAAATGCCACTGCATGGAGTAACGGCCAGTTGGGGGGGCCTTATATTGGTAAATGAGGTGCGAGAGGGAGAAGACTCAGGTCTGCTAGCTGATGTAACCTTGGCAACAAGAAGAGGGAGAGTTGGGATGGATGATGGATTATTCTCAGTGACCATCGGCGTTACTAACATCACTTACACACAAGTGGTTTGTTTGCAGTATTTGGGATGGTCTTTCTCCAACAGCCAGGGCAATATCACAGGTTTCAGTGAGGCTTAATGTGTCAGCATATTTGGTTACTTTACCATGTGTGTTCACATAATGCAGCTGGGATATTACATTATCAAAACAGTGTCCCTTGTCCATGACTGTCTGCTTTTTAAAGAATTGGGCAAGTGTATCTCTCTAGCATAATCAAAAATACAAAAACGCTTTCTATTCCCTTCTAATGTCTCCATGCTGTCCCAGTGTCTTTGTTGTGTCAGGAATGTAAGACCTTCCACGCCGCCTCTGATGATATGAGGCAGAGCTGGCTTTTTCCTTACCTCACTGGAGAATATTCAGACGGGCAGTGACAGATGTAGACCACCTGGGGTGGTGTGTGTTTATGTGTTTGCTTGTGTGTTAACCTGTAGCCTATGTGACACTATGTTTGATGTGACTGTGCCGTAGTAGATTACTCTGAGGTAGCGAAGACTCCTCTTATCCGTCTGCATCCTCCTGGTCCTGTGAGTGGGAGTTTTTTGCGTCTCAAATGGCACCCTACTCTCTATATAATGCACTACTTTAGACCTGCCCTGGTCAAAAGTAGTACACTAAGGTATCGGCTGCCATTTGGGATGTGGCCTTCCATCTCCTTGCCTGAGCCCCAGCTCTCAGCCTTCATTACACTAAGTGCAAAAATACATTAGTGCTTATTAGGGGGCAGTAAGCTTGCTTTCATCTGCTCCTCTCTAAGGGACTAATTAAAATGGCTCTCCCTGGCCAACACACAATACAAACTACCTGGTTATCGACCTACCTTAGTTTTCTTCCACTCTTTCCATATGAAAATGGCAGGTTACCGTAACGTAGTTGTTTTTAAAGGTTTATGCTAAGTAGCTAGGTCACTTTTGCATTGTAGTCTATTTGCGCTTGATCTCATGGCAGCAAGTGCAACATGCGCTTTTAACTATTGAAATCAGACCGCAGGTGAATCAATCTATACTGGGTGGTGGTGACGACAAGAGGCCATTATGGGAGTGGAGGGCGTGCAACTCATATTGTGGAGCCATTTTAATAGTAATTGGCTGTTATGGCAGCTGCCTTATGGAGGTCAATAACAATCATGTCTATTTACCTGAGTCATTGTTGACTCCTCCTCGATAATCCTGGCAGCTGCTTTGTGTGTTGCTCTATATCAGGTTGATAGTAATATAATCAGTTACACTTGTCTGCCAGAGAATTCTCACTCCCTGTATGTAGTAACATTCTATTATAGATCCAGTCCAGCCATGTTTTTCAGAGGCCGGCTGGTCTGTAGATACATCTTGCTATATAAACCTCTCTTATACCAGCCAGCCTGATATAAAGTCTGTGCTCACTATTCATGGGCGATCCTCAACTCTACTTTGTGTGAGCCCTAAAGGGCACCAAATTCCCTTTGGGCCCTGGTCAAAAGTAGTGCAGTGTAAAGGGAATAGCATGCGATTTGAGACGCACTCTTTATTTAGATGCCTTTAAAGGCTTTTGCTCGTGACATAAGGGAATTTAAATGGCAGCCAATTAGTTATCACAGGCCATTACCTATGTGAGCCAGAGCAGCCAGGGATCCTGCTCCTGAAGAAGGATGTTACTGGACTCTGTGATTGAGGTCACTTGGTCCCAATGAAGAAGATGATTTGTGTGGAGTACCATTCACCGGCTTGGTAACCTTCTATGAGGCTTGTGCGCACACACACACACACACACACACACACACACACACACACACACACACACACACACACACACACACACACACACACAGTCTTATAAGTGCATTTAATGCCTTATGGTGAACGTAAAGTGCATTATTATAACACCGCTCATAGTAATTTATAACATCTGTATAATACATCACTATGATGCATTGAAAGATCGAAGTGGATAGGCCACCTGCTACAGTTGGATAAACATTTTTTTACCCCGCTGAAGGAAAGTGGGAAATTCAGCCAGCAAAGTGAGGAATGTCCTTGAGGGGGATCTTCCAGAGAAGTGCAGAACTGGAATTTTACAGTGACTGAGCTCAGAAATTACAATACCGCTACCGCAGTATCTGAACGCAAGCGTGTAATTAAAATGTTGGCTTAATTTGATTTGCATTCCTTTTGGAAGTCCTAATTTCCCCCAGTGGCCACAGAGCTGGAAGTGGAACCACCATGGTGTGAGAGATGGACAGTTGAGTCCCACTCTCCACACGTGACATGATGGAGTCAGTCTTAAATCAGGGGGATACTGTGAGTGGTTGTGTGTTCACCCACTGTAAGAGGGGAAAAGCCATTAGACAGACAATAGTATGGCGATGGACACCTTTTCTCCCAATTTCATGTTTGACCTACTTGTGTTTTGGGCCACAAATGGTGTATGCGTCTCTTTCTGTCATGGCCTCCGTCCAAGAGGGAGATTAATGGGGTTAGTGAAAAGAGTGCTAATTATAGAGAAGAGGAGCAACACTGAGCACACTGTCCCCAGTTCAGAAGTATCCCAACACATGGAACAATGTTGTTTTTTCTGTCAATACTAGTGTAGAGCTCATGCTTCTAACCAGACATGCGATATAGGCTATGCTAGAGAGAAAAGGACAAGTGGGCCTGTTTCTGTTTCAGGTGGGTAACTCCGACCACTGTTGGCGTGAAACCAAATCCCTGTAGTGTACAGAAGTTGTGGTCAGTGCATCTGACTCCTGTGTGACGGTTAAGTGAAACATGTGCGTCCCAAATGGCAAACTATTCTGTATTTCACTACTTTTGACCAGGGCCCATAGGGGCCCTCTTTATTTACTGTAAGTATATTCATATGTTTGCAGCAAGGCATTACGTTTTTAGAGAATTGTTTGAAAAGATTGTGTTTGCAAACCGTTAACCCGCTCAAAGTATGAATACGGTCATTTGATAAATAAGCATCTGACAACCGGCCAACAGGCAAAATTCAA
This sequence comes from Oncorhynchus masou masou, assembly GCF_036934945.1. NCBI lineage: Eukaryota > Metazoa > Chordata > Actinopteri > Salmoniformes > Salmonidae > Oncorhynchus > Oncorhynchus masou. The sequence continues at coordinate 37,137,024 of NC_088212.1, forward strand.
ATGCAAGAAGCCAAGCAAAACCTCAACATTTCTCCTCTGTATTTGTCTGTTTCCATTTCCTTGTTGATAGTCTTTTTCGCATTAAAAATGTCAATGGACACAATCTGTATCAGGGACACCGGCCCTCTACATTTGCTTCCCTTCCCTTAATGGGATGACCCCCACTGCCCTTCTAGACCACTAGATTACACAAAGTCCAGCTGTCTTCTCACTGTGGGGTGTGAGAGTACCATGACCTTCCCAATAAGCCTGGAGCCATTGAACAGCCCAATCCAGTTAACCCAATGAACCAGTCCCCACAACTGTCCCATTCCCCACCATTACAAGTCCCCACCACGGCTAATGGCCCAGCCCAGTCACCAAGGCCTGCACACCCCTAGTTCCTGGCTACTGATTTGGATTCCCCCCATATCGTTTGTCCACTGATGTATTCTCCCTGCCGTCATCAGTGTGCCCTGGAAATATCCAGGTCATTCCCCAACCACTGCAGCGCTTTGTAGCTCACGACACACCGACCGACACAGGCTCGCTGTGCTGCGGCAAAGTTGAAATCTACTGTAGTTCAAATAGCAGCTGGAGGTCAGGTGGTGTTAGTGAGGCTCAATTCCCCCCCCCCCCCCAAAAAAAAATACTGAACTGAGTCCCTCTACTCCCACATGGTACTACTATAAAGCCCAAATGGAGAGCCTGATGCACGTCTCCCAGTGCATGTCAACTGGACCTTCTGGAAGTTGCATGCGCCGTTATGGCCGTGGTTAAGCAGCACTGAGAGATTGGGCCTTTCACAATGCTTTTTGACAGCAACCACATGTGCATTGTAATGAAACCAGGCAGGCTGTGAGGGAGTGTCGAGCTCTTTTAAAAAAAATTAAAAAAAATCCATGCATTTGTGCATTGGCCACCTAGGTTGTTCAGCTGTTTTTAAGCTCCTTATGTCCAGGCTGACTTTTCACCTTGGCAGCCGAGCCTCCCCGTCTTTGCGCTTTTTAAATAACCCAAATGGCTCTTTTTTTTCATATCATGCTTTCCTGTTCAGTCAGACTTTTGTTTTTATTTGACATAAGGCTTCATGTACCGGTAGTTATTTAACAATTTATATTGTCTTTTTTTTTTTTTTTACAAGTGAAAGAATTACATGCCTCTTAGTGTGGCGAGGCTGTACTATATAGATGTAATCTGTGACATTCTTGCTTTTGAGGGGAGAATAGCCTAGAGGACATGAATGTCCTCACCCCTCCTTTCTCTGCCTGTGCTGGGCTGGTTTACCAGCGAAAGGTTACAAATCAATACTTGCCCTGGCAGAAAATTCCAGCTTTTTATTGAATGGAAAGCTCTCTATAAAATTATGATCTGTAATCGTTCTCTGCTTCTTGAGCTCTTAATGTATACTGAACAAAAATGCAAAAATGTCAGATTTGACTGAGTGTTATAGTTCATATAAGGAAATCAGTCAATTGAAATAAATGCATTCGGCCCTAAACTATGGACTTCACATCATGGGGAATACAGATATGCATATGTTGCTCACAGATCCATTAAATGGTTGGGGCTTGGCTCAGACAACCAGTCAGTATCTGGTGTGACCACCATTTGCCTTGTGCTGCGCAATACCTCTCCTTTCATATTGTTGTTCAGGCTGTTGATTTGTGGAATGTTGTCTCACTCCTATTGAATGGCTGTGCGACGGTGCTGGTTATTGGCAGGAACTGGAAAATGCTGTCATACACGTAATCCAGAGCATCCCAAACATGCTCTATGGGTGACATGTCTGGTGAATATGCAGACCATGGAAGAACAGACATTTTCAGCTTCCAGTAATTGTGTACAGATCTTTGCGACATTAGCGCGTGCGTCATCATGTCAAAACACGAGGCGATTGCGGCGGATGAATGGCACGACAATGTGCCGCAGGATCTCGTCACGTTATCTCTGTGCATTCAAATTCCAATGGATAAAATGCAATTGTTCGTTGTCTGTAGTTTATGCCTGTCCTTACCGTAACCCCACCACCACCATGGGGCACTCTGTTCACAACTTTCAGCAAACCGCTGTGAGGCCGGTTCGACGTACTGCACAATTTTCTAAAACAATGTTGGAGGCCGCTTATAGTAGAGAAAGGAACATGACGTTTTCTGAAAACGGCTCTGGTGGACATTCCTGCAGTCAGCATGCCATTTACACGCTCCCTCAACTTCAGACATTTGTGGCATTGTATTGTGTGATAAAACTGCACATTTTATAGGGTGGCCTTTTATTGTCCCCAGGACAAGGTGCACCTGTGTAATGATCATGCTGTTTAATCCGCTTCTTGATATGCCACACCTATCAGGTTACCTTGGTAAAGAAGAAATGCTCACAAACAGGAATGTAAACTTATTTGTTCACAAAATTTGATAAAAGCTTTTTGTGGGTATGGACAATATTTAGGTCTTTTATTATGCTAGATGTGGTTCTCTGAACCTGTAAAATATATGTTTGGCATAACATAGCCTACGTGGGGAAAAAGCACAGTGGATCTATTTTCTTGCTCTCCCTTTACTCCACCCCGCCCCCCACCCCCTTGGTTCTAATTTTCCTTTTCGCACCCACCTTGTCTCTCACTTGCTCTGGCTTATCCTCTTCCTCTGTCCCTCCCTCTTCCGTCCTTTGCCTAGATTGTTGCCATAGACACGACATCTACTTAAGAGGAGCTTCTGCAGACAGTGATCACATTTACAAAAATGTCCTGCTGAGATGGAATTAAGTTTCTCCCCCGGTCTGTGTAATGGTTGCAACCCTTCAGCGCTACCGTTTTAATTTTTCTATTTTGTTAAAGGTCAATTTTTAAAAAATATTCTGTCCTGTTCTTGATAGGATCCCTTGAATCTTTCCAAAGGTGTTATTTGAACAGCTTAGTAGCATATTTTTGCAAGGGATACTCTATTCATGTGGCCGGTATTTGCTATTTGTCTGATCCTTTTTAAATGTAAATATTGCCATGGATTGAGACGTACGATGACTCCTGCCATTTGAGCGGAATCTGCTGACCCGGGGGGCACGTTTCAATCTGCTTGAACTCTTCTCCAACCTCCTCATTCAATTTTGAAACAGCCAGCAAAGAACATAATTTGCCTTCCTTCTGAACCTTTGTGATCCATTTGGCAGCAGGGCCTTCTCCCGCTCTTTCCCTCACCCTCCTCTCTCTCCAAGGCCAGGCAAAGAGGACAGGTGTAGGCAAGCTCTAAAGTGCGACACAATATTTTGTGCGACCAGGAGTTTTTATTTTTATGGTGGGGGGGGCTGCGCGTGTGCTACTAAGAAAAAAAAATATTCCAGATAATTGTTGTTGTGATGAGGCTTCGTTGTACTGTTGTTTCAGAGTACCTTGTGCGGCTGTTCATAGGGACTGTGTGTAAAAACAAATAATTAGTGGACTGCAAAAATAACCTCCCAAGCACAAAGATGTATAATAATATTTGACTAAAACAATTTCAGACTTTGCTTACGTTTGTGTATATACACTGTGGCCAGTTTGTTTACTCCGTTCACTAAAATGGTTCGTTACTGCAGACAGTGAGTCACATTGCTGTGGCTTGCTATATAAAGCAGTCAGACGGGCATCGAGGCATTCAGTTACTTTTCATTTGAACCTTAGAATGGGCGAAAGGAGTGACCTAAGCTGCTTTGAGCGTGGTATGATCGCCGGTGCCAAGCGCGCCAGTTCCATTATCTCAAGTATCCGGCCTCCTAGGCTTTTTACGCATGACAGTGTCTAGAGTTTACAGAGGATGGTGCCTTTTATAAAAATAAACTTCCAGTCAGCGGCAGTTCTGTGGGCAAAAACAGCTCGTTCATTAAAGTTTGAAGGGGAATGGCAAGAGTCACTCATGCTAACAGGCAGGCCACTGTCGTGTCTTTGGCTATGCCGGATTAAGTGATATGACATGCTATTCTATAAAATACTTTCTCCATAATTAATATCACCTGATTGAGCTAATCGGGTAAATGTAATTAACTAGAGAGTTGGGCACCACAAAATAATATTTTTGAGCTGTTATCTTCCGAATAAACTCTTCGAGACCTAGTAATATTTTACATCAATAGCAGTCAATATAACCAAGAATTTACAACTTTCAGAATATAACCAAGAATTTACAATATAACCAAGAATAGTCAATATAACCAAGCATTTACAACTTAACCAAGAATTTACAACTTTCAGATTATCTGCACAAACCCTGGCTAACAAGTTAAATCAGCAATACAAAATTGGGTTTAATTATTTACTAAATACCTAACTAATCACACAGAATTACACATACACCTAATTAAATCATAACTTTATTACAAATTACGTCATAAAGGAAAACGTTCCTAGCTGGCGGAACAGATATGACAGCTTGTTACACAAGAACAGGGGCTGGGTTGAGTGAAAGAGTGTTCCTCAGTCTTCCCAAATGGAAGAAGCTGTGCTATCGTAAATACAGTATCTTATGCATTCTAAATTACCGCCCATTTGGAAAAGGAAAATGGAATAGATATTTACGCTAAGCTGCGCTTCGGTAGGTTGGTGTTAGATGGAAGGCAGTGTTGCCCAACTGAGTCCTTTGAAGAATGTCTCTGGTTGTCAATTGGATACGTTGTAGGAACGTAGTTGGGTGGTAGACGGGATACTCTGTCTGTTCCTTCCTAACCCTCATTTGCATCTGCTGTTGCTAACTCAGTGGCTTGGAGGTATCACTACTGTAGTGAATAAGAGTTCAAAGTTCATACCATTCACAACCAAAGCTTACGCTGATGTTGGCTTCGTTCTGTAGTTATTATCTGAACCATTCTGACATCGGACCGTCATACTCACATCCTCAGAACAGGAGGTTGCATTTTCGTCAAGGGCTTATATAGGAAGGGAGAGGAGGGTGTGTTTGAAAAGTTTTGTAGCCCATGTCCCTTCACAGGGGCGGGCCACTGATTGAGTAGAGCCCAATCTTATGAAAACCCAAATGTCACATTTTAAAATCACATTTCATCCCATCACAAATAATTTCTTATGCAAACATTTCAATTGAACAACAATTCCATGTGAATCCAATAACTCTGTGTAGACTTTACACTGTGGAGTTAGTCATCTTATCATTGAGAATGTCTCAGATGACAACCGAACTGACATCATATTCATTAAGTACCACCGCATATGTTCAATTGTTCGGATTACCAGAATATCGTTCATTTCCCCCCACCTTGTGATGATCCCAGAATCTCTATTTTAACCAAGGGGTTTGCAAATGTAACATCAGTAGGGTAGAGAAAAAGGGGGAAAGAGGTATTTATGACTGTCATAAACCTACCCCCCCAGGCCAACGTCATGACACCACAAAAAGGCAAATAACTGCGCTGTACAACAGTGGTGTGCAGAACAGTATCTAGGAATGCACAACTCGTCGGTCATTGTCACGGATGGGCGATTTCACTCCTAAAAACAAGAAGCAGCTCCTGTGGGCAGGCGATTACCAACACTAGACAATTGAGGAGTGGAAAAACTTCACATGGTCCGACGAATACCGGTTTCCGTGCCCTGACCCGGTACAAGATTGAACCAAATTGGCCACTGTGTATCATCTGTATGTGGGAATACTTTGGAACAGATTTCCAAAATTAAAATCACTTGGAGCTGATTTGCTGGTGTTTGTAGTTATTAACATCACCTGCGGGCTGCCTGTTAGGTAACCCTGTCCTTGAGAAACAAGTGAGTGCAGATTTGATAGCATCATGGTTACACCACAAACCAGGTCAATAGATTTGACCCATATTACTAGCACAACGTTTTCATCTTCCTATATTAAATCACCTGGACCGCCTTTTATTCATAAATCATGTTGTGGGCTGTTCTAAAACTACTCTTCTGTTAACCATTTCATTTACACTTTGTTCAGTCATGTAACCTCATTGGCTGGCTAGCTAGCTAACAACCTGTTAACTATACCAGTATATCCAAACGTTTGGGGGCACAGAAAGAAAGGAAAAGGCATCGCTTCTTCCGGAGATCAATGCTATAAATCAGATTTTGGCATATAGCACTGGAGTATAATAATAATTGATACTTGAGACAGTTATTTTTCCTTCAATGGATGTTTTGTGCACAGGTGATGACTAAAGTGTCTTATTAGGAATTTTTAAATATGACATTGCAGTACTGACACAACTGTAGGAGCAGTCGACCGTGCTTCTAGACCAGATCCCTGGCCCCTTGGCATGTGGTCACCACAAACCTTATGCTTTTAAAGAGACTGTTTTTTTTGTTCAATGTAGAAACCTAATATACCACAAATGACTTGGCAATTTCATTTGAAAGGCAATACCTATCAACATGTAACTTTTTTATGATGAATTTTTTTAATTGAAAGTATTACATATGAGTTAATATAGGCTGTTTCTCGTGCGCCTAACTTTAAGTTGGGAGCTCTAGTGTTACCAATGAGCTGTTCATTTAGAGCCCTGGGTGTAGAGGAGTTAGGAGAGCCAGAGTTAATTTGGATAAACTGCTTGCTGCTGAAGTGTAGGGGTTTTTCCTGGTGCTTTATTCTCTGCCCAATTCTTCACGGAGGATTTGGTAGTTCTATGTGAATCGTTCAAAATGTACACTCCTGGTCCCTCTCCTGCCCTCCCTCTGTGATGTGGAAAGTCCACTACCCCCTCTCCTTCTGACATGACCGAGGCAGTCGTCACGGTAACAGGACATTGATGAGATTGGGTGGGGAGCGTTGTTGTTGTGTTGCAAGCTGCAACAGACAGGCAGAACATGCAGTCCTGACACCACCCCTGTCAGCGCACCTGGAGAAGCATAATGGGGGAATGTATTGGCTGGCCTCTGTTTTAACACCGACAGATCACGCTCGTACTCTTAGTAGCTTTTTCCACGCGCTGTACTACGGATGTCATGATGTGAATTATTTCCTTTGCATGGGTTTTATACATGGGATTTCTCTGTTATGATCTCAAGCTAGTTTTTCAGGAGGCAAACATGACACATTTGAAGGAGTATTCGTACTATTTGATGGGTGGGGCTGGGTATAGGCTACGCAGCCCTGCCATCAGATTCTCCATCCATTCCTCTTCCTTGTATAATGATCAGAGTGGGAGATGAGGGTGCATACCTGTGTTGAAAGTGAAAACAGAGTAGCATGTGTCCAAAATGGGACCTTTGTCCCTATATATAGTGCACTACTTTTAACCTGAGCGATATGGGACTTGGTCAAAAGTAGTGCACTGAATAGGGTGCCATTTCAGATGCAGCCTCTGACTCATCCATCATCCCGTCAGCTTGCCTGCCTGTCAGTCCAATCCTCTCCTCGGTAGTCCCAAGCGCCTGTTCCTGTATGCAGAACCCCGATAAAGCGAGGCCGGAATCCCACTCCTCCTGCCTGCTGCGCTTTGGACACTACTGGGGCCTGACAAATGATTTCATTCCTCAGCACCTCATCCAGATGGCAGTGGGGACCTCGAAAAAGCAATCACTACATGGCCATGGCCTCACAGCCCTCGGGTTGCTCCTAGTCATCCAGGCAGACCAGACAGGCAGACATGCTCACTACTGCAATTAATGGGGTTTTCTAAGGGGGTGTAAAACAGGAGAACACATGTTGGGTAAACAAATGCCTTGGTTTACTTACAGAAATATGCAGTGAACCAGGGTTTTTATAACCCTGTGGGTGAGTGTATACTTGATAAGCTTTGTCTGTCCTGGGTTGATTTCACATAAGATGCCTGCTGCAATTCTGACATTCCGAAAAACTAAGACTGAAACGCTGTCATATTGTTAAGTGTGACATTTGTACCCACGTTTGGATCTGCAAGTTGTACACCGAGGCACACTGGGAAACGATGACTTTGTCTTTGAAATGTGACTTGACAGTGGCTATTTAGCTGGGTTTGCTTACATGTTTTTCAGTTGATCATTTTACTCATTATTTTTATTAGCTGGGAGACGGTGAGGAATTCAGGTCCAACGAATGCACATTTGCTCGTGGTCTGAAATGGACCGTTAGTTTGGCCAGGGGGCCAGGAAATGGCTCAATGTTTTCCAGGAAGACTAGTAAATCTGAATCGCCCAGTCTTTGTGTGTGTGTGTGTGTGGAGTACCAGTCAAAAGTTTGGGTACACCTACTAATTTCAGGGTTTCTTTATTTGTACTATTTTCCGCATTGTAGATTAATAGGGAAGACATCAAAACTTTGAATTAACACACATGGAATCATGTAGTTACCAAAAAAAGCGTTAAACACATCAAAATATATTTTATATTTGAGATTCTTCAAAGTTAACACCCTTTTCCTTGATTACAGCTTGGCACACTTGGCATTCTCTCAACCAGCTTCATGAGGTAGTCACCTGGAATGCATTTCAATTAACAGGTGTGCCTTAAGTTAATTTGTGAAATTTCTTAACTTAGTGTTTGAGGCAACCAAGTGTGTTGTGACAAGGTAGGGGTGGGATACAGAAGATAGCCATATTTGGTAAAAGTCGGAGTCCATATTATGGCAAGGACAACTTAAAAAAGCAACGAGAAATGACAGTCCGTTACTTGAAGACATGAAGGTCAGTCAATACGGAAAATTTCAAGGACTTTGAAAGTTTTTATTCAAGTGCAGTCTCAAAACCATGAAGCTATGATGAAACTGGCTCCCATGAGGACCGCCACATAAAAGGAAGACCCAGAGTTACCTCTGCTGCAGAGGATAAGTCCATTACAGTGACAAGCCTCAGAAATTGCAGCCCAAATAAATGCTTCAGAGTTAAAGTAACAGACACTCAACATCAACTGTTCAGAGGAGACTGTGAATCAGGCCTAAATGGTCGAATTTCTGCAAAGAAACCACTACTAAAGGACACCAATAAAAAGAGACTTGCTTGGGCCAACAAACATGAGCAATGGACATTAGACCGGTGGAAATCTGTCCTTTTGGTCTGAGTCCAAATTTGAGATTTTAGGTTCCAACTGCCTTGTCTTTGTGAAACGCATTGTAAGTGAACGGATGCTGTCCGCATGTGGGGTTCCCACCGTGAAGCACGGAGGAGGAGTTGTGGGGTTGCTTTGCTGGTGATATTGTCAGTGATTTATTTAGAATTCAAGGCACACTTAACTAGCATGGTTACCACAGCATTCTGCAGCGATACACCATCCCATCTCGTTTGCGCTTAGTAGGAATATCATTTGTTTTTCTACAGGACAATGACCCAACACACCTCCAGGCTGTGTAAGGGCTATTTGACCAAGGAAAGTGATGGAGTGCAGCATCAGATGACTTGGCCTCCACAATCACCCTGACCTCAACCTAATTGAGAGTTGGACCGAGGAGTGATGGAAAAGCAGCCAACATGTGCTCAGCCTATGTGGGAACTCATTCAAGACTGTTGGAAAAGCATTCCAGGTGAAGCTGGTTAAGAGAATTCCAAGCATGTGCAAAGGTGTCAAGGCAAAGGGTGGCTACTTTGAATAACCTAATCTAAAATGTTTATTTCATCGTTTGTCTTCGCTATTATTCTGCACTGTTTACTTTTAGTTATTGAATTTTGAAAAGAGCAAAACATATTTAGAATTCAAACACAGTACACCAAATGTATATTTGGCCTGAGGTAATGTCGCGTGGCTGCATGGCTTCTGTGGTTATAATTTTTTTTACGATAGGTCCTATAATATATTTTTTACGATATGGCCTAAGGTATGTTTGCGTTTTGATTATCTTTTGAGGGCCGTTTGTAAGAATAGCCATGCTGATTCTGCTGTGGTCGCGACGCTTGTTACTTGTTTTGTAGCTGTTTTATCATTGTTCGAGAACGATGAGCCACTACTATTACACTTTTTTATTTATTTATCAGGCTATGTTATAGTATGCTGTGTTTGGTTATGCATCAGCGAGAACATAAGCAACATGCTGGCCCTGAGCCACAGCTGTGGAGTAGACAACAGCGGTCTCCAGCCATATCTCAGTGCAAGTAACATACCAAGAATGTAGCTAGTTACACGTTAAAACTCCTTTACTAGTGTTAATTGATATACACTAGCTGAAATGCTTTAGCTGTAAAATGTCCGTATAGATGAATATAGCCAAAGAATCCTAAACTATAAACCCACTTAGGTCTAACATTGCTCACATCGTGTCAAGATGGTGCCTTGTGCATGTTGATAATAATTATTGACCATATTCAATGCTGGTAGCCTGTGCCCAGGCCAAGAGTACTCTTGTTGTGGTTGTTAATGTGATTGCAGTCCTGTTTCTATATCAAACCAGACAGACTGACATGAAGAGGTGCTTGCCACACAAGGCATGCTGACACTGGTGTTCCTTCAGACATGAGGGGGATATTTAGCCCCGACTAGTGTTCTTCACGGGTCCATCAGACCCAAAATTCTGAGATCAGACACGGGACCAAAGCAGAACTTTTGTCTCGGATCTGGGTTGGGCCTAATAATTGTCTCTATGTGCAATTAAAATTGATTTACCAACTGGACCTGATTGGACCAGTCCTCTGTTAATTTAATGTGTGTGAGGTAATGAGAACTGAGCAAACTTGTTATTGGTGTCAGCCAATTGCAACTCAATAAAATGTATAGCTTATTTCACGCTGAAACTGGTTCGGGGTGCTCACCTCACTTGCGCCTGCTGTTGACGAGAGAGCGAGTGAAAGGAGCCTTGGCCTAGGCTACTGTTGATTGCGACGGCCTTTTTCACTGAAGTAAAATTAAAGTTTGGAGACCGGGTATGGTGAAAAGAAGCCGAACAAGGGGAATGTCCTCAGGGACAAGTTTTAATATTGGAGTGGGCAAAGATGAGAACGTAGCCGTGGTAAAATGGACTGCATGTGTGCAATTTGCTATTCAGGTTTGATGCAATTTTCCAACTTGAATTGAGTTTTTATTTTGTTATTGGACTATTTAAGATATGCAAATACTTTTTTGCTGAGACATTTTAATTGGCTAAATTAAGTTTGAGCTGTGTTAAGACATTGTTTTCTACATTTTGTGGGTTTAAGTAGGCCTGGTAGCATTAGCCTGTTGCTGTCATTTGTTGGATAGGCCTATGGTAAGCTTTCGCCGGTTATTGCTTCAATATCAGCCTGTTCAAAACGTTTGATTGAAACCAGTTCTTTAAATATACAATAAGTGTTTTGTTTCATTCTGTTGTGCCATTTTCGTTGGCCAAATTAAGTTTCAACTGTTTGCCACAGTATAATTACCGGTAGGGCTACTATCACTCAAACCATGAAAAGGAAACACCAAAGAAGGCGTGATGCAAAACTTAATTTAATGCCGAAATATAATAGCCTGTTCATAGATTACCTGAAAACAATGACTGACTTTTGATATTAATTAAGTGAAACTTTTGACTGTTAGGTGTGGTATGGCTATTATTAGGCTTAGCAAGTGCAGGCTTGTGAAGGCTGTGCACACAAGCGTTCCAACTGACACCGACGGTTGAACTTGAGGTGAGGAAGACCTGTTTGTTTTATGCCAAAACAGAGGATTGGGTCAAGGCATATCTAACAATATAATTATCTTGTTCTAAAAAAGTTAAAAATATTCATTTTGAAAATGTATCAAATTAGCCTCCTTCTGTGCACTTATCTGTGAAGCAGTAGTAGCTTATTTGACAATTATTACGAAATGCATGTCGGTGTTGGGAACATGGCATCGGCATATCTTCTTTCTCTTGGGCTGGAATTTAGCTTCTCTTCCTTTTTATATTTAAATATGAATATCGTACAGGCCTACAGCGACTTTGGGAAGTATTCAGACCCCGTGACTTCCCACATTGTTACATTACAGCCTTATTCTAAAAGGGATTTAAAAAATGATCCTCAAATCTACACACACTACCTACCCCATAATGATGAAGAACATTTATTATTAAAAATCAAAAACAGAAATACCTTAATAATTATGTAAATAAGACCCTTTTGCTATGAGACTCGAAATTGAGCTCAGGTGCATCCTGTTTCCATTGATCATCCTTGATTGTTCTACAACTTGATTGGATTCCATCAGTGGTAAATTCAGTTGATTGGACATGATTTGGAAAGGCACACACTTGTCTACATAAGGTCCCACAGTTGAAATTGCTTGTCAGAGCAAAAACCAAGCCATGATGTCAAAGGAATTGTTGGTAGAGCTCCGAGACAGGATTGGGTCAAGGCACGGATCTGGGGAACGGTACCAAATAATGTCTGTAGCATTGAAGGTCACCGAGAAAAGTGGCCTCCTCCATTCTTAAATGGAAGAAGACTCTTCCTAGAGCTGGCCGCCCGGCCAAACTGTACAATCGGGTAGAAGGGCCTTGCTCAGGGAGGTGACCAAGAACATGATTGTCACTCTGACAGAGCTCTACAGTTCCCCTGTGTAGATGGGAGAACCTTCCAGTAGGACACCCATCTCTGCAGCACACCACCAATCAGGCCTTTATGATTAAGTGGCAAGACGGAAGCCACTTGAAATTTGCCAAAAGGCACCTAAAGACTCTCTGACCATGAGAAACAAGATTCTCTGGTCTGATGATAGCAAGATTGAACTCTTTGGCCTGAATGCCAAGCGTCACGTCTGGAGGCAACCTGGCACCATCTCTACAGTGATGCATGGTGGTGACAGCATCATGCTGTGGGGTTGTTTTTCAGCGGCAGGGACTGAGAGACTAGTCGGGATCGAGACAAAGATGAACGGCGCAAAGTACAGAGATCCTTGATGAAAACCTGCTCCAGAGCACTCAGGACATCAGACTGGGTGAGAAGGTTCACCTTCCAACAAGACAATGAACTGACGCACACAGCCAAGACATCGCAGGAGTGGCTTCGGGACAAGTCTCAATGTCCTTGAGTGGCCCAACCAGAGCCCGGACTTGAACTCAATTCGAAAATCTCTGGAGAGACCTGTATATGGCTGTGCTGCAACGCTCCCCATCCAACTTGACAGAGCCAAATACAAGTGTGCGACGCTTGTAGCGTCACCCAAGAAGACTCGAGGCTGTAATAGCTGCTTAAGGTGCTCTAACTAAATACTGAGGAGAGGGTCTGATTACTTATGTAAATGTGATATTTCAGTTTTTTTGAATGAAGTTGTAAAAATGTTAACATGTTATTGCTTTGTCATTGAGTTGATTGATTGAGGAAGAAAATGATTGATTACATTTTATATTAAGGTTGTAACATATCAAAATATGTTATACTTTCCGAATGCGCTGTATATGCATGCAATGCACTGATGCATTTAACACTCAAATCTCTGACAGCTGAACCATTGAAAGAATAGGCTGTAAAGTTTTGAATATGCTACACATCATTTATTTGCCATAGGCAGTTAAGGACACGTGACTGGATCATTTGGCCAATATCGCTTGTTTATTGATGGCGCTGGCAGTCTTGAGATTTCTTTCTCTCTCATTCTGATCACCGGTCTGACTCCTCGGGTCCATTCCGAACGGGTCTACATTTTGAAACGTTTTATTTATGCATATCTGGTCAGGTGGGAAAGCCACAGATTGACCGGTTGGACCCGTGAAGACCTTTAACCCCTACTAGTACAGGACTCTACTACACCTAAAGATGGGCAAAGATGCATTCAAATCTATTTTGTTTCGGAATACAAGATGGCTTGGGCTTTGCATGCTGGCATTGTTTGTGGTGAAGGGGAGAAATGGCGCCGCTGCTGCTACTACTGTACTGGAGTGCACCCTGCCCCCACTACTGCATATAGCCCGTACTGTATTGGAGTGGACAACACCCTGCCCCCACTCTACCAAATGACCCTTGTCAACATGACAGCCATCAAGTGCACTGTGCGGCACGCCAGTGGTAAAATCGCTGCTGCCTTGTTCAGTCGCCCCCTTCCCCCCGGGGTGTGCCTTCATATTTCCTGTGTTGTGATGACACGGGAAATATAAATATCATTAGTACTTTGTCTTCTAAGAGGTTCCCTAATTCCTTTTGGTGTCTAGTGGTCAACTTATAACTTGATTTAATTGTGACAGTGGGTTGTTTAAGATTTAGTTGCAGGTTCGAGCTGCATTGGAGCCGCTGTTGCTCTTAGATGCGTCATGTTATTGCGTGTGTGTGTGTGTGTGTGGTTTGTCTGTCTGCTTGCTTGTGTGTTAGAGCGCACCAAGGAGACCCTAGGGGTATGTGTGAGGGCTGGGGGGTGGGTCGAAGCCCCCTACTCAGACTCCATGCTACAGTGACCGCGCCCCAGCCCGGCCTTACGTTTATTTGTTGAGAGCCGTTCAGGTCCTTGATAGGTCTTCTCATCCACGGATGAGGTGTTCTAGGAGAAGCCGGAGGTGGGCTGGAAGGCTCCTTTCGTTCTGATATCTGACTCCCAGACCTCTAATGGGGGAATTTATGCAGCCTTCATGACACAAGGGGAATTTGCTCCATTGCCACTTGGCTCGATATGCAAAACAGTCTGGGGAGGTGCCAATTTACATTTGCTTCCTCATCTATTTCTCTTGGGACAGAAGAGTAAGTCTGTCTAGTGATGCTTATGTCCATACACCTTGTGGTAATTATGCACTGACCCCTGACTGAAATATGAATGGAATGCCATATTGAACTGTAATTATTGTGCTGTATTTTAGGGTTTCATATTCACATGCGGTGCTTGGCAATTCCTCTAATGCTTTGTTTTTCTCTATCCGTACTCAAACTTGAAAACAATGAAATTGAACATATTAAACATTTTAAAAACAAAATGTTTTTTTTGCTGCTTCTGCACTCCCTCTTAATTTCTTTCTTTCTTTCTATGTTGAACTTGGCACACGAAACAATGAATCTTGACACCAACAGTATTGGACGACTGTGCATGGGCATGGATGGATTTACTTGGTTTTCTATGAGGGGGGGGGGGGGAATAGGTTAATGAATACCAAATACCCAGTATTACGTCCACTCACTGCTATGTGAAATTGAGAGTGAAACAATCACTGACTCTCTTTTTGTGCTGCAAGAATGAGCAGCTTTTGATGACTGAGCAAGAATGGCGTTTTGCAACATTAGCAAGATAAGCTGGCTAATTAGTGCTGCATACACACCTGATCCTAAAAACTTTCCTGCAAGCCTTGAAGTAGAGAATAACCCACTGTGTGTGTTGGATTTATTTACACCCGTAGAGGGCAGCTGTGCTCTCTTCAGCCCTGCCTCTCTGTCTCATGGAGTTTGGGGAGCAGAACCGAGAAGCTGAGTAGCACAGGTCACTGACAAGGATGGCATATGTTCTCCTTTGTGGCCTGATATAACAGTCCCAAAGCAAATATCCTTTCCTCCGCTCTCTGTAGCGTTCTTCCTGCAGCCGCGTGTGAAGTGGCATGGACGTCCCAAATGACATTTAACATCGGTTGCTGTTGGAAACCATGGCGCTTTTGTTCATGCCAATCTCGCTCTCCACGGTTCCATTTCATACGGGATCTTAATAAATCCTAACCCAGGAAATGGCTTCTGGCACTGACTTTCAATGCTGACCTGGCCGTCAGACAGTGGATGATATTGACATCTGAAAGTTTCTGTGCACACTGTGGCTTCGGTTGGGCTCTCGTTTGAAACTCTTGTGTGTCTGTGAGCGGGTTGTACAAATCGAGCATTACAGATAGAGGGGGTGTGAGAGGGGCAGGGGGAGAGAGGGAGCTGGCATCAGATCAGTCAGTCTGGGATCTCACAGCAGGCAAGGCCCTGGCACACACCACCACATAATGTGATATTGTTTAGTTTATTAACATCCTAGATCTGCCAATAACTGGCCTCAGCGTAGGCAGAGAGCTGGCTGTTGCACTGTACACCACGCAGTAAGTGCTCTCAAACTCCCTCCCTCCTCTCTCTCCCGAACTCTTTAATTATTTCCCTGATAGCGCTATAATTCTGTTGCCTCTGAAAATTATTGAGCTTGTCAGCACCCATTAATTTATACTGTGTCATAAATGAAATGTGCAGGCTATGTTTTTATCTTGTTTCACTGGAGTAAAATAAATCTGAACTTTAGAGGCTGAAGTCTGTACTAAGATTTACTGTCTACTGACTTTTTTGTTTGTTACGTTTTCACATTCACAGGCCTGGTTGAATAGACCACATCAAATAGGCCCTGTCAAGTTGGTGAGTTCTCTTGAAATGGGATGTCTAATCTGAACCGCAGTTTAGCCTGGCCTGTTACAGAGAATGTAGAGACTCCAGGGAGTGCGAGCATGGCTCAATCCCAAAATCCCCCCTTAGCTCTCTTTTTCGAGTGTCCATGGGTGTGGTGCGTGGCACTCAAAATCAGCAACTAGTGGTAGTGAGAGGTCCAGAACACTTGCACATATCCGAAACTGCCAACGGATCCCATGCAATTCATTGGCTACGAGCTTTGTTTTTCACACTGTCTGTACTGGTGGCAGTAATAGTTTTCCTCAATTTTCATACTACAATTACGTATTTACTATAGTGCAACGAATGAACAGCAGAACAATGTTCCCTTTGTACCCATCCTCTGGCTGCCGTTTTAATGTTGTAGTATTGAAGCAAGACTTTAATTCCTTAGCCGTTTGACATGCAACAGTTAATTTCTTTCACTCCGTCATTTTACCAGTGAACGCATTGTAACTAGAACAATAAAAACCAATGTTCAAAATAATGTTTATACCAAACATACGTATCGGCTACATAGCTAGCTACTTAAGCGATAAGGTTTATAATAGCAGTTTATAATAGCAATAAAGCACCTCGGTGGTTTATGGCCAATATACCACGGATAAGGGCTGTTCTTAGGAACGACGCAACGCGGAGTGCCAGGATACAGCCCTGAGCCCTGGTATATCGGCCATATACCTCAAACCTTCGAGGTGCTTTATTGCTATTATAAACTGGTTACCAACGTAATTAGAACAGTAAAAATATTTTTCAGACAATCAACATTCATGGCTCGACACACCCAATTTCTAAACATCCATAGCATACAGGTATTTTTAACCTCCACTAAACAATAAGCAAGAAATTAGTTCGCTACATTACCTCGGGCTCCCGAGTGGTAAATCGGTGTAAGGCACTGTATCTCAGTGTTAGAGGTGTCACTACAGTCCCTGGTTCGTTTCCAGGCTGTATCATACCGGCCGTGATTGGGAGTCCCATAGGGTGGTGCACAATTGGCACAGCGTCGTCGGGTTACGTTTTGGCCGGGGTAGGCTGCCATTGTAAACAAGAATTTGTTCTTAACTCACTTGCCTAGTTAAATAAACCTGCATTGGCAAATGCAATATATACATATATATACAAAAGTATGTGGTCACCCCGTCAAATTAGTGGATTTGGCTATTTCGGCCACACCCGTTGCTGACAGGTGTTTAAAATTGAGCACACAGCCATGAAATCTCCATCGACAAACATTGGCAGTAGAATGTCGTAACTGAAGAGCTCAATGACTTTCAACGTGGCACTCCATATGATGCCGCTTTTCCAGCAAGTCGGTTCTTAAAATTACTGCCCTGCCATAATTGACCCAGTCAGCTATAAGTGCTCTTATTGTGTGGTGGAAACGTCGAGGAGCAACAACTGCTCAGCTGCGAAGAGGTAGGCCACACAAGCTCACAGAACGGGACCGCTGAATCGTGTAGCACGTAAAAATCATCTGTCCTCGGTTCCAACACTCACTACAGAGTTCCAAATTGCCTCTGGAAGCAGCGTCAGTACAAGAACTGTTCGTCGGGAGCTTCCATGGCCGAGCAGCCGAACACAAGCCTAAGATCACCATGCGCAATGGGAAGTGTTGGCTGGAGTGGTGTAAAACTTGCCACCGTTGGACTCTGGAGCAGTGGAAATACTTTTTCTCTGGGATGGTGAATCACGCTGCACCAGCTGGCAGTGCAAAGGCTGAATCTGGGTTTGGCGGATGCCAGAAGAACGCTACCTGACCCAATGCATAGTGCCAACTGTAACGTTCGTTGGAGGCTGAATAACGTTCTGGGGCTGTTTTTCATGGTTTGGGCGAGGCCCTTTACTTCCACTGAAAGGAAATGTTAACGCTACAGCATACAATGATATTCTAAACAATTCTGTGCTTCGAACTTTGCGGCAACAGTTTGGGAAAGGCCCTTTCCTGTTTCAGCATGTCAATGCCCCAGGCACGAAGCGAGGTCCATACAGAAATGGTTTGTCGAGATTGGTGTGGAAGAACTTGACTGGCCTGCACAGAGCCCTGACCTCAACCCCATCGAACACCTTTGGTATGAATCAGAACGATGACTGCAATCCAGGCCTAATCGCCCAACATCAGTGCCCAACCTCACTAATGCTCTTGTGGCTGAATGGAAGCAAGTCCCCGCAGCAATGTTCCAACATCTAGTGAAAAGCCTTCCCAGAAGTGTGGAGGCTGTTCTAGCAGCAAATCGGGGGACCAATTACATATTAATACCCATGGAATGAGATGTTCAAGCAGGCATCCACATACTGTTGGTCATGTAGTGTATAAGAGGAGAGCAGATTACTCTCCTGTCATGAGATTGAGACTCTTTTGATAATAACATCTGCAAATAGCCGCGGACAGAGGGACTTACAGAATCAAATTTGTCTGACATAAGGAGTTCCGCTCTAACGTTTAACGTTGATACAATAAAGGACAATGACAAGTGATTGACATTGAGATCTTTTTCTAGAAATAGAAAGGCAAGCTTCATAATTGTATGTTAAATTTACCCCTCTTCCCCGAAATCACACTTCTCCCAGACTGACTGTCTGATTGCAGAGCGGCACAACATTTCAGATTTATGTGGACGTTGGATCTCTGTGGCTTGATACACAACGCAAACTGAAAGCGACTCGAGACATATTTATCTCTGGGCTATGGAAGATGTTGAGTATCACTTCCCAGTCATAACAGAGAGATGTCGGGCTGTTTAGTGAAGCAGAGTGACCAGTTATGGTCTCGTTCATTTAGATTACTTCCACACAGCCTCTCGCATCATTTCCTGTGTGGCGTGTGTGGCGCGGAGGGAGATGTACAGAAAGGATCAAAAGCTTGTCTGGAGAATCCATCTATCATCACCGAGGTCACTGCTCTGGCTTGTAGATTTGGCTGTGCGCCATTGACTGCTTTATGCATCTTGACACGCCCGACAAAGGATCCCTGTCAGTCACAGAGAGTGTTACTGTATACCTATCCATCTATGAATTCAGTCAGCCGCATTCATTTCTGGATGCCTCGGGGTAGAGGGAGGGGGCGTCAGTGAAGACTATTGTGGACCTGCTCATCCTACTCATAACACTGCACAATTCTACTGCAATGGCTGACTTCCTGATTTGTGCTTGATCTATTGCACTCTTGTATATACAGTCACAGAGCATTGAACCGTTGAATAGACATTTGAAAGGAACCCTCACCCATAATGAGGCCTTGATGAAAGGCCGCCTTCCATTTTGGTTTTGACTACAACTAGCAAAATATCGGTGTTTGAGTTGAGGTGGAAATACCATGAAGTCAGGGATGTTTGGACATTTTTACGGATGCACATTTCCTGAAAACTGCCAAATGAGGGAGGACAGGGAGATGTGGAGGTCCATTACCGACAACTCTTTCTTCCGTTTTCTGGAAATCACACTTCTGACAGGTGTGGCACAACATTCAGATTTAAATTTAATGCGGCTCTCTCTGTGGCTTGATACACAAAGTAATGCTGAAAGTGGCTCGAGGCGGTATATTTATCTCTGGGCTATGGAAGATGAGTATCACTTCCCAGTCATAACAGATGTCAGTCTATTTAGTTGCAGCACAGTGAACAGTTATGTCCCTTCTCATTTAGTTTACTTTCACACTGCCTCTTTCGGTTTGGGGTTAGGGTTTGTCTTAGAGGTGTCGGTTATGAGTTAGGGGTAAGGGAAAATATGATTTCTGAATGGGAATACATTTTTACTCGAGTCCTGAAATGTAACATTAAAAAAAGCTGTGTGAGAGTGAGCTACTGTAACTGAACACTGTCAGGCTTTCTGTTGGCAGGTGAGAAATGGGTGAAAGTGTTCTGAATGTGCTTTAACGGTCACTAGGCATCACCTGTATATTTATACAGCATGTAACAGTCATTTATGATCCAGTGGCAATAAAATGCACTGCTCGATTTGAGATAGTGCCCTATTTTTCTCCTCCATTTCTTTCCTCTCTTTTACTGTTTTGCCATTTTTGTATTTTCAATGAGGTCTATCCAGTACACAGGAGGCTGCTGAGGGGAGGACTGCTCATAATGATGGCCGGAGCGGAGCAAATGGAATGGCATCAAACCAAATGGACATGTTGATACCATTCCACTCTTTCTGCTCCGGCCATTATCACGAGTCCATTCTTCCCAATTAAGGTGCCACCAACTTCTGATCCAGCACGCTGTGTCACTCATTGTCAAGGCTGAATTAAGTAGACCATATTAACTTATCCTTTTAGTGCGCACTCCCTTCTCAATCGACCCACCCTTCTTTAGCACTTCACATAGATACGATTCTGCCTATTATAGGATTGTTTACTTTGATTAAAATAGTCTCGGCTATTTGGGTCCCCCATTCGAAATGAGGCCATTTCAATACCATTGCCTGAGTTTCACCACACTGGGCTGTGTCTGTCTATCTTCATGGGCATTCTGCTACTGGATGGGCTCCAGCACTAACAGCCTGTAGATGAGTGTTTTAATGGCTTTAGAGAATAGGATGCCATTTGGTCACATATCCACTGAGACAGACTGGGGAATGAGGGAGAGGAGGGGGCTTCCGCTCGTCTGAAACCTCTTTGGCACAGCTTCAGGAGAATACACAGCCCCCCCCCCCCCCACACATATTTTTGCAGTGTTACAGATGCACTTAATGTGCCAGCGTCAATGGCACTAAGTGTTTCTGAATGGGTTTTCTCACTATATCTGCTGTAGTTTTAGTTAACATAACAATTTGAATCACCGTTTCCATCCGTTGCCATGTACGCTTAAGTCTTTCCGTGGGTGTATGTTCACGCTCTTGGAAGTGGTGTGGGTGTCTGCGGGTGTCTGCGGGTGAGTTGGCTGGTTAATCTGAAAGCCATTAGAGACTGTACCTAACAACACTGTTGTATTGAATGGAGGTCCCTGTGGTTGTGTTTCAACAGCTAGCAGACCTACATTTCATTGTAGATGTGCGATACGGTGCTCTGGAGCTGCCTATCACAGACCAATGGACACCCCTCACATACTACTTATTAGAAAACATTCATAATTGTTCTTCTGTACCAGTTGATTCAGTCTTCACTTATCTTTTTCACTGTTCAGTCACGGAGCAGTGCAGCTCCGCTGTATATAATTTATCCAGTTTCTTGTAAATTATGGATCTGTAAGTCCATAGTTTATGTATGGACAGTCGATCAAAGCTGCAAGTATTTGAATGTCGTCAAAGTTTTTTATTTTATAGAAATATTTCAAAGCCATTGTGTCAAATCGGAGAGCGCTCTCGCCGTTGTTCAACAATTGAATCGATGACATTGCTTATGTTTTTGAAGTGGTATATTTGAAAAGCTAAAACGTTCAGCAATGTTTCAATTATGAAATTTGAAAAACAGTTAGGCAGGTACTGAGGAAATATTTAAATGCATAAAGGACACCCCTCGCACTCCACCAATCAGACCTTTATAGCGGCGTGGCCAGACAGAAGTGGCGACTCAGTAAAAGGCACATGACAGCCCGCCTGGAGACTCTAAAGGACTCTCAGACCATGAGAACCAAGATTGAACTCTTTGGCCTGATTGCCAAGCGTCTGGAGGAAACCTGGCACCATCCCTATGGTGAAGCACGGTGGTGGCAGCATCATGCTGTGGGGATGTTTTTCAGTGGTATGGACTGGGAGACTAGGTAGGATTGAGGGAAAGATTAACAGTGCAAAATAAAAAGAGATCCTTGATCCAGAGTGCTCAGGACTTCAGACTGGGGCCAAGGTTCACTACACGCCATTCAAAAGATTAGCCATTGAGCCCTGTGGTTGGCTCTGAAGCTGGATTTGTCATAAGCATTGGTTTAGGGAAAACATTGCCGATAGAAACCACTGGCCCATCTTCAACTTCGCCATTCCATAAGTTGCATTTGAATCTGCCATAGAAATAATGACACATTGGTTATATGGATCACTTTTGAAAGCTAGTTGGTATGCATTTTCTGCATTGTAAGGGACACGGTGCAACCTTTTCGGAGATGGCCTGCTGGCAGGCATGACAGGCTACAATGACTTTGCTCATGATCATGCGTGCCGCAAATGACATGTAACTACGTTTCTTGAATTTTCATGATCGACAATTTTGTGTTTTGGTGTAGTGAAGCAGAACTTGTCATCAGAACCATTCATCCAGTGTTGCCAGCTATTTTTCAGCTTCCCCCACACTCATTGCTACAGAATTGAGTGGGAAAAGTCGCTAAATTCTATCAAAACCATTGAAATCATCGGTGTCAACTCCCCAAAGACAGCATTTAAGTAACTTAATTTGTCGCTGTAGTCTTGTACCAATAAAAGCCGCTGGAGGGGTCAAATTAAGCTACTTTTCAATATAGTGTTACTTTAAATTGACAACACTGCATTAATCTTGGGACAACAATGCTATCATTTCACACTGTTATACCATTTTATAAAATGGTCAGATATGTATATACACTGAACAAAACATGATGAACATTATGCTCATTCCGTGACAGAACTGACCTGGTGAAAGCTATGAATTCTTATTGATGTCACTTGTTAAATCCACTTCAGTGTAGATGAAGGGGCGGAGACTGGTTAAAGAAGGATTTTTAAGCCTTTCGACAATGGCGTCATAGAATGTGTATGTGTGCCGTTCAGAGGTTGAGTGGGCAAGACAAAAGTGAACGGGGTATGGTAGTTGGTGCCAGGCGCACCGGTTAGTGTCATGAACTGCAACGCAGCTGGGTCTTTCACGCTCAACAGTTTCCCATGTGTATCAAGAATGGTCCACCACTCGAAGGACATTCAGCCAACTTAACACAACTGTGGGAAGCATTGGAGTAAATATTGGCCTGCATCCCCGTTGAAAGCTTTTGACACTGAGGGGGACCGGGTTGCATCTCAATATTGGGAAGTTTATTTTATACAGACTAACCAAAACAAAAACGTAAAATGTGATCATAATTTCCAGGTAAAAACATTTGAAGGTGACGTTTGCAACCCCTATTTGTATTTTGTCCATGGTTTAATTGGACACGAGGCTGTTAGGCTCATCACCTGAAGAGGAATAACTGAGCAGCTGTTTCTGATTGAATAAACAATGCCATGCGGATGGGTGTTAACATTCAAATAAAGGGCGCTGCACAGAATTGTTTTGTGGAAATATTTTCTTAATTGCATTGTTGGTTAAGGGCTTGTAAGTAAGCATTTCACGGTAAGGTCTGTTGTATTCGGCACATGTGACAAATATAATTTGATTTGAAGACATCGCATTCACACCGATTTGCACAAAGTGGGCAGTTTGGATTAGCCACAAGTTTTCTGAGCTAAAAACATTTGACAAAAAAACCTCGCTCTGTGTCGCGCCCACTTAGTGTTGACTGTGGGCGTAGGAGCCCAGTGCTAAGGAGAGACAGTGTTAGAGTTCAGTCACCTTTAGTTCTCTAAAGTCAACGGTATTAGTACCCATGGCCATGTGGAAAGGACACGAGCATTTGTCCAAGCAAACATCACATGGAAAGGCAGTCAGAGCGGCAGGGTAGCCTCGTGGTTAGAACATTGGACTAGTAACCGGAAGGTTGCGAGTTCAAACCCCCAAGCTGACAAGGTACAAATCTGTCGTTCTGCCCTTGAACAGGCAGTTAACCCACTGTTCCCAGGCCGTCATTGAAAATAAGAATTTGTTCTTAACTGACTTGCCTGGTTAAATAAAGGTAAAATTAAATTAAAAAGAGCTGTTTGTCCTGTCAGTCAGATTAGTGTGACAGGCAGTAAGATGTAACATGGTCTGAATGTCACAACACGACCAGCCTGTCCATCTGGTTCTCCCCTTGACTCTCCTTACCCTGCACCCTCCACTCTCCTAACCCTTACCCCTTAACTGAGATATCTGGCTCAACGCTCCTCCCTCCACACTCACAGCAGGTGACTAAATATGTTGCACACATGCAGTATGTTTGAGGTCAGCTGCAGGTCTGTGAAATGTCACTAACTGCTGCTGAGGCATGGCTGTCTGCGCTGTGTCTTCCATACAGCTGTCCTGGTCCTGATTCTCCTCTCCCATGTCGAAGGAGTGTGGTGTTGATGGGGTAGTGAGATCTGGGTCAGGAGGGCCTGGACTGTCTGCCAGAGATGGAGGTGTCTGCATGGGTGCTTTCCAGGTGCCTAGCAGACTGTGACAGAAGCTAGGGAGGAGGGGCTAGGGCGCAGGCTGGGCCACTCTGACCCCGCCATATGGCTCTGTGGGGCTGTCATTTAGGAGTGCAGGCCAGGAACGGGACCGAAGGAGCAAATGACTTTTTTAATCGATTATAGGCACCAGCAAATGACACACCTTTTTAAATTTCCATGGCTGCATTCGTCTTGCCAAAACCCACTCCCATCTCTATTTAAGGAAGCTGCCTGTCTGTCTGAGTGTGTAAAGGGGGTGCATGCATTTATTCTCAATGGAAAAATAATGATTTCACTTATCCAGAAAGGCTTGGCTAACATACGACATGGAAAAACAGAAGTGTATGTTTCCGTGTGTCATTCTGCGCTGCATTATTTCTAGAAACAGAACTGCTATAGAGATTTCCTTGTAACAATTTTTTTTTTTTAAAGGACCACAATGTATTTAAAGACTGTTCCTTTGTGTCTGAAGGAGGCAGTGGTTTCAGGGCAGTGAAACACAAACCTCCTCTCTGGTCTTTGGGCAGAAAGATGCTGCCTGCTTCCAAAATGGCACCCTTTCCCCTGTATAGTACATTATGGGCCCTGGTCAAAAGTAGCGCATCAGTATGTAGGGAATAGGTTGCCATTTGCGACGCAGTTGCTGCCTTGTGGAATCTCCCTATCCCACAATTTTAAAGCAGCTATTTGCTACATTCAAACAAGTCATATCCCCTGTGCGAGCCAAGTGTTATTATTCCATCACTCTCCCTCCTGTAACAACAAGGAATATTGTTTTAATACAACCGGCTGATGTTTCTACTAAAACTAAGACGCCATTGTGACTGGATAAAGGGTCAGTCTGAGGAGATTTGGAGCCATTTTCTACGGTGCCAGTCTTCTCTAACATATCCCTCAGGACCATTAAAAGGAAACTTTTACTCTGCTTGTTAACAATATCTGTGTTAATTTTTAGCATTTAGTCACCCCCTCCTTAAAGTTAGCTTAGGTGCTGTTGCATAAAAGATTTGTGTGTGTGTGTATATATGCGCGCCTCAGTGAATGAGGCCGCTGCTGTCAGTTTGCCTGTACAGGGCTCCCAGGAATTGAAACATGTCTTTTGTTTTAGACAAGGCAGGCTTCTTTGCTTTTTCACTGCAAGTGATTTTCTGCATATACACTTTTTACTGCAGCTAACCCTGCATTCATTACTATTTAATTTGACATCAGGGGAGCAACCAAACCAGGAATTAAATGATTTGGTGCAATGGGATAAAAATAGTATTCTTTTTGTCCCCTCTTTCGTTTATTGGGAGCATAATCTTTTTTTAAAGATCAAAATTCCTGCAGCAGATGACAGTGGGATTAAGCCCTGGCAGATGTGCTGGTGGAGCGAGGAACTGGTGTTGTCTCTGGTGTGTGTCCTGTCCCTGTTTGCTGTACGGTTGTGCTTGTGACCTCGTGAGACAGAGTGAGGGAAAGGCGGAGAATGGGGAAAAGAGTAGAGATGGCAGGTGCTCAGCTGGAGGTGCTGTCCTCACAGCCAGTATCTCTCTCGTCTTCCTCTGAACAGCTAGGGCAGCAGACCCAACACGGAACCCTGCTACCCTGTCACATACAGTCCAGTCTCCATGCGCTGCTAGCCTCGCTCGCAGCCCTCCTAGTGCTCTTTTATAGTCCTGCTCAGTTAGTCAGTGACTCAACACACCACCACTGTGTGTAACCAGGGTCCATTCCCTGTGTGTGTGGAATGTGGTGAGAGTTGGTCTGTGTGTGGAACCTTGGCTAAGAGGGTAAAGGTCACCATTCTAGTGGCTACGGCTGTGTTGACATTTCACTCTATAGAATTAGACTTTCCTTTTTCAAGTTCCCGAACAGTGAATATCAAGTTTTTTTTTCAAATTTGGATGAAACCAGCTCATACAGTACACGTACTGTATGCTGTTTTCATGTATATCTCCTTATGTCTAAGCTTCTAAGGATAATCTTTCCAAGGTAATGAACAGAACGGAGGCGTTTATCCCGCGTATACCACAGTTGCCAAAGAAAACAATATGAAAGCACACATTTACCAGTAAAAATATGTATTTTTTGTTTTATTTGTATTAACAAATATACACTTTCTCATCTTTAGGTTGCTAGAAACGCGAACCTGTCATTTTGTTCAATTCGTTCGATATTTATGGACGCGACCCAGTCGTTCGTTCTTTAATTACCATTGCCAAGCTCAGTGGAAAGTTCTTATCCTTTGCTTGCAGCCAACTATCCAACGAGCTACACAGTCACAACCTCTGCAGCCAGAATAACAGCAACATTATTCCGTTGCGTTTATTCCGCTTATACCACAGTTGCCAAATAAAACAAAAATATAAGCACACATTTACCAGTAGAAATAAAATATATTTGATATTTTAAATTCATATAAGCAAATTCATACTTTAATCTTTCGGTTGCTAGAGACGCGTCCCAGTCGTTCGTAATTTGTTTCGTTGTCTGGCTCGCTAGCGACTTTCTCATCCCTTGCTTGCTAACTAGCTACGGTTTACAGTCACGACCTCTGCAGCCAGAATAACAGCAACTTTTGTTCTGTTGCGTTTGTTTAAGCTGTTTATCCCGCTTATAGCACAGTTGACAAATCTAAATACTAGTGGCTGTTTTCTATTGACATTTATTTGGATACCACACACTTTCCCCCGATTTTTGCCTGGCATGGCTAGAAAAGTGTTCATTCTCATCAGGAGACTCAATACTGTTTATTACGAGGAGATTGCATTGCATATCAAATACTAGGCTAGAAGCTAGCTAAATAGTTTATTGCTGGGAAAACCTGCCAATATGATGATAACCAAATAAAAAATATCAGTTAAACAGCTGGTCAAACTAGAAACTTGGGAGGATTTGACAGCATAGTGCCATGTGCGTCATGACTGGGACCAGATATCCACATTCATAACGTTTGGTCATCAGATGTTCCATCAAACTGTCTCCGTAAAAACAAATCAATGCTAGCTAAGTTTTTCCCCACTCATTCGACCTGTGGTTTTTATAACGTATCCAATTTGGGTTTGTATGGTTTTAGCGTTCTTTTAACTTTGTAGCAAGTACGGTCTAAATGTGTAGGCGCTTATTGCGTCATGATTGCAAGGTGTCCCCGATATCTTTTCCAACTGTCCCGATATCTGGTTTTAATGTCCATTCTAGAATGCCCTTCTAACCAATCAGAAACGAGTATTCAATAATGCTGTGGCTTTACATGAACATAAGCTCCCTGTGACTGAGACTGCTTCAATGGTGAACTGGCTGGTTGAAATGAATGATCATTTTGAAATGTGAGAAGACATGGAAGAGGTATTTTACTGGGTTTCACAGCCAGACAACATGTCAAACATGTTGTATAATAATTTGTCTCCGCTTATGTTGTATAGTGACCTAACCTACTTCAATCATATTTCAAGAAAGTAGAGTACATGATTTGTGCCGAGACACTAAACCTATTATCTGATGAAGCAACTGTCCTTAAAAAAAGTATCTTGTTTTGTAGGTGTAGCAGCACCGGTGCAGTGGCCCTCGCCTGATAAATGTCTACCTGCGCTGACATTTTTATGGGTCTTCATCAGCCAAAGGTGCGTTTATCCACGTTTCCTAATTGCAATAATGTAACAAATAGATACTGTATGTCACAGGCTGTAGTGTCTGGTCTGCACAGCTGTTCTATGGCGGCGTCCCAAATAGCACACTATACAGTGCACTACTTTTGACCAGAGCCTTATAGGTCCTGGTCAAAAGTAGTGCACTATTTAGTGAATTGGGTGCTATTTGAGAACGCAGCCTATGTCTTTGGGTTTAGTGTGCGCTCATATTGCCTTTCCAATTATATCAGATGGACAAACAGGCTAGTACTCTTATACTGTACTGATCTGTTAATATAGCGAAGTGAATTGCTCTAAAAAGTGTTGATTTGTATCCTGACTTAATGAATGGTGTTTTCTAAAGGTGAAATAACGTAAAGTATAGGCCACTCAAAACGCAACGAGAATAAATATTCCCCCCCTCCGGATAATTAGATTAGCTGAAGTGACGCACCGGCGGGCCAAGACGCATGGGTCTGTCTAAGATCATACTGGGGAAATCAATAGATGTCTAAGATCATTTTCAGCCCTGGGTGAAGGATGCCTATTCAATGTAATGTGGAACAAGTCTATTCCCTTTATCAGGCACCAATGAACCTGTGCTCATGAGTAAACACTAAAACCATCTCGTGTCGACTGAGGCTAGTAGAAATCATCACTGGCCTAGTAGCAATCAGAACTCTTGTCACATCCTTTATCTTCAGCGGATTGTGGGGGTTCTAGTTAAACGTTTTGTGATATAAATCAGCAACAAATGTATCCTTCATTATTGTCTGTGAAAGTTTGACTTGTTGTTGTGGGTTTTCTTCTATTCCTCTGTGGTGATGTCCCTGGTTTGAATCAGTGGTACTGTTCTGTTGCCAACCGACAAATATTTAGCAGTCTTGGAGCTCGCAACTAAACCTGAACCTGTTTAGTGCAGGGTACTTTACTTTGATGCCAGGAAAAGTCCCAATGGTTATCCTATTTCTCGCTTTTTCTCTTTAGCTGTTAATTTACCGGTACATTGAGTTTAGATGTTGTTCTCAAGTAATTAAAGTTAATCTTGTTTCTGGCTACCGAGACTGGTCTGCTGGGGCTTGCTGGCATGGACTGAATGACAAAAGTGTGTGAAAGGTAACCACAGCGGACAAAGCTGAATTTGTCTTTTCTGACCTATATATTTGTCAAGCTAGGGAGGGAATAGCTGACTAGTGGCTGGATCGTTCACACACCTTGTGAAGGAGGTGGTACATCACTAGAACAGAATCTGTGCATCTCTCCCAGGAGTTCTGACCCAGCTCTGGATGGGGATATCGGCATCCGGGCAGGAGAGATTTAAAGACCGCTTTGCTCTTCCAGAGATGTAGTTCCTCTGACTGTGACGTCTTGTTTTTGAGAGCATGGGGCCCTGATGGAAGATACAGGCTGTGTCCCAAATGGAACCCTCTTCCTTATGTAGTGCAGGACTTTTGAGTGTCCTGGCAAAAGTAGTGCACTACATAGGGAATAGGTTGCCATTTGAGACACACACACACACACACACACTGTAAGCCCCACCTGCAGTCTGTAGCTATTTTACCCTCTGCTTCTGCATTTCCCTCAGGCTGCTATGGTAGACTGAGAAATGGAGAGAAGGCTGTTGCTGTAGACGCTAAGAAATGGAGAGAAGGTTGTAAGAATACCACGTCTGTTGGTGGAGTTTTTGTAATTCATCCCTTTGTCTTCTTGCTACTGTATAGTGCAATGCGACCTCTGCCCATCTGAGTTCACTCCAAACACAAATATTATTTTTCTGCCATCTAAGCCGCACATTTTCATGCCTGCACTGCCAATGACTCCTCATAATGGATTTTTTCCCACGCTGCTGGGAGGTGTGCATAGCCATCTGTGGGGATTGGCTTGGAGGCAGGGTCAAGGCATCGGCTCCTAGAGAAACACTGCACTGTCTGAACTTCAACTCAACCTGGAGCACTGGGTGACCTTTTTATACACTTGTTAGCACTGACTTATTTACTGAACCAGCTGTTAGTCATTGTGAGAGACCTTGTTAACCCTTTAAACATTTGGGAATTGGCCTGTATGGATAGGGCTAAATTCAGATATTTCTTATAGAAGAAATATGAAAAGCATATGCAGAACCATGGTGGCAATCAAAGATTATGGGAAAATTATCAGACCAAAGTTGAGGGCACAACAGTTCACCTGTCACGACTGAATCTAAACATTACACTGTTCATTTTGTTTTACATTTACTGTACTATCCCCCGAATTTGTTAATAATGAAATCTGAAGATACTCATTCACGCCAAGTCTTTCCTGAGCCACCAGTCATAAGCTTTAAAAGATGTCCTACCCTAAATGACAAATTAGTCCACAGTTATCTTCCGGGTGACTCTCAAACTTGGCTTGACCACAAACCCAAGGGCTCTTTTAAATGTAACCATTGCAGAAATATTGCACAGAAGAAGTATTTTGTTGACACGGCTTCTAAAATGGAGTATTACGTCAAGTATTTCATTAACTGAAAAATCACTCATGTCATCTACAGATTGGAATGTCCACAGTGCAAGGTGTTTTTACATTAGACGGACAAAGAGACGCCTTCAAGACCGCTTAGCGGAACACAAGTACGCCATACTGGTAGGCAATGAAGTCTACCCCATGGCAAGGCACTACTAGGTCCTTACACCATGGCAATCCTGCCTCCCTACAAGCTATGGGTCTTGATCATGTTCCGGCCTCTATTAGAAAAGGGGACAGTCTTAAACAGTTAAACCAAAGGTAAAGTTTTTGGATTTACAAACTACAGGCCACTAAATACCCTGGTTTAAATTAAGATATGGAATTCTCACCCTTCCTGTAGGGTCGTGATGGGTCCATTTGCGGTCATCTTGTGGACATTTTTCTCAATTGCCCTCAGCTATGTTTAGACTGTTCATGTTTTGCTGTGTTCTAGTGTACTAGGGAATGTATTGCTTTCTTATTCTTGACACTTCTCCCAGTCATAATTAAGGTTAGAACTACCTTTCTAAGTGTTCTGATACTTCTAGCTTGGAGTTGTATCTTTACGATGACACAGCTTCAGCATTTCACCTTTTAATGTGTATATTATTGCTTACTAGGTGTGTCCAATTTTGTGACCACTCCTTCTTTCAGTTAGGGCTAATTGGAAAAGCTGTTCAAAAGAGGACATTGTATTCCTTTTTTTTTGGTACTCCCTGATGAAGGCCATGCAGCTGAAACGCGTTGGTTTTTTATTGTTTGTTGTTTCTATTGTTTCTATTGAACATGCCATACTAATAAAGGCATTTTAATGAATTATATGAAGAGTGCCTTGGTCCTCCTTTCTTTTTGATGACCAATTTACCCCTTTTACCAAAGAGCACCTTCCATCTACCAAAATGTACTATTGTGTACCTTAGTAGCGCTTCCCTCCATCCTCTTTCTCCTAATTTTAAAGGGTGTCCAAATACTTTTGTATGTCGTGTATGTGGCTCCAAGCTGATGTTACGTAATGGAATCTTACACAGGCAGATTGTCTTTACCTTGCTGAATATCCACATGCGGATCTTTTTAAGTAGTGCTATGCTTGCTGTGTAAAATATATTAAACTGCCACAGCTCCCATATGATACTTTTTAACATCTCAACCTGAAAACAAGGTTAGGATTTGAAAGTTCTATGGTAACGATTTAAGAGGGGTTTAACTTTAAGAGTGCATTTTTGAGGTTAGGAGTGTTAACAGTACTGGTTTCGATAAGGGTAGGATTGCAGGGTGCAGTACATTAGAGCTTTAACTTCCAAGCCGAACCTTGATGAATAAATGAGGTTAGCATATCTCAACCACAGTTTTGTGCTCACAAACAACTTTGAAAATAACAATCAAACTTTGTTAAGAGGTGAATGGTTGAAACTAGATGTCAGTTTTAGTCTAGCAAATTCAAAATGTTGACATGAATGTTTGCTAATTGTGTTAGTGGTGCTGCTATTAAAATTTGCAGAGGAGGGTTTCTAATGAGGCATTACCAGTCAGGCATGGATGGGAAGCTCAGCTCTCACAGGCCTATAGCCACAGGTCCTCTCTGCCACCTTTATACAGTTTCTGTTCGGTTTTGATTTCATTAAAAGAGGAAGAGACCTCTCTGGCCCACAACCCAGTGAATCGCAACTGACTGTTTAAAAAATAATTAAGATGGAGGGGGATTTATTAAAAGTTTAATCACTCTTTTAAAAGTGCCTATATGAGGGCCCCTAAATGTATTTGGGTGCCGTCAGTTGCGTGCTGTTTCCCATTAAAAAATTGGGCGGTGATTAATAGCGACAATTTCATGAGAGAATTATTTTTACCCCTCGTGACATTTTGGGCTTGGAGTCTCAAATGATTTTTTTGCCATGCAGTTCCTGGTCTTCAAGTATTGTTTATAACTCAGTTTGATTTATATGCTGTCAGAAATACCTAGAGGTTGCTGTTTGTCATTTGGGACATGGAGGCCATCTTAATGGACCTCGGAATAAGACTTTAATAAGTTAATGGACAGCGAGGGAGACGAGCTTCTTTTACAACTCCTCTTGGCACTCTGTTGGAAGCCAGTCAGTCAGCTATCAAAGGAATGGAAATATCGCTAACACTTTTTATAATGAGTAAGCATTAATATTCAACTATTTCTAAACTATTAATATATATATATAAGTATTTCATCATGGACAGCGAGTGCAATGAGCTTAATTTTACGCCTCCACTTGGCACCCTGTTTGGAGACAGACAGATATCAGAAGAATGGAAATATGCCTCCCGAGTGGCGCAGCAGTCTAATGCAGTGCTTGAGGTGTCACTACACCTCCGGGTTCGATCCCAGGCTGTATCACTGCCGGCCGTAACCGGGAGACCCATGAGGCTGCGCACAATTGGCCAAGCATCGTCCAGGTTAAGGAGAGGGGTTTGGCCGGCCAGGACTTCCTCGTCCCATTGTGCTCTAGCAACTCCTTGTGACGGGCCAGCTGGATGGTGTGTGGTTGGCTCCCGTGTTAAGCGGGCAGTGCGGTTTGGCAGGGCCGTGTTTCGGGGGACACACTGCTCTCCACCTTCGCCTTTCCTGAGTCTGTAGTGGAGTAGCAGCGACAGGACAAGTGTAACAACTACTGTAACAAAAAAAAATATATAAAGAAAGTATGGAAATGGCTGTGCTGTTATTCCTGTTGAAGATTAGGGCCTGTCAATGTAGTTGCCAACGTGTGTGAATCCTGACGCTTTCTGTTCCACTTAGTTGAGCCAGACACCTGTAACATATCATTTCCCACAACAACCTACAAGGAGAGATGCTCTTAGAGAAAGAAAAGGGATAAGAGAGATTTGTTCCTTAGTGAAGACACGAAGTAGACTAGCTACACACAGAACCAGACTACAGCAGGTATTATTGCACCCGGCCAACTGATTAAATGTGAGTTGACTTCCCTGCCACGCATCTAATGCTCTCTATCCGGTCTCTCGTTTCCTGTTAAATTCATTATAGATAAAGAGTTTGGAAAGCACATTAGGCCTATAGTAGCAGTAACGCTGTGGTAAGTTCCTCAGCTCCCTCCTTTTCCACCTCGTAAACTGTAAAGTCATTTAAGTCACTGCTACACCAAAGCCAAGTGCTCTGTGTATTTTCTGTGCTCTCAACTTGCCACTTCAAATGACTTCACTCTCACGGGCAGAGCACTGCAATGAAAAGAGGATATGGAGAGTTTGTGGAGTTCAGTGTCTACCACCATTTCCCTGGGATTGGACACAGCACTTGTAGTTAGGTGATTCGTGGCCATATATTGATCACTGCTCAAATGAAAGAAAATGCTAATTGTCACATGATTTGTCAATGACAGTGAAATACTAATAATGAACAAAAATATAAATGCAACATGCAACAATTTAATTGATTTTACCGAGTTACAGTTCATATGAGGAAATCAGTCAATTGAAATGATCTGGCAACAGCTCTGGTGGGCATTCCTGCACTCGGCATGCCATGTGCACGCTCCTCCAAAACCTGAGACGTCAGTGGTTGTGTGACAACATTTCACATGTTAGATTGGCCTTTTATTGTCCCCAGCACAAGGTGCACCAGTGTAATAATCATACTGTTGAATCAGCATCTTCATATGCCACACCTGACAGCTGCCAGGTGGAGGGATTATCTTGTTAAAGGAGACATGCTCACTGACAGGGATGTAAGCAAATTTGTGCACAAAATGTGAGGGTTTTTTGTGCTTAAGGAACATTTCTGGCATCTTGTATTTCCAGCTCATGGGACCAACACTTCACGTGTTGTCTTCATATTTATGTTCAGTGTAGCTTGCAGCTAGCTGTACATTGTTTTTCTTTGTGTGTGGTACTGTCTATTTAAAGACTAATATATATATATATATATATATATATATATATATATATATATATATATATATACACACACACACACACACACACACACACACACAGTAATGTCTTTTTATGGTTAATGTCTTTATAGTGGTTCATGTGGCTGTACTGTTTATGTGCTGTTACAGTGTTCTGTATCGACACGTTATTGTATTAACTCTGTGGTTGTGTTGGTGGAGAGTGGCTGTTATTGGTTGAGGCCTGTATGTGTGTTCTATTATTTCTAGTGCTGTATTGCACTGCCCTGGCGGTGGTGACTTTGGGCTGTATTTTTGTCTGATGGCAGTCTATAGCTCCATTATGTGTTCTGTATGGTAATGATGTGGTGGTGGGGATTGGGATGCATAGCGAGAGTGGTGGCGGTGTTGTGAGGGGAGTCTGTGAGCAGCGTGGGGCCTTCGAGTGTAACTAATCCAGGGGGATCTCCTATGCTGTCTGGCTGCATGGCTGTCCTTCATGCATCATGCCTCCACTGATGGGACAACACGCACAGCACAGAGCGTCATGCCCCAGCCACTATATAATCTAATGCTCTTCTAAAGTCATACTGCAGAAGTTTTGGGGAAATGATATAGGAGGAAGTATTAGACCTACCATATATTTTCTATATTTTTGTGTTTATTTGTGTCCAGTCAGCTAACATTATGGTGGGGAGGTTGTATTTGCACAACATACAGTTCCGTTTGACTCTTCAGGTTCAAGTTCCTGCAATGAGGAGAGGAATCATGGTTGTCTTTAGTCTTACTTCGAAGACTCCTATATTAGAGATTTCCACTGGCCTGTATGTATAGACGTCTTTCCACAGCTTATCTACAAAGTCTCATCTGTTCCCCTGACTTATTTAAGATCCTGTGAGACACGTGTGATTGGATAGAATTTGAACCAGTTATATTTATTTATATTTTAATACTGTTACTAATTCTGACTCTTGATCTTTACATTACATTGTAGTCAGTCATCTTGGGGCGCCAGGTAGCCTAGTGGTTAGAGCGTTGGGCCAATGTTCTGTTTACAAAGGAGTAAAACAAGTTTACATTTTGGGTTCTGATTGGGTAAGGCAATTGAAACTAAGCTCATAAGGAATGTAGAAGTTGCATATCAATTGATTCTTGAATACATTATGAATTTAAAAGTGCACGAAAATGGGTGTGGCAATCACAGATTGCAACGGCAACTTCCTGAGTATGAAAGGAGAGTAATGGGGAATGTTTGAAGTAAATTATACTCTTTGTTTCCGGTGCTGCTTATGGAGAACATTCTAGTCACCTTCTGAAATTGTGTCCCGATAGAACTTGAAGGAGTGAAATCCTATGTTGCTATTGGTATGCTAATAAATTGTATGTGGATGGGGAAAAATATGATTATTTTACAATCAAACTGATTTTAGCATATTTTCACACAAGCAGTTTTGAATGACTACTAATTAGTCTTCTAGTGTGCTT
Organism: Oncorhynchus masou masou; assembly: GCF_036934945.1. Lineage (NCBI taxonomy): Eukaryota > Metazoa > Chordata > Actinopteri > Salmoniformes > Salmonidae > Oncorhynchus > Oncorhynchus masou. The sequence goes on from NC_088212.1 coordinate 37,172,782, forward strand.
AGTGAATAATATGTCTGTTGTTGGCTGTGGGTGCACTGTTATTCCCTTTCTGATTTGGAATATTTCACTCTAGTGGAGTTTCTCAAGGTACCAACCAAGTTCCACAAAGTCTGCCAATAAGTGAGCATGTCATTTTACAGCCATGCCTTCTCTCTCTCAGCTGCTAGGACATGAGCTATTTAAATTTTTACCACATGAGCTATTTAAATTTTTACCACTCGGACAGGGGTCTGTTTTGTCTTTTTCACCCCCAATAAAAAGAGGTAATTACCGAACTCAGGCCAATGGTAATGCTTAAGTGTCGACTAAGCGTAATCATTCACAGAAGTTTGATTCATGATTTGTATTTTTCTCTTGTTGAGAACCAAGCTTTGTGTTGTAACTGAAGCTTAGAATTGATTTCCTGTGTGTGTGCACTCATATATATGAGTGCTCTTATGTGTGTGTGCATGCTTGTGCATGTGTGTGTGACTGTACGTGTGTGTCTGTATGTTCTCGTGAGAGAGCCCGAATCCTATTCTCAGATGGTTGGAAAGTGTATAGGAATGTTAATTTGTGTGACTGTGCTGCTTTGGAGATAAGATTAGGTGGGGGGCTTCAAGCATGTATGATGGGCCTTCTTTTAATAGATTCAAGATCAGGTTGACCCACTGCTTCCATACCACCATGAAAGGTGCTATTTTTTTTTCCACTAAAGAAATACTTAATGACCGTCCACTGCCTCCAGTCACAGCAAACCAGACCTCCTCTTGTTTTCCCCCTGCTCGAATCACAGTCCATGTCTCCTCTATTCTTAACAAATGGAGATATTACATCTCTCCAAATGGAGATATTATATCGAGAAAGTGAATTCAACTGAAGATTCATGTATTATCAAGGCTTATTTTTTTTAAACTTATGCAAATGAAGTACTGTTCCTTTGCAGTAACAAATTCCTCACCCCCCCCCCCCTCGACAACGCACGCACGAACACAAGTGCACACACTTCTCCCCCTCCCTCTCATCCCTACCGGAGTCACACTTTCAAGGGCATTGAATTGGCATGAAGTCTGAGAATCCAGCAGAAGTCAGAGAGAGGGGAGATGATTACACACGAGCTTCACAACCCCCTAGCAACCTCTGACTGCGGGCTTATCCTCACAGATGCACTATATGCATTACAAGTTAGATTTTTTCTCTTTGTGTGTGTTCTCTCATTCTCTCTCTCTGTTGCTGTCTCTCTGTGTGTGTTCTCTCTGTATCTGCGACACCATTTTTCCCACGAGAAATTTCAGCATTTGGTGTTTTGTTGGTGGTGGAAACTTGGTGCAGCTTCAGAATCTCCTATAAGTGTTCAATTCAATGGATGGGCTCATTGTCATCCTATGGGGACATAGCCATGGTAGACAAAATAAGCCTAAGCATGATGGAATGTTAATTGCTTAACTCAGGAACCACACCTGTGTGGAAGCACCTGCCTACAAAGTATATTGAATCACTAATTTACTTAAGAGTTTCCTTTTTATTTTGGCAGTTACCTGTACATTCATCCATTACATCAGAAAATGTGAAACCCCCTTGGTGTGTGTGTGACTTTAAAATAACTCTCTCTGCGGTGTCGGCGTGCGTCAATAAGCTCTCCCAGTCGCGGACTTGGCTAGCTGCTTTAGGAGTCATTGTGGAGAGAAAGAGAGCCTCCGTTCTGTCTGAGGTGTACAGTGGGGTACTATTGATTTATGACTGCCAAGGAGGCCTGGGATTGCCTGCGTCCCAAATGGCACTTAATTCCCTACATATAGTACACTACGTTTGACCATAGCCCTATGTAGGGATTAGGATGGTGTTTGGGACAGCCGCTATAAACACCAGGTGGGAAGGGAAACAGACAATTTGTTGGGAATGCTTGCCGGACAGCAATTGGCAGCATTAAATCGTCAGTGGTGGTGGTAATAATAAGCGTCGGCGGGAGCAACTCTCCAGAGATGAGTGGTAGTGGTGTGTGTAATATCAAATATCCTCAGTTTCTCTATCTTTGTTCTCTGCTGCCACCTGTAACCAGGCAACCCCAGCTTTAATTGGTAATAAAAGGAGGGAGTTCCACTTGAAATCCGATGTGAAATCAGCTCAACAGGTCAGGCCTGTTCTGTTTACCAATGCTCTCTACGGAGATGTTATTCAAAGCAAGTTGTGTGTGGGGAACCAATAGTCTGGCAAATCAAAGGGCACGTTACCATATTACAATTCATTTTAATCTAAGAAAGCACAGATCATTTTTTTTCCCACAAATACTGTAAAGTATGGTCTCACTTCATCGATTCACCCATTTAGTTTGTTGATCAGGTTAGATTTCAGGGTCTGCACACCACTCAGATCAGAAAGATTCAGGGTTTCCAGTCAAGGCTGACCTGGTTAGATCTTCACTGGACCGAGTCACTACGGGGCCACGAGGGCCACAGAGACCGCCCATTGAGGGGACGGGGGTCTCTGACTCGTAGGTCCATTGATCCTTGTCATCTCATTCAACAAAGCACCCGTGAGGCAGTTAGACTGCTGCACCATTCCACCCACCCCAAATCCTGGCCTTATGTCTTTCTGTCTGTGACATATTCTACTCCTGAAGTCTAGCCGCCTATCCTCCTATCTGCCCACTCCCCTTCTAAGGGCACCATCTAATTGACCTTCCACCCATAGCTGCAGCCAGCTGCCTGTATAAGGCTCCCTGACTATGTAGCTACAGCAAAAGAGTAGTGTGTTGAAGCCAGGTTGCCAGCCAGCCAGCCAGCCTCCCAGCTGATTATGAAGGAGCAGCAGACAGCCCAGACAGAGCAAGATGAGGTTGGGAGGTGATGGAATGGAACTGCTCTGCTCCCCCCAGTCTAAATGAAAGGGCTGGGTCAGTCAGCAATTGAATGGCTCACTCTCTGCATGGGAGATTGTGATTCTGATTGTGAGAAGAGCGAAGCTAGCAGATCTCTGCTGCAAGGTTGACTTGTCCCTCTGTTCCCCTCTTGCCATTGTCCTCCCCCCGTCTCCAGAGCCCTATTCTGTTCCCACTACTAAACCACAATGGCTCACATTGACCCCTCTGGACTCTCTGTCTCGCTCACTGTCTCAGAATAAATACACCACAAAGTTGGGATGGGTTACTTCCTCCCTTCATCTACCAGGGAGATTCAGTGTGGGATCAATACTTTTGCTTTAACCTACTTCTTCTTTAACCTGTTTTCTTCCTGTAAAGTAATGAGCAGGGCCCCAACCTGAGGTGGGTGGTGTACTGTGCTGTGGCACAACATTTGCTGGCACTGACTGCTCTGAAACCGATTGAGTCGGCGGGACTGGAGTGGATGGAAAAAGACCTCTGTCTGTATACACTGGAGCCAACCACGGTGTCTCTTTCACACACAGAGTGACATTGTTGTACCAACGTGTATTGCGACAGTATAGCCTTCTCTATCCAGTCCATAGTGTAACACATTTAATCATTTGTTCCGCATGGGCTTGAATTGGACCATACAGACAATACAGAGTGACCTTGCTGTTTTTTTAGTTTTGTTTGCGAAGGCATACTTGGGTTATTGTGCCTGATGACTAAACACACAGGAAACACACATTTATTTGAAGGTTTTTCCCAAGCATGTATTTGGCTGTGTACTGACGATATATTAAGTCTGTTGTACTTTATAATCACGTTTACCTGTGTTCCCCAAATGGCTGTTCTCTAGTTAGTGCTGCCGAACAAGTTTACTGTTATTGTCGTACTCTTTTTTTTAATAGTGATTGCAGTGCACTGGGCTGTTTAAAGTACCTCTGCGTTCAGTGTTGCTGTTTGAGTTGTCTGCCTGAGGAGGCGACCGAGCTAGATCTGAGGCCCCAGACGCTCTGGGAGTGGAAGAGAAGGTCTATTGCATCAGACAGAACCACATAGGGATCAAATCATATGATGCCAAGATGAAAGTAACTGTATGTAAAATGAGTATGGTAGGTAAGTCTGTTCCATACTTCTAATAGCATGAGATCAGATGATAGTAAATGTCAAATGGAAACGGTCATGACCACAACAATAATTGCGAATGTATTAGCTGTCTGTATGCAAAGGTGTGTCGTGGAACGCACCCACTTCGCACAGTATGTGTATGAAATGTTGGTCTCCGGCCACAGTTTTATTGTTTTGTCATGTAACTTCTGACTAACCGTGGTATGTATACGTTAAATTTTAGACTGTGCAGCATAGAGCAGGTGCTGCACCTGACAAAAGAATCCTCAAGACGTGCCTTGTTTGGAGAGGCGGGGGGGGGGGAGTTTAGCAGAGATTCTTAGCAGTATCTTTTTGACTGCCTTATCCGTGGTGCCCCGAAGGAAGCACCAGAATAAAGACATGTTGGCCTCGACCCTACTTGACCTGATGCCACAAATGGCTAATGCTTCAAAAGCGAGTGTTTTGGCGTTAGATTTCCCATGGTTGTCACTGTCTCATTCTACAGTTTCCCATTTTGTCCCCACACTCAGGCTGAGTGACTTTATGTTTTTAGGCAATGTTAAGTAGCCTACTTAAAATTTCATAGGCAATTTCAGTGCAATTTTTGCGATTATTGCGGCAGGAAGTAAAAGGGTAGACTGTTGGATGTTAACGAACCCCTGTGAGCACACTTTCTTTGTCTGAACACAGTCATATCCCTTTCCCAGCTATGATACATAGCTAATTGGGTTTTTATATGCTGGGTTTTAACGAGCTGAAGCTCCTAGCACCAGTGGCGACGCGGCCACAGATATTGGAGGAGCAGAATGCATTGGCTGGTACATGAACTGTACATCATTGAGAAATTGGATCGGTCTGTCTATTCCGAGTCTCTCTGGATGCACTATAATTGCGATTTCCCCCAAACATTCTTCTGTTACCGTCCATGTTTGATGCCATTGACTTTATGTATGCCAGGAATCAATTGGCACATTTACCTTACAAAACAATGTCACTGTACGCTCCCGAAATGACCATCCCTGCCTGTTTGATTTCACAATTGTATTTATTATAGATGTAATAATGGCTCAGAAATGATCTCATGAAGAATGCAGTAACCCCATTTAAGAGCAGAAATATGGGACACTCGTTGACCTATTGGAATATCATTATGAATGAGGCAAGTTGTCAATTTAGCCTTAAGGTGTATCCACTTTCAGGTCCCTCTTGTAACAAGGGCATTGTTCTTTGGTTGATAAACCCTCCATTGAAAGGAAATCTTTTCTCTAATCATTCTTTTTGGCAATCCATTCAGATAGATCGTGGGTCAGTCTCTCCCCCTGACCGTCTCTGTCTCTCCCTCTGTGTTCTTCAAAAGGTGTGTTTTTGCAGCCGCATATGCACTGCAGCAGGAGACTCTATTTTGATCAATACTGTGCAGTTTGAGTATTGGGGGAAATATGACAGGGATTATCTCTCTGAAAAGCCCCTAATGGATATGAATCTCTTATCCAGTGAACAGTCAATAATCAGTAACAGACCGGGCATAGCATCAAGCATGGCGAATCAGTCAATCTTTCAACGTCATCATCCACTGCTCTCCTATCAAGGCTTTATTTTGGTTAATAGACACTTATTCGAGTGCGCTCTCAGGTGAGATCAGCTCCTCTTGCCGCTGCACCTGCATTCCTCAATGTCATTGAGACCGATAGTCCCAAACAAGCGCGACTGATGATTTCGGTTGATGGACAGTGTGCTGGGGCTGGTTGGGTGAGTCACAGCAGTTTCCTGCTCTGGCTCGGTTTCCTCTCCATCTCCAGGTGCCTTAACACAGTTACTCCGACACCATAACAAGTCAACCTCCGGTGGCGGGGCGGCGGCATGTCAGTCGTCCTGACGCTTTGTGCGAGTGAGTTAAAACCAAATGTAAAGCGAAAGATTCGTATGCGAGTAGAGAGAGAATGTGTGTGCAGGTGTTAGTATCAGTGTCCTGGCCACACAGCCTGACGCACAGCAGCACTTTATCCTGCCGGGGACCAACAGTCAGACCCCACGGGACCCAGAGGCTCAGCAGGGTCAATAGAGATGCACTGCCCTATCTGGGGAATGTGACAGGACCTAATTCAGCTATTTGTAATGTTCTTTATATCCCCAACGGCGCAGGAAAGGAATGGCCGGTCAGGTGGTATGAGCAGCGTGCCGCAGTTAAAAGCCATGACTTTGAAAGGAGATCTTCTGGGTGCGAACCATATAAGTTGTATTAGCCTGTGAAGTTTGTTGTTGTAGTGTTTTAAGCTATTCTTTGCATAATGCAATCGATTAACTGGGAAGTTTCTAACGCTGAGTACTTTGTGCTCCAGAAATAATCCCTGTATTAGTTTAATGTGTAATACGCTTGGCTCTGTCGAACTTAGAGAAATCACAGAGGAATGTGAAATGATAAGGTTAGCTTTAGTCGTTAGCCAAGTTGGCTTGTTATTGTAGCGTCCGCGTGATATCTGCAGTGGTGTAGTTGGCCTTGGAAATTAGACAGTATTTTCACTCGCAATCAGGATGTTTTGGCTCCTATGCTGTGTTTTGCTGCATTGTGAGTGTAGAGCACCCAGCGCACTCCTACACTGATTCCAGTTAGCATCACTGAGGTGTGTCGTAAGGGCTCGGGGGAACACAAAGTCTTCCTCAGATCTGATTTTAATACCAAGGAATAGAAATTGGCAGCCGAATTGGATTTATTTTTTCTAAAAACAAGTAATGACATTGTGTTTTGAACCGATGAATTAATGTAACCCATAGAGATCCTATTATAGGATCTCTATGATGTTGCCTGGCTGTGTGTGTGGTATTCTCCATGCTGTCCTTGTGGCCTTTCCTCTAAGTCTCTCCGCTCCGTCTTGGGACAAGGCGGGGTTATTAATTGGTGTTCCTGAGCAGACCGCCTGCTCCACCCCACATGACCGAGCCAAGGGTTTGCTGTAAAATCTCCAAGATGGCTCTAAGTAAATTTCCCATCTTTGAATAGATTGAGGGAATTGTTGTGAAGGATGAGAGGAAGAAATATTCTGTTTTATAGACTCACCGGAGATCTCACACTTTCTCATGCTGTATGAAGTTGTGTTTTCTGTTTTCAGCTGTGTTGGATGTGTTCAGCTGAGCGTGGTACATTCTTGTTGTCCTGGACATTCTGTAGTGGCAGCCGGTCTTTGTCAACCCGTGTTAAAACCCCTCATATGGCAGTTTGCTGTTATGTTGCACCTGACGTTTGGTTTGAGCACTTGAGGTAATTCCAGGTTTGTCTCATTTTAATGTCACAGAGAGAGGGAGCGATGCCACAGAACTCAAACGTCTGCCAAATGGATCTGGTCTCTATCTCTAACACACTCTCTCTCTCTCATGGATTTGTCTTCTGCTTTTCAATGCCTGGTGTTTGTCAGCTGTGATGTACCTGTTGTGATACCTGTTGAGTAGTCGCCAGCTTACCATCAAACCATGACCACGAGAACCACAGGACAACATGACATGGAACGTAATAACACCAACATTCTAGTACATTCTTGTTGCTTTGCATTGCCATCACTGTGGTGGATACAGTATTTATTTTTCAATGTAGGTCTATAGTGTTGTTTATCACTTACTTGGCTATCTTCACAATAGCTCTTTGAATACAAAATAGCATTGTGGTCTGTTTTGAATGAAAATAAATATATTGTAGTTGGCATGAAACACTGAATGATTCTATTGGGAAACAAGGTTTTGATTGTTGGTGTGTCCAGGCTAAGTCCCAAAGCCCTGACACTGGCTGTAAATTGTACCTATAAAATTCAGACATTACTGAAATGCATTGGCAGCCTCAAGTTGGCCTGGACTGTGGGTTCTACTCAATCTAATCCTGTAACGGGGAGTTACCAGGGTCAGTTACAGAATAACAATCTTCCCACATATTCCGTTTCTCTTAACAATTCATATGAATTGCACATTCATTCATGCATGGCCAACAAATATGTAATAAAAAAAATTGCAACCAAAAGTCCAGAGTCTGTTCAGTAAAGGAGCGGGATGATCGAATCTGTCTGACGACTCGGACTGACTCAGCAAGACTGTCGTGACGTGACTATCATTAATGTGATGACTGTTATTTATTGAAAAATGACCTATGTTTAATTGACAATCAATGAAATTAATAATGTAACAACTAACTCATTTAGGGGGTGGGGGATGGCCTGGCTATCCTCAAACATTTGCCTATCCAAATGGTGTCTTTTTTTATCCTCTCCAAGGAGAGTCATGACAACTGGTTGTCTGTCTCAGTCAACCACCTCTCCCTCAACAACCTCCCCTCTCCAGAGAAGAACCACAGTGCCTGGAAGAAAAATAATATCCATGAAACATTCATGAGAATCCCATTACCTCCTATATATTTTCCCTCATCCCTCGGTCTTCCCTTCAACCTCCCGCCTCTCAGAAAGCCCATCTCAATTGGTTTCTGTCACATTGACCTTTTGACATGTACCAACACATGTGCAGTGGTCCCTGTAGCAGATGCTTAAACCGGTGTGATTAGTCAGCGTTTTTTTTCTCACAGAAACAGTTACTCAAACACAGTCCTATTATTTGTAAGGAAAACAACAATGAAGGCAATGCGAGCGCCAGCCAGGGGGGGAAGCTTTGCGCGAGACTGTGCAAATGTCTGCGTACTTGATCATGGGAAACACTGGGGAGGTTCTTGGGATCTCATTGAAGAGAGAAGTTTGTCAGGTACAGTAAAGTCTGCAACACAAATTCTCGGTGGAACACACCTCAATTCAAACTGTTAGAAAACATAACCTAGAAAATAGTTTCAAATTGACAAGTTGAAATATAGCATATAGATAATTAGCATTGAAGTGTGTCTTGGTTCGAGGGCAGTGCGGGTAACTGTCCTGTTGCGTCACATTTTGGAACAGTAAGAGCATTCTGACATCACAGAAAGGGGGTGTTAGAGATATTTGCTACTCACGTGAAAAGGTTAATGCATGTGGTAGAGATTACAACTGTCCAGTGTCTCGGAGCAGGGATGCTGATCTAGGATCAGTTTTGCCTTTTAGTTTAATGAATAAGATGGGATACCTGAGTACTCCTACTCAGAGCCACTTGGTGAATACAGGCCCAGCATAATTAATAATACTGACAAACTACATAGATTACATTTACACTGAAGTCTGTGGTGTGTAGAGGGATGGCAGACCTAAATACTTACACCATCTCAAATATGCCCTAAGCAAGCCATACTCTGGATCTATGAATACTAAGAACCCAATGAAGTCTAGTGTGAGCATTTCTATTTAAAGGTACACTGGGTGAATTTGGCTTTAACATTTCCCAGATTTAGTTTTTATGAGGTCTGATATCAAGACACACAGTTTCAGCATCGGTGAACTGTGTTTTCAGGGTGTATTTCACCAGGATATGCTTTTTACAAACTACTGTCGCTGTGTCTCAAATATTGTTACCCAATTCTCCTTATAGCGCACTACTTTTGTTGAAGGCCACAGGGCGCAGTTCAGATGTAGTGCACTAAAGAGGGAATAGGGTGCCATTTGGGATTCAGCCTCTGGCTCCAGCTATCTGAGTAATGTATAATGCGTTCTATTTAAGCCACAAATTCTTTTTGAACACCTATTTGGACGAGGAGGTTCATTATTCCTCCTGAATGACTGACGGAATGGAAACTCAATTCAAATAATTTCAAGTGCAACTACCTGGATTTACTTCTGGGATAATCTTAAGGAGGACTTTGTTCAGCCAGAAAAGCATAATCACATGTGACGAGAAGAAGAAAACAGGAAGATCGACAGCGTGTGTTTAGAAATCCGTATAGCCAGGGCTTTAAAGAGCAGTACCAACCGGGTCGCCGTCATCTTGTTTTGTGCTCACAGTTTCCTGTGACCAGTGGTTTGCAGTTAATGACAGTGGAGCTGCCTCTCCTTTCCGTGGCCAGCTCAGGAAATGGTGAATTACCCAGCGTTCTATAAATACGTCTTTTTTTTTCTTACTGTAAAAGTGGTGGCCAATTACGTTGGGCTGACTGCTACAGCTTCCTGCTGTATGTGCTAGCCCTGGGATGAAATGCAGTAGTTGACTTGGACAGCATCACTCCAGCTCCTGTTAAAGGGTTCATTGGTGATTTAGTAATTGCTTTCTCTGTAGGCTAGAGATTTCAACATTTTCGAAGATGAGGAGAAAAGTGGAGACACGCACTACATGACCAAAAGTATGTGGACACGTGCTCGTCGAACATCTCATTCCAAAATCATGGGCATAATATGGAGTTGGTCCCCCCTTTTGCTGCTACAACGGCCTCCACTCTTCTAGGAAGAAGATGGGAAGAAGATGTTGGAACATTGCTTCCATTCAGCCACGATCATTAGTGAAGTCAGCACTGATGTTGGGCGACATAGGTGACTAGAAGTTGGCATTCCAATTAATCCCAAAGGTGTTCGATGGGGTTGAGGTTAGGGCTCTGTGCAAGCCAGTCTAGTTCTTCCACACCGATCTCGACAAACCATTTCTGTATGGACGTCGCTTTGTGCACGGGGGCATTGTCATGCTGGGTCTTGCCCAAACTGTGCCACAAAGTTGGAAGCACAGAATTGTCGAGAATGTCATTGTATGCAGTAGCGTTAAGATTTCCCCTCACTTGAACAAAGGGACCTGGCCGAATCATGAAAAACAGCCCCAGACTGTTATTCCTCCGCCACCTAACTTTACAGTTTGCACTATGCATTGGGACAGGTGTTGTTCTCCTGGCATCCGCCAAACCCAGATTTGTCTGTCGGACTGCAAGACAAACGCGTGATTCATCACTCCAGAGAACATGTTCCCACTGCTCCAGAGTCCAATGGTGGTGAGCTTTACACCACTCCAGACGACGCTTGGCATTGCACATGGTGATCTCAGGCTTGTGTGTGGCTGCTCGGCCATGGAAACCCACTTCATGAAGCTCCCGATGACAGTTCTTGTGCTGACGTTGCTTCCAGAGGCAGTTTGGAATTCTATAGTGAAGGTTGCAACCGAGGACAGATTTTTACACACAAACACTCAGCGGCCCCCGTTCTGTGGGCTTGTGTGGCCTACCACTTTGTGGCTGAGCCGTTGTTGCTCCTAGACATTGTTGCTCTGAGACAGCTCTAGCAGGGAAGAAATTTGACGAACTGACTTGTTGTAAAGGTGGCATCCTATGACAGTGCCACTTTGGAAGTCACTGAGCTCTTCAGTAATTAAATTCTACTGCCATTGTTTGTCTATGGAGATTGCTTGGCTGTGTGCTTGATGTTGTTCACCTGTCAGCAAGGGGTGTGGCTGAAATAACTGAAACTTCTGTGTGTGTGTATATATAGTGTATACACACACACACCTTGTCTCTGTTTTATATGTAACCCCCCCCCCCCCCTTCTCCTCTGAGTGGTCTGAAGCTAATTAGCAAGGCTGGCTGATTAAACGACTACAGGAGATGTCATTGTCTGTGTCATGGTCTTTATAACGACCTTCACCCCCCCCCCACACACACACACACACACACACACACACACACACACACACACACACACACACACACACACACACACTACACATGCAGTATAATGCCCTAGAGCTTATAGCTCCACTGTCAGGCTCCAGTTTCCTTTACTTCATTTGTTTGTTGCAGTGATTAACAGTGATTAGACTTAATAATTCTCAACAATTTAATATGTTGTTTCTTCCCTCAGCCAGTGCTCTTATTTGCTCGCCAACAATATGTCCTTCTTAATTAAATGATAATTGGTGTGAAACATGTTTTTTGTCGTCTAATGAACTGTAACCCCCCCCCTCCCCCAATCACCTTCTATGTAATGTTATGACAGCGTGACAGTACCAGTCCCCTCACTCTGCACAGCCACAGCCAGGAATAGACCTAGGCTTGTATCCCAAATGGACCCATGTTGCCTACTGCCTATATAGTGCACTACTTTTGACCTGGGCTTTGGTCAAACGTAGGGCAGAAGGGGATAAGGTATCATTTGGGGGCCAGCCTTCGAGACGATAATGTCCTCTCAGCAGCTTTTGATCTCCTGGCTGCTGATCAACACGTCTCTCATCCTAACCTGAGATCAAGTCCTGCTTCCCTCCGTGGTCTCTCTGGATGGATTCCGATGCACATACCTTCCTGGGTTGCAGTACTTGGTGTTACATAATTGAACAGTACAAGGTTTAGGCTGCCCTTTCAAGCACAAATCCCAGCGTGCATCTTTTATTCAAACTGGCAGCGTGTAAACTCCTCCTCCTTGCTGACTTCTGTTGCGCCATCAGGTAGACTGATCATCCATATGTTCTAGATGAGAACGGGGCTCTGGGATGAATTCACAATCAGCCTCCTGGGGTCGGACAGGCACACATGTAAGCGCACACAGAGGGCTCCCGAGTGGCGGAGAGGTCTAAGGCACTGCATCTCAGCAGTAGAGGCGTCACTACAGACCCTGGTTCGATCCCGGGCTGTATCACAACCGGCCGTGATCGGGAGTCCCATAGGGTGGCGCACAATTGGCCTGGCGTCGTCCAGGGTAGGCCGTCATTGTAAAATAAGAATTTGTTCTGACTTGCCTAGTTAAATAAAATGTAAAAAATAAATGTGTACAAACACTATTCCTGTGGGAACCAAACAATTGATGCCCATTCAACATTTTATTTTCCCTAAACCTAACTCTAACTCTAACCTTAACCCTAAAAAAGCCTTTTTCCTGGTGGGGACCAGCAAAATGTCCCCACTTGTACAAATTGTCATTGTTTTACTATCCTTGTGAAGACTTTTGGTCCCCACAAGGATACTAAACCCAAAAACATACACATGCATACTGCAGTCAGTTGGTCTCCCACCACTCCTGTCTAATCACTGTCTGATCTGACTCCCAGTGCTGTCTTTGAAGTGTGTGTAGTAATGAACACTGGTCTGAACACTGACATCTTTCCTGGTTTTTTCTTCTCGTCCTCCACAGAACCTGGCTGGAGTCCAGATTTGGTTCTGTGTATCTGACATTAGCCTCAATTTAATGTTTGATACTTTCTGATATTATTGATAGTAATTATGTTTTTCTAGAGTAACAATTTAAAAATGGAGGCAAGTGGTATTTTTGTAGGCTATATTGTAGGTCTTGAGTTGTTGCGTCAACACTAATTTAACCTTTCTTCACAGTGGAACTGTGTTGTCCCAACTTGGAATCTAATTCATTCCCCTTTTTAGAACTCGAGCCTCCAGTGTTCTTATGAAACTCCTTCACCTTTAGAACCAGAGCTTCCGGGGTCTATATAGAACTCATTCACCTTAACTAGAGCCTCCAGTGTTCTGTGTGAGTGAACCTATGAGGAGTACAGATGTATGTGGCAGAGAGGTGATGCGTGCTGTGATGTAATCAAACAGCAATCTCAGACAGAGTGGCTTGGAGTGCAAACATTGATTATTCTCTCACTGCTACTGGGGGCATGCCAATCCCTGTGAAGATCATAGAGGGGAGGTTGAGGGGTGGGTGGCATCTGATGAAATTCCATCTGGTATCTAATAAAATGAGATGCAGAGATGCTAAAAACCTCACTGTTTTGGGGCTGACTCTGGCCCTGTTGGAGTACTTTAGTAATGCATCCATCCTCCCAACCTTCAAGTATTCACTGATTTTTGAATTAGCTTGATTGGTGGAAATAACAGGGTGGTAACCTTGCCTCAAGGAAACAAGGAAAGAATGATGCGGTATTGGAACAGGGTCATGGAGAAACTCCTCTGCTCTTTCTGTTGTAGCCTCTGCTGTCCTCTGACACTCTAAGGGCCTCCGGATCCACAAACATCCCTGTTAAGTCAGCTTTCTCTTCCTTCCCACAATCCTTCAGATTTTAGAGCGCTCTGCCAATTTGTTTTGGCAGGAAATCTTTTCGCCGTTGGGGCATTTTCGATCTGTCTCCCTGTCGCTCTCCACCTCAGTCTGAGGTTTGATGGGCCTGCCTGGCTGCAAGGTCTTTTTTCCCTCCCTGTCTCTAATAGAGGGATGGGAAAGCTAGCTGGCGAAGGTCAGCTCTGGGATAAACGCTCAGCAGCCTCAAATTGAACCATTTCTTTCTTTCTTTCTTTCTTTTTTTCTGATGTTGGCAGCCCCGTCAGCCGGCTGCACCTAATGATGATGGGCTGTAATTTTCAGATGGAAAACTCAATTAGATGCTCAGGTCTGCAGGAGCTTGGAACTCACTGGCTTCACAATGGGAAGGACAGACATTTCTCTGTACAATATTTCGTCTGGGATTTTTTTTCTCCATCAGCGCGAGGTGGATGGATAACCTGGATACATGGAAATGAGGTAGGCTTTCTCCTAACCCCTCAAAAATAACGTCAGGATCAGGGGGATCAGAATGGCATTTCTTTCCGGCCCTGATTATGCCCTTTCCTGACGCTTGACACAGAGGCACAGGGGAGACGTGAGCCATGATGATGAGTAGGACAAATACGTAATACCCAGAGTGCCAGCATGCAGCACCACGTCTGAATGGGATGATGGCTAAGCCCAGGCTTTCAATAAAGGTCGTCTCACCTGAATGAGGTTTGGGGGGGGGGCTCGCCACAAGACTCCACCTGTAGGCAAGTGAGAAGCCTGCTGGATTTAAGAGCACATTGTAGAGGTCATAGTTATTTGTATTCGAAGTTAATGGACTACTAGTCTTTGAGTAATATGTGAAGGTCATTGGTTATTGGCAGACATGGGCTGTATCCTTTGGAGAGTTTTCTCAATTCAGTTTCACCATACATTCCTTCAGATTGGACTGGTCCTATGCAGCGGGCTCATTCAGAGCAAACGGAAGTAGACAAAGTCCATAAAAGCCACGAGGCTTCCGTAGAATGGTATTTAAGTCTTGGTTACAGTACATGGTAATATTTAGATGTGGTCTAGTGTGCTTGTCAGCATGCTATTCACACTGGTATGTATTTACTCATCCCCTTGGACACAGTTAGGGAAAACATTTTATATGTGTATGGTTACATTTACTGTATTAGATGGGGGCTGAGCTCCTTAAATAGAAGGTTTTCAAGATAAGTCACTGTGACTATAAATCTCAAGTAATTTATGAAATGTAATATTGTTTACCTGGTGACACACACACTTCTCTACCTCTCCACTGATCTATCACTGATATCAGGGAGGAGGAGTGCTGCAGGGTGGAGGATATTTTACTTGGCCACGCATACCTGCCAGCTCCCCTCCCAGAAAACCCTGCATTGCCTTGGTGACAGAGCAGAGAAGCGACCAGATCAATCAGCCAATCCCCAAATGGGATGTGTCCCAAATATAGAGCACCGTGTTCCCTATATAGTGAACTACTTTTAACCAGAGCCCTATATAGTGCAGTATCTAGCCATTTGGGACTCACAACCATCTGTCAGCCAGGGCCCCAACCCATTCATTATTAATTTGAGAATTACACTGGGGCCTCCTCCAAATGGTGCAGGGCGTTGTGACATGTTGTGATAGAATATGCAAGGTTCTGCATAATGTAGGATTGAAATACAGTAGTCAGTACAGTATCAGGAACTAACATTTACACTATGTCTTCAGTTAGCTGCAGTGCCGGGATAGTGATGTTAGGGGTGACACTTAGTCATGCTGGTGGTGTGTCATAGATGGACTGACTCACGTCTGGCGGGAAGGTTTTTAACAGAATAGACTGTATAGCATAGATTTATTTTTTTAAGGGATCACAATAACTTGATTCCCTCTTCAATCATTCTTTTGTCTGCATGACAAAACCTGGAGAGATTGGGGCACTTAAAGGGAGTTTATCACATTTTGTTTAAAAGGCGTGTTGCCTAAGTGCCACTTTGTTCAGTTATTGTGTGCATTGGGTATAATCTCCCATTTTGAAGTTCTCTATCGGGGGCTCGCCTTGCCTGGGCTGTGACTGGAGAGTGGTGTGGTAACTAATGCAGCCTGGACACAGGCTTAGCTCACCTTTTTGATGTTTGTCCCAGAAATCCAAGGTGCTCTAAGCTTAAATGTCCTTTAAGAGAAAGAAGCAGAGATTCCCTGGAGAAGTATTCTAATCCGGCACAGAACGAGAAAGTTGACAAAAAAAAATAAATGCAGGATTTACTGAGGGCCTTACCGATCATAGTTAATAAATGCAGGATTGGGCCTCCCGGTTGGCGCCGTGGTTAAGGGCGCTGTAATGCAGTGCCAGCTCTGCTACCAGCGACTCTGGGTTCGCAACCAGGCTCTGTCGTAACCGGCCGCGACCGGGAGGTCCGCGGGGCGATGCCTTGCGTCGTCCGGGTTAGGGAGGGTTTGGCCGGTAGGGATGTCCTTGTCTCATTGCGCACCAGCGACTCCTGTGGCGGACCGGGCGCAGTGCACGCTAACCAAGGTTGCCAGGTGCATGGTGTTTCCTCCGACACATTGGTGCGGCTGGCTTCCAGGTTGGATGCGCACTGTGTTAAGAAGCAGTGCGGCTTGGTTGGGTTGTGTATCGGAGGACGCATGACTTTCAACCTTCGTCTCTCCCGAGCCCGTATGAGACAAGATAGTAGCTACTACCAATTGGATACCACAAAATTGGGGAGAAAAAGGGAAAATAATAATAATAAATAAATGCAGGATTTACCTGAGGGCCTTGCCGATCATAGTTAATGAAACATTACCTGGCTGATTGTGAACCGTTGAGCTTATTTGGCCTGTAGTCTAAAAGCTGTTTAGAAAAAGCTGTTTAGAAATGCTGACAAAAAATGATGCATTGGTGATGGGACCAGCTACAGTGATAACCTCCCCTACAAACAGAACCAAAGACAAACCAGCAGGTTATGGCCGTAAGGAGCAGTTGTACAGTTTGTCTACCCATGCCAAGGCTTGTCTGATTTCATCAGTACTGAAACCTTTAAAGACTCCCTGCCCAGCAGTAGCAGTGCCCTCCTGTCCTGTCAGGTTATTAGACCCACTGCTAGAGGACACTCCCTAATCCGTTAGACAGTTTCAAGTCCAATTGCTCTTCAACAGAAAGGGATAACTATTTACTGTACAAATTAGGTTGTTGGGGGGGGGGGGGAGAACTAGGTTAGTACACTGACCTATTCTGCTACAGGGGAGAGTGACAGACTGAGGTGTGTGTGTGTGTGTGTATGTGTACATGCCAGTGGCGGTCAGTGCTGTTTGATGGAGGACGATTTCGTTTTTTTTATTAGCATGGCCATATTTCTATTTCAGCATATTGGAGGACTCATTCATATTCCATTCACCCAGTTAAATGTAACAGCGATAGATTTAGGCTACTACATTATACTCAAATTTGTCTCTATATCCATCATGAGGTTGCTACAACCTAGCCAATGAATGAATGTTTACAATGTAGGTGCACACAGGTTGAGAGAGAAATTTGAGTTGACAGTGACACATGGACAGACAGTGACGCATTCAATACCACCTCACACACTCTTGCCTGCATCTAGCTGATGGAGGGTGTAATCACAAGTCCAACAATTGCAAAATAGAGTTTCTATTGGACAAATTCAGGTATGTTTATCCTTGTTTTGTTCCGTTTTAAGAAACGTTATAAACACAATTGGTGGAATGAATACACCTCTGATCACGTGTAAACACAGTTCACTTTCGTAACAGTCACGTTGTATTCCTTCTCGCATCTATGCGCTCTCCTCCTCTGATCTTTTCCCTTCGTCACTTGTGAACTGTTGTTTGTGACCAGGCGAGGGAACCTTTCCAGGCCAAGCCACATAACTGCTACACACAGCCTACATCGTTGTCAACATATTAGCTAAAGTAGCGTCATCGTCAACATAGCTAATAGAACTAACGCGTTAGTAAACTTGCTAAAATCATGCAGTAACGTAAGTGTACAGTCAGTAAGCTGTTTAGCACTTACACCTGCGGGCCCCGGTTGCAATAAATTAGTAAAACGAAAGCTTACCTTGACTTGAAATAGTTCCAGTGTTGTTGGATAGTCATAGCCAGCAAGCTAGCATAGCATCCCTGTGATTGGTTGAGTAGGCTAAACTAGCTTGCTGCTATCTCTTGCTTCTCAATTTTGGAAATAATTACTTTCTTCACATCTCTTCAACTAATGTCTTTCTTTCTTTGACTCAACTACTCACCACACTTTATACATTGAAGTGCTAGCTAGCTGTATCTTGTGGTTTCAGTACTAGATCCATTCTCTGATCCTTTGATTGGGTGGTTAACATGTCAGTTCATGCTGCAAGAGCTCTGATAGGTTGGAGCACGTCCTCCGGAAATTTTCATAATTACTGTGTAAGTCTACGGAAGGGGGTGAGAACCATGAGCCTCCTAGGTTTTGTATTGAAGTCAATGTACCCAGAGAAGAACGGAAGCTAGCTGTCCTCCAAGTACAGCATGGTGCTACCCTACAGAGTGCTGTTGAGGCTACTGTAGACCTTCAATGCAAAATAGTATGTTTAAATCAATTATTTGGTTACTTGAATATATTTAGTATAGTTTGATCTAAATAGGATAACTTAATGTTTTACAATTTGTATTTTTATGAAAATCACAGAGGAAGATGCTCCTCATCTGAGGAGCCTCTGCTAGTGTGTGTGTGTGTGTGTGTGTGTGTGTGTGTGTGTGTGTGTGTGTGTGTGTGTGTGTGTGTGTGTGTGTGTGAACCTGCAGCGGTTGTATTATGTAAAGGGATGTGGTTGTTTGGTTGATTATTTATTTCCCCATGTCCTTGTTTTCTCTTCGCTGCAGCTGCTCTGTGAGGCAGATCTCCCAGGTGGATCGTAGCAACGCGTCAACTCTAATAGAGCCTCCCCCAGTCCACTCCCCAGCCATCTGACAGACCCAACACACATCAAAGGTAGCTACCCCACTCTGCCACTCTTCTCGCTGGCTCCGTCTCTCGGCCTGCCTGCAAAAATGTTCTATTGAACACATCATTGAGTCTATTAACTGACAGAGGGGCTTTTTTTTGTAACCTGAGGAATACTGTGTACCTTTTGCTGCTGTCTTGCCTCTTTTTTTGATATGACTTTTCTTCATTCTGTTGTTATTTCTGATGTTTGAAGTAGGTAGTGTGGTTTTGGATACTTGGATTTCATGCACTTTGAAAGACGTGCTCCTTTTTTTTCATCCTGTTTTTTTTCTTTCATCTTGGCTGTAATTACTGGCATCACATGTATTCTCTCTTATTGATTGTGATGTAACAGATATAGAAAATACTATATCTACATATCAGTAATGCCACACTGTTACATTCTAGCTAATATGATGAACTAGCTTACTGAAAATACTGTCCAGAGAGAGATGATGTGTACAATGTTGGTCTACACTGGTAAGAGGTAGACCTAGCTGTACCCCGTATGTTGAGAGACTAGCTGCTCTGGGAGCCCACTCCCTCTGTGAAAGCATGATCATAGACTTATATTGTGTGTGTGCGGAAATACGAGTAAAAATACCAGTGTGTGTGTGACTGTGTCGGTCTCAGGGTTTCCACACAGAGAAGAGCTTCAAAGATAAAAAGTGGAAGAAAATTGATGGTAAACAATTGCTTATTTTCTTAGCGTTTTAAACTTTTCAGCAATGGTTCGCCACACTCCTCGCTAAGCTTTGCTTATCCTGGCATCACTATACCCACCAGTGGATTATCATTCACTTTACATTTCCATAGAGGACAGGTGCTTTGAATCCCAAATTGGAGGAAGGATACTGAGGATAGGGTGGCTGACAGTGGGTTTTTTTGCTCAATGAGAGAAAAAAAACATCTTCTGTGTGGAAGCCCTGAGACCAAGGCGGTCACACACACAAATCTTTAAAGTCAAACGAGATTACCTGTTCTGTTACCAAGCTATTTAAAATGGCTGATAGGCTTTTGTTAGTACCGTTGCGTTTTTAATGCCTTTTAGAATATTAGGCATTAGAAGTGACTGTGTTCTTAGAAGCTAATGGCCTGCTGCATTGCCAGAGCCAATACCTATTAATCGCTAATGCTAGCCTTTCTTCATTCTCACTCCGACTGCCATTTGTGCAGCGCGCAACTCATAATGAAGCACTCTTCTCTCTCCATTTCCCTTGTTTTTCTATGGAAATGTTCTCCCAGCTCAGAGTGGACGATGAGAGCACAAAATTTAAATACTACCCTTTTTTTATCCAGTCTCAAATGAAAATATTACCCTTCCCCTGTTATTTTGTCCTTTCATACATTCTGTGTTTTTAGACATGTTGAAAACCCCAACACTGAAGGTATAATGTAAAACTGTCGTGTTTAACCATAACCTCCCTATTTTGGATGGAATTTTCTGGCCATTCAACATGCTACAAGACTCCTGAAGCCTAAACTGAATTTCTGACATTAAGATTAATCACTACTAGACTCAGTCATTCCCACATAAATGCTTTGACATTTTGGACAATCTGAAAGAAATATCACAATCTGCATCCCAAATGGCACCCCATTTCATACATAGTGCGCTACTTTTACCAGAACACTATGGGCCCTGGTCAAAAGTAGTGCACTATAAAGGGAAGAGGGTGCCATTTGCTATTTAGAATAAGGGCCAAGAATTCAGTGCTTGTTTACATTTCTGAATGATGCCTCCTAATGTCTCCAATTTGGCGTCTAATTGTTTGAATGTATTATCCATCAGAGAGCTCAGGTGGGCTGAGGGGCAGGCTGACTCCACACACACACACACACACACACACACACACACACACACACACACACACACACACACACAGGATCAGGTGTTTTAGGTAGCCCTTTGTGCCATTGAAACCTCCCTTTTCAGATGGGCATCAGATGGGTTTAGACAAGGAATTAATTTAAGCTGCAATTATAGGACCTTGAAATGGGGGTCTTGACAGTCAGGTTTCCAGCCTATCCCTTTTAGCTCCATCAGGATACCAGGCACTGCTGGTCTCACTCAATTACCCTCAACAACCCTCCCCCACCACTCCCTACACACCAATTCCCCTGCACTCCTTCCCACTCAGCCCACCCCACATCTGGGGTTTGGGGGAGGGGGGGGGCTCTATAATGCAATATAAAGCCAGCCTCTCTCTTTGTTCCTGGTTGAGTCCTCTCAAAGTGGGTCTTAATTAATTTGCACTGAACGTCTTAATGTATCATTCAAAGCTCTTTTGGAGGAGGCTATAATGCTAATGAGGCAATACTAATCCAACCTTGGTTTAAATTCTGACACTTTTTAAGGAAGTTGGGCTGAGGCTCAAAAGGCAGTAGCAGCAATTTGCTTATATTTGTCCTATGCTCTCAAGGCGGTGTCAGTGTGGATGTGGGTGGCTATAGGTGTATTTGAATGCCCAAGGCTGTACACTGAACAGTGAATGGCCTCGTCAAGATGTTTACTGAAATGACTGTAGCCCCTTGTATTGCCATTTGACATTCCCTTCTAAAATTCCAAAAGGCCTGGGCCCAGTTGCATATAACATCTTAACTTAATTCCCCCCCCCCCCTTTTTTTAAATTAAGTGAAAAAGTTGAGGGTGCCCATGAGCTCCTTACGTGCTTCATTCAGTATGGATATCAATGTAAACAGCATTTGTGGAGGTTAGTGTTGCTTTCCTCTGCCCTGGTTGCAAAAGGAAAGGCACAATTTGTTTTGTGGGCATTGCGTATACTTCCTCCATAATCCCCACAATGTGTATTAAAGCAGTGGACGGGAGGTATGCACCATATCAGTTAAGGCTGATGGAACAGATCAGAATGTTTAGAATAAAATGTAGATCAACTATTATTTCTTAACATTTTAAGCTTAGTGATATGCACGCAGCATTAGGCCTCCAAAATGCAATTTGCAACAAAACAGCATTCTAAAATGTGAACCACACATGCGAGGTTTCATGGACATATGGAAATATCCATCAGAAATTTTGGAAGAGGGAAGATCTAAAGATGCGACAACTATCACGGGTTGCTAATATGACAAGAATAATGCCTTTGGCTGATAGACAATGAAAGATAGTTAAAAGAAAACCAATAGAACAGGAGAAATTGTACAGTATAAGGAAGTATTTTATAAAATAATTGCCTTGTTTCTATTTTGGAATTTTGGTTTGGCTACTTTGAAACAAGGTAAGACATGCCTCATAATATGAAGTAAAACATCCAGGTTTCAGGAACAGGGAAAATATAGCAGTGCTCATGATAGGCATAACTGTCTTCTGGTAGATGGGAAGACTTTCCCAAAAACATAAAATACATGTTAACTGCAAAGTAGCTTATCGTGATTATTTGCATCAATCCAGTGACCATTAATTTCATAAACTCCATCTCATGTGCGCTAAAGAAATGCTGCTAATCAAACAACCGTGCTATGTGCCAGTGCACTTGAATTAAAGGGTAACTACGCTGAAAGATGAACATTTCTTAGATTTTTCCCAGACCTCCGTGGTCTCCTGATGTGGTTTAAGTATTGTTCTGGACTTAGAACATCAAACACAACAAAAAAATTGACTGAGAGCAAAGAAAAGAAATCAAAAACCTACATGTGAATTTCTGACTCAGTTGACAGCCTCATTTATGAGTTTCAATAGTGGGCATACTATCAGCCTACTTGCACAGTACAGCTTGGTTTGGCGTGACTGTGGAAGACCAATATGGGATGAATCATTTTAGGTAATTCAGAGTGTACGTCACTGTTTCTCATATAATTTTTTACACGGGGTGCCTTTCCTTCACCGGGCGCGCCATTTGGGATTTGCAGAATGCCCCCTTCTCCAGGTACCACTACACCACTGGTGGGGAGCGGAGGGCTTTGAACTGGCTGGCTGCATCTCCCCGTCAGGACCACCACCACGCTGGAAGTGTGGGCGTGTGATTACATTTATTACCAGGCTATTTTGAGCACAATACAGGCCCAGGTTTGTGCTGTTAACACATTCATCCTTTAGGAAAAGCTCCACACCGGCATAACTGGGACTCAGAGCAAGTGCTGCATTCTGCGTTCCCTCTGTGGTAGAATAGAATATACACTGCTTTTCCCTTTAAGAGTGGTAACTTCATTAGAGCAGTCAAATCTATCACATCCTTTGTGGAATTAAGTTAATTACGTTTTGATCTTTCAGCTTTGAATGTTATGAAAATGAGTTATCCCCTTACTTCAGTAATGTTATCACCACACAATGTCACGCTTGGCATCCCACTGTGTTTTGTACTTAGTGGCGTGGATAACAGGGGTGTTGGTTATTGGTGGATGGGGTTAAACAGGGGGAGACATTAGAGTGATCTCTTCTCCCTGTCTCTTCAGCCCCAGACCATTAGCAAACATCTGCTGTGTAAAGTCTTAAACCAGCCCTGTCTTTTGAGGGGGGAATTGTTCAAATTCACTGCCTGGGTACTCTGGGCTATTTTCAGTGGCCAGGAGTTAACGGTAATGATAAGCTCTCTGGGCGTAGCTCACATGCCTTCCATATTCTCCTTGTGAATCAGGAGGGGAGCAGCTAGCTAGCGCCCAGGGTCCCTGCCCTGACTCCTGTCCCCCTCTCCAGCCCCAAGAGAGGTTGAATCACTGGACTTAGACTCCTGAAGAGGCTATCAACTGTGTCCAATCAACATGGCTCACTATCTGTCACTTTCAGCTGTCTCAAAACGCAGATAAAATGGTTGCCGCTAGGCTAGACAAGTATTATACTATATTTACCATAGACCAGAGTGACTATTTTGATGTTGAAAGTGGTGGCAAACATATCCAGTAAGCCTCCACCCCACCTGATCTCTTTGAAAAGGAATAGTCCTGAAAAGTACAGATTAGGATTTGTGATTGTGGGTATAGGCTCAATCAGGCCTCCTGTTTGTCTGTGTGGAGAAAGAAAACAACAAGGGAAAAGCCCCCGTCAACACCAAACTACCACTGCACCGCCACACCCCTCATCCCATCGAATCACTCCCTGACCCATCACCAGCTCAACTTCAAGTGACACGAGCTCCTCCATTCCGCTTTACTTTGAGTGGTGTCAGACCATTCTCCATTCTGGATAAATAATTGATCAGCCAGAAACAAACATCAAAGGGGATTGTTCGCTTCAAAGGGAATAGGGGTCTCTCTCTCTGACTCTCACCCTCTAGTTCCTATATGGAGAAGAGGGAGTTGTTTATATATGTGTGCATATGGACGCGCACGCACACATACATATTGCAATCCAACCTGCACAGGATTCTCATCAACACATCTGCATCTCCTGCCATGCTCACGCTTTCTCTCTCTCTCTCCTTTTCTCTCGCTCGCCCGCTCTCCTTTTCTCTCGCTCGCCCGCCCGCCCTCCTTTTCTCTCGCTCGCTCGCCCGCCCGCCCTCCTTTTCTCTCGCTCGCTCGCCCGCCCGCCCTCCTTTTCTCTCGCTCGCTTTTCGCCCGCTCGCCCTCCTTTTCTCTCGCTCGCCCGCCGCCCTCCTTTTCTCTCGCTCGCCCGCTCGCCCTCCTTTTCTCTCGCTCGCCCGCTCGCCCTCCTTTTCTCTCGCTCGCCCGCCGCCCTCCTTTTCTCTCGCTCGCCCGCTCTCCTTTTCTCTCGCTCGCCCGCCCGCCCTCCTTTTCTCTCGCTCGCTCGCCCGCCCGCCCTCCTTTTCTCTCGCTCGCTCGCCCGCCCGCCCTCCTTTTCTCTCGCTCGCCCGCCCGCCCTCCTTTTCTCTCGCTCGCTCGCCCTCCTTTTCTCTCGCTCGCCCGCTCTCGCTCGCTTTTTCTCTCGCTCGCCCGCCCGCCCTCCTTTTCTCTCGCTCGCCCGCCCGCCCCTTTTCTCTCGCTCGCTCTCCCTTTTTCTCTCTCGCTCGCCCGCCCTCGTCCTCCTTTCTCTCGCTCGCCCGCTCGCCCTCCTTTTCTCTCGCTCGCCCCTCCTTTTCTCTCCTCCTTTTCTCTCGCTCGCTCGCCGCCCTCCTTTTCTCTCGCTCGCCCGCCCGCCCCCTCCTTTTCTCTCGCTCGCTTTTCTCGCCCGCCCTCCTTTTCTCTCGCTCGCCCGCCCGCCCTCCTTTTCTCTCGCTCGCCCGCCCGCCCTCCTTTTCTCTCGCTCGCCCGCTCTCCTTTTCTCTCGCTCGCCCGCTCTCCTTTTCTCTCGCTCCGCCCGCCCTCCTTTTCTCTCGCTCGCCCGCCCTCCTTTTCTCTCGCTCGCTCGCCCGCCCTCCTTTTCTCTCGCTCGCTCGCCCGCCCTCCTTTTCTCTCGCTCGCCCGCCCGCCCTCCTTTTCTCTCGCTCGCCCGCCCGCCCTCCTTTTCTCTCGCTCGCCCGCCCGCCCTCCTTTTCTCTCGCTCGCCCGCCCGCCCTCCTTTTCTCTCGCTCGCCCGCCCCCCCTCCTTTTCTCTCGCTCGCCCGCCCGCCCTCCTTTTCTCTCGCTCGCCCGCCCGCCCTCCTTTTCTCTCGCTCGCCCGCCCGCCCTCCTTTTCTCTCGCTCGCCCGCCCGCCCTCCTTTTCTCTCGCTCGCCCGCCCGCCCTCCTTTTCTCTCGCTCGCCCGCCCGCCCTCCCCTTTTTTCTCTCGCTCGCCCGCCCGCCCTCCTTTTCTCTCGCTCGCCCGCCCGCCCTCCTTTTCTCTCGCTCGCCCCTTTTCGCTCGCCCGCCCTCCTTTTCTCCTTTTCGCTCGCCCGCCCGCCCTCCTTTTCTCTCGCTCGCCCGCCCGCCCTCCTTTTCTCTCGCTCGCCCGCCCGCCCTCCTTTTCTCTCGCTCGCCCGCCCTCCTCCTTTTCTCTCGCTCGCCCGCCCTCCTTTTTCTCTCACGCTCGCCCGCCCGCCCTCCTTTTCTCTCGCTCGCCCGCCCGCCCTCCTTTTCTCTCGCTCGCCCGCCCGCCCTCCTTTTCTCTCGCTCGCCCGCCCGCCCTCCTTTTCTCTCGCTCGCCCGCCCGCCCTCCTTTTCTCTCGCTCGCCCGCCCGCCCTCC
Organism: Oncorhynchus masou masou; assembly: GCF_036934945.1. NCBI lineage: Eukaryota > Metazoa > Chordata > Actinopteri > Salmoniformes > Salmonidae > Oncorhynchus > Oncorhynchus masou. The sequence goes on from NC_088212.1 coordinate 37,198,591, forward strand.
TTTTCTCTCGCTCGCCCGCCCGCCCTCCTTTTCTCTCGCTCGCCCGCCCGCCCTCCTTTTCTCTCGCTCGCCCGCCCGCCCTCCCTTTTCTCTCGCTCGCCCGCCCTCCTTTTCTCTCGCTCGCCCGCCCTCCCTTTTCTCTCGCTCGCCCGCCCGCTCTCCCTTTTTCTCTCGCTCGCCCGCCCCGCTCTCCTTTTCTCTCTCGCTCGCCCGCCCTCCTTTTCTCTCGCTCGCCGCCCGCTCTCCTTTTCTCTTTCTCGCTCGCTCCCCTTTTCTCTCGCTCGCCGCCCGCTCTCCTTTTCTCTCGCTCGCCCGCCCGCCTCCTTTTTCTCTCGCTCGCCCCGCCCTCCCTTTTCTCTTTCTCTCGCTCGCTCGCCCTCCTTTTCTCTCGCTCGCCCGCCCGCCCTCCTTTTCTCTCGCTCGCCCGCCCGCCCGCCGCCCTCCTTTTCTCTCGCTCGCCCGCCCGCCCTCCTTTTCTCTCGCTCGCCCGCCCGCCCTCCTTTTCTCTCGCTCGCCCGCCCGCCCTCCTTTTCTCTCCTTTCCTTTTCTCTCGCTCGCCCGCCCGCCCCCCCTTTTCTCTCGCTCGCCCGCCCGCCCGCCCTCCCTCCTTTTCTCTCGCTCGCCCGCCCGCCCGCCCTCCTTTTCTCTCGCTCGCCCGCCCGCCCTCCTTTTCTCTCGCTCGCCCGCCCTCCTTTTTCTCTCGCTCGCCCGCCCTCCTTTTCTCTCGCTCGCCCGCTCTCCTTTTCTCTCGCTCGCCCGCTCTCCTTTTCTCTCGCTCGCCCGCTCTCCTTTTCTCTCGCTCGCCCGCTCTCCTTTTCTCACGCTCGCCCGCTCTCCTTTTCTCACGCTCGCTCGCTCGCCCGCCCTCCTTTTCTCACGCTCGCTCGCCGCCCGCCCTCCTTTTCTCACGCCCGCCCGCCCTCCTTTCCTCCTCGCTCGCCCGCCCGCCCTCCTCCTTTTCTCTCGCTCGCCCGCCCGCCCTCCTTTTCTCTCGCTCCTTTTCTCTCGCGCTCGCCCGCCCGCCTTTTCTCTCGCTCGCCCGCCCGCCCGCCCTCCTTTTCTCTCGCTCGCCCGCCCGCCCGCCCTCCTTTTCTCTCGCTCGCCCGCCCGCCCGCCCTCCTTTTCTCTCGCCCGCCCGCCCGCCCTCCTTTTCTCACGCTCGCCCTTTTCCCGCCCGCCCTCCTTTTCTCTCGCTCGCCCGCCCGCCCTCCTTTTCTCTCGCTCGCCGCCCTCCTTTTCTCTCGCTCGCTCGCCGCCCTCCTTTTCTCCGCTCGCCCGCTCTCCTTTTCTCTCGCTCGCCCGCTCTCCTTTTCTCTCGCTCGCCCGCTCTCCTTTTCTCTCGCTCGCCCGCCCTCCTTTTCTCACGCTCGCCCGCCCTCCCTTTCTCTCGCTCGCCCGCCCGCCCTCCTTTTCTCTCGCTCGCCCGCCCTCCTTTTCTCTCGCCCCTCCCCTTTTCCTTTCCGCCCGCCCGCCCTCCTTTTCTCTCGCTCGCCCGCCCGCCCTCCTTTTCGCTCGCTCGCCCGCCCGCCCCTCCTTTTCTCTCGCTCGCTCGCCCGCCCTCCTTTTCTCCTTTTCTCTCGCTCGCCCGCCCTCCTTTTTCTCGCTCGCCCGCCCGCCCTCCTTTTCGCCCGCCCGCCCTCCTTTTCTCACGCTCGCCCGCCCGCCCTCCTTTTCGCTCGCTCGCCCGCCCGCCCTCCTTTTCGCTCGCTCGCCCGCCCGCCCTCCTTTTCGCTCGCTCGCCCGCCCGCCCTCCTTTTCTCTCGCTCGCCCGCCCGCCCTCCTTTTCTCTCGCCCGCCCGCCCTCCTTTTCTCTCGCTCGCCCGCCCGCCCTCCTTTTCTCTCGCTCGCCCGCTCTCCTTTTCTCTCCTCGCCCGCTCTCCTTTTCTCTCGCTCGCCCGCTCTCCTTTTCTCTCGCTCGCTCGCCCTCCCTTTTCTCTCTCGCTCGCCCGCTCGCTCCCTCCTTTTCTCTCGCTCGCTCGCCCGCTCTCCTTTTCTCTCGCTCGCTCGCCCGCTCTCCTTTTCTCTCGCTCGCTCGCCCGCCCTCCTTTTCTCACGCTCGCCCGCCCTCCTTTTCTCACGCTCGCCCGCCCTCCTTTTCTCACGCTCGCCCGCCCCCTCCTTTTCGCTCGCTCGCCCGCCCGCCCTCCTTTTCTCTCGCTCGCCCGCCCGCCCTCCTTTTCTCTCGCTCGCCCGCTCTCCTTTTCTCTCGCTCGCCCGCTCTCCTTTTGGACGCGCACGCACACATACATATTGCAATCCAACCTGCTCAGGATTCTCATCAACACATCTGCATCTCCTGCCATGCTAACGCTTTCTCTCTCTCCTTTTCTCTCTCTCGCTCACTCGCACTCCTTTTCGCTCGCTCGCACTCCTTTTCGCTCGCTCGCACTCCTTTTCGCTCGCTCGCACTCCTTTTCGCTCGCTCGCTCTCCTTTTCGCTCGCTCGCTCTCCTTTTCGCTCGCTCGCTCTCCTTTTCGCCCTCCCGCCCGCTCGCTCGCCCTCTGTAGTTAGTTCAAAGTTGAGTTAATAGATGTCCTTGTGTGGTTTCAGACTGAATACAACATGTGTTATGAGTTTGTTATTGCTCAGTGATGTATCTCTTTCCCCACTTGACTTTCTGGACCTTGAAAACAATGCTGTCATATCTGTTTCAACCCGTCTGATCTGAAATCTCATTCTCTTCCCTTTTTTCCCCAGTTTGTCTTCCTTCTAACAATCAGGCTCTTCCACTCCGTGTCTGTACAGAGGGGGATGTCTGTTATCTAACTGCACTGTCTACCAATCTACCAGGTGTGTATTCATAACACCCTGTGCATGAGTACGTTTGTGTGCACGACACTTGATGTACTGTATCCTTACTCTCATTTGTTACGTGATCAACTCCCTTGCTATCATTCCACCATCCATTATTGATACTAGTGTTTGACAATGACATAGGCTATACATAATTTTGTGTCTGTTTACGGAAGCTCGTGATGGGAACAGTATCATAGGCATGGTTGGCAAGTCAAGTTGGAGCATGCACATCTTGGGTGTATGCCTGTGGAAATGTACAGTGAGTGTCTTCCACATGCATCAGTGCTGTGCATGTACTGGAAATCAGCAGTTGCGTTGATGGCACTACCAGGTGAAGTAAGTAAGACATTTGTGGAGGAAAATCACCTCATCCTGAACCACCGCCAATTGTCTATTTTGAAGATTGTTTGGTTGCAATTGTGTGCAATGCTCATCCATGTTTTGACACGTATGTGGGACTGTGTATTTGGCTCATACCCTTGGAACATACCCTCATTTCCCTGTAATTGGTGTTACAATCACAACACAATTGAATGAAGTGTTTTTTTAAATTGTATTCTTCTGTTTTCATGGGCATCTTCGTGTTTGGTAGAATACAGCCATCAAGCAACTTTGTCAGACAGGTTGAGTGTCTGTAATAACCTGGTGACCCTCTCCTTCTCTCCATCCCCTCCCTCCCTGACCTCTGACCTACCTATTAAAGCTCAGCTCAGTCCAATCTAGCCCTGCTCCCCTGACTCAACTTCCGGCCACCCTCAGCCATGGAGGACTATGAGGTGTGCTCGGCCGCCAGTATTCTGGCTTCGGTGAAAGAGCAGGAGGCGCGTTTCGAGCGTCTGACCCGGGCGCTGGAGGAGGAGCGACGCAACGTCTCCCTGCAGCTGGAGCGTTCCAACATAACAGCCGACAGGCTGGGAGGGACTGGGCCTAATGCTAACCTGCCACCCAATAGCCAACCCCTGGCCTGGCAGCAGGTGGTGATGCAGGTAAATCATGCCAGCACGCCCTGCCTGCCCGTCCCCCTAACTCCCTGCTTACTCCGACTATCTAGTCCCCCTCCATTTGAGCTGCTCTGGCTGCTCTCATTCCATCGCTCTACACCACCATATGTATTTGGCTCATTGCTCTCGAGGCGACGTGTGGTGACGCCATCACTTTCTCCTGGGCGGCTGGCAGCTGATCCAAGCCCTTATGTTTTTCCTGATCTGTTGTGCTGCCTGGATAGTGATGGGATCACCACATCACATTGTAATGATTACATCTCCTTCTACCCAGTGCTCTTTTGCTATTGTTTTGTGGTCTTGCTGCTTGCTGATTGGATTGTGTCTGTTCATACAATTCTGCCTGTGGCTGAAGGACGTTTTGGTGTTGGTCGGGCCTTGGCTGGGCCTTGGACGTGCCTTGGACGTGCCTTGGCTGGGCCTGGGAGTGGAGTACGGACCTCTCTGGCTGGGGGTGTTTGAAAGGAGATGTGAAGTGAGGCAGACATGATCCGCTGAAATGTCATCGAAATGCCCATTTGATTTACAGTGCAGAGCAAAATCCCGCCTGAACAGACCAAGGGAGGGAAATGTTACTGCCGCCATTTCCTCTGTCATTAAATCCTAAGGTCAAGTGTTAGATCTTATACAGAAAGAACACTATTGCTCACAGTCTTGGTTTTGAAACCAAATGATTGGGAACAGGAATGTGTGTGTACTAACCCTTACGGATGGGCATTTCCATGCATGCACTGCTTTTAGAATTTTCCACCCAAAATGTATTTCTTCTTCACAGATTGTGCCAACGTTAATTTCTCTGGCTCGTTGCCATTTTAGATCATAAGGGATGATTAAGTCTCAAGCATGGCAGCCCAGCCCATCACTCACGGCTGGCTAACTGCTGTGGCCCGTCACCTGTCTCTCTGCATCTTGGGGTCAATTGGGTGGAACAGCCCGCACCACACAGGCCCGCTCAATGTTTTACACACCCCACCACTCTTTAAACGTAGCTCATTCACAGTGAACCAGTCTGGACCGCTCGCGCCAAACCACTCGTAAACATTGCAGCAAATTGGCTGGGCCGCAATGACCTTTTTAGAAAAAAAAATGTTTTTATATTTTGTTGTACTGTTTCGGTGAATAACCATGATTTAATCATCCACATGTAATTACCTGGTGGAATGGATGGCAGAGGACGGGAGTGTTGATCATCATTGTGGTTCGGCTGCTCCGCCGTCTGCCCCAAGGGCTGCAGAAGGCACCTGCATGCTTGGCTTGGCAGCAAAGCTGGCTCATCCTGAGGACCTCTCTATCTATTTATTTATCTGGCTGGCTGAACCATGGACGGAGCCTACGTTACACCAGGAGGTTGTACAGTGCGTTGGGAAAGTATTCAGACCCTTTGACTTGTTCAACATTTTGATTATTCTAGAATATATTATGTCATTTTTTTCCTCATCAGTCTACATGCAATACCCCATAATGACAAAGTAAAAAAAAGGGTTTTTAGACATGTTTGCATATTTATTTCAAATAAACTGAAATATCACATTTACTGAAATATTCAGACCCTTTACACAGTACTTTGTTGAAGCACCTTTGGTCCCGATTACAGCTTCGCGTCTTCTTGGGTATGACGCCACAAGCTTGGCACATCTGTATTTGGGGAGTTTCTCCCATTCTTCTCTACAGATCCTCTCAAGCTCTGTCAGGTTGGATGGGGTGAGTTGTTGTACAGCTTTTTTCATGTCTCTCCAGAGATGTTCAATCGGGTTCAATTCCGGTCTCTGGCTGGGCCTCTCAAGGACATTGAGACTTGTACCAAAACCATTGTCTTGGCTGTGTGCTTAAGGTCGTTGTACTGCTGGAAGGTGAACCTTCGCCCTAGTCCGAGGTCCTGAGCACTCTGGAGCGGATTTTCATCTAGGATCTCGCTGTACTTTGCGCCGTTCATCTTTCCCTCTCCTGACTAGTCTCCCTGCCCCTGTAAAACATCCCCACCACATGATGCTGCCACCCATGCTTCACCTTAAGGATGGTGCCAAGTTTCCTCCAGACGTGACGCTTGGTATTCAAGCCAAAGAGTTCAATCTTGGTTTCATCAGACCAGAGAATCTTGGTTCTCATGGTCTGAGAGTCTTTAGGTGCCTTTTGGCAAACTCCAAGCAGACTGTCATCTGCCTTTTACTGAGGAATGGCTTCCGTCTGGCCACTCTACCATAACTGCCTGATTGGTGGAGTGCTGCAGAGATGGTTGTACTTCTGGAAGGTTTTGCCATCTCCACAGAATAACTGTGGAGCCACCATTGGGCACCTTGTCACTTCCCTGAGCAAGGCCCTTCTGATTGCTCAGTTTGGCCGGGTGGCCAGCTCTAGTAAGAATGATAGAGGCCACTGTGTTCTTGGGGACCTTCAATGCTGCAGAGTTATTTTTGTAACCTTCCACAGATCTGTGCCTCGGAGCTCTACGGATAATTCCTTGGAACCTGTGGCTTGGTTTTTGCTCTGACATGCACTGTCAACTGTGGGACCTTTATATTGACACGGGTGTACCTTTTCAAATCATGTCCAATCAATTGAATTTACCACAGGTACACTCCAATCAAGTTGTAGAAACATCTCAAGGATGATGAATTTCAAGTCTTATACTTACGTAAATAAGCAATTAATGTTTTTTTATTTTGAATAAATTAACAATAATTTCTAAACCTGTTTTCGCTTTGCCATTATGGGGTATTGTGTGTAGACTGAAAATAATGTAATCCATTTTAGAATAAGGCTGTAATGTCACAAACTGTGAATAAAGTCAAGGGGTCTGAACTATATGAATGCACCCCCCCCCCCTACACACACACACACACACACACACACACATGCCCTCTCTCCTCCCTGCATGATGGATTAAATGGGCCGGGGGTCAGCAGCCTTTTGCTGGGAGCTCCCAGTCGTCAGCGAAGGGGTAGCAATCGATGGGCCCATCTGTTATTTAGAGTTGGGGTCAGAGAGGAGAAGCAGTCAGTGTGATTAATGGAACAACGAGTACATTCTTAATAAAATTGATTTAGACAGAGCTCTCTCCAACTCCAGAGAGGGGTTGGGCTCTATAGCTAGCAGCTGCCACTGTTTTCTGTCCTGCCTTGTTGTTCTCTCATTCTGCTGTTTTCGATGCAAGCCTTTGACAAGGTGGTACCAAACTTTCCAAAATCCAGGACCAACATGGTTTATACCCCTCAAACTCAACTCTTGTCTTCAAAGCCAGTTCCACTGAAGTGTTTTCATTTGTTCCCCTCTAATCAGGGTCTGATTTAGACCTGGGACACCAGGTGGGTGCAATTCATTATCAGGTAAAACAGAAAACTAGCAGGCCTCTGGACCTCGTAGGGTATGAGTTGATGCTTGTACGAACGCAATGTCAGCAGTGGGTTATTGGGATCCCCAGAGTAGACGGAGGTTTGTAAAGACTGTCTGATCATCAGGTGAGAGGGGAAAGAGACCCACCCTGATCCTGCTGTTCACAGGTGTGTTTGTTCATGCCCTTTAGAGCTCCTCTGTATGATTCACAAGTCTCCTGTAGAGCGTTAGGTCAGCATGGTGGTCAAAACAACACAAACATGAAATAATTCACTGCTTTTGGGTTTAGCGAGCATCTACATCCCTATTTAGCTGGCTGGCTTTAGCTGTTCACTGCTACATTAAATCAAATCCAATTGTATTGTTCACATATACACATATTTAGCAGATGTTATTGCGGGTGTAGTGAAGTGCTTGGGGTAATGGACAGACAAAACAACATGATCCAGTGTGGTGAGTTGTTACTTCATGAAGAGTTTATGTTATCGTCAAGTGCTGTGTTACAGGCGATGTGGATCAGAAATGTTATGGGTGGAAATATTTAACACCCGTCAACCGATTTCCCAAGACATGTTTTCGAAGACTTTTTGATCCTCACTCATCATGATTGAACACTTTACTGAAGCGCTGTGTGTTTTTAATGGTTTCTTCTCAAGAATATCAAGACAATGCTGTCAGACGGCGTATAATGGAATCATCGACTAGGAATCACTGACACGAAGCATGTCTTTCAGTCCTTTCTCACATGTTCGACCAGGGACACCCTAAAACCATGTGTGCTTTCCAAATGGCACCCTATTCCCTTTCTAGTACACTACTTTTGACCAGGACCCTATAGGCCCTGGTAAAAATGTGTGCACTATATAGGGAGTAGGGTGCCATTTTGGACACAGTCCATGTCGGTTTCTCCTGCTTTGGTAAATAGATATTTGCCTGGAGCAGTCTCATCGAGGCGTGAAAGGTCAAGTGGTGACACATGGAGACCCTCTGAGAATGGTGCCTGTCAGACAGCACTCAGCGACCACCCCTTTATGTCTGGCCTAGTCTACAGAGATGACCTCATTTCATTAATACTACACTATGGCCTTGTTTTGCTCAGTTGGTATGACCCTGAAGAAGACAGTGATACTGAAAAGTTGGTGTTTTACTGGGAGTTTAATTATATCGTGTGTCACTCATTTATTTTTAAGACCGATACTAACAACGCTAGTGTTGGCCTTCATCTAGGAACACCAACCGTCCAACACAGAGCTCATCTCTATACACACACACACACACTCACACACTCACACACTCACACACTCACACACACACAAATAACAGAAATACTGAAGATGATGGCTAAATCCCAGATAACGTTAACATGTACATCCTTTCGCTATGTCGTGTTTGATCTGGTTTAGTATTAAGACGGTATAGCTCGTGAGATGGGCTGGGGCAGGGTGCACTTCCGACTACCCTGCAAATGTTGTGTAGCTTTCAAAGGCATGTGAGATTCCATTAGAGCAGGTGACCAAACTTTTGACAACAATATCTATGGGCCATTTTTTTTCTTAATAAGTAAAACAATTTAGCTGACATGGGCTAATTGATCTGGACATTTCTTCCAAGTTATAAATAACTAAGGTGTGCAATGACTGACATGACAAGAGGAACTGATGATGCACTACCCAATTTCGAAATTGCACCTTGTGCATTCTGCTGTTACAACTTTCAGGAGTAAGTTTAAAGCCGGACTGAGTTACTTAAAACCTCAAGGGTACGTGGGACGGGAGCATCCCACCTCGTCAACAGCCAGTGAAACTGCAGGGCGCCAAATTCAAACCAACAGAAATCCCATAATTAAACTTCCTCAAACATGCATGTATTTTAGACCATTTTAAAGATACACTTGTTGTAAATCCAGCCACCGTGTCCGATTTCAAAAAGGCTTTGCGACGAAAGCAAACCAAACGATTATGTTAGGTGAGTGCTTATTCACAGAATAACACAGCCATTTTTCCAGCCAAAAAGAGCATTCACAAAAAGCAGAAATATAGATAAAATTAATCACTAACCTTTGATCTTCATCAGATGACACTCATAGGACTTCGTTACACAATGCATGTATGTTTGTTCGGTGAAGTTCATATATCAAAAAATCAGAGTTTACATTGGCGCGTTGTGGTCAGAAATACATCATCTCAAACAAACATCCGGTGAAAGTGCAGAGATCCACATAAAATGACAGAAATACTCATCATAAACATCAATAAACTATACAAGTGTTTTCATGGAAATATAGATAAACTTCTCCTTAATGCAAACGCTGTGTCAGATTTCAAAAACGCTTTACAGCGAAAGCACACTTTGCGATTATGTTAGCAAGCCACAGAAACACATGCAGCCATTTTCCAGCCAAGGAGTGTCACAAAAGTCAGAAATAGCATTAAAATTAATCACATACCTTTTGATCTTCATCTGGTGGCACTCCCAGGTCTCCATGTTAGACAATAAATGTTTGTTTTGTTTGATAATGTCCCTCTTTATGAGCAAAAACCTTTTTTTGTTCGCGTTTTGTCCAGTAATCCGAATGCAGAAGGTGCGTCCATTAATTCCAGGATGAAAGGTTTTAAAAAGTACAGTAAAAGTTAGTAGAAACATGCCAAACGATGTTTAAAATCAATCCTACGGTTATTTTTGTCATAAATAAATAATAAATAATATTTCAACCGGACAAAAGCTTCGTCAATAGGAAAGGAGAAACAAAGGCACGTTCACAATCAGACACATGGCTGATGAATGGAAATTTCTACTGGCCACTGATTTGAAAGTACTGTATCTCCCTAATTTTTCAGAATAAAAGCCTGAAACAATGCCTAAAGACTGGTCACGTGTAGAGGAAGGCACAGAGCTTGTGAACTGGGTCCTAAGTATTTTGTATGGTGGATAGGCTTTCAATGGAAAAACAGCCTTTCAAAATAATAGTACCATATCAGTTCTGTTATACTCACAGACATGATTTTAACAGTTTTGGAAACTTTAGAATGTTTTCTATCCAAATCTAATTATATGCATATCCTATCTTCTGGGACTGAGTAGCCGACAGTTTAATTTGGCCATGCTTTTCATCCAAAATTCCGAATGCTGCCCCCTACCCTAGTGAAGTTAAATGTTTCTTTATTTTATTTAAAAATCATTTTGGGGGGGGGACCCCCAAGCCCCCGCCGACCACTGGGGCGCGCCCTACAGTTTGGCTACCACTGCTTTAGAGGAAAAGTCCATCCTTTGATCTTAGTGTGGTTTGTGGGTGAGATATGGGCCTCAGTCTGGTCCGGTGATGGCGCCGCATCACTCTTCACACACATACACACACCCTCACTGGCCATGCCACAATGGACACAAAAGCCCAGAGCACAGTGCTATAGCGTTCGCAGGCAGATATATCCCTCACTGGCAGAGCCTAGGAGCCCCCCGACTTCTCGTAAATCACTTGCCTAACAATGAACCTCAGCCCCCCCCCCCCATACCATTCCTCCTACCGTTTTCCCCTCTACCCCTCCCTCCTTTCTCCTCCCATTGTCGTTAGGAACATTCTCTCCTCCTGTAAATGCGTAATTACCTGTGTGTGAGAACTCCTGCATTGTTTGTTTGTATTTGCTTCCCGGCTGCACAGTTTCTGTATGTGGCCCACATCTTCTGGGGCTTTTATCTCTTTCTGTAGCCCGGTTGTAACAGTCACATTGTACTTCTGTGTAGAAAGACATTCAGACTCCATTGGGTTCACAGTTGTAAACCCATGTGCAAGTTTATCACTTTTACTCTTTCCCCTTTCCCCCCCTGGCTACGCTTTCTGAATCTAAGCATAGAAAGAAATGGGCCCTATACTTTGCCCTGCGACTCAGTGAATTCTTCCGCTGTTCTATGTTCGCTACATACTTCAGTCTGAGACTGCCGTCGTTGAAGTCGTTTGTGGTGACGTCAAAATGAGGGGGGGTTGTACAAGACAAAGTAATCAGCGTTCGGATCGTCTCGAACCAATCAGAGTATCAAAGCGCTGCTTTACCCATGTGTGTTTTGGCTCTGGCCCAACCAATCAGACCGTCTAGAAATAGTCGGAGGTGCTCCGTTCCAGACTCATTGAGGAGAAGAAGCTAACGTCCTGTGGCGTGGCGTTGGGTTTGTCCGGTTGCAGGGAGTTTTGGTAGCCAGGCAACACTATACTACCGTGTATACTGTATTTTATCCCCTCCACCCTCAACACTTGAGTCGCTGGTCCATGAATTACAGTGGTGATTGCGGAGGGGCTAAGCCCTCTTTGTGTCCCAGCTCAATGCATGGCTAACATAGGAGGACATGGGCACATTCCTTGTATTCATGAGAGACGGGGGGGAGGGAGAGAGAGAGAGAGACCGAGAAAGGAAGATGGAGAGATGCCTTTTGTACGACAGGCTTTTTATATTCCTGTAGTGAGGCTCAGACCGTCATCCTTCTGATCAGTCCATCAAGCCTTAATGCCCTCCCTGCCATTTGATCACAATCCATTTAACTATTACATTCACTAGCACAGTGCTTCTAAAAATCGCTTCTATCCCCCCCCTCAGGACATAATGTCTTTCATAGAAAGTCTGTATGTTGGGGCTTGAGCCACGACACATCTGTCTGGTCTCGGACCAGCATTAAATGTTTCTCTCTGTTGGAGCGATGGTCGTGATTGTCTGAACCTGGAGTCAGAGTTAGTTACAACGACCCATGTGTTTAAAATAAGGGGGTGTCCTCTCTCCTTTATTAGATCCCCATGCCACTCCAGGAATGTGACCTTTTGCCTCTGACTAGCTGGGTATATAACCAAACAGGGTTGGAAACTGACCCCCACCACCCCTTGATTGGAGGACTAAATTGAAACCAGTCGGAAATGCTCCGCGTGCTTTGTAGTTTAGAGGTGTTTGGCTCTTCAAAGCCTCGATTTAATTATGCTCATACGTTTCAGGTACTTGTGCGACATTTTTACTACATGAGTTACAAGCATGTAAATTGCACAGCAAACCAGCAACAGAAGTTGTATTCCATCAATATGTTGGGTTCAAGAAGTACACATGCAAGACAAATGTTATCTGCCTCAACATGAATCCTTGACACGATGTGAAAGCTCATAGGCCTAGCCACTACCACGTGGGTAGACTATCTGGACCACAGAGACCTGCAATGAATGGATTCACAGTGAAGGCAGCTTATATGTACCAGGAGCTCGTTATACGCCACACATCAGTCATACCACTCATGTCGTTGCAGCACAGCCCCATGTACCACTTCCACCCACCCACCCAGTGGGTTTAGGCCTGGGGTTGGGGCTAGGCCTGGGGCTGGGGCTGGTCTGAGTGAGAGAGTGAGTTATGTGCTTCTCTTGACCAGCAGCAAACCCTGGGCCTCTTGACTTAGCACGTTAAGGCATTACTGCAGGGCAGAGTGATAGTCAGGTCTGGCATGTGGACACATGCCGTGTCTCTCACGGGGTCTTAAAGTTTAAGGTTTGGAGGGATGGAGAGAATAATTTTTGCCAGAGGAAGAATGTGGCAACGAATAGGAGCTACGACTGTAGTCCCACTCTCTCTGTCCCTCTCTCTCGCTCTGTCTTTCCTTGCCCCTCTTGCGCTCTCCCAGGGCCTCGTTTTGCCAGGCCTGTGTAGTGTGGCCGCCTGGGGACTCCACCACCGACACACACAATCAGAGAAAGAGAAGACACAAAGAGAGCCGTCGGAATGAGGGAGAAGGAGAGAGAATGGAGGGAGGAAGACATTTGGAAGGAGTTTGATTGTATAGGCTTGTTCAAAGAGTGCCATAATCATTCTATTCAACTATCAAGGTATTGGAGTGATGAGTGTTAAAGGCCCAGTGCTGTCAAATGTCTTTTTTTTTTTTACCCCCCATTACCCCCCATGTTTTATATACACTGAGTATACCAAACATTAGGAACCGAGTTTTCTGGATGTCCTTTGGGTGGTGGACCATTCTTGATACACATGGGAAACTGTTTTGCGTGGAAAAACCCAGCAGAGTTGCTGTTGACACAAACCGGTGCGCCTGACACCTACTACCATACCCTGCCCATTCACCCTCTGAATGGGGCACACACACAATCCATGGCTCAATTGTCTCAAGATTTAAAACTCCTCCTTTAACCTGTCTCCTCCCCTTCATCTATACTGATTCAAGTGACGTCAATAAGTGATCATGGATTCAACTGGTAACTGTTTTGTATGCTCAGTGTATTTCCAAGCTGAGGTTGGAATAATGCTGTAAAATTGTCAAAATGATAATGCCCTTTTAGTGTAATATCTGTTTGAAAAGACCGCCTGAAACTTCAGCCTGTTTTGGTGATTAAATTAGTTAATAGACCGTAAAGAAATAGTGTTCCAAACCTCTCTGCCATTAACAGCAAATGTTCTGTTTTCCCCAACCTCCGAAAGTCCTAACAAAATTCTTGCTTGAGAAATTAACCTTGGCTTAGAAGCTTTTGTTTCTTTTTGACCATTTTAATTGAAGGCAATCACAGTAAGGTATTTAATTGTTACCCAGAAATGATTTGATAATGAGATAAAAATGGCTGCATTGGACCTTTTAACAGAAGAACTGCTAAAGCAGTCATTTTGACTGCTCAAGAAAGACAAAATTCCTTGACTTTTCCGAAATAAGTCTATATAACACACTGGCGGTGTTAGATTCTTAATATCACAAACAGAACTGGAGTTATAACCAGTTCTGGGAGGGCATGTCATTTTTTCAAATGGTTTTCCCCATTGCCCCTCCTCCTCCCAACAGTAGGGCCTGCTTCACTCCTCCTCCCAACAGTAGGGCCTGCTTCACTCCTCCTCCCAACAGTAGTGCCTGCTTCACTCCTCCTCCCAACAGTAGGGCCTGCTTCACTCCTCCTCCCAACAGTAGGGCCTGCTTCACTCCTCCTCCCAACAGTAGGGCCTGCTTCACTCCTCCTCCCAACAGTAGGGCCTGCTTCACTCCTCCTCCCAACAGTAGGGCCTGCTTCACTGCTTCCTCCTCCCAACAGTAGGGCCTCCTCCCAACAGTAGGGCCTGCTTCACTCCTCCTCCCAAACAGTAGGGCCTGCTTCACTCCTCCTCCCAACAGTAGGGGCCTGCTTCACTCCTCCCCCAACAGTAGGGCCTGCTTCACTCCTCCTCCCGACAGTAGGGCCTGCTTCAGTAGGGTCTGCTTCACTCCTCCTCCCAACAGTAGGGCCTGCTTCACTCCTCCTCCCAACAGTAGGGCCTGCTTCACTCCTCCTCCCCCACAGTAGGGCCTGCTTCAGCAGTAGGGTCTGCTTCCTCCTCCCAGCAGTAGGGCCTGCTTCCTCCTCCTCCCAACAGTCCTCCCCCCTCCCAACAGTAGGGCCTGCTTCACTCCTCCTCCCATCAGTAGGGCCTGCTTCACTCCTCCCAGCAGTAGGGCCTGCTTCACTCCTCCTCCCAACAGTAGGGCCTGCTTCAGTAGGGCCTGCTTCACTCCTCCTCCCAACAGTAGGGCCTGCTTCAACAGTCCTCCTCCTCCTCCCAACAGTAGGGCCTGCTTCACTCCTCCTCCCAACAGTAGGGCCTGCTTCCTCCTCCTCCCAATTCTCCTCCTCCCAACAGTAGGGCCTGCTTCACTCCTCCTCCCCCAACAGTAGGGCCTGCTTCACTCCTCCTCCCAACAGTAGGGCCTGCTTCAGCAGTGGGGCCTCCTCCCAGCAGTAGGGCCTGCTTCACTCCTCCTCCCAACAGTAGGGCCTGCTTCTCCCTGCTTCACTCCTCCTCCCAACAGTAGGGCCTGCTTCACTCCTCCCAACAGTAGGGCCTGCTTCACTCCTCCTCCCAACAGTAGGGCCTGCTTCACTCCTCCTCCCAACAGTAGGGCCTGCTTCACTCCTCCTCCCAACAGTAGGGCCTGCTTCACTCCTCCTCCCAACAGTAGGGCCTGCTTCACTCCTCCCAGCAGTAGGGTCTGCTTCACTCCTCCCAGCAGTGGGGCCTGCTTCACTCCTCCTCCCGACAGTAGGGCCTGCTTCACTCCTCCTCCCGACAGTAGGGCCTGCTTCACTCCTCCTCCCGACAGTAGGGCCTGCTGATTATCTGGATGATTATTGCTTTGAAACTGAACCTAAACTATACCAAAACTAATTTCACTCATTTAACAGATTTAAATAAATTAAGTAAAGTATAATGGGGAGAATGGGCATTCTAGTTTATTCAGTTTTTTTTGTGAATTCTTTCCAACGTGTCAAGTCATTATCTTTTTGTTTTCTCATGATTTGGTTGGGTCTAATTGTGTTGCTGTCCTGGGGCTCTGTGGGGTTTGTTTATGTTTGTAAACAGAGCCCCAGGACCAGCTTGCTTAGGGGACTCTTCTCCAGGTTCATCTCTCTGTGGGTGACGGCTTTTTTATGGAAGGTTTAGGAATCACTTCCCTTTTAGGTGGTAGAATTTAACGTCTCTTTTATGGATTTTGATAATTAGTGGGTATCGGCCTAATTCTGTTCTGCATGCATTTGGTGTTTTACGTTGTACACAACGATATTTTTGCAGAATTCTGCATGCAGAATCTCAATTTGCTGTTTGTCCCATTTTCGTGAATTCTTGGTTGGTGAGCGGACCCCAGACCTCACAACCATAAAGGGCAACTGGTTCATTAACATAAGTATTTTTTTTATCAAATCTTAAATGCTATGTCAAATTTGATGTTCCTTTTGATGGCATTAAAGGCCCCTCTTGCCTTTCCTCTCAGCTTGTTAAAAAGCTTTGTGGAAGTTACCTGTGGTGCTGATGTTTAGTTGTTTTGTGTACTCTAGGGCAAGGGTGTCTAGATTACATTTTTATTTGTGGTCCTGGCGACAACCTTTTTTGGAACATCATTATTTTTGGATTACTGAGATTTACTGTCAGGGCCCAGGTCTGACAAACTGTGGAAAGAAATGTGTGTTTTTGCCTATTTAACCACACAGTTGTTGTTTGTGTACATGTATTTAATATTTTTTATCAATTTGTAATGCAGACCCTCATGCCAAATTGAGTCAAATGCTTCTTCTTTTTTAAACAATCAACAACGCATGAGAAGACTTTGCCTTTGTTTTGGTTTGTTTCTCAGTCAGTTAGGGTGTGCAGGGTGCATGTGTGGTCTGTTGTACGGACATTTGGTAAAAAGCCTATTTGTTTTCACTGACGAAAGGAAGTGTTTAGTCAATGGATTCTTCAATTGCATTGAGCTGATTTCTGGTGTGCTGTTCTTTTCATGTAGTTTATTTATGTATTGTTTTAGTGATTCACTGTAGTGAAGGCATAGACACAGGTTTTCTGGGTCTCTCTGTTTTTGGTTGGATAGGTTTCTCGATTTCTTTCTTTAGGTTTTTGCATTCTTCATCAAACCATTTATCATTGTTAATTTTCTTTGGTTTTTTTGTTTGACATTTTTTTGATTTGATAGGGAAGCTGAGAGGTAGAATATACTGTTTAGGTTTTCTACTGCTAAGTTTACTCCTTCACTATTACAGTGGAATGTTTTTGTCCAGGACGTTGTCTGAAAGGAATTGAATTTGTTGTTGCCTAATTGTTTGTCCCCGACC
Organism: Oncorhynchus masou masou; assembly: GCF_036934945.1. NCBI lineage: Eukaryota > Metazoa > Chordata > Actinopteri > Salmoniformes > Salmonidae > Oncorhynchus > Oncorhynchus masou. The sequence goes on from NC_088212.1 coordinate 37,215,308, forward strand.
TCATTCATACCGATATTAGTCCCCGACTGAATATCAAGCGTATTTCATGCACACAATTTGAGTCTCACAAATCTTCATTCACGCCAGTAAGCTTCAATTTACACCATACACACACACACACACACACATGTTCATTCACCGCAGTAAGCAGACCAGTAGGAGACACAATGGCCCCGCCTTCTATCCCTTCTCTGTACAGCTTCTCCCCCAGTCTCTTCCACTCCTTACCCTCTCTGCCTTCATTTATTTCTAGAGGGGACTTCATTATTTTCTATTTCCAACGACATTTTATGTACACTACAATACTGTCAACAACCTATGCCTTTACTCAAACCCAAGTGGTACCCTTTCCTTACGGCTAAATCGGCCCCCAATTAGGTCTAAAGTAAGAACTCAATTATGCACTATGGGTCCCCTAGGGTATTAAGTAGTCTAGTGTCCCCCGGATTATCACCTTTACTTCAATACCAAATGTACAAAATAAAAAAATACAATCACCCCATATGACTAACGTGTCGACCGGATCACGTTTCTAGAACAACTTAATGTCTCATTCAAACTTGGTACTCAGTGCGCCGACTTTACTACCCAATGTACTTCACACACACACCTATGCTTTGTTAGGACCTTAGAGAGACCCTCTCCTTAAGGCTAAATCGGTCTCAAGTCCAAGTAATCAATTTAATTATCCGTCATTCACACTTGGCCCTGCCTAGGACATCACATTCGCATCATATGGCTTTCCATTGGCACTTTGGTGGTCACCCGTTATCCACCACTCATACATGTAGTCCCAGACTATCCATTGGCACTTTGGTGGTCACCCGTTATCCACCACTCATACATGTAGTCCCAGACTATCCAGTCACACTTTGGTGGTCACCCGTTATCCACCACTCATACATGTAGTCCCAGACTATCCATTCGCACTTTGGTGGTCACCCGTTATCCACCACTCATACATGTAGTCCCAGACTATCCAGTCACACTTTGGTGGTCACTCGTTACCCACCACTCATACATGTAGTCCCAGACTATCCAGTCACGCTTTGGTGGTCACTCGTTACCCACCACTCATACATGTAGTCCCAGACTATCCATTCGCACTTTGGTGGTCACTCGTTACCCACCACTCATACATGTAGTCCCAGACTATCCATTCGCACTTTGGTGGTCACTCGTTACCCACCACTCATACATGTAGTCCCAGACTATCCAGTCACACTTTGGTGGTCACTCGTTACCCACCACTCATACATGTAGTCCCAGACTATCCATTCGCACTTTGGTGGTCACTCGTTACCCACCACTTATACATGTAGTCCCAGACTATCCATTCGCACTTTGGTGGTCACTCGTTACCCACCATTCATACATGTAGTCCCAGACTATCCAGTCACACTTTGGTGGTCACTCGTTACCCACCACTCATACATGTAGTCCCAGACTATCCAGTCACACTTTGGTGGTCACTCGTTACCCACCACTCATACATGTAGTCCCAGACTATCCATTCGCACTTTGGTGGTCACTCGTTACCCACCACTCATACATGTAGTCCCAGACTATCCAGTCACACTTTGGTGGTCACTCGTTACCCACCACTCATACATGTAGTCCCAGACTATCCAGTCACACTTTGGTGGTCACTCGTTACCCACCACTCATACATGTAGTCCCAGACTATCCAGTCACACTTTGGTGGTCACTCGTTACCCACCACTCATACATGTAGTCCCAGACTATCCATTGGCACTTTGGTGGTCACCCGTTACCCACCACTCATACATGTAGTCCCAGACTATCCAGTACACTTTGGTGGTCACTCGTTACCCACCACTCATACATGTAGTCCCAGACTATCCATTGGCACTTTGGTGGTCACCCGTTACCCACCACTCATACATGTAGTCCCAGACTATCCAGTCACACTTTGGTGGTCACTCGTTACCCACCACTCATACATGTAGTCCCAGACTATCCAGTCACACTTTGGTGGTCACTCGTTACCCACCACTCATACATGTAGTCCCAGACTATCCATTGGCACTTTGGTGGTCACCCGTTACCCACCACTCATACATGTATTAAGTGTTCTCTGTTACCCCCTACCAGCCAGGCATGCTAGTACATCCCATACACAATGCACCATTAAGTATTGTTGATCAATAATAAAATTGCAGTTGCCAATGGAGATTACTTTCTCAACTATTTTCCAATCTCACACATCATAATAGTTTACATTTAGTAACTTACATCAAACAGGTGTCTCCCAAAACTAAATTTGGATAACTCCAATGTGTAGAACTTTAGTTTTTCACAACAGGTGTCTGCTTACCTTTTTAGTTGACCGGTCAGGATTTGTGAGACACTCCATGTCTCTGTTACGACAGTACTCCCATACACAATCGTATTGGCACACCAATGTCCAGCGATGTCCTTTACCAGATCACGTCGGTTTACATTTAGGTAACCATGTTAGGTTGCGTAAATTTTGAATCTGGTATCAGGATAAATATAACAATGAGTCACCGATTGTATACTATGTATTTTTTATTAGCTAAGTAATAAATGGCAAATGCAACCTTCGTATATACGGGCTCACTGTAATACCACGCAGGGCAGAACAGAGAACTGACAAGAGGCATGTAAACAGTATTCTTTATACTGTGATAGGCCAACAGACGGGTTGGAACTGTCTATCACAGTAGAGGCTGGGCGTGGTTTGAACTTGCTCAGCCTATTGCAGGTGCTCAGGCGGGTCCCCGCCTCTTGGCACTTCTGTTGATAGATGTAACTGTTGCTGTGAAGAACATCCATGCGCTCATGCTCTATACCGTTATCTCGCACCTGGCTCCTGTTATCTAACAAAAGGCCGCTTGTTCTGCAACCCCCCGCTCTGAATGTGCCCCCCTCCCAACTCATTGCACAGGTCCCGTCTTCTGTATTATTCCATCATGAGAAAGGCCCATGGCCCTGAAACTGTTAACAATGTTTCAAGTCAGCTATGTTGCATAACACATGGATATATCCACACAAGCCAACAGCAGATAATATTCAATCATATATATGGTAATGGCTATAATGTAAAACACAGGATCCAACAATTTCCACACACTATTCCTTCCATCTACAGCATTTCTAAATATTATTTAGTTCCTTTGGCTTTGATGCTTCATGATTGAGGATTGCTCTGTTCAAATACGGTAGACTGTGATTTTGCTGTGATCTGATAGGGGCGTTACTAGGTTGACTGAATGCTCTGAGAGACTCGGGGTTGAGGTCAGTAATAAAGTTGTCTACAGTACTACTGCCAAGAGATAAGCTATAGGTGTTCCTTCTGCTTCTCCCTCTCTCTCTTTCTGCCTCTCCCTCTCTCTTTCTGCCTCTCCCTCTCTCTCTTTCTGCCTCTCCCTCTCTCTCTTTCTGCCTCTCCCTCTCTCTCTTTCTGCCTCTCCCTCTCTCTTTCTGCCTCTCCCTCTCTCTCTTTCTGCCTCTCCCTCTCTCTCTTTCTGCCTCTCCCTCTCTCTCTTTCTGCCTCTCCCTCTCTCTCTCTCTTTCTGCCTCTCCCTCTCTCTCTCTCTTTCTGCCTCTCTCTCTCTTTCTGCCTCTCTCTCTTTCTGCCTCTCTCTCTTTCTGCCTCTCTCTCTTTCTGCCTCTCTCTCTTTCTGCCTCTCTCGCTCGTTCTGCCTCTCTCGCTCGTTCTGCCTCTCTCGCTCGTTCTGCCTCTCTCGCTCGTTCTGCCTCTCTCGCTCGTTCTGCCTCTCTCGCTCGTTCTGCCTCTCTCGCTCGTTCTGCCTCTCTCGCTCGTTCTGCCACTCTCGCTCGTTCTGCCTCTCTCGCTCGTTCTGCCTCTCTCGCTCGTTCTGCCTCTCTCGCTCGTTCTGCCTCTCCCTCTCTCGCTCTCTCTCGTTCTCTGACATCTTGAGGCAAGAAGAAAACATGATTTTTACCAGATGCAGCTTCATCTGAGGTGTCTGTCTGTCAGTGTGAGGCATGTTTTCTGTGCTTTAACCCATCTCCATATGTTCCCCAGCCTAATACTGACAGACAGACAAGACAATAACTAAGTGGGTTTGATAACCTGCGACGCAAAAATGTATAGCTCAGTGTTGCGGTGCGCCTAGCATCCTGCCACGGGTTATATGAAAATATTATGAAGGGTATGTTGTCGGGTAAATAATGAAGTGTGTTATTTGAAGATTATAAATGCTGGGGCATGGTGGTGCAGACGGAGGTTTGATGTAAAACCATTTCTCTTTTAGACGAGCTCAGGAGTTCATCATAGAGAAGTGAACTAATATAATGCTATGCAGCTTGGGGAATGCAAACCTCAGCCATTTCCCTTTCTCCTGAGGATTTCGGTATTTTCTTTCTGTTGGGTTTTCTTTCCCCAAAGTGTAGTCTTCACAAAGTTGCCTTGCTTGAGCTCCTGTCTGAGTCTTCGCCAAGTACATTTACGTGATTTAGATGAGCTTTCTTCCTCACAGTGGGTCACCATATTATAGCTGAATTCTTTCACGCAGGCGGTTTTCCACCCTCATATGAAGTGAAGGAAACATAAGGAGTTTGGAGAGAAAGGCGTGGAGTGTAAGGGTGAGAGTGGGGGTTGATAATGTGTGTAAAAACATGCAGTGTGAGGTGCCTTCTTTTTGGGGGCCAAACTCTGATATCCCTCTTTCTCCTTTTCTCCTCTGGTCGATGGGGTGGTGTCAGAGCAGGGCTCTCTGTGTGTGTGCTCCAGCTGTGTCTGTCTGTCTCAGCCCCCTGCCCCTCCTCCTCCCACTTCCCACTCCCCCTGTCAGGACCCTGGTTTGCATAGATGCTGCAAGAGGGAGTGAGCGAGAGTCGGAGTCAAAGGGAGAGCAGAGTGTGGACGCTGCTGCACTCAGAACACAGGGCAACTGCTGCCTGTCTGGAAACTATTCTATTCACCAGCACCCCTCCTCCTTCACCATTTTCTCTGAAACTCAGGGTTTTGTTCCTCTCTCGGGTAACTGTTGTGCCGTTTTGTTTCTTCGCGTCCTTTACAGTAGTCTGACTCGTCAGAGGCAAAGGGGATTTTTTTAGTCTCTTTGGTTTGTCCAGAGTGGCTGTAGTCTACTGTCCTGAACATTTCAGCGTCTCTGCTGAGCAGAGGAAAGACTAAGCTTTTTTTTCTCCCCCTCTGAGCGGATTTGGAGTGTATGAGAGGGAGAGGGGGGAGTGTGCGAGCGTGTGTGTCAGCGAGCAACAGCGTGGGGAAAGGATGGCTGCCTTCCTCTGAGCTGCGTCTGCGCTCACGGGTTAACTCACGCCAATAAGGAACAAGGGACCAGCGAGGAGAGAACTTTTGGAAAGAAGGACATTTCTTTGCTTTCTTCGAGGTTTAAGAAAGGGATTTGAACAATGCCTGCTGAAGTGAAACAGGTTAGTACTGTGATTAATTAATGAATCTCTCTCTCTCTCGCGCTCTAATGATACATCCGCTTCCTAACTAAATATCTTCAGTAGCTGGCAATAATAACTTTCTTGCATTCTTGTCCTTCATGAGGAGCATGTCCTTCTCTGTGTGTACTAGTCTCTACTCCCTACCGGGTTCTTCTCTTGCTCATCCTACATAATTCTCTATTTATTTACACTATTTGTAGGCTGTAGTGCATTCTGAGAAGCGCGGACCGATATCTACAGACGGGTCTTCTGTCTGGTGAGCAGTCATCAGTATGATATATGAGTGACCCACCCACGTTGCCACAGACTTCCAGTCTGTCAGTAACATTCTGATTTCCCAGATGATCCACATATCGTCTTCCGTTGATGACACGCAGTAGCCCTATGTGATGTCTTGGATCACATTTGGGGTGAGCGGTGGAAGTTTCTCTGTGACGATTGGTTGTCAGAGGCAGGGTGACCCCCAAGACTGGATTTATAGCCCCTCTGTAAAGGCCAACTGAAGCTGTGGTCGGGAGAGGACAACTATTTCAGCCTTTTTGGTTTTCACAATAAGGCTTCATTTCAACTTACTTTTTGTTGCCACTTGCAGGAGAGTTCCTTCCCAACAATGCAGCAATCAATATCAGTAGAACTATAAAATAAATTAGAACGAAGCACACGAGAAATAAGACGTAAGCTACAGTGTATATACAGGGTTCGTTCCAGGGTCAGTGCCAATACCATATTTACAATGTGCAGGGAGACTGGGGTATGGTTACTAAGCACCAGGATGTGTGATAAACAGAGTAGCAGCAGCGTGTATGATGATTGTGTGTAAAGTCAGTAGGAATGTGGAAGCAAATGAAGTGTGGGTGTGTAGAGTCCTGTGAGTGTGCATACTCAGTGCAAAAATAAAATTACAAGGGTCAATGCAGCCGGGTTGGGGTCAATTCCTTTTCAATTCCAGTCAATTCAGGAAGTATATGGAAATGTCAATGCTTTTCAATGAGGACAATTTGGAATTTGGCTTGTTTGCTGAATTCAAATGGAATTGACCCCAATCCTCCAATGCTGATAGTCTCTAGCCATTTTGTTGGCTCCGTTACCAGAGGAATGTGCTTTTGTTAGTGTGATTTTTAGTGCCTTTGTTGGTGTTCTATAATATATTATTTGAACGTGTGTCCTACGCTGTGAGAATGCGATTTTCTCTTCCAGGCTTGGCAGTGCACAGATGAGATATATATACTAGAGATTGAGATTCAGTGAGAGGAAGGCTAGCTTTGAATGAAGTCAACTACTCATAGTCAGCTCCTCTCCTCCCAGAGCCATGTACATATTGGGATGGGGTAGAGGGTGGAGTTTAAAATAAAAACCTGGCCTGGCGGAGAGAAACATTCTGTCAACTTTCCACTTTGCTGTGATAGTCTGTTAACTGCTGCCCTGTGGATGGCTGATGCTTGATAACGGGTTGGAGCCAAAATGATTTCTTTCTAACCTTGTGTTCGTTTCACCTTTTTTGACTTCCGTGTTTCTATACTGTGTGTGTTTCCAGTGATCTTACAGGGGCTTACTCATCCGTGACACCCTAGTGTCACCAACGTGTGACCTCTCTAGGGAGCGGTCCTAAAATGGTGTGTAGATGTGCGGAATGCTGCGTGTCCCTGACCTCTGTTGCCGTCAGAGATGCCTGTCATGCTTAAGGGTGCGCTGGCATCATGATCCACCTCTGACCTTTTCTATCCTTCCGACTTCAAAATCCTCATGGAGAAGAACACCTGCTGAAGGGGTGGTTGTCCCTGTCACATTAACCCCCTCCCCAGGCCCTAAATGGATGGGTTACCCAGGGGTCAGTGTTGTTTTTGTATTGGTGTTTAAGGGACGTCTGTCTTTTTTAAGGGCAAGCGGTTGAAGGTCTCTGTAACCCCTGACCTCCACACCCATCCCTGAGCTTCAGCTGCGATGTACCCTGCGGGGATCTGGTATCTCAGAGTCTATTTCTATACGTTGATGAAGTATAGTTCTGTGATGGTCAGGCTACACAGGCTGTAGATCACAGTGCAGAGAGGGCAGAGGGCAGGCATGGGGTGTCGAAGTAGAGTTCTACTGCACAGATGTTCCCATGCCCTGAACCCGTCTTAAAGCAGTAGTAACTGCAGCAGGGCTTATGTTAAATGAATCCCGGTGAAGATTACTCCCTCAGCCCTCAATTACTACTGAGGACTTGGTCGGTCTGACCATGCGGAGTTATATTTAAACTTGCCTTATTTAAAAGTTCTCTGCAGACCAAAGGGTTGCTCCCTCGCTTGGAATAGCCTGTGTTGTTTGTGCAGGCGTTACGTCTCACCCTGGTGGAGAATGGGAGATTTCACAGTGAAGGAAAAGGAAAATATTCAGAAAAGCCAATAGTAATTATCTTCCTCTGAGGTCTATAGTTGCAGAATCTCACTGTGTGTTTCAAATGGCGTCCTATACCCCTTTATAGTACACTTATTTTGACCAGTGCTCTATGGGCCCTGGTCAAAAGTAGTGCACTATAAAGGGAATATGGTGCTTTTTGGAACATAAACCAGACTTTTTTTCCTGTCAATGGCTGAGTGAGGAGAAACTGCCCGAGTGACAAAAAATAATTAATCTAGAATTCAGCCAGAGACGTAGTGTCTGGTATTAAGTGTTGTGGACTGTCTGTCTCAGGCAGCTTATGTGGGTTTCACATGTATTAATGAAGACTTCCCTCCTCAGACTCTGTTTGGTTCCTGGGTTAAAATAAAACCAACCATCCCTCTATTGATTTCCATTCCTCTGTCTGTCTGTCTGCTCAGGCTGCCTCTGGTAGAAGGCTGCGCTCCTCTGTTCTCTTCCATCCTACAGATCAGGATTTGAAGACATGTAGAGCGTGAGGAGCGCCATTGTTCCGCCACAAAATATCAGTGACCCAAATGTGCAAACAGTGAATGGCTGGTGGAGATGGAAGATGCCCAGGGATGTTGTTTGGCCATAAGTGCTGTTCTAGCAGGAAGGGGGAGTTTGGGAGGGAAAGGTGAGGCTTGGAAATGCCTCTGACTCCTTCCAGGTGGCATGGCCTGGTGCCCATGTTACCCAAACCCCTCCCACACCTCTTATCGCACAACCCATGTGACATAAACTTCTCCCCATCCCTCCAACCAACCCCACCTACCTACTTGGCCTGGGTTGAGTGGGTGTCAGGGCTGGGTAACTGGAGCTGGACTTAATGGAACAGCTGACCCTGTTCCCACACTCCCCTTTCTGGTACAGGCATTTAGAATTAACATGCTGCTGGCCTGGCCATCAGGTATGTGGAGTGTCCTGTGATGTTGCAGGTGGGTCAGGGGGACATGCCATGCGCTTCTCACCATACCCAGGGGGGCGCCACAGAGGCCTCGGCTGCACTCTCGTAACCCATTTGGCAGGCTGACAAGGTGACCGATATAAGCCATGCCTGGCCTCGCTCGCTCACTTACTACCCCACTCACTCTCTCGCTTACGGACTCCCCTGACATATATCGTCTCTTTGGGGCCTGGTCAAAAGTAGTGAATAGGGTGCAATTTAGGATGCGGACTTGTACGGCCCCTGCTTCTCCCTGCCGGCCCCTGCTTCTCCCTGCGGGCCCCTGCTTCTCCCTGCCGGCCCCATGCTTCTCCCTGCCGGCCCCATGCTTCTCCCTGCCGGCCCCATGCTTCTCCCTGCCGGCCCCATGCTTCTCCCTGCCGGCCCCATGCTTCTCCCTGCCGGCCCCATGCTTCTCCCTGCCGGCCCCATGCTTCTCCCTGCCGGCCCCATGCTTCTCCCTGCCGGCCCCTGCTTCTCCCTGCCGGCCCCTGCTTCTCCCTGCCGGCCCCTGCTTCTCCCTGCCGGCCCCATGCTTCTCCCTGCCGGCCCCATGCTTCTCCCTGCCGGCCCCATGCTTCTCCCTGCCGGCAGCTGCCAAGCTTTTGTCATTGGCTGACGGAATTAAAAAGGTGAGCAATGACAGGCCTATAGATGGATCCTTTCATATCCGTCTTGTGTTTGGGAATAAACAGTGTCGGCAGATAAAAGATGCAGCGCATGAATGAGATTGTTTGTTTGCCTTATTATCTGTCTGTTTTCCATCCACCAGACGAGAGCAGGGCCTGTTCAACACTGTGTGCGCACGCTGTATGTGCGCATACATTCATGCAAAGCCTACATTGCACTGTGTTTTGTCGGTTACACTTTGAAAAGCTAAGCCTGCAACCTCCGATGGCTTGTCAATGGGCACTGGGTGATTGAAAGTGTTGTTTTTTTCTCTCTTTGACTGTGAAATAAATCATTAAGATGAGGCCACAGAGACTGAGTCAGCTTACACACACACACACACACACACACACACACACACACACACACACACACACACACACACACACACACACATTACTGAAGGGGAGTGACTGAGGAGCAGCCATTGTGTCCCCTGCAGTGTTTATATACTTAGTGCGTTCCTGCTCTGGGGATAAGGCTAGCCCTGTTTCTGTGGGAATGAGAGTAGTAAGTTCCTCCTATAATCTCCATGCCTCCAACACCATAAACACTCGTGTGTGTGTGTGTGTGTTTCGGGGAATTGAGTCTTCCTCCATTCCTTTCTCTACCCGGCAGGCTGGCTCGATCTCTCTCTGTCCTGCTGGATCCCTGCCTGCGACAGACTTGTTTTAGATCTGGCAGATAACAGGGCAACAATCCCCAGAATATACAACCACAGCAGGCAGAGAGTGGGCATTGCAGATCGAGGCCCCATCATAGCCTACATCTGTCCTGAAGACACCAGCCAGGGAAGGGAGTGGGCAGGCAGATCGAGGCCCCATGATAGCCTACATCTGTCCTGTAGACACCAGCCAGGGAAGGGAGTGGGCAGGCAGATCGAGGCCCCATCATAGCCTACATCTGTCCTGTAGACACCAGCCAGGGAAGGGAGTGGGCAGGCAGATCGAGGCCTCATCATAGCCTACATCTGTCCTGTAGACACCAGCCAGGGAAGGGAGTGGGCAGGCAGATCGAGGCCCCATCATAGCCTACATCTGTCCTGAAGTCACCAGCCAGGGAAGGGAGTGGGCAGGCAGATCGAGGCCCCATCATAGCCTACATCTGTCCTGAAGTCACCAGCCAGGGAAGGGAGTGGGCAGGCAGATCGAGGCCCCATCATAGCCTACATCTGTCCTGAAGACACCAGCCAGGGAAGGGAGTGGGCAGGCAGATCGAGGCCCCATCATAGCCTACATCTGTCCTGAAGACACCAGCCAGGGAAGGGAGTGGGCAGGCAGATCGAGGCCCCATCATAGCCTACATCTGTCCTGAAGAAACCAGCCAGGGAAGGGAGTGGGCAGGCAGATCGAGGCCCCATCATAGCCTACATCTGTCCTGAAGACACCAGCCAGGGAAGGGAGTGGGCAGGCAGATCGAGGCCCCATCATAGCCTACATCTGTCCTGTAGACACCAGCCAGGGAAGGGAGTGGGCAGGCAGATCGAGGCCCCATCATAGCCTACATCTGTCCTGAAGATACCAGCCAGGGAAGGGAGTGGGCAGGCAGATCGAGGCCCCATCATAGCCTACATCTGTCCTGTAGACACCAGCCAGGGAAGGGAGTGGGCAGGCAGATCGAGGCCTCATCATAGCCTACATCTGTCCTGTAGACACCAGCCAGGGAAGGGAGTGGGCAGGCAGATCGAGGCCCCATCATAGCCTACATCTGTCCTGTAGACACCAGCCAGGGAAGGGAGTGGGCAGGCAGATCGAGGCCCCATCATAGCCTACATCTGTCCTGTAGACACCAGCCAGGGAAGGGAGTGGAGAGAGATGTGAGGAGAGTGAAGACAGGGAGCTCCGTGTCTCTTCTTTGATGACAGGTGACGAGACTGGATTATTGTGCCTCGATTGCTGTTAAGTTCTCCTTACATACCATTTCCTCAACTCTATCTGCACCCCTAGGCAGAGGCTGATAAATAAAATATTAAATGTTTCTCCCTGTGTGTGTGTGTGTGTGTAATTGGTCTATGCGGGTGAGGGAAAAGGTGCATATGTGACAGTTTTTGGGCAGAGCCATTGCTACTGGAGTGGATGAGGACCTCAACCCTGAGTTCTGTGATTAATGACACTAGCAGGCTGCAGGAGTTTGGTAGTCAGAGTCCTGTGTTTACTTTGTTTCATTAGCCCCCCCCCCCTCTCTCGCCCAGAGAAAGGCAGTGGGTGCATACCAAATGGCACCCTATTTCCTATATAGTGAACTTCCCTCAGTGCACTACTTTTGACCAGGACTCAATGAAGTGAATAGGGCTAGGGGGCCAGTTGGGACACAAGCCAGTGTTTACTCCTCGTCGTGGGGAGCTACGGTCGTGATGGTGATGCATCGTTGTACGGTCAGAAGAATCCGACGCTCATTGACGTCATGCTGAATTCTAGATTTTCCTCAATGCACCACTTTCGTAGCCCAGTACTCGAACTCAAGAAAACATTGAGGGTAAGGAATGAATGTCCCGCCTAGGAAAAAGCCAATCTTCAAGTGCATCAGAGGGACCCTGAAAAGACAAACCTATCCGGAGGTAGCCTATATGGGATTAGCAGGGGATTGATAGATTGACGTGATGTGTGCCACTTGTCCTGAGGAGCACATTAGCGTTGCCATTGACCACAGCGATCGATTCCGAGATTAAGTAGAAGTTTACCCCCCCCGGTTCTGTTCCTCCCTCTGCATGACTAGTCTACTACTTCCTTATACTCCCCCGATCTGTTAAAGTATTGACTTTTTGAAAAGAATTGGGGCTTCTTGGACAGTTATTTATAGGCCCTATAGAACCCCGGCCTCTCCTGCAGCTGGGGACCTTTTGAGAGGGTCCCTGAGGGGGGAGGTCAAAGTCCTCATACGGCTCCCTTCAACCAGAAACATAAGGACAAATGCTTACCCCCAGCCCCCCCCCCCTCAAGTACTAACCTCCACATACAACATGCCCCCCGGGGTTTGGGACCAGACCAGAACTAGAGAAGAAGCTCTGCTTGGATCATGTTTAGTCTGGAATTTTTGGATGAGCCGTGCGATGCACTTCCTGCCTCTGTCTGTGATGACGGCTCCCGAAGGAAGGTAGTGAGTAGAGGGGCGGGTACGGACCATCGATCCATCCCTCCATCCTCCATCAGGCCATCTGTCTTCTGGGATTCAATGCTCCCCTCTGACAGCTCCTTAGCGGGGCTCTGTATGCCTGGCTAGGCACTCCAGATTAGCACAGCCATGTGGTGGAGCACAGCATCGGGTGAGCAAGGGAGGGCTCTCTCCTCATTTCTGTATTTAAGTATGTAGTGTTTGGAATGATCACAGCAGCCCGACTGTCTTCAGGCTATTACTCAGTCCCAGTCACCAGCCTGAAAGGGTTTTGGAACGTCCATCGTTGGCACCAACACTCAAACTGTCTTGACGGACGAACTCAAACTGTAGATTTTGCAGCGGTTGGTTTTGTAACGTTGGCCTGTCTGGTCATTATGTTGGAATGTGGATGTTTTTTTTGCTACTTCCAGACCAAACAGAAAGGCAGTTGAGATGTGTTGATTGGTTCCGGTGGTTCATTAGAAGGCTGTTGGAAACCTCACTCCCCCTTTAGACCCAGACAATGGTGGCAGAGGTCCAGAGAGTCGGAGGGCGAGCGAGAGGCGGAGAGATGAGGGGAGGCCACAGAGTCAGTGTCCCCAGACCCTCTCTCCCCTTCAGCCTTCCAGCCAGCCGCCCCAGCCACTTCCACCGTTCAGTCGGCACAAACACATGCTAATTAATTAGTGGCAAGAGTTCAGCCTCAGTCGGCCAGCGAAGAACTGCCTTATAAACCCATAAAAGGGAGAAAGATTGATTTTCTTTTTGTTCGTTTTTTGTCATTTCTTTAGCATACGGATACATTACAATGGTTCCTACAGTCCTAACTATAGAGTCAGCCAGATTCCGGGCCAGCTGTCATATGTCATTACGTGTGATGGCACTGCATTGTTACTCATCTCCTTATCTTCTCTTGATATGGGCGCGGCCCGTGCCCAGAGGGCCCTCGGCAAAACAATGGAGCGGCGCGCCAGTCACACATTCCTCAAGGGATGTATTGAGTTTAATGAAGGCAGACATTCATGCTTTGCTCTGTAATGGTTGCCGGGTGGATGATTCCTGGTTCAGCTGCAGTAAATGCCGCCACCTCCCTTAGTTCAGCATTCCACCTTCCATGTTTTTACATTTGTTTGAAATCTGTAATGGAATGGGAAGTGGAGCATGGTGCAGTTAGTGGTGGCGCTGGTACTGTGCCAGCCACAGACAGTTCTGTCTGCTGAAGTGAAGGGATAGACAGAACAGGTGGCGGCGCGTAAGTGAAGACCACCCGGCCCAGGCTGGGTTGTTTAGAGACTGTGGGAGATGTCAGCCCACTCATGGCCTTTGTTATGTCTGTCAGTAAGACCGCCGTTAGAGCCAACTTCTTAAAAGGGGCACTCATTGTTGTTCTTCAAGTGAATCACGGTATTGTTCCGTATTGACCAAAATAGCTTCAAGTACTTTCATGTCTGGCAACTGCAATGTCTCTGCTCAGTCTGTACCCCTTTGACTGAGTGAGAAAATATGTATTAGAAGAATGATATTCCCATTTTATCTGCGCTGTTTTGACAAATCACAGCTCATATTTTCGTAGCTGGAGCTTTTGGCTGCCGCCGTCACTAGTCTGAGCCTGTATTTATTTCCCTATGGCTGGTGCTGCTCTGAGTTGCCGTGGGTTACCAACTGACATGCTGAGACTATAGGGAGGCCCTCGGTCCATTTGGCGGGTCAGGGGCCGCACAAAAGGCGCCTTTCCCTCCAAAATGTGGACGTGTCGACGAGTTCGCATGCAATAAACCCAGCTAAGGTCCTCAAAGTTAAGCAAACAAAGCTTGTTGATACAGACCACCTAGAGTTTCCCCAGATTCTTTCCATCACACTTCAGTATAGTTAAGAGACGCTTTAATCCAATAAGACTCACTTTTCATCCCGGCAAGCCCCTCCCTGTCCCATCTGGGGGTTTGTTCCTGTCTGTGAAGGAGTGGGAAGTGAGCTGTTTGTGTGTGTGTGTGTGCTCCTCCACCACTTCACTGTTTCTCTGGCCTGCAGGGAGTGTTAAGGGGTCACCGAGCAGCCAGCTAACATTCCTCAGTGTGGCTTCCAAGCATTCAAACTCTGCCATCACCTCTCCCCAGCTCTCTTCCTTTCTTCCTCACTTTTTCAAGTCTCCCTTTCTTTGCCCCGCTATTTCTCTCTCTACCATCTCTCCTCTGCAGCCCCTCACGTGCCACGTCTCTTAAAGGCCATTGGGAGCTAATTGAGGATGGTGGTCTCCTGGACATGGTCTGGAGTGGAACAGGTCTGGAGAAGGACAGGACGCGTATGAATGCCCTCTTGTGAATGGTATTAGTGTCATTAAACATCCGGCCAGGAGTCACAGGAGACGGGAGTAGAATCTCGCTCTCATGTTCTCACGTCACTCACGTTAAAGCCTAACAGGATGATAATGGCCTCTCTAGCACTAATGAAGGGCATAGGATACACCCAGTTTTGGCTGGATCTATTCTGTCTACTGTGAAATGAGAAGAGGATTTCTCATCGCATCTTTGTCTAGAGACATTAAAGAGACTTGTTCAAGTGCGTACTTTTGAAATGGGGCGACATTGAGCTACTGTATAGTCTGTGCGTCTCTGTGGAAGTGTTTTTGTTTGTCGTACTGGATGTTGTGCGCCGTTATTTCCAGACTCATGCCTCACTCTACAAATGTCTCACGCCCGCTTCTCCATTAAACCAAAGTAGAACAGCTAGATAGATCTATTTATTTATTTACACTACTCCTCAAAAAATCGTCAGAACTCCAGAGATGAGACCAACCAACTTAGACGGGAAGTTTTCAAAGAAAAGCGCTTGTCCACCCACCATGTTGTGGTGTGGAAATGACTTACTCACAGAGTGGCTATATGTCCGTGGTCAGAACAAGGCATTGGACACCTGTGAGACAGTGTGCCATGGGCACTCGCTCACAAATGGACCTGGGCTCCCCAAGATGCAGCCTCAAATTATAGCTGGGCCTCTCCTGTACAAGCATACAGTCTGCAGGGCTAGGTCATGCCAGCTCTGTCCGGCCGTGTGTGTGTGTCGCTCTCTCTGGCCGGCCGTGTGTGTCGCTCTCTCTGGCCGGCCGTGTGTGTCGCTCTCTCTGGCCGGCCGTGTGTGTGTGTCGCTCTCTCTGTCCGGCCGTGTGTGTGTGTCGCTCTCTCTGTCCGGCCGTGTGTGTCTGTCGCTTTTTTCCCAGCACACAATGTGCCTCACTTTTTGATTCCACAGCCCCCTCGTTTGTATTGAGAAGCTCTATACAGTGGTGAGTGCCCTCATCCTGAATGTCTTGGAAGGTAACGGATGGAGGAGGTTTATGGGGGGGGGATGTGTAAGCTGCCAATCTGTGTGCGGGGCACTTCACAGGGGTTTTTCACCCATGTGAACTGGGGTATACTGTTCCGGGTTGCCTTCTTGGTGGGGAAGTTTGGAAATATCTTGCAGCAGATCATCCACTACTGCAGACAACACCTTCAGGGCTGAGCCAAAGCCTGGGAGATGGGATGTAGCAAGCCATGGATTCTATAGATGTTTATTAGAATATGTTTGTTGTGCAAAGTATGGCATGTGTATGCATTGTGTAATTTGTGTGCTCAGATGCACATGGAATGTGTATATATGTGTGCGTGTGTCAGTACATGAGCGTGTATTAGTGGATATCTATCTACGTGTGTGTTGTAGACAAAGCGAGCTGCGCGAACAGCAGCACAGGGGACAACTTGTTGTGGGTCATCTCGCTACAGCTCCAGTATAGGCTAGCTCTCGTTCTCACACTGAGGGGAGAAGCTGCTGTTCCACAGGCTGGGATTCTCCTCCAGAGTAGGGCTTTACCATCAGGATACTTGGCTGGTTGCACACCTCCCCAAATAGCTCTACCCTTACCTCTTATAGCATGATACAGTGAGTCCCATGAGTTGAATTTGTTTTGGCTTATATTGTGGCTTTTGATATATATATATTTCTTATGCGTCTTCTCCTTTCTCTTGCTCTACCATCGGAGCATGTGTTTCTTCTTGACCGAGCGTCGCACCTCTTATGACATTGACGTACACAACATTTTGCCTTCGTGTGGCGTTTTATCAGAATGATTCGTCTTCATCTCACTCTACGGAGAACATTCATCTCATATCGGGCAGGAGAACACTCTTGTGATGCACGTTTCTTCCATCAAAGAGCCATATTTGGGATTGTGTTTATCTAATGGGCAGGAGTCCCATGGTTGAGACTCTGGCTGCTGGGATATCCTCCGCAGTTGAAATGAGTAGGGAGCAGCCTTGATGACGCAACAGTCCTCTGCGTTGTCTCCGAGCGGTTCTGTCTTTTTGTGACAGGAGGGTGCTGTGCTGTGAAGGAACCGATCTCTTTCATGCCCTTTTCAGCTCTGTGAGATCAAACCCTGGTATCTGCTCTCCAGGACGTTTCATGTCCAAACGTCTGCTGTGTGTGCGTGCGTGCCCCGCCTCAGCCAAGCTCTCTGAAGAAGCAGGATGAATCGATGTGACAGGTCGTGATTCCAAACACTTACACAGACTAATTTCCCTGGTTTGATAAATGGGGAAGCGTTGTTTTTTTTGGTGGTCGCCTCCGGAATGTCGTCAACATTATACGTTTTGATGCCGTTTTCCACTCGAATGAGGGAACCTCAGTATACTGTAAGTGATACCAGTCTGTGCTGGAGCTTAGAGCTCAAGGAGACGCTATAGTCATATTTACTGGGTGAGGTCACTGCTTTTACCTCAGAACTCTCTGGATTCAATTCAGGGATGACCTTTTATTCTAATAAAATAATCCAGGGACATTCCAGTCTTCTTCGTGTAAATCTGTTGAGAGTTGACAGGGGACGAGAACAGCACTAGGAGTTTCATACCTCAAATGAGTCGTGTGATTCATGTGACGCGCTCCTTCTCTTTGCTCAGTCGTATGTCCGGATGCTTCTATTGGATGGTTGTGCTTAGGGGTATGCCAACGAAGAAGGCTTCAAACATCCGCCGCCCAACCAGTGCTCTGTGGTGCCCTTACTCTGTTCCTGCATACTGTTAGGAATCCCCCTGTCGTCCTGTGTTTTCTTCTCCTGTGGGTTTGGAACGGGAACTATAGACATGCTGGCAGCGTGCAGGCAGCAGCCTCTCAGTAATGTGAGAGATGTGAGCACCCTGTAGCCATATGGGGCTTGGAATTCCACTGAAGTGTTCCCTAATCTCCACAACATGGGAGGAATTTGGAGGCGTTGTTTTTTTTTTTTTTCGGCAGACAATATCAACCTGTGCTTCTGCTGCACACCACGTGGGTCTGGGTCTGGCACGCGGTGTTGATGCTGCAGAGCTGGCTCTTTGTCTCTGATCTCCGCTGTAACTATTGGAATCTGCTGTTATCGTGGCAGAGACATGGATGCCCAAGCATAGAAATGGATTGTTCAGTCAGTACCATGGGATTAGATGTAGCAGTAATCCAACAAACTAATGCGGTACTCACCCTGAGGACGTGTTGTTGTAGCGTCTTGTTGTGTTTGGTGGTCTTGGTGTGATTCTTATTACCTTTGAGCAAAATTTACAACTCAGTTTTCCACTTTAAGTTAGTGAAGATATAGGTTTTGTTTATTTGCTATTGGCGAAAGTCAATAACGATATCCTCAACTCTTATTGTGCGAGGTACCTTTACTAGGAGTGTTGCCATATTGTTGTTTATTTGACTGATATTGTTTCTGGCAGGGATATTTCCCAGGGATATTTGATGGTGAGTCAAGATCAGAGTACATGGCATAGCTACAGTGCATTCTGAAAGAATTCCGACCCCTTGACCTTTTTCACATGTTGTTACATTACAGCCTTATTCTAAAATGGAAACAATTTTTTCATCTAATCAATCTACACACAAGACCCTATAATGGCAAAGCAAAACGTTGTTTTTTTTTGGGGGGGGGTGTATATATACTCTCCAAATACAGGTGTGCAAAGCTTGTAATGTCATACCCAATAAGACTTGAGGCTGTAATCGCTGCCAAAGGTGCTTCTGGATGCAATCATTCTCCGGTACTCTAGGAAATTCACAAATTTTGTACATTCCAGTGGTTTCGAAGACCACTTGCATAAGCGTCCATTTTCTTCCTCTTTTAAATTGAACTGTTATGATCTCTGAAATTGACATATTTTCATCAGCTCCTGAGGCTATTGTTCTAATATTCCTCTGACCCCCGGGCTCCACTCCTGTGTCCCCCCCCTCATTGAGGCCCCAGTGGTTTAGACAACAATAGGCTTTATAAACATTCACCATGATTGGCTGTGACTGAGTCTGGGGCATTCCAACACCCTAGCAGAGCAGTCCATCTGTCCAGAGTAGTTTAGTGGTTGGATACTAATCTGCACTGATCGAGGGAAAAAAAAAATTATTCTGACCCCAATGTTTCCAGAAAATACAAAAACAAGATTGAGTGTTCTCCTAGTATTTGCTGGCGCTCATTTTGTAATTTGGATGGTGCCTGGCCGGCATGGCTTCCATCTCAGCTAACCAGTTGCTGGCATTCAATGTTGATGCTCTTGTCTTGTCTTTCTTTGTTCAAGTCAGACTTTCAGCTTAATGAAATATAGAGGGAATATTCGAAAGGACAACTGAATCTTGTCACTGAGACAACTGATGGCTCTATGGTAGCATTGCAATGGTGGAGGGGTATGGCTTGATTGACACTTGGTCTGTGCAGTCAGTCAGTCTGGGTGGTTTGTTGTTCAGGTGATTGGGCCCTGGTCTGGCGGGTGGGTGGTGTAGGTGGTGTAGTGATCAGGTAATTGGGGCCTGCGGGTGAACAGATGCTCAGAGTAATTGCAGTAAAAACTAGGAGAGCTCAGGAGTGTCTCTGATGGGAGGGGGCGTGCAATGCGGATGGGTCTCTAAAGCACTGAGGATGAGCTTGGCTCTCTCAGGTCTAAACCCTGCTGGAGCACAGAGGATGTGTCTGAAATGTCATCCTTTTCGCAAACCGCCCCAACAGATCCCCAGATGACGCCATCTCTATTACACTCAACACTGCCATCTCCCACCTGGACAAGAGGAAAACCTACAGTGTGTGAGAATGCTGTTTGTTGACTACAGCTCAGCGTTCAACACCATACTGCCCTCCAAGCTCGCCGCTCATGAAGTGGCACCCTATTCGCTTTATGTTGCACTTTTCACCAGAGCCCTAAGGCATTGCACTATAGGGAGTAGGTTGCCAATTTCACTCACAGACCTAGTCTACCTAGCCTATTCCTGGTTTACAGAGTAGGAGCAGCCTGCGTCCTCTACACCACACTGGGCCTCCGTAATGATGTCAGATGGTGTGCCAATCCAGCCAGGGAATGGCAAAATGGCCGCCACATGGCACCGTTGAGGAACGGTCTGTTCAGCCTCTCCGAAGATGATTCAGGGAGTTGTTTGTACAGGACTCTCCTTATTGCTGAAGTGGGAGTTCAAGGGATGTCCTATTTCTTCTGTGTCTGGCTACTCTGACTAGCACCCAGTGAATATATCAAGAGTCAAATTACTGACGCCATTGAGATTCCTCCTTTTCCTGCTGCTGTGTGGGGAATTGGCGCAGTCAGCCCAAGATCCCTTTATTTATGTAGTTTACATTCCTGCCGAGGTTAAAAGGAAGAGGGAGAATACCAAGGCTTCAATGGGACAGGATGTGTGAGTGTGCAATGAGTCATTGCCGTGTTTGTGTAGTGTGTACAGTAATTAGCCTTTTCCCCTCAGTCATGTCACTGTGCTTTTTGAACTTCTGCCTTGATTTGAGAAAAGCTGAATTGGGTGCTTTTGCGAGAGCGTGTGTCTCTGCTTCTCTATTGGCCTGTAAAGCAAACAAAGAACTCTGAAGTTGCATTCCGTTTCCCAGAAACCTTTTCTCTTCTGCCTCCAAATGTGCAACTGCTCATTTCTAAGCCAATCCTCTAGCAGTTGTTCTCATGGTAGAGGGGGTTATGGTTGGAAGAGCATCTCTTCGAAGTAGTGAGAGGGTTGGCAATACTTTAACCTTACTGGGCCTAAACTGGCTGAATCAACATTGTTTCCACATCATTTCAACCCCAAAAATCGACGTGATGATGGTGAATCAACGTGGGGAAATTAATTGGGTTAGCAAAAAGTAATCAAAGGGCGTTTTAGTTCTTTTAATGAAAACAATGTATATTAGTAGACAACTCAACCAAATGTAAGTCAAGACTAGATGTTGAACTAACTTCTGGGCCGGTGGGACGCGCGTGTGCCCCCCGGTGGGATGCGTGTGCCACCCCCCAGTGGGACGTGTGTGTGCCCTAGAGAGAGTGGTAGTGTGGTTCAGGCCTGATTTGCACATATACTGGATTAGTGGCGTTAATATAGAGCCAAGCTTGCCCCAGCTGAGCGTGCAGTCGGTGTGAGTGTGTCCTGATCCAGCAGCATTGTAGAAGGGAGGGCGGGGGGAGTTATTTTGGGCTCCCCTCTAGTACTGCAGAGCTCATTGCAGAGAAAGGGGTGAGAGGAGAACACTGCCCCCCCTCCCCCCCCCCACAAGAGCAGAGCCATCCTGGCTGCAGTGCTCTCTATACTCTCACACCCTCCACTCTATTTTTAGGCTGCAGGCAGCGTGTACTCCCCCCGCTCAATCAACTCCTATATCTCCCTGTATGGCCCAGAGCATGTGCCTCGGTCCCAACGGACACACACAATGAGCTTCTCCAGTCCTGACCTGCCAGCTAGCTTAAAGGTGATCCTACTGACGACCTCCATAGATAAGGCTGGATAACACTGGACTCCAGACTCCTGGAAGTGATACTGTAAGCTTCAGTCAGACAAGGCCAGCAGTTATGCTACGTTCTCTTTAGTTTGTTTCTGTAGAGTTGGAAGTGGAGCTGGGTTGTGTATTGTAGCCCGTACTGTTCAAGTTTCTCTGACATCCTTTATGTTGGACTACCAGGCCGCCAGGCCCATTTGCATTCCATAGTGGGCGGAGTCAGACACCAGGAAAGCAGAATGACTCTCCTGCTTTTTCTTCCCATCTAGATAGAGGCTGCGTTCCAAATGGCACCTTGTTTCCTACCTAGTGCACAACTTTTGACCAGAGCCCGCGCTATAAAGGAAATGGGGGGGGGGGTCATTTGGAACGCGCACAAACAGTACCAGCCCAGATTCTCATTGCCGTTGTTCATAAAAATGCTGTACAAGCAATAAAGCACTTAACTTCACATTTGCAATGCTTTTCCCACTACTGTTAGGTTGAGGGAAATGTCCTCACGAAGACGCACTGTTGACATTATCTGTGGTTGTTCTCTGTACTCCTCCATGACCCCGTAACTTCTGTGTCTATCATGCGTATCTAGGATCAGCTGTTCTCATGGTGGTCGTACTTCACAGCACAGGACTGTATGCAGTATCTAGAGTGTCTATGCAGGTCAGATGAGGTGTATTCACTAGCGAAGTAGCAGATGTCCAAGTTGGAAAGTACCCATGCTTGAGCCAATTGGAGGGTCCTAAGGTGGAAATGAGACTAAACTGATTTGGCAGCTGCTCGGCAGCGGTTAGTAGGACCCTTGTTCCTGGAATTCTGGGTAATTACCCTCGGAGCACACCGGACGTCTCTGTCTAAGGGAGACAACGAGCCGTTCAGCCCTCTCTGCTGCGCCTCGGGTGGTAATCACAGAGCTGAGACATTGGGACGCGGACTGGGACTGCTCCGGTACAGGGTTTTATTCATTAGGGGACACCGCTGGCTTTCTTCCATGTGGTGCTTAATGAATACCACCAAGCTTTTCTGGTCTGTCTCACTCTCTCTCTGTTTGGCTGGAGGGCTGCTCTTTCGTCGCTCAGCCAAGTGCTTGGTGATCATCATTATTCTACGCATAGTCCTTGTTTAGCTCACTGTTACCAAGATTGCCAAGGTAACCTGTCTAAATGACGGCTGCCCCCCCATAGCACTCACAGATGTAGCCATGAAAGGCTGGTCACGGCTCACATCAACACCATCATCCTGGACACCCTGGTCCCACTCCAGTTCGTATACCCCCCCCCCCCCCCCAACAGATCCACAGATGACACAATCTATATTGCACTCAACACTGCACTCTCCCACCTGGACAAGAGGAACACCTACAGTGTGTGAGAATGCTGTTCATTGACTACAGCTCATTGAAAACAGCTCAGCGTTCAACACCATAGTACCCTCCAAGCTCATCGCTAAGCTAAGGACCCCGGGACTGAACACCTCCCTCTGCAACTGGATCATGGACTTCCTGATGGGTCGCCACCAGGTGGTAAGGGTAGGCAATAACACCGTGCTGACCCTCAACACAGGGGTAGCTCAGGGGTGTATGGTTAGTCCCCTCCTGTACTCTCTGTTCACCCATGACTGCATGGCCACGTACGACTCCAACACCATAATTACGTTTGCTGACGAAACAACAGTCTGGTGCCTGGACAACAACCTCTCCCTCAACGTCAGCAAGACAAAGGAGCTGACGACAGGAAACGGAGGGCTGAATGATTAGGTGTGTAAATACTCAGTATCAGTCAAAAGTTAAGACACCTACTCATTTTCTTTATTTTGACTGTTTTCTACATTGTATAATAATAGTGGAGACATTAAAACTATTAAATAACACACATGGAATCATGTAGTAACCAAGAAAGTGTTAAAGAAATCGAAACATATTTTAGATTTTAGATTCTTCAAAGTAGCCACCCTTTGCCTTGATGACAGCTTTGCACACTCTTGGCATTCTCTCAACCAGCTTCATGATGTTGTCACCTGGAATGCATTTCAATTAGAAGGTGTGCCTTGTTAAAAGATAATTTGTGGAATTTCTTTACTTAATGCATTTGAGCCAATCCGTTGTGTCGTGACCAAAGTAGGGGTGGTATACAGAAGATAGCCCTATTTGGTAAAAGACCAAGTCTATATTATGGCAAGAACAGCTCAAATAAGCAAAGAAAATGACAGTCCATCATTACTTCAGGGCATGAAGGTCAGTCAATACAGAAAATTTCAAAAACTTTGAACATTTCTCCAAGTTCAGTCGCAAAAACCATCAAGCGCTATGATGAAACTGGCTTTCATGAGGACCGCCACAGGAACCTATCCTCTGCTGCAGAGGATATGTTCATTAGAGTTAACAGCCTCAGAAATGGGCAATTAACTGCATCTCAGATTGAAGCATTTATTTGGGCTACGCAGAGTTCTAGTAACAGACACATCTCAACATCAACTATTCAGAGGAGACTGCGTGAATCAAGCCTTCATGGTCGAATTGCTGCAAAGAAACCACTAGTAAAGAACACCAATAAGAAGAAGACACTTGCTTTGGCCAAGAAACATGTGCATTGGATGTTAGACAGGTGGAAATCTGTCATTTGGGATTTTGACATTTTTGGTTACACCCGCCTTGTCTTTGAGTGACTACCTCATGAAGCTGATTGAGAGAATGCCAAGAATGTGCAAAGGTGGCTATTTTGAAGAATCTCAAATATAAAATATTTTTCGATTTCTTTAACACTTTCTTGGTTACTACATGATTTCATATATGTTATTTCATAGTTATGATGTCTTCACTATTCAACAATGTAACAAAATAGTTAAAATAAAAACCCTTGAATCATCCAACACATCGATCATCAAGACATTTTTTTCCTCACTGAACGATGATTTCTGGAACGGGCAGCCTACTCAGAGCATCAGCGTTCCCATGGTGTCTACCTAGTTTGTAGATTCTTCTGCACTCGTAGGCCCTGAGCCACACAGCCCAACGTTGAACTCTTGGCGGCGACATTTGTGGTACTAGCTTTTCTTCATGAAACCGAGATCATAGGTTTATGGTCGGTCACAATAGTGAATGTTCTACCGTATAAGAACTTCTCTGTATTCCGAATGACAGCCAGTCCTTCCATGTCCAGCTGGGAGGACTTTTTCTCTGCTGGCAACAATTCTTGACATGAACCTGGTAAGTTTCTCTGTGCCGTTCTCCATCCAGTGTGATAGAACCGCCCCCACACCATACGATGAGGCATCACACGTTAAGATGAGATCTCTGTCTGCTGAGGAATCCATCAGCACTTCTAATTGCAGTAACTCCTTTTGACTTCGCAAAATCATCTTCTTGTCTTTCTTACCATTCCAGCCCACGTCCTTCCTTAACAGTTGATGCAGTGGAGCTAAGAGGTCAGGGAGGAAGTGATTTGTAATAGTTCAGTAACCAAGATAGGCTTCCAGCTCTGTAACGCTTGTTGGAGCTGGAGCTTCCACGACAGCCCTTACTTTAGCTTTGACAGCGTGTGACCCCTTGGCGGTCCACCTTGTGACCCAGGTACTGCACTTCATCAGCTAACAGTGTACACTTGCTCCTCTTCAGCCGGAGACCGGCCTTTTCCATCCTCCTCAAAACTTCACCCCCCCCCCTCCCATCTTATTGAACCATCTGGTTTGTGTATGGGGACAACTGGTGCTGCCCACTCAGAACTTGACAGGAATAATTATATCCTATGCAAAGAGTATCAATTTCCACATCCACATTAGGCTTCATGGCATATGGAACTGATCTTGGCCTGTAGAATCCTGGAGTAGCATCTGCAGCAACATGAATGGCAGCTTGGACCCCTATTAATGTCCCAAGCTGCTCTTTGAAACCGCGCTCATGCTTTGAAAGCACCTGCTGCAGTGACATGCTTGATTTCATCCCCGTTCAATTTAGTTTCCTTCTACCACCCTCTCCCTTGTAAACTGGGGCCAGTACCTTCCACAACCAAGAGAGGCAGACTTTTACTTTCCTTGATATTCCGTCTGAACATCAGCAACTCCAATCAGTGATTTACTCTCCTATGTACTGTTTTGAGTGTAATGGGTGTGTCTCTCAATTTAGGCACTTTTTCCCCACTTCTCATTGAACCTGTAAATCAATCACTTTTATTACTTTGAGCGGAGAGCGTCGCAATGTATTTGGTTTTCTGTCGTAATTCTTTTCTGTTGCCTGTTGCTTTTTATTATTGCGCCACGCGATCTCAATGTGTCCTATTATCCCACGTGCATATAACACTTCATGTTTTCAATTTACAGGAAACGCTGCATGTTTGCTTTTGCAACGATAACGGTCTCTATTAGTTGCTGCCCCAGTGGCTTTCCCTTCTTTGAAAACCAACGCGCTCAGAGCTGCTCTCTTTTACCCCTTTGCTGCAAATCCAGTGCATTTTTTTTCGCAGACTCCATGGCCTTGGCCAGTTTGAGTGCGTTCTCAAATGTGAGATTAGGCTCTGATAACAAAGGGGTTTTGTATCCTGTCATTAATCCCACACACCAGCCAATCGAGTAGCATTTGCGATAATGTATTCCCGTAGTTACAGTCCAGTGCTCATTTCCTCAACTCGGCCACATGTTCCACCACTGATTCGGTAGGTTTTCTCATGTGTGAATCAAACTTGAAGCATTGCACTATTTCATTGGGTTTGGGGTTGAAGTGCCTATTGTAATAGATTGACTAGATCTATGAATGACTTGTCTCCTGGTTTATCTGGGCTCAACAGGTTTCTCAGGAAACTGTATGCCTGTGTACCGAGAACGAGTTTGCTTTTCTGTGTAGTTGCATCAGTTATTTTATTCACCGCAACAACAACAAACAAATCCATTATTTCACAGTACACCTCCCGTTCCTGATTTTCTCTTGGTTCAAATGGTAGTTGCGAGCTTATTGTTGCCTAAGCCATCTTTTCCGATTCTCTCTCTACCCTCACACAGTCAATAGTTTGTCCTACCCGTATCCAGGGAATCAATCATTCAGTCTATTCCTCTGCTCACTCGAGTCTCACATCCAGCGTCACACGCCAAACACTCAGTTGAATTTGTGGCAAACAAGTCCAACACAGTCATCCTCGTCGACAGATATGTAGTATTTTAGGATGCTTCTTAGATCGATGAGTTAGTTAACCAAATAGCTTCCCGGACTGTCTGCGTTTCACCCTTGTTGCACCAACTTTTGACTCATCACGTAAACTGCTGTTGCAGTTTATTTATCCTGTTGCCTGGTCACTTTATTCCTAGATGTATGTATGTATGTATGTATACCTCAATTACCTCAAAAATTGTATGTATACCTCAATTACGTTTATTTCTCTGCATTGTTGGGAAGCATTTCATTCTTGGTCTACTGCTGTTTTTTATGAAGCATGTGACAAATAAAATGAGATTACATTTTTCTCACTCGCTACCTCCCCTTTCTCTCTCTCCAATGCTCCGACCACAAGGAGGTAGGCCCTAATGGTCAAAGCAGAGATATGGTTCGTTGGTCCCCCAGGACCTAAATGACCCTGCATTAGGTGAAATTTGGCCCTCTGGCTCATGGACTACACAGTTCTATGTTTATCTTTACACGGTCTCTATGGAGTTGTAGGTTATGTCTGAAATAGCACCCTATTCTCCTTTGTGCACTACTTAGGGAAGAGGGTGCCACTATAAAGTCGTGGACTGTATGGCGAAAAGGGCAGCATTTCAGACAGTGTCTGAAGGGGAAGGAAGAGCGAGAATGGCGTTTTTCTGGGAATGGTCTTTAGGCCAGTGACCTGTCTATTAATGGGATGTCTGGAGCCTGGCGGTTGTCATTCCTCCCTGCTTGTTGTGGTTGTTTTAGTTTTGTGTTTACTGGCTCTTTATTTGGGCCTGATGATTTTGCATTCCTCTGCATTTCCTTTTGCGCACAACTAAGGCTCGGGTCAGAGCAGGAGGCTGGGAGGTGCGAAGGGGAAGAGGGATGTATCTGATGGCTTGTCTCCAGATGCTAAGGCCTGCAGCTGAACTGTGGTGTTGGAAGAGGGAGCTGAACTGACTGTGAAAGGGAGTGGGTCTAGCTCCAGCAGCTATAGCACAGGGGCTTAACCACTCAGACTCATAGAGGAGATAATCCATACTTCATCTGTATCAGTGCTGCCTACCACACTCCCCTCCCCACCGCCTCCCTGACCCAGCCAAACCTCAGCCTCCCGCAGAGCTACACAACAGACTCCGAATGAATAGTGCAAGACTTTGAAAATAAAGATTTGAGAAGTGCATATCCAAACCCAGTGTAAAATATCTTTAATATCCAATGCCTGGGGACCTGGGAGCTCTTCTGAGCTGGGGAAAAGCTCTATTACACATCGCTATTCAAAGACGACCTTTATTCACAGCCAGGCAGCAGCTCGGCAGGCACCTCTTCAATCTCAAAGGATTTACTGTGTTCGTAGTATATGCTCACAGCTCGATTGAGCACAATCCGTATCGTACAAAATACAATTCTTGGATATTTTTAATTTGCCTAGCAAGTGCATGTTTTTGAGTTTTTTAAAAACTTGCTTGTACGAGCCAGGGCTTCAAATAAGGCATTTTCTTTTTTTCTGCCAAGGCACTTGGTGGTTAAAACGTTGACTCTTTTGCTCTAATTTTAAATGCAGAAAAGCACACCATCAAAAACTATGCTGTGGAAATCTGTCTTGTTTAAATATTCATTATGAGCTTTCCCCTATGATCTTAGAAGACACTCTCTCGGGCACACCCACACACCTTCACAAAGACCCCTTACTGTTGTCTTTTTATATCACTTCACCACCTCAGTGTTCAGAGAAAGTAGACCTCCCCTCTTTTCTTTAGGTATTAGTGACAGTGGGGGTGTCATGTCTTTAATTTTAAATTATTATAGTAATTGCGCAGTCGTGTTAAAAAGATCGAGTAGAGATCCTATTCCATTCAAATGGCTCTACTACGGACCTCTCACAGTAGAAATGAATGGCACTGCACTGAGGCAGAATGTTTCCTTTAATGATGGTGCTCTCTTTGTCTCTCTCGCTTTCTCTCTTTCACGCTTTCTCTCGTCTCTCTCTCTCTTTGTGTCTTGCTCGGAGTGTCACTCTCCCGCTCTTCCCCTCCCTGTCTCTCCTCTTTATCTGTGTGTTTGTAGTCTCTGTCCTGAGTGATGTTTCGGAAGCACTTTGTTGTGTCAGGGCCCAGTGTTTTTTTTTTTCCCCGACAGTGTGAGAGATGAGAGGACCTCTGTGTAGACAGGGAGTGATGGCGAGAGGTGGTAATGGAGAAGGCAACAGACGTGTACTCAGGTTGAACCTCTGAGAACCCAGATCTCTGGCATGGTTACTGTAGTATGTCTACAGCTACTGAACTTTACTTCAGCGGAGGACTCTTCTCTTCCGATATCGTAACGGAGTCTTTATACCATATCAATGGCTGTATATCATTATATATATCATAATGGAATCTCAAATCAAATTTGATTTGTCACATTGATTTAAAATGCTTACTTAGAAGCCCTTAACCAACAATGCAGTTTTAAGAAAATACCCCCCAAAAAGCTTTTTTTTAAAGTAAGAAAAGAATAACAAATAATTAAAGAGCAGCAGTAAATAACAATAGTGTGAATATATGCAGGGGGTACCAGTACATAGTCAATATGCGGGGGCACCAGTATTATGTACATGTAATATGTACATCTAGGTAGAGTTATTAAAGTGACTATGCACAGATAATAAGAGTAGCAGCAGTGTAGAAGGGGGGGCGCAATGCAAATAGAGTGGGCAGCCATTTGATGAGCTGTTCAGGAGTCTTATGGCTTGGTGGTAGAAGCTGTTTAGAAGCCTCTTGGATCTAAACTTGGCGCTCCGGTACCGCTTGCTGTGCGATACCGGAAAGAACAGTGTGACACGGGTGGCTGGATTCTTTGACAATTTTTCCGGCCTTCCTCTGAAACCGCCTTGTGTAGAGGTCCTGGACGGCAGGAAGCTTGGACCCAGTGATTTACTGGGCCATACGCACTACCCTCTGTAGTGCCTTGCGGTCAGAGGCCGAGCAGTTGCCATACCATGAAGTGATGCAACCAGTCAGGATGCTGTCGATGGTACAGCTGTAGAACCTTTTGAGCATCTGAGGACCCATGCAAAATCTTTTCAGTCTCCTGGTGGGAAATAGGTTTTGTCGTGCCCTCTTCATGACTGCCTTGGTGTGCTTGGACCATGATAGTTTGTTGGTGATGTGGACGGCAAGGAACTTGATGCTCTCAACCTGTTCCGCTACAGCCCCGTCGATGAGAATGGGGGCGTGCTCAGTCCTCTTTTTCCTGTAGTCCACAATCAGCTCCATTGTCTTGATCATGTTGAGGGAGAGGTGGTTGTCCTGGCACCACATGGCCAGGTCTCTGACCTGCCCACTACAGGCTGTCTCATTGTTTCAGTGATCAAGTCTACCACTGTTGTCATCGGTAAACTTAATGATGGTGTTGGAGTTGTCTGGCCGTGTGGTCATGAGTGAACAGGGAGTACTGGACTGAGCACGCACCCCTGAGGGGCTCCCATGTTGAGGAGCAGCATGGCAGATGTGTTGCTACCTACCCTTAACACTTGGAGACAGCCCATCGGTACGTCCAGGATCCAGTTGCAGATGGAGGTGTTCAGTCCCAGGGTCCCTAGCTTAGTGATGAGCTTTGAGGGCACTATGGTGTTGAACGCTGAGCTGTAGTCAACGAATAGCATTCTCATCTGCATACTATATCAATGGCTGTACCATATGGAGAAGCCATACTATATACAGTCCTATATCATGGTATTATCTCCTATATCTCCAGCCACAAGTCCTGGTCACAGGGACTTCCAGTTAGAACCGAACACCCAGTTAGAATCACTCAGGCAGCCGGCTGACTTCCTTTGCTATCTGGGCTGGAAGATTAGTCCGTCTGGTCGTCTCGGTCCTCTTCTGTTTTACTGTGTACTAGTTTTTTATTAGGAATCCCCATTAGCTGCCGCCAAGGCAGCAGCTACTCTTCCTGGGGTCCAAACACACCAAAGCTCCCACATTACATATAAAACAAAAGATAAAACCCGTGAACTGTGTTTTTTGCTGAATGAGCTAAAGAGAAAAGAGTACATCATATAACACTGTAGACGGAGAGCTGTAAATGGAAATATTCTGTCAGTCCACAGGGAGGGCTTCCAATTGACCCGGCACACAGTGAGTTGGGACCATTCAGCCTGTCCATCCGATATCAGCCTTGCCAGGGAATGTTTTCTCCCAGTACAGTCTCACACTTGGAGAGCAGAGTGGAGCTGAACAGAGCACTGCCTCTCCTCTTTAATATCTTTAATCAGCGAGAGAGGAATAATAAATAAAAGTGGCAAGGCCGAAGCACAACGGTCCTGCTAGATTTATCCATGTGGCACAATGGCTCTCTGGTTAAGCGACACAGATATTACACAGCCCCCTTATCTCACCGCCGTGTTAAAGGTTGGCTGTACATGTGCTGCGTTTTTCTCTGACGGAGCCCGGGGCCTAGTCTTGATGCCAAAAACAACCGCCTACTATATGGCTGGGGGTCTGCGTCTTTACACGAGCTATAAAGGGTTGGTCAGCGGGCGGCGGCTTAATGGCATCACACTGAGTGCATATTTGAAAAGCGGTGGCCGTTATCTTGATGAACTGCGTGGCCGCTGTGCTATGCGTTGTGATATGTTAGCGTTTGCTGACATCTTGGCCCTTTTGTAAAGGAGCCTGTCTCTCAGGGGACGGTAGGTATCTGTGTTAATACCCAGAGGCCCCCGGGGGCCTGTTATGAGCTCTACACTGTATCTGCCTGCAAGTCTAATGGTTCTCGCTCACACATGGGGTTATGAGGTGGGGATGTTTTCTTCCTCTCTTGTCTGTAAATTCCATGAAATGGGTTATCCCAATGCAGCCGAGCACAGCAGTGTTTTAGTGTGGACGGGGGCGGTGAGCGCTGGCCTGGCCTCGTAGCATTACTAGCTAGCAGGACGTGGAACACATGTCCCTCTCCAACCCTCCGGAGCTCACACAGACCTCCGGAGCTCACATAGACCTGTTGCCAGAACTGAGCTTCTGGCAACAGTTGCTCTCTTTTCCCCAGTCCTCCCTTCCTCCTCCCCCATCCCTCCTTCCTCCCCTCCTGATACAGTCAGGTGGCCTGCGAAGGGGTCTTACACCCCTCTCGCTACAGGCCTAATAATAATAATTACAACTCCCCCCCCTCATCCTCCATCATCCATTCCCTGCTGCCCCGGAAGGCAAATTCCTCCCTTTTCTCTCAACTGCGCTGCGCCCCATATCCAAACAAACAACCCCACCACGAGCACTGACCCCTACCAGAAGGCCTGGTCACGTTGTTTTACCTCTGTTACTGCCGTGTCATACCACGGCTCGAGTTGGAGCACTTCATTTTGTTTTTGTGTCCTCATCCTTTTCTCCGATCTCCTCCTCTATCCTTATCTTCGCCCCCCCCCCTTCTCCTCTTCTTCAATCTGTTTCCTGAAATCTGGAGCTCTATAGAAGTGATTTATCTTCATGCTGGTTAGTCTGTCTGTGTTGACAGAGCATATTCAGTGAGAACGTGTCTCTGGGTTCCATTCCACGCTGACAGTCTGACTGCAGACAATGAAGTGTGAATGTTTGTGAAGTGTGACTTTAGTGTGTACAGGTGTCATGTATAATTGTGCCATATTTGAGAAATAGGTTTTCGGGGGGGAAAAATCCCAGCCAATGAATCAGAATGAACATCAGCCCTGGAGACATATCAGACATTGCTTTTCTGTTGGATTGCGTCTCCATTAGTAGTTAGCTGGTTCTGTCACAGTGTGGGGGGGCTATCAGTTGTGAGGCTATCAGATCGACCTCCCCTTATTACAGCCAGGTTTTTAAATTAGACTCATAGTTTCTTGAAAATCGGAGGTGGCCTCTGTGTCTCACGGCCAGCCCATCAACATGTCCAGTCAACCAAGTTTTATCCAGACTCACTCTGGGCTTTAGTACAAAGGAACAAAAGAGGTGGCCAGATGGGGATGGTGGTGAAGGGGCTTCTGGGAAGCGCTTACGGAAAGGATGTCTTGGGCTGGGCAGGGAGGGAGGAGTCATGCAGGGCAGGCCTGTGAAACAAGGAGACTATGCATGAGGAGAGAGAAAGAGATTTGGCTCAGGATCACTCGCCAGAGGAGGGCAGATTATGCCCGGCTGCATCGTCAGGGCTTTGGCCGCTGTTTTGCGTGTGTGTTTGTTACCTCCTGTCCCAGTCGCTCTACTGGGCTGTGGGTGTATTTGTTGCTCATTTCACTCTAATGGAACAAGTTTGTGTGTGTGTGTGTGTGTATAGATCAGAGTCTGTGTTTGTCTCCACTTCCAGCTCCAAGTCGTCACCAGTCCACCAGCGGGATGCCCTCGTCCAGCCACCACGGATTAAGTCTCCTCTCCCGTTAGTCTGTTCGCTCCTCCACTTCCTATCATTCCAGTCAATTAGGATCCAGCCGGGCTGCCCCTGCCCTGCCTGTAACTGAGCCGGGGGGCTGACTGGGGGGACTTGGCTCTGGAGCCCTGTTGTGAGGGGCTTAGCCCAGGGACAGTGTGCTGTGTTGGGTCACTGCCACACATCGTCAGCCCGTCACCCTGGTTTCTCTTCCTCCTCCTGTTGACTTAACTGCACCTGCCAGACCTCCAGGCCATTCCACAAGCAGCCCTTGTTTTGGCTGGTGTATTCCATCACTTTACTGTTTTTGATTGTTTCGTAACGGGCAAGGTAGTATAATATAGTGCATGGTTTCACATCCGTTCCCTCAAAAACCCTTGTCATGTGACCTGGGTTCGAGTCTCGTGGAGGGGTGCTGGGAGGGCAGCCGGTGGAATAGAAGGGATGATGGGAAATTAGACGACCCAAGGTTACCCAAGCGGTCTTTGCTGGGGGATTAATTGTGTAATGATTGCTGGCAAGGACTCCGACTGAAATCCTGTTACCCATGTTGCACTGGGGCAGGGAAGGAGACCGAGGTCCTGGAGAGGCAAGGTGACACTCATCACAGGTAGTCTAAGCCTGCTAGGAATCAAATGAGCTCGATCTTAACTGGAGGTACAGTCACCACTCAAAAACTAACCACAGGGCCTCGAATTATTTCATCTTGCTAGTCTACGGTATAATTCCTTACTAGTCCATCCTGAGCATTTACTGCACATTAGATGTATTGGATTAAGACTGGAGGAATCCATTTGTCTTTTTACCTGGGATATTTAGAACCAGGATGTGTTATACACAGGAGAACAACTTGAGACATTTCTCATGGGTGATGGATTTTGTTACTCAATTCTTTTTCTTGCAACACCAATGCAAGGACTTCTACATTAGACTTAGCGTTTCATACATAATTCAAGAGGGGAAGATTGACACTGAAGTGCAGAGTTTTAGGCCTAGCTACTTGGATCATTGTTCCTCTTATAGTTTCATAATGAAGCATCAAGCACAGAGGCTGCCCTCCCTTCACTCCTCTCTCTCCCCTCCTCCTCACCTCCCTCCCCTCCTCTGCTATCTCCTAGCAGGGACATGCCTGATGGTTGTGTGATGGATGACTCAGGGATTGATAGAGATAGGAGGCTGCTGTTAATTAACATCCACTGTATCTCTACATCTCCCGCTCACTACTTTTCTCACCCACCGTTTCATCCAGAACAACCCACATTAGTACATCTCGGAATGATGGGAGAGGTATTCTCTATAAAGATGCATTACAATGAAATATAATACTCGGTAACTACTCAGATTCCGTATCACAGCAAGACTTTGAAAAGGAAACTGAACAGGATCACATTTACCTTCTCAAATAATATTGTTTCTCGGCATTTTGTTACGTTCAATGTAAACAAAAGGAGATTCATTCATATGTTCAGTCATCTACCATACTGTGAAGACTTCTCCCTCTTCTAGACATGGTTCTGTTGTGACCTTGTATCAATCTGTGTTAGTCCCTAATGGCACCCCATCTCCTACGTAGTGCACATAAGACCCGAGCCCTATTGGCACAGTCAAGAGTAGTGCACTTCATAGGGAATAAGGTGCCATTCAGGACACAGCTTGTGCATGTTGCAGGGGAATTCCATGACTCACTGACTAGTGGGCTGTGTGGTAGTGATTCAGACCTGCCAGTTTTTAAAGCCCTGTATTAGTGGAGCACATGGCCGTCCCATAGGAAACTGTGAACATTTTTAAATATTTTTTTTGGTGATCCTCAATTTGGATTTTGGGTCCATTATCTTGACTGCTGACAAGAAAAACATTATTGGACTGTATCAACAGTGGACTAATGAAAAAAAAATTGGAGTTATCCTTTAACTCAGCCTAACATGCGCACCCACACACACACCTGGTGTCAGGAGTTCACCTGTGTGTAAGCATCTTCTCCTCTTAGAGCTGTCAGAGAGGTAAAGCGTCTCGGAGAGCTGTCAGAAAGGTAAAGCGTCTCCTCTTAGAGCTGTCAGAGGTAAAGTGTCTCCTCTTAGAGCTGTCAGAGGTTAAGCGTCTCCTCCTCTTGGAGCTGTCAGAGAGGTTAAGCGTCTCCTCCTCTTGGAGAGCTGTCAGAGAGTGACTCATCTTAGAGCTGTCAGAGAGGTAAACCGTCTCCTCTTCGAGCTGTCAGAGGGGTTAAGCGTCTCCTCCTCTTGGAGCTGTCAGAGAGGTTAAGCGTCTCCTCCTCTTGGAGAGCTGTCAGAGAGGTGAAACGTCTCCTCCTCTTAGAGCTGTCAGGGAGGTAAACCGTCTCCTCTTAGAGCTGTCAGAGAGGTAAAGCGGGGTATATGGATAGAGCCAGCCCTCTGCTCCATACTGTGAGACGGATCCAGACAAACAAGGCTGAATAAAGTACAGGTTTGGCTAATCCTCCACCTGCCTCGAGGCCAAATCCTTTGTCTGTCTGACACTTCAGTCTCCCCTCTCTATTCCCTTCTCTCTCCAAAATTGGTTTACCACCGAAGCCTTTCTCAGAAATATCGGTCTTTCACCCTGTGGAGCTGTAGTATGGCATCTGCTGACCTAACTGTAATTGGGGAATTTGTGGTTTGCACAAACTATATTGCATTGTCTTGTGTTCCTCCCGAGCTATGATCTTGTTCAATATGTGTCATCCTTTGGTTCATTAAGTACACAGTAATATACAGTGCGTTCGGAAAGTTTTCATTCCCCTGACCTTTTCCACATTTTGTTAGATAAAATCTCATCAATCTACACACTATCCCATAATGAAAAAAACATTTTAGAAATGTTTGTAAATGTATATAAAAAAAATGGAAATGTCCCATTTACATTAGTATTCAGACCCTTTACTCAGTACTTTGTTGATGTACCTTTGGCAGTGATTACAGCCTCAAGTCTTGGGTATGACCCTACAAGCTTGGCACACCTGTATTTGAGGAGTTTCTCCCATTCTTCTTTGCAGATCCTCTCAATCTCTGTCAGGTTGGCTGGGAAGCATCACTGCACAGCTATTTACATGTCTCTCCAGAGACATGTTCGATTTGGTTCAAATCCGGACTCTGGCTGGGCCACTCAAGGACGTGCCGAGACTTGTCCCAAAACTACTGCGATGTCTTTGTTGTGTGCTTAGGGTTGTTGTCCTGTTGGAAGATTAACCTGGGCCCCAGTCTGAGGTCCTGAGCGTTCTGGAGCAGGTTTTCATCAAGGACTCTCTGTACTTTGCTCCGTGCATCTTTCCCTCGATCCTGACTAGTCTTCCAGTCCCTGCCGCTGAAAAACAACCCCACAGAATGATGCTGTCACCACCATGCATCACTGTAGAGATGGTGCCAGGTTGCCTCCAGACGTGACACTTGGCATTCAGGCCAAAGCATTCAATCTTGGTTTCATCAGACCAGAGAATTTAGATTCTCATGGTCTGAGGTGTCTTTTGGCAAACTCCTAGCGGACTATCATGTTCCTTATACTGAGGAGTGGCTTCCACTACCATAAAGGCCTGATTGGTGGAGTACCACAGAGATGGTTGTCCTTCTGGAAGGTTCTCCCATCTCCACAGATGAACTCTGGAGCGCTGTCAGAGTGACCATCGGGTTCTTGGTCACCTCCCTGACCAAGGCCTTTCTTCCCCGATTGCTCAGTTTGGCTGGGAAGCCAGCTCTAGGAGGAGTCTTGATGGTTCAAATCTTATTCCATTTAAGAATGATGGAGCCTGCTGTGTTCTTCAGGATCTTCAATGCTGTAGATGTGTTTTGGTACCCTTCCCCAGATCTATGCCTTGACACAATCCTGTCTTGGAGGTCGAAAGATAATTCCTTCGAGCTTATGGTTTGGTTTTGTTCTGAAATGCACTGTCAACTGAGGCTTTATATAGACAGATGTGTGTGCCTTTCCAAATCATGTCCAATTAATTGAATTTACCACAGGTGGACTCCAATGAAGTTGTAGAAACATTTCAAGGATGATCAATGGAAAGAGAATGCGCCTGAGCTCAATTTTGAGTCTCATAGCAAAGGTCCTGAGTACTTATATAAATAAGCCAGATGTGGAGGTCCTGGGCTGGCGTGATTACTCGTGGTCTGCGGTTGTGAGGCTGGGTTGGGCGTACTGCCAAATTTTCTAAAATGATGTTGGATGCAGTTTATGGTAGAGAAATGAACATTCAATTCTCTGGCAATAGCTTTGGTGGACAGAGCTGCAGTCAGCATGCCAATTGCACACTCCCTCAACTTTAGACATCTGTGGCATTGTATTGTGACTAAACTGCACATGTTAAAGTGGCTATTTATTGTCCCCAGCACAAGGTGCACCTGTGTAATGATCATGCCGTTTAATCAGCATCTTGATATGCCACCTGTCATGTTGATGGATTGTCTTGGCAAAGGAGAAATGCTCGCTAATAGGATGTAAACAAATTTGTGCACAATTTGAGAGACTTTGTGGAATATTTCTGGATTTTTTTTTATTTCAGCTCATGAAACATGGGACCAACACTTAACATGTTGCGCTTGTATTTTTGTTTGGTACAGTTCTAGAATGTGTATCATGGCAACAGTACACATCACTTGGACACGCATGTGTGCGTGCATTTTTTTATTTTTTTTATCTCAATGAAAGGTCACCTTTAGATGACAGCCTCCCCCATCTCTTCCCAGTATGCGTCCTCATTCTTTCTTTCTTTGGTTCTTTCTTTGGCTCTCTTTCGTTCTTTCTTTCGTTCTTTTGCTCTTTCGTTCTTTCTTTCTTTTGAAGGTTGGGAGTGGGTTAAGAGAGGGAGGGAATAGGCAGGAAGAGAGGGGGAGGGAGGGAAGAGGCATTACTCTGGGATCAAGCAGCTGGTTAGTTAGCTAGTAGGCCTCTGAGTTGCTTTGCTCGAGCCACAGCTTGCTTGTCAGTCTTTTAAGCGGCGGCCTTTGATTGCATAGTCCTGCTTTGATGGTATTTTCTGGCGTTCAGGGATGTGGTGTCTCAAGTGCAGCCAGGAAGAGCTGTCCTGGCCGTTGGCTGGCTACCATGGCTGAGAATTCACTGTACACACACAGATGCACTCTCTTGCATGCTTGCGCAGTTGCCGACTTCTAAACTCGCACGCTATCGTTCAGTCCTCTAGTCAGCCTTCAAGCCTGTGAGTTCCCTGCATCCCGGTAAAGGTGAAGGGATGTTCAAACGGACAGGTCTGGCCCACGTCAGACATGCTTACCTGTGTGTACAGTACCGGAGATGGGGACAATTCTGAATACAGCATGTTTTTGGTCTCGTCCTACACAAAGAACAACCAAGTATTACATCACATTGAAAGGTAAATAAACACTATGTTCTGAGGACCGTTACAAAGAGAGCTTTCATCCCACACTACTTGATTAACCAAAGGTCAATTGCTTTTTCAAACATTCATAACAGTTGACTGAGAAATGACACACTGTACCTCAGCTATTCTTCCCAGTCATTAGTCCCAATAACGGAGAGCTGACACACTGCTCCGAGGGAAATTACTTAACACACAATTGACTTCACTAATTGACTCTACTGCTGTGACGAGGAGAAACTTTCTTTGACTTTGTCCCTGAAAACGATGTCCAGAATCCCCCTCCCCTCCCATCCCTGTACACACACGCAAACCTAACAGCCCGGCCCATAGGATTAGGGAGGAGAAGATTCCCAACATGAAAGCAGAGTCTTCTGACTGATCAGCAAGACGGACGGGCAGCAGATCAATCAGGTTTCAGTGAGACAGAGGGTCTTTGAAGCGGCTAGCTAACACTGCTTGGCTAATCAATGAAGAACTGCCCGCTTGTTAGCACCTTCAAAGACTCATAGAAAACAAACAGTCCCTCTGGCATCATCAACTCTGTGCCTGCCTCACCCATCCCTCCCTCCCTCCACGCCACTTTGCTAAACCCACAATGCCACACACAGCTCATCTCTCTCTTTCTCTTATTCTGTCTTTAGTTCTTTTTCTCCTCCCTCTCTCTCGCTACTTGGTTGTTGATGATTAAATGCAAATGGCTTCCTTCCTATATTCCACATTAAGAGGGTGTACAGCAGTTTGTTGATGTTAATTGTCTGAGTATGGAAGCAGAGTTTTGGTACAGTCGTGGATGACCTCATGGAACTTCCTGTGGCAGGAACAGGAAGTTCTTTGCACACACGCAATATGAATCAAATGCAATATGCCTGATAGCCCTCTAGGCTTTTGTTTAATTGAGGATACATATTTTCTGATGAGGGGATATTGTGTATAACTGTGTATGAATTGCATCCTCAGACCGTGTGTGTGTGTGTGTGTGTGTGTGTGTGTGTGTGTGTGTGTGTGTGTGTGTGTGTGTAGGTTCAGTTCCAGAGTCCAGACTACGTACAGTATACCCCGGTGGTTACCGATCCGCTATCAATAAAACAAATGTGATCGGCACACAGATCTCCTTTTAAACAACATCACTTTGTAAATTATGGTCCACTCCATGTCCACTAGTGTCCTCTCCTTCCCTCCCTCACTCTCTCTCCAGGAGCAGAGCCCCAGTAACCAGACGTCTCTGGCCATGATGCAGGAGCCCCAGGAGATGGTGGAGGAGACGGTCACCATTGAGGAGGACCCTGGCACACCCACCTCCCACGTTTCCGTAGTCACCTCCGACGACGGCACCACGCGACGCACAGAAACCAAGGTACTGGGGGGAAGCAACGTCGTCGCACATCACATCAAATTAGGTAGTAGGTACCGAGGTGCTGGAGGAGAAGAAATTCAATGCCCACACACTATATTGAAACGTGTTAATGCAACATTGTTTGGGTTGCTTACAACCCTGGGAAATGTATGTGACAGGTTGCTGCAGTAAAACAGCATGGTAATTGTTTTATGATAACTCGGCATCCTAAAGTCTCTAAGGCCCGTGATCCTTTAACCAGATGCCCAGATTTTGTCTTACAATTTGGTTACTGTTTCAGTGTTGCTCCCACAGTATTTTGTGTTTCAGGTTATTTTTTCTTGATTCCCCTCTATTGTGTTTTGTTGTTTCTATATAAGGATATGTCAACTAACCTGAAGGTGAGTTGGAAAAACTTCCCCCCCCTCATCACTTTACTATCAACTCACAACACCATTTTGTGTGTGCCCATGTCAGCCGTGCGCGGCCACACCCTTCTGTCACACAGGCAGTCTGTCTCTTACCTCCTCACAGCCAGCCCAACGCTCCACAGCTCCAGTATTGTTACTCTTCCTGTCCTTCCTGAACGTAGCTCATAGCTTCCCCACTTCAGTCAGGCCTGCTCCACGCCATGCCCACTACCGCTCCAGACAGTGTCTCAGTGCAGTGTGCATCCGGATGGAATGGGGCTCTGGTCAAGTTCTATAGAGCTCTGGTCAAGACTAGTGCACCATATAGGGGGGGTAGGGTGCAATTTGGGACGCAGGCCAAATAGAGCGGAGATGTTATTTTCCGTAAGTCTGGTTCCCTAGGGAGGGACCGAAGGGAATAACCCTGGCTAGAGCTGCTGGTACACTAGAGACACTACAGAGTCTGCAATTAAACAGCCCTGCTAATCCCTCTGTTTCATTGTGTGTGCTGCTATCCTATTGTAGGCGATAGGACACATGCATACGAAAGCAAACAGACACACACACACAGGCGTACGCACACACACAGCTAAATAAAACAATCTTGGGCTTGGGGATTGAGGGAGTGAGGGTCACTGATTTTAAGGACACAATTCCATAGGGATGTGAGCGGGTGCCTTTTGGAAGTCATTTTGAGGGGAAGAAGCAGATTAAGAGATGTTTTTGACCGTTCCTTTCTAATTGGTGTCATCGGTTGGCCAGCCAGCTTGTGATGGCAGCCTGCGTACGTGACATTTCCAGACTTTCATCCGTCTCTCTCAATCGCTTTCTCTCCCCCTCTTACTTTCTCTTACTCTCTCTCGCTCTCACTCTTTTTCTTATCTGTTGAATTTACAGTATGTGTAATTGGGTTCCTTTGAACAGGCGGCTCCAGCTGGCTACTTACTGCTAATGCATTTCTTTTCATGTATTCTGAGTATCCCCTCCAAGCACAACGAGATTTCACACTATTGCTTTTGGGGGAAAAAAACATTTTTTTTTAATGCTAAACACATATGCAAACAAGGCAAGCAGCAGTATAAGCAGTATCAGTAGCCAGCCACCACACTGAAACAAACAGACCAAAACAAGGCCTGGGAATAAGTTAATGTGCAGTGGCGTTCGCTGTTTAAATGCTAACTATCTAACCTCTCCAGCTGTAAAGGAGTGAGTCAGTCAACTGGCTGGCTAGTATGTGGTAGCCGCTCTCTACACACACACACACACACACACACACACAGGGAATGGGCATCACCATGTCCATCCTCCATCTCCCTCCCAACACACGTGGTCCTGTGAGGGTTTTGTGATACACTCACACTGTTCTTCTTTTAAAGGAGGTAAATAAAACGTCTATTAAAAGCAGCAGCGTTCATTCCGTGTCCTGTGGATGGGAGTTAATGAGGGTTAAAGCACGCCACAAACTCAATCAACACAACAGGCCTTAATACACACCAGCTCGGATACAAAAGACCCGCTCGGATACAAAATGCTATACAGTAGCGTCAGTCAATTTTAATGTGCTGTTTTTACGCTGTCATTGTTTTGGTGATTATTATTATTATTTTCCTGTGTTGTTGAATGGGTTGAATCAGCAGGCTTGTCCATGTACTGTGTATGTGCAGACAACAGCCAATGTGATGCCGGTACTACTTATTGACCACCTCCGCCATAAACGCTTTCCCATAGGTGACCAGGGTGATCAAAACCATCACCCGCCACACTTACCTGCCAGTGACCATCATCGAGACCCCGGTGGTGCCAGAAGGTTCCATCTCACCGCAGTCCAAACCCAGCACCTCTTCTCCCACCCCGTCACAGACAGACACAGTAAAGAACCCAAAGGCTGTTTTCTTTTTGTCTTGAAGTGAACCCCTAACCCTTCCTGCTCCTATCTCCCTACACCTCCCACTAATTCCAGGGCAGTTGGTTTATCAGTTTGAGCTCTCGGTCTATAAAAGTTGAATGCGGCAGAGCTGGTGAAAGTGTTACGGCGTTATAAAAACAGCGTGGGGTGTCTGCCCTCCCTCCCCTTTAAACAGACTAACACTTGGTAAACATAGGCCCCGGTTTGACTGCAAGCACTGCCTTAGCCACATGGCCCTGACAAATACATACAGACCCACAAACACACACACACACACCAGCGTTTCAGAGATTCTCGTTTAGCTCGTTTACAGTCGTCTAGATGGGCCTTTTCTGAAGCCCTCTCTGAAGCACCATCCCCAGGCCCCCAGTTTGCTTGTTTTTGCATGTTGTGATCTATAGCGGATCAAAGTTCTGTTTGAAACCTGTCTGACGGTTTCTCGTGCTGTACCAGCGAAGGCTCTTTAGAAGTCATGTTAGTAGAAAAACGTGGTGTTCGTCAAGGCTTCTCTCCCTGGCTGAGTTGGAAGACGGGCTCGTCAAAGATGGAGGGAGTTTGGGCCACGGCAGATGTTTAGCCTGTGGTGGTTATACAGTTTTAGGACCAGAATCCTGATTGAAGAACACTGCTGAATAGTTCCTGGTGTTGGTCCTCAACCCTAGGCCGAAGAGATCATCTCCACATTTCAGCACAGTGTAGGAGGCATCGGGTCATTATGAGTGAAGAGCGACCCCTGTCCCAACCAGACCTACACTCAATTACCGTCACCACCTCCATTTGAAATGAATGGCAATAAAAGTCCTCTAATCAAGCAGCTGATAAGAGAAAGCCAGCCTGTTATTTTAAGGCCAGCGGTTCAAGCTGTTTCATTAAGTTTGGAATCTGACAAAGACTTTATTTTTAACATGAAAGGGCTGATTGTGTGCGAGTTCCACTTGAAGGGAGGGGAGCAGCTCTGCCAGCGTAGTGTGAAGTAGCAAACCGATGGATGGCAGTGAAGGGTGGTCTTTAGATGTTACCGAAGCGCCATAATTATTCACTAACATGACTGGGAATGGACCGTTTCTTGGCTGATTTGAATTTAAAATACCTCAGTTGGGGACAGGGTGTGAACAAACTAAA
Organism: Oncorhynchus masou masou; assembly: GCF_036934945.1. Lineage (NCBI taxonomy): Eukaryota > Metazoa > Chordata > Actinopteri > Salmoniformes > Salmonidae > Oncorhynchus > Oncorhynchus masou. The sequence continues at coordinate 37,258,171 of NC_088212.1, forward strand.
GGCTTTGTGAAAATGGGATGAAGATTTCAAGTTCTCATATGTAATGACTGTGAACGTTTAACATTTATGATTCACGTTTTGTTCCCTGCTTCCTCTTTTGAGATGTTTAGGACCTTATTGAGTTTCCTCGTTATCGTTCCATGCCTTTGCTTCAATTCTTGTGGGAACGGACCCTCTCCGTGCACCTTGTCAGGCACAACGCGAATTGCATCAGACATGGGGCCCCTTCCAATGAAGATTAATTTTCATCAATCTCATTAATTCTGAAAATGAATTTATAGCCACGGACAAAATAGCCAATTATCCCCACTGCAGAATTCACTGGGCAGCAAATTGGTTTCTGTATCAGTGCTGAACCTCAGTCTAAGGTTAGATGCAGCTAACCCTCCCTGACTGCCAGACGGCTTCAGCACGCAGACAAGTATGAGTGTGATGTAGGAAATACAAGATGCATCGATATACAGTAGATACAGATTACTTGCGCTCTAAGACAGTCACTCCCCAGTTATGACTGTCACCTTCCGAAATGGCCCCTTATTCCATATGGGGGGGGGGGGAGATGCCACAGAAATTCACCCTTATTTCCAACACAACCTAGCCTTGTTTTTTTTATTTTAGAATAGAAATGGATGAAAAGCAATGGTACGACCCTTTCTCATTCGGAGTTTCCCAATGCATGACCTTCGACCTGTTATTGACAGTGCCTGCCTGCAGTGTCACTCTTTAAAGGAACAATGTTGTCCTCATCTCATTCCTCAGCACTCACTGTGTGGCATCGGCATCCCACTGGCCTGTCTGCGATTCAACAGGCTGCATCGGTGTGCTGTGTCCATGCTGTGTTTCCGACCTAACCACCTGTCTCTCACTGGGTTTATCTGTAGGTAACCTCCTCCCCAGGCTGACTTACTACCTTATAGAGAGAGCTGTCTGGGGACGGGATTCATCTGTAGTCTGTCTGTTTGTCTGGTGGGACACCTGAACATACTGTCAAGTACAGTCATGTCAGGGTGATCAGAATGTTTAAACATTGTCCTCATCAGCTGTTATGTGTGTGGCCCATACACACACTAGACTTTCAGGACTGGGTAGTAACTGATTTAACTTCTAATGTAATCAGGATTATGTCATCAGTCTAACTCTGTCTTTGTGACCTCCTCTCTAGGTGACGAAGATGGTGAAGACGGTGACCACGCGGACGGTTCGACAGGTGCCCCTGGGCCCCGACGGCCTGCCCCTACCCGAGGGCTCCTCCCCGCTGGGCAGCTACACAGACTCCATCGACCGGCGCTACCTGAAGAACGGCGAGCGCTATATCACCACGCCGCAGGCCACCTCCACGCTCACGCGCTCCTACAACAACTACAACGACTCCTACACCGACACGCTCCCCCCCGATGCCGGCGGGAGCCATTATGGTGGACGCCACTATGGCCTCCACGACGGCTACGGGATTGGAGACGTGACAGACAACTACGGCAGCCTGTCGCGTGGCGTCAACTTCCGGCCGCCCCGCTATCCCTACGCCATGGCTAACAGCTACCGGACGGAGAACAGCTACGGGACCTTACCCATTCGGAAGGATGACTACGGCCACGTGGCCCAGCCTCAGGTGCCCATGGGCAGCAGCAGTGTGGACCTGAACCGGTCCCAGCCAGAACGCTTCCAGCCAGAGCCCTACGGACTAGAGGACGACCGCCGCAGCCTGGGCCCTGAGGAGGAGGAGCCCTATGACCTGGACCCTGACTACTCCACCGCCAGCCGGCGCCAAGGCACGCTGCCTGGCACCAACCGCGGCAGGACCGTGAGAGAGCCACTCCGTGACGGGCCACGTGTCAGGTGAGAACGATAGATGTGACAGAATGCTGTCTGGTTTTAGTCGTCTGAAAATATTTAGGTGACCTGGAAGATAGGATTGGACTGGACTGGTTTGGTTTAGGTTGTCTGAAAAAATGGATGTGAGCTGCTTTCTTGGCCAGGTTTATCTTGAAAACAAGTCTTTCTTGTTACATACATATAGTTACATAAAGTATAGATAGGACTCAACTTTTGAGCAGGGTGGCGATTAGAATCTTAGCTGTGATTGTTGTTTGAGTGGATGTAGCTAGCTGTATCATCCTAGCTGTATCATCCTAGCTGTATCCTAGCTACGCCTTGATGCGTCTTAACAGCTGGAGACCGATTCTTTCTTCTATGTGATGCACAATGAAGACTAGTTTTATGAATGGCTACAGGCATTGTCTGAGACGTGAGAAGAATAGTCTTCTCAAGATGAGGAAAATTAAGAATACATGTCTTATTCTTCTAGCATGCGTGAGAAACGAAGGTGTGTGTGTGTGTGTGTGTGTGTGTGTGTACATATGTCAACAGATGTCTTTTCTTTTTGAGATTCCTACAGAGGGAATTTTCCCTACATTGAAGGGAAGAGGCTTTGATATCCGTTGCCATACAAATGGCGGTTGAACATGTGTTCATGTCAGAAAGACACTGTTAGACATAGAAAAAGAGGGGGAGGGAGAAGAGACCATTAGGCAGAGAAAGAGAGCGAAATAGAGGCAGATATACAGAGGGAGGGGGAGAGAGAGAGAGGCAGTTGGACAAAGAGACCGTGAGCGACTGACAGTTCGATAGGGAAACAGACCGAGGGAAAGTGGAGATCGTTAGACATAGGAAGAGGAGATTGAGGGAGAGCTGGAGCGAGAAAGAAAGAGAAGCGGTGATACAGAGGGAGAGAGGCGGTGTTGTCTGTCTCTCTTCCCTGAACCGTGTCACTCTCGGCGACCTTCATTAACATGTCTGTAACCTCCGGATCCTTCTGCCAGAAACCAGCCAGCTAGCCTATGACAAAAACACCATAATGGGCCCTTAGTCACCTATACACCTTTCAAACCACATTTTCCCAACACACTTTTTTCTTTATAACTGAAAGGTGTTGCTGTTATCAAATCCTAAACTTTTATTTCCGCGGACCGACCGAGTCATGATTGCGCTTAAGTTCTGCATATGGCTTCGGATGAAATGTAGCCATAATGCTGAGGTGGTATTGGCACTCACTTACTAGACTTTTCGCACACGGGCAACACATATACTGCAATGTAAACTTGCTAACTTGTCTCGACCACTACCTCCGTTGGGGTAGTGCACGACACTCGCATGTCAGTTGCCCCCCCGCTAGCGAACGTTACCTAGCAGTGTGAAGTATAATATGAATGACACTGTATGATAACGTTTCTGTATTTTTATATTCATGTGAGAGGGTTAAATGCTCATTATTGATACGCTAATGTTGCTAGCGGTGGTTAGGCTACAATTAGGCTGCGGAAATGTTCGCTAAATTGAGGTGAGTGCTGCGCACGATCATCTTGTCTGGTTGGCTCATTCATTGGCACGGATCAGAACATTTCGCCCGCATGTTTATGTAGTTTAACAAGTGAATTATGTTGCTCTTCACTCGCGGTAATTTAGTAGCCTAGGCCTACTCCCGACCAAAAAGCCTGTGACTTGTCTCATTCGATCGAAGTGATTTTGTTTAACTGAATCTCCGTCTGTATATTTGGTTAATTCTGTCTGGGCAGATAAGTGGTGGTGCTATGGCTCCTTCATCAACGATCAGAAACATTTAGCATGCGATAATGTAGCCGAAATCAAGTGTAGGATTGATTATTTTCCTCGGTTGCATATATGCAACTCCAAAAGCCCGCAGAGGTTGTGGAAGACCCGACGCCTGCTCCCTAACGAAGCAGTGTGAGGGTAGGAAGGAGATTTGAACATGGATTTACAACAACAAAAACACAGGCTCGGGCTCTGTTTCCAAACTTCGCACGTTCCCTTGACGCAAATATTATTTGTATTTTATTCTGTTATGTTCCATTATATTATTAGCCTACCATAACATGTGTGTCTACTGTGCTCAGGGTAAATGTCTTGTCTGTTTAATGAACAAAACTATTGATTTAATTTTCATGGCGCAGCCATGTTTCCCTATAGGCTGCACTGACCCGATAATAATAGATTTCTTTGATGTATTAAAAAAAAAAAATAGATATCAACCCACATCGGCCCACGTCTACTGCCACTCCTACTTGCCGGTATTGTGTGCGGGAGATATGAGAGGCTTGTCCCGGCAAGAATGTGGTAAAAATTGGGACTGTATGAATTGGGTTCTTAAAAACATTGCCAGATAAAAAACTTTTTACAGGCAACATTCCGTAAAGTCTGTCAAGGCTGCAATTAGTACCACGTTATCTCCCCTTGTGATTGTGCAGTCCCATCAGGCCACACAATGTCCACTTTTCCTGTACTCTGTAGCACAAGAAAGAAACCTCAAGCAAATTGAAGGTGATGTTTAACGTGGAGCAGTGTGTGTTTTAAAATACTTGTTTTTTGACTAGTGATCTGTAACAGATGGATTTATTCAAACTTCTATATTCTCTTTTTTTCTTTCCATCGGAGAAGAATGAAATAAGTGCCCTAAGCCAGTTTTAAGGGGAGTGAACTGAGGAAGTTTGTGAGGGAGGAAGAGAGTAATCCTGTGTGTCTGTCATGGAGATGTTCAAAGGCGATGCAGAATAGCATTGTGGCAGCCTCTGACAGTGCTGGGCTGCATTTCGGGGACATTGTTAATCAAGCACACATACACACCCTGGATGTAAACGCAGCGTGGTGATGTTATATTTACGTCCTTGCTGTCCAGGGTCTTTGGGACATCCCTACCCCATTGAAGTTGACATTTTTAATGGTTAAAGTTGCGCTATGCAGATATCGCTCCACCGTTTATTTCCTGGTTGCGAAAACTCTTAATAGTTCACCTAATTTCAATTTATGAAACAAAATAAGATAATATAGTGTAGAGTATCATTCTACCATCTAAACTGCTGTGAAATATATTTTCCATAACCAAAAATATTGTGTTTGCAGCATGAAACTTGTGTATATATCTGAAGTAAGACTCAAAAACTAAACTTAAGAACAGAACGCATAGAAATAGCCCACATAGAACACATCTACTTCATATACTTGCTTTCATGTAGAATGATAGATCTTTTACTCAGATTTCTATGTGAATTTGGTCAGGTCACCCAAAATGTTAGATTAGATTACCAAATTTAAGGTTAGGGTTATAGTTTAGTGTGTCCTGGATAGCACTAACAGTTATATTTATGCTGTGTGCAGGGGTGGGAAGTACAGATGGATGGTGCCTCCCTTTAATCAGAGCTTCTGTCTGCATGGAACACACACACACAATTCCAGATGCAAACGTACCCAAATATACACACACACACACACACACTGCCAGACAATGAGTCACTCTCAGCTTGAGAGGCGGTTGCTGTGACAGGCAATCTGTACTGTACGCTCCATGTTTCACAACATACTAACGCGCGCCCACACACACACACACACACACACACACTTGATTAGGCAGTTAAGATGGCTAGCTCGCTGTTTAATTTTCACAACGCGATACCTGTACCTTGCATTTCGTCATTTTTTTTTACCCAAGTCCAATGACATGGTGACATTTTTAGTTGATTTCACGTCAGTTGACAGCACTACCAATTGTTAATCAAAATGAAATGTTGAACTGACGTCCATGCCCAGTGGGTGAGTCCTTTCTATGCAAAAAACCTCACATATACCGTCTTTCCATCATACACCATCACTGCTGTGCTCCATCACTTCCTGTATCACCTTTCAAACAAACATACCTGATAATGTAACACATCTGGAATCCAATTATAATAATACAACTGGATCTAGAATTAGCATGGCAAGGAGCACACCTCCCAGGGCCCTCGTCTGTCTCCGCACAGGCACGTTATGTAATTCTATCCTAAAATGTGTTTGCGTTCAATTCCTTTTTTCCATAACCCTTAAACCTAACCCTTACCATAACCCTGAACTTAACCTGTAACCCTAACTCCTTGCTCTCACTCGCTCTTGCACACGCTCATTAGTATCCCTCCATTAATAGTATGATGTTGAGGCTGCTGTAATGAATGTGTGAGTTAAAGCATTTTAATTACAGCTTATCGTCTAGTCGCTTTGAAAACCCTTGATTATGGGAAAAGGAAAATTAAGATGTTTAGTGCAATATGGCTTCCTGTGATTTTGCCGAGCATGGTGGTTATAATAATCTATCACAAGATAGGAGGGTATAGTAATATATTACAGGATAAGAGGGAAGGACTGTGCTGCCCACGCTCCTAGTCTTTAGTAACAAGTGTGTGTGTGTCGGGGATCATCAAATAGATTCAGCGGATGGTCAGGAGGCCGGAACATAATTACAAATCATTTGTGGACTGTGAATTGACCGCAAGAAGGCCCAACAGATATACACTGAATACAAATGTAAACACAACATGTAAAGTGTTTGTCTTATGTTTCATCTCAGAATTGTTCCATTCGCACAAAAAGCATATTTATCTAACGTTTTGTGCGCCAATTAGTTTACATCCCTGTTAGTGAGCATTCCTCCTTTCCCAAGATCATCCATCCACCTGACAGGTGTGGCACATCAAGAAGCTGACTAAACAGCATAGACATTACACAGGTGCACCTTGTGCTGGGGACAATAAAAGACAACTCTAAAATGTGCAGTTTTGTCACAACACAATGCCACAGATGTATCACGTTTTGAGGGAGGGTGCAGTTGGCAGCTGACTGCAGGAATGTCAACTAGAGCTGTTGCCAGAGAATTTAATGTTAATTTCTCTACCATAAGCCGACTCCAATGTTGTTTTAGAGGATTTGGTAGTACGTCAAACTGGCCTCACAACCGCAGACCACATGCAACCACACCAGCCCAGGACCTCCACATCCGGCATATTCACTTGCAGGGTTGTCTGAGATTAAGGCACCCGGACAGCTGATGGAACTGCGGGTTTGCCCAACCAAATAATTTATTTGTGAGCATCTGCGTGCTCATCGTTCTCACCAGTGTCTTGACCTGACTGCAGTTTGGCGTCGTAACCAACATCAGTATGCAAATGTGTGCTCTTCACGGGTGAATCCCGGATTCAACTGCACCGGGCAGATGGCATGCGTTGTGTGGGCAAGCGGTTTGCTGATGTCAACGTTGTGAACAGACTGCCCCATGGTGGCAGTGGGGTTATAGCATGGGCAGACATAAGCTACGAACAATGAACACGATTGCATTTTATCGATGGCAATTTGAATGTGCAGAGATAATGTGATGAGATCCTGAGGCCCAGTGTGTGTGTGTGTGAGAGAGAGAGAGAGACCGCTTTTAGCATGAGCCAGACATCGTTCTCCTGTCTACTTTGAGGTTTCTCATAAGCAGTTGGCTAAGTTCAAGGATGGGGGAACTACGTTCTCAACAATGTCATGCTTTTTTTTCCCCGCACTTAATTGAAATCAGGAACAAACACTAGTTGTAAGAACAGATAATGACGTCAAAACAGCCGAGGCAATTAGATTCTTTTTTTTTAAAGGAACATTTGCTTATGCCTGCTTTGATTTTATTTATTTGTTTTGTCTTAAAGAAGTTACTGCTCATTATTCAAAATGAGCTATCTGTTGTTTGTATAGTGGAAAAGTCACTGAGAGCTCATAAGCATGTGGGAATGTTCCACCAAACAGAGATGGAAACATTCTCGGCTGCAAATCCTTTGAGGTTTGTCTCCTCAGGGGGAAGGCCGGAGACCACAGGAATGGAGATTTGATCGACATAATTGGCTGTCACTCCTACACACTCACTTGCTCTCTCGCTTTTGTGCGCTCTCTCACACACACACACACACACACACACACACACACACACACACACACACACACACACACACAGAGGACCACGCAGGATATTTAGCAGCTTCATTACCATGAGGAGTGTGAGCTGCTACTGTAATCATCCTGTGAGCATCATGTCTGGCGGCTGTGGTGGCAAGGGCCTTTCCCATCCTGAGAATAACCCGCCCCCTCTATCAACACAACGCCGCCAATTTAAATGCAAATCCTGACATTCCCATCACTCAGTCCGCAACCCGTTTCCCAACCCTGGCATCAGTTCTATTCAAATGAGTTCCATTTCAAACCCAACTGTACACTGATTGTCAGTGTATGTGAGACCGTTGATGTAGTCGCATGTATCTGATAGTAATGAAGATATCATTTGGCAATACCCATACTCTCTTTTTCAGAGGGTATTCACAGCAGTGTTGTTTTTGCTTGTCTTTTCCTTTCTAGCATTTGAATCGTCTCGAACTGTAGGTCTGACCGTGTTTAGACTAGACCGGGTGTTCATGAAGGAAGTGTTGGGTGCTGTATATCCTCGACTCACTCGCAGCCATTTCTTTTCCCATGTTATCTATCATGCAGGTGTGAGGTAGCCTGGTTAAACGAGACTGAAGGCTGCTCTGAATGGTGAGTACTGGGTTCAGACTGGTTTAACTAGATTAACTGAGATGCCCTCGGACCAAAACCTCAGAGGAGCAGGCGGACTAGCAGCCCTGGCCCAGTTTGGCCTTAATGACTGGGGCTTAATCGCCTCTGGGCCCTCCTATCCTTAACTACCAGACAAGGTTTGTGGCGCTTCACGTTCAAGTCCACTTTCACCAGTTCCTGTTAGAATGGTTCTCGTGCACGTTCCCTAGACTTGAAGGAAATATTCTAAAACAGGAGGGGGTGAGGCTATGCTGTATCATTCGGATGTAATGTCCTCAGCCAGCTGTGTGTGGGACTTAAAATGCCACCCTTGAAGGATGTAACAACAAAGTCATTTTTGAGACTGCAGCTGAAGACACCTGTTTCAGGAGATGTTTGATCAAGGCTAGCCTTGCAGTTTGGCCACGATCCCTAAACCTCGTACCACAAGACCCAAAACCGTGTTGATGCCTTATAAACTTAGCCTAGCCATGGCATGCGTTATCTTTAGGCTTAGCCTCTGTTTGTGCCTCACCTTTCAGTGCAGCTGCTTGCCTGTCCAGATCCAGGCTATGGCAGTGGGGGTTGGTTTGTTTTGTCTTTTGATACCAGCCAAACCCTAGCCCTCTGAAAAAAATATATATACAGTGGGGCAAAAAAGTATTTAGTTAGCCACCAATTGTGCAAGTTCTCCCACTTAAAAAGATGAGGCCTGTAATTTTCATCATAGGTACACTTCAACTATGACAGACAAAATGAGGGGGAAAAATCCAGAAAATCACAATGTACGATTTTTTAAATGAATTTATTTGCAAATTATGGTGGAAAATAAGTATTTGGTCAATAAAAGTCAAATCAAATCAAATGTATTTATATAGCCCTTCGTACATCAGCTGATATCTCAAAGTACTGTACAGAAACCCAGCCAAATACCCCCAAAACGTTTTCTGTAAGTCTTCACAAGGTTTTCACACACTGTTGCTGGTATTTTGGCCCATTCCTCCATGCAGATCTCCTCTAGAGCAGTGACGTTTTGGGGCTGTTGTTGGGCAACACGGACTTTTAACTCCCTCCAAATATTTTCTATGGGGTTGAGGTCTGGAGACTGGCTAGGCCACTCCAGGACCTTGAAATGCTTCTTACGAAGCCACTCCTTCGTTGCCCGGGCGGTGTGTTTGGGATCATTGTCATGCTGAAAGACCCAGCCACGTTTCATCTTCAATGCCCTTGCTGATGGAAGGAGGTTTTCACTTAATCTCACAATACATGGCCCCATTCATTCTTTCCTTTACACGGATCAGTCGTCCTGGTCCCTTTGCAGAAAAACAGCCCCAAAGCCTGATGTTTCCACCCCCATGCTTCACAGTAGGTATGGTGTTCTTTGGATGCAACTCAGCATTCTTTGTCCTCCAAACATGACGAGTTCAGTTTTTACCAAAAAGTTATATTTTGGTTTCATCTGACCATATGACATTCTCCTAATCTTCTTCTGGATCATGCAAATGCTCTCTAGCAAACTTCAGACGGGCCTGGACAGGTACTGGCTTAAGCAGGCGGACACATCTGGCACTGCAGGATTTGAGTCCCTGGCGGCGTAGTGTGTTACTGATGGTAGGCTTTGTTACTTTGGTCCCAGCTCTCTGCAGGTCATTCACTAGTCCCCCCGTGTGGTTCTGGGATTTTTGCTCACCGTTCTTGTGATCATTTTGACCCCACGGGATAACATCTTGCGTGGAGCCCTAGATCGAGGGAGATTATCAGTGGTCTTGTATGTCTTCCATTTCCTAATAATTGCTCCCACAGTTGATTTCTTCAAACCAAGCTGCTTACCTATTGCAGATTCAGTCTTCCCAGCCTGGTGCAGGTCTACAATTTTGTTTCTGGTGTCCTTTGACAGCTCTTTGGTCTTGGCCATAGTGGAGTGTGACTGTTTGAGGTTGTGGACAGGTGTCTTTTATACTGATAACAAGTTCAAACAGGTGCCATTAATACAGGTAACGAGTGGAGGACAGAGGAGCCTCTTAAAGAAGAAGTTACAGGTCTGTGAGAGCCAGAAATCTTGCTTGTTTGTAGGTGACCAAATACTTATTTTCCACCATAGTTTGCAAATAAATTCATAAAAAATCCTACAATGTGATTTTCTGGATTTTTTTTCTCATTTTGTCTGTCATAGTTGAAGTGTAGCTATGATGGATGAACATTACAGGCCTCTCTCATCTTTTTAAGTGGGAGAACTTGCACAATTAGTGGCTGACTAAATACTTTTTTTGCCCCACTGTATTTATATAAGGATTCAGTGTGTAGTTACATTTCTGCTCGGGTCTGAGCTTTTTCTCCCATTTTGTGTTGATTTCACTGGCAGTAAAATATAGAAAGTGATGCTATAAAACATGATATGTTGTTTATGTGAACCTGTAGAGTGATGCACCCGCGAACACACAGCAATATCCTGATGAGATTCTCCCCTCTCACAACGTGCGGCAGGGAGACATTTTTATGCACATAATTAACATAAAACAAATTCAAATTAAGGCACATAGTGGTTGTCTCTAACCGCTAGCACTCAGTTAAGGGATGTCGCCCGTTTTGTTGCACCGTACATCAAAGTTGCTCAAAACAGACCGGCCAGTTGTGTATGATAAAGTAGCCTTTCTCTCTCGCTCTCGGTGGTAGGGAGGAGGGGAGGCTACAGGCAGTGGCGCATGGTGTGCGACATTAATGAGATTCCCCACTCTCACTTCCTTTCTCTGCCTCCTCCTTTGTTCCCATGAAAAGACACCAGAGGAGAGAACAGAGCTAGTACAAGACAAAGTAGTGTAGTTCCTACCCCCAAATAAAGGGAACCCCCCCTTGGGATAGTCCAACTGGGTTACTTTGTGACCTTGCTTATTTTCCTTTTGGAGGAGAATAAAGTGCATCTCTTATATCTTACATGATGACCAAACCTGCTCCGTGCATCCGCCATAGTGCGCATGTTGAGTTCGTCTTCCCCACCAGACACGTTTAGGACACGCAGGTTGAAATATCAAAACTCACTCTGAACCAACTATACTGAACAAAAATGAAAACGCAGCATGTAAAATGTTGAGATCCTGAGGGCCAGTGTGTGTGTGAGAGAGAGACCGCTTTTAGCATGAGCCAGACATCGTTCCCCTGTCTACTTTGAGGTTTCTCATAAGCAGTTGGCTATGATCAAGGATGGGGGAACTAAGTTCTCAACAATGTCATGCTTATTTTTCCTTCACTTAATTGAAATCAGGAACAAACACTAGTTGTCAAAACAGGGCATATGCTCTTAAACACCAATGAGGAGATGGGAGAGGTGGGACTTACAAATTCTAAAATGGAACCTGCCTACGCAGATGCTTGTTGATGCGTACGACCAGTTTTGGATTAAATTATTGAATAACATGCATGTGTACATTTTATTTTGCAACACTCGCGCAACACAGGCGATGTGGTCAGCATATTACCCTTACGCGTGTGGACCAAGTAAAATCATCTCCTTGTACTCCACAACTCCAAACAGGGGAAAGGAAAAGGATGCGGCTGCTTGTGGAACAGAGAAATGGAATACACCAGGCTAACGCAAAAGGCCCAGTCCCAGGAAGGCAGCCAGACCAGGCCGAGCAGGGCATTAAGCATAGTCTTTGGTGCTGCTGTGACCAGAAGGAGCCAGCCTCCGGGCCCTGAGGCAATGTTGGTGCAGAGGCCTCACCGTGGGCATGGTGGAGCGTTGAAGCTCGCTTTGCTGCTGCCTCTCCTGGGGGCCACACCACACCAGCCCCTCTGTGAGGGAGCCCAGAAAAAGTTCAGAGTTTCTTTTTCAATTTCTGCCTGGACTTTGTTGTAAGAGTCCCTTTTGCTCTTGGCTCTACAGGGCTCCATCTTTATCTTTCTCTCTCGATCTCTTTCTTCCTCTGCCCCTATTCTCCTTTGCTTTTGTCTCTACTCTCCCCCTCCCTCTCTCCTCTCTCTCTCTCTCTGCGCAAACCCCAGCACCCCCAGTATTAATACGAGAGAAAGGCAAAAGAGAACATGGCTCCGAGACTATAGAGATGATTAATAAGTGCCGCCTGTTTGTTAATGACAGGAGCTGTTTTTCCGGGCCTCACCGGCTGGGAGGCCCTCTGACAGAGTTAATAACAGAGCAACCGTCGCTCCCCGTCTCTGTCCTCTTATCTCTCGCACCTGTCTCTTCACCTCTCCTTCACTCCTTCCTGTCTCCTTTTTCCCTCCATTCAATCCTTCCTACCTCACTTGGCCTTTCTCAACTCTTATTCCCCCCCTCTCTTTTTCTTGTAATCCCTCTTATACAAATTCCACTAAATGCTCCCTCCATCTGTTGTAGTAGTGTTAAGCTCGCTGTCATAGACAGTGAATTGTAAACCATTGTCCTTGTACAGAACACATCCAGCTACAAATCCATACAGCTAGATGTAAAAATGTTTCAAATAATGTTACATGACCTTTCCTCAAACGTATTAACTTCTCCCTCTCTCTCTCTCTCCCAGGGGGTACGATGACCCCATCGAGGCAGAGCTGGTTGACGAGCGACACCCCTACATCCATGGCATGTACGCGGCCCCCCTGGCCCAGCCCGAGAGGGGGAGCATGGCCAGCCTGGACCGCCTGGCTGGCCGCCGCTCGCCCTCCATAGACAGCATCCGCAAGGACCCGCGCTGGCGTGACCCTGACCTGCAAGAGGTCATCGCCATGCTGGGCCACCCTATCGACCCGGTCAAGTCCAACGCCGCCGCCTACCTGCAGCACCTGTGCTACGAGAACGACAAGATCAAGAAGGATGTGCGCCAGCTGAAGGGGATCCCTGTGCTGGCAGGGTTGCTGGACCACCCCAAGGCTGAGGTCCACCGCAAGGCCTGTGGAGCCCTGAGGAACATCTCCTACGGCAAGGACCACGACAACAAGGTGGCCATCAAGAACTGCGATGGTATCCCAGCCCTCATCCGCCTGCTGAGGAAGACCAACGACATGGAGGTCCGTGAGCTCATCACAGGTGAGGAATCCGTGTACCCTCATGGGAAGATTGGCTGCCCCCCCCCCCCCATCCAGAATTAATCCAGTCACTAACCAAAACTAGCTGCAGCTTATCTTCTGTAAATAGTACAGTAAATATTAGGCATACTAGCCTTTTGTTTGTAACGTACAAATACTTTTTTCCCTCCGACTTAAAAATGTGTTACTCAGGTACGTTGTGAAAACCTGCATGACCTGGGGAATTAATGTACTGTTGTAGAATGTCATTTCTAAGTCATGTCCTGTTATTCAATAACTGTATTCTCTGTTAGGGCATTGTTCTGTTGTGGTCAGGAGGCGTTATTGAAGCATGTCCTGTATACTGTACGAGTCCTGTATACTGTACGAGAGAGCTATACTTAACAAAAATATAAACGCAACATGTAAAGCGTTGGTCCCAAGGTTCATGAGCTGAAATAAAAGATCCCAGAAATGTTCCATACGCAAAGAAACGTATTTCTCTAATATTTTGGCCATAAATTAGTTTGTCCCTTTTTAGTGAGCATGTGTCCTTTGCCAAGATAATCCATCCACTTGACAGGTGAGGCATATCAAGAAGCTGATTAAACTGCATAATCATTACACAGATGCACCTTGTGCTGGGGACAATAAAATCCACTTTAATATGTGCAGTTTTGTCACACAGCAAGCCGCAAATGTCTGAAGTTTTGAGGGAGAGTGCAATTGGGTTTCTGGCTGAAGGAATGTCCACCAGAGCTGTTGACAGATAATTTTGTTAATTTCTCAACCATAAGCCGCCTCAACGTTGTTTTAGAGAATTTGGCAGAATGCCCAACCAGCCTCACAATCGCAGACCCAGGACCTCAACATCCAGCTTCTTCACCTGCAGGATCTTCTGAGACCAGACACCCGGACAGCTGATGAAACTGTGGGTTTGCACAACCAAATTTCTCTGCACAAACTGTCAGAAACCGTCACAGGGAAGCTAATCTGCGTGCACGGCGTCCTCACCAGTGTCCTGACCTGACTTAACTCGGCAAATACTCACCGTCCATGGCCACTGGCACGTTGGAGAAGTGTGCTCTTCACAGATTAATCCTGGTTTCAACTGTACCGGGCAGATGCAAACAGTGTGTGTGGCATTCTGTGGGCTAGCGGTTTGCTGACGTCAACGTTGTGAACAGTGTGTCCCATGGTGGGGTTATGGTATGGATGGGCATAAGCTATGGACAACAAACACAATTACATTTTATTGATGATAATTTGAATGCACAGAGATCATGAGGCTCATTGTCTTGCCATTCATCCGCTGCCATCACGTTTCAGCATGATACTGATCGGCCCCGTGACGCAAAGATCTGTACACAATTCCTTCCATGGCTTGCATACTCACCAGACATGTCACTCATTGAGCATGTTTGGGGTGCTCTGGGTGGACGCATATGACAGCGCATTCCAGGTGCTGCCAATATCCAGCAACTTTTCACAGCCATTGAAGAGGAGTGGAACAACAGGCCACATTCAACAGCCTGATCAACTCTATGTGAAGGAGATGAACCACAGCCAGTTCCGTTTTTTTGCAGGGAAAGGTTGACGTTGAACTGACAATTGTTTTATAGGCACACAGGAAGTGGTCTTTATAAATAGTTTATTTTTCCCTGGGTGTTTCATCCTCCTGGATAGGACTATGGCTATTTTTGCCCTCTAGCAAAGTCGGTGCTGATAAACCAGAATATCATAAAGTGTCTCATATTTTCCTTTCACAGATAGTTTTGATAGATTTGTAGGCAAACAGATGCTAAACAGGTGTTCATTCCACTTGTTCTCTACTTCCATAAAAATGCATCGAGATGCCGAGCGAGCTGACAATGTACAAATCTGTCGTTCTGCCCTGAACAAGGCAGTTAACCCATTGTTCCTAGGCCGTCATTTGTTCTTAACTGACTTGCCAAGTTAAATAAAGGTCAAATCAATAGTCTGGCGACGTTAGTAGTAGTGCGTCAGCATACCTCTCCAGAGGAAAAAGCTGCTGTAATGTGGTCCAGGTGTAGGTAAGGCCAGGGGAGTGAATGGGGAGAGGAGGGTAACATGGCTTTCCCAATGCCACATGAAAGGACCAACCAATGACTGCTCTATAAAGGATTCAGCTGCAGTCCTCCTGCTTCCCAACTCGGAATTTAATGGAAATATAAACCCCCAACCACCATCCATTCCAGTCGGGATTTATTCTATATAAGCCCCCTGTGTGGTAGGATGAGGAGAGAGGAGAGCGTAAGGGCTCAGGCGGAGACTCGGAGTGGCACTTGAGTTCACTTTGTGGCCCAGGAAATGGTACTGCTCTTTTTGAAGTTGGTGAGGAAAGAAACGTGTTTGTGTGTGTCGCCGCTGCTGCCTGGCCCAGGGTTGCTTACACAGTTCGGGGTCTGACACACACCCACACACTCTCACACACACACACACACACACACACACACACACACACACACACACACACACACACACACACACACACACACACACACGTCTGTGGATTGGTGCTGCTCGTGGCCTGGCCACCCTACTGCGATCTAGGCAGGGGCCAGCTGTTCATCTGCTATCAGCACACAAACACACACTCTCTAGACACGTCCATACACACGCTCTCTAGACACGTCCATGCACGCCTCTCTAGACACGTCCCTTCGCGCTCTCTAGACACGTCCATGCACGCGCTCTCTAGACACGTCCATGCACGCGCTCTCTAGACACGTCCATGCACGCGCTCTCTAGACACGTCCCTTCACGCGCTCTCTAGACACGTCCATGCACGCGCTCTCTAGACACGTCCATGCACGCGCTCTCTAGACACGTCCATGCACGCGCTCTCTCGACACGTCCATGCACGCGCTCTCTCGACACGTCCATGCACGCCCTCTCTAGACACCTCTCCATGTACGCCCTCCTACATGCAGGCATATGAGCAGACACGTGGCCTGCCTGTCACCGGTTATTCTACTTATTTACATGACCTAGCTCCTCCTGTAACGGCCCTTCTTCATCCCCTCTACTACCAACCACCCATCTCACATAAACACACACACACAGTTCCATAACTCCCCTCCCAGCTGCCGTGGCTGCCGCCTCCACTCTCCTGGACTCTGTCATCTCTACTCAGCAATTAGCCTGTGACACATGTGACAGCAGTAGGAGAGTTACAGCCTAGCCCCTCTGCATGGCTAATATGTATGTTAGTCCCAAATCACCCCTCTCTCGCTCGCTCGCTCGCTATTGAATGGCAGGAGGGAGGGAGAGGTGTAATGGGCAGCTCTAAGTGAATGGGCCTGTTAGAGCAGCATGTCGGCAGTAGCCAGCACCCAGGAAATTGAATTAGCCAACCAGGGCCCTGGGAGGGAGGAAAGTACTGGTCCACCTCCCATTTTCCCTGGCCTGGCCTGCCTCGGCTTGGCTTTCATTACCATCCATTACCTTGGGATTTGATTAGGGAGGTTGAGGGAGGCCAGGCCAGGGATGCTTCAGGTTCTTAAGGGGAAAGAGTGAAGAAACTGAATACTTTAGAATTGGCACTGTGTTGGAGGTACAGGCCGACATGCAGTGATGTGAAAGAGTCGGTGCCCCAAGACTTAATTAACACCCTCTTCAAAGAGGTAGGGTTTCAGATGTTTTGGGAAGATTGATTCAGCCTCCCGGGTGGCTGCATTGCAGTGCTTGCTGTGCCACCAGAGACTCTAGGTTCGAGCCTAGGCACTGTCACAGCCGGCCACGACCAGGAGGTCCATTTGGCCTAGCGTCGTCCGGGTTAGGGAGGGTATGGCCGGTAGGGATATCCTTATCTCATCGCGCACTAGCGGCTCCTGTGGCGGGCCAGGCGCACTGACCAGGTCGCTAGGTGCACAGTGTTTCATCCGACACATTGGTGCGGCTGGGTTGGATGCACGCTGTGTTAAGAAGCAGTGCGGCTTGGTTGTTTTGTGTTTCGGAGGACGCATGGCTTTCGACCTTTGTCTCTTCCCCTTGCCCGTACGGGCGTTGTAGCGATGAGACAAGATACCATGAAAAAGGGGGGGTAAAAAAAGATTGAAGACTCCGCTGACCTGCCCTTAGGGGAAGCTTGTTGCACTATTGGGGTGCCAGGACAGACAATTGCTTTGATTGGGCTGAGCGGGAGCTTCCCTCCCGTAGGGGTGGGAGGTCCAAGAGACCAGAGGAACGGAGTGCTCGGGTTGGGATGTAGGGTTTGGGCATAGCCTGAAGGTAAGGAGGGGCAGTTTCCCTTGGTCCTCCGTCGGCAAGCACCAGGGTCTTGATGACGACGCAAGCTTCGACTGGAATCCAGTGGCGTGTGCGGAGGAGCAGAGTGACGGAGAATTTAGGAAGGTTGAACACCGGGCGGGCTACTTCGTTTTGGGGTTTGATGGCACAAGCGGGGAGCCTGCCCAACAGAGTTGCTGTAGTCTAGACGGCAGCTGACGTGCCTGGATTAGGACCTGCTCCACTTCCTGTGTGAGGGGAAAGGTCGTACTCTACTGATGTTGTAGAGCATGAACCTGCAGGAGCTAGTCACTGCTTTGATGTTTGCAGAGAACGACAGGGTGTTGTCCGTTGTCATGCCAAGTTTCTTTGAACTCTGGGAGGGTGACGCCGCAGAGTTGTCAACTATGATGGCGAGGTCTTGGAGCGGGCAGGCTTTCCCCAGAGGAAGAGGAGCGCCGTTTTGTCTTGCTTCTGGAGGCGGTGGGCGGACATCCAAGCTGAGATGTCTGCCAGGCACGCAGAGATGTGTGTCGCCACCTGGATTTCAGAAGGTGGAAGGAAAAGATCAGTGGAGTGTCATCTGCATAGCAAATGATTGGAGAGACCATGTGAGGATATGACAGAGCCGAGTTAAAGAAAAACGAGTGCGAGCACGTGGTGCAGACACCGATCATCTCCACGCCACCTGATAGGAGCAACACGCCAGGTAGGATGCAATCCAGGAGTGTGCAGAGCCTGAGACGTCCAACTAAAACCCATTTGAAAAACGTTGATGTCATGGAGTCCTTATATCTGTAGATCTATGAATTTGAGTGGTTACATTTCTCCAGCCCCATCTCTAAATATTGGCAGCATTGTTTTACTATATATTACAGTAGTTGAGGTCTCCTGCTTGCTGATTGGTCACTATAATTGTCCACAATATACAGTAGCAGTAGATTGCATTGTACTCCCTGTCTGGACTATCAAAGATGGTGGATTGTACCGTTAGTGTACAAAACATTAAGAAGACCGTCCTAATATTTTTTTCCCCGCCTCAGCATCAATTCATCGGGGCATGGACTCTACAAGGTGTCAAGCGTTCCACAGGGATGCTGGCCCATGTTGACTCCAATGCTTTTCACAGTTGTGTTGAGTTGGCTAGATTCTTGATGCTCATGGGGAACTGTTGAGTTTGGAAAACCCAGCGGTGTTGCAGTTCTTGACACAAAAATCATTTGCCTTGCCCATTCACCCTCTGAATGCCACACATACACAATCCATGTCTCAATTGTCTCAATGCTTAAAAATCCTTCTTTAACCAGTCTCCTCCCCTTCATCTACACTGAATTGAAGTGGATTTAATAGTGATATCAATAAGGGATCATAACTTTCACCAGGTCAGTCTGTCATGGAAAGAGCATGTTAATGTTATGTACACTGTGTATGTTGGCTATGGGTGGCTGCTGCTGGCTGCTTGTTGACCATTACGTGATGTCAACTCATTTGTCACCAATTGTCCATATTCTAGCAATTGATTTCACTGTTCCTGCTATTGTTGACTATACCAGTGATGTCTGTAGACTACTGTTGGTTGCTTGTTGACTTCTTATTCACTGCCTGTTTACTGCTGGTTGTCAGAGCCAATGGAGTGACGCTAATAGTCCTGTGTTGGAGATGATCAACTCAGTAGTCCCCCAGGCAGCAGCTCAGTCCCCCAGGCAGCAGCTCAGTCCCCCAGGCAGCAGCTCAGTCCCCCAGGCAGCAGCTCAGTCCCCCAGGCAGCAGCTCAGTCCCCCAGGCAGCAGCTCAGTCCCCCAGGCAGCAGCTCAGTCCCCCAGGCAGCAGCTCGGTCCCCCAGGCAGCAGCTCAGTCCCCCAGGCAGCAGCTCGGTCCCCCAGGCAGCAGCTCGGTCCCCAGTCCCCCAGGCAGCAGCTCGGTCCCCCAGGCAGCAGCTCAGTCCCCCAGGCAGCAGCTCGGTCCCCAGGCAGCAGCTCGGTCCCCCAGGCAGCAGCAGGCAGCAGCTCGGTCCCCCAGGCAGCAGCTCGGTCCCCCAGGCAGCAGCTCGGTCCCCCAGGCAGCTCGGTCCCCCAGGCAGCGGTCCCCCAGGCAGCAGCTCGGTCCCCCAGGCAGCAGCTCGGTCCCCCAGGCAGCAGCTCGGTCCCCCAGGCAGCAGCTCGGTCCCCAGGCAGCAGCTCGGTCCCCCAGGCGGCAGCAGCTCGGTAGTCCCCAGGCGGCAGCAGCTCGGTGGTCCCACAGGTCGGTCCCCAGGCGGCAGCAGCTCGGTGGTCCCCAGGCGGCAGCAGCTCGGTGGTCCCCAGGCGGCAGCAGCTCGGTGGTCCCCCAGGCGGCAGCAGCTCGGTGGTCCCCCAGGCGGCAGCAGCTCGGTGGTCCCCCAGGCGGCAGCAGCTCGGTGGTCCCCCAGGCGGCAGCAGCTCGGTGGTCCCCCAGGCGGCAGCAGCTCGGTGGTCCCCCAGGCGGCAGCAGCTCGGTGGTCCCCCAGGCGGCAGCAGCTCGGTGGTCCCCCAGGCGGCAGCAGCTCGGTGGTCCCCCAGGCGGCAGCAGCTCGGTGGTCCCCCAGCCACCCGTCTCCTCTCGCCACGGCTGCCACCACATCTCCTGTTGTTCATGCCCGAGTGCCACAATTAACACGCCAATGAAACGAGTCAAACAAACCTCTAGCAAATACGACATGGCTCTTCTATTAACGCCACATAGAGGGCTCAGTTCTGTCTCTCTGGTAAGCTCTGGTCCATGTTACCAGTGTGCTAAGGCCTTCACTGACTAATGGCCTTGCAGAGTGGAGGCCCTTTTCAGCTGTAAGTACAGATGTACTTATTGTTGTCGGAGGGAGGTAATGGTTTTCTCAAATCATAAATTAACCACACGAGCGAGACTGAAGGTATTTTTTAGATTTGGGCCCGCCAAGGTTTTTATAGTGTGCAGTCAGCATGATATGACGGCGAAAATATTGACCAGGCAGAAACCGTGCATAAGTCTGTGTGTATAAGATTTAGCCAAACTCTTTAGCTCCTGGCTGTTATTCTTCTGCCTAGGAAATCAATACTTTCTGAAATAAGATAAACTGTTTCATCTTGTTACTATTCCTCCCTCACTGGGCCTTGTCTGGGGGTGGGGTAGAGGGGAGCTACAGTTCATAAAAACAAAGATGGGACTCTGCGTGTGTATGTGGACTTTGAAGTCGATGCTGTAGTATGTAGTTTTCCACAAACCGGAGGTCTTGCCCTGGTACATCCATTTATGTGAAATCGCTCCTGATTCTATCTCTATTGCAACTGTTGCCAGGCTCCATGCCGGCTCTAAACCTGTTCTCACCGTGTGTGTGTGTGTGTGTGTGTGTGTGTGTGTGTGTGTGTGTCCCTCGCCTCCCATTCCTCCCTCTCTCTGAGATTACTGGATTCACAGGCTCAGTGATTGAATTATGCTCAGTGTGAGACACAGCTCTCTCTCTCCTCACTGTGAGAGAAACTAAGACTTTGCTCTCGCTGTGTGTTTTACATGTTACTGGTAAATGGTTTCATTTTGCGTGAACGACGGTTCCCTCAGACGTGAAAGGAATGACAGTTTTTCCTTCATCTATTTCTCTCCCTCTGCTCCTCTCCCGATCCCCCTCCCTCCCTCGCCCTAGGGACCCTGTGGAACCTGTCTTCCTATGAGCCTCTGAAGATGGTGATTATAAACCACGGGCTTCAGACTATGACCAACGAGGTCATCATCCCCCACTCAGGCTGGGAGCACGAACCCAACGAGGACTCCAAGCCCCGCGACGCAGAGTGGACCACCGTCTTCAAGAACACCTCTGGTTGTCTGAGGTAATAGCTTGCATGAGGCCTGATACCCACGCTCCTCTTAAAGGTACTTCCTGCCGTAGGAAAAAGTGAAGCAGATCAAAAGATGGTTAATATGATCCAGCAGCAGGGCCCATGGTACAATGCATATGGACCTGCCAGGCCACCACTCGCACTTCAACCACAGAGGCTATTCTCTGAATGAGAGAGGGAGCTGAAAGACCTTTTCAACCAGTGTATCTGATATTGAAAGGATAGCGATTGATGGTCTCTGCTGCTGTGGCAATTAGCAGTGCTATTAACAGACCCCTGTACAGGCAGAACCAGAGACCTGAGAGGTCGTCTGAGCAATCTGATGCTTGATTAGTACTTCCGTGGCCACAAGGGCTTTACCGCAACGGTTACAACTGCCGTAACGACATTAGCCCTTGTAAATACGCACCACCTTCTCTGTGACTGTGACTCTCTACTAGTGTCCATTTTGCCAGTTTGACTTTGTT
Organism: Oncorhynchus masou masou; assembly: GCF_036934945.1. NCBI lineage: Eukaryota > Metazoa > Chordata > Actinopteri > Salmoniformes > Salmonidae > Oncorhynchus > Oncorhynchus masou. Next base: position 37,280,087 of record NC_088212.1, read on the forward strand.
TTTAAAGCGTGTGAGGTTAATGTTGGAGACTAGATAGTAGTTCTTTCTCCTGAAGTGACTTGGACCTTGTGTTATGGCAGTATGTCACCCTACAGAAACACAACAGATGTGTGTGTGTTGTCCTCTGTCCCAGCTATATGCTGCCTGCATCCCGCCCAGCCCCAGCCAGTCTGACCCCCAGTCCCTAATCCACTGCAGCTCAGCTCAGCAGTCACTGCGGTCTGTTGATCAGGATCCAACCAATCCCACCACCCTCCAACACCCCACCAACCCCCTGCTGTTTTGGTCTAATGTAACACATTCCAGATTAACGTTCTTGTGTTTTGCTTGTTTGGTACTCTCTCTCGCTTTCTCGCTCTCTCACACACACACACACACACTCTTGATATCAGGATGTATTTTATTTTGCTTGGTGACCTGGGTAAGGAAGTAGACGGAGGCTGAGGGTTTGATCCGGCCGGCTGTCCTTAGATTACACCACTCCCTCCCTAGAGAAGCTGCTGCTTCCTCCTGCCCCATTTCACTTTAATCAATGTAATCAAGTTTGCCTCTCATCTGGCCAGCAGCACATTACAGTGGCTCCATCCCAAATGGTACCCTGTTTCCTAAAGGACCAAAAGGGCTCTGGTCAAAAGGTAGTGCACTATATAGGAATAGGGTGCCATTTGCGACAGAGCCTATGTCAGTGGTTCTGACAGGGGGAGGGGTATTGTATAGTACTAGAGGTGACTGCTGCTGAGTTAGAGGTCCGATATAGCTGGATGTGGATGCCCTCTGGTGAAGTTGGCAGCTGATTGCTCCTCCCCATGGGTCTCTCTCTCTGTGTGTGTGTGTGTGTGTGAGTTCACTGTGTGTCTCACCCATCCCACAGGGTCATACAGGGCACCTTGTACTAGCCACATATTATATCTCTCTCTCTCCCCCTCTCTCTACGTTACCTGCTGCTGAGTGTGTCTCCATGGCGACGGAAAGCAACAACACACTGTTTGCTGGTCAGAGGCAGATTTGACATATGCTGATGTATGGGAGATTAGTTTACTCATGCCTTGACAGAGCAGCACGTTTTCTGTATCGGTCACTATTACCGCTGCCGCTTTTTGCCATTGTTTCCTTCTGGAAGGGTTTTTATTCATTTTATTTAACCTTTTATTTAACTAGGCAAGTCCGTTAAGAACAAATTCTTATTTACATTGACGGCCTTCCCCAGCCAAACCCGGACAAAGCTGGGCCAATTATTCGCCGCCCTATGGGACTCCCAATACCGGCCGGTTGTGATGCAGCCTGGAATCGAACCAGGTTCTGTAGTGACGCCTCTAGCACTGATATGCAGTGCCTTAGATCGCTGTGCCACTCGTGAGCCTCCAAGGATGAGCGTGTCCCATACTCCTACACTGTCAAATAAGGTTGTGTGTGTGTGAGAGAAAGTCCTTTTAAGCTGTGTCCTTTTTACCAGGCCTACCATTGACCTTGTGACGACGGACATGGTGGGGTCTTCATCAGTGAGACAGTCTCATTCTCACCCTCTCCCAGAGGACAGCCTTTTGTCCCTTTATGGCCACATGTCACAATGACTGACCTCTCAGCCTAGTTAGTTGATATACATCCACACAATGGACACAGACACACACGCCCTCCGTCACATCCGCAGATTGACATTGAAACACACACGCACACAGATTGACACCCACAACAGATGTACTTTCTAGAAAAGGGGAAAATCAAACACCTGCCAATAAAAAAAACACAGTTCCTGCTTTGTATGTCTGCCCAAGCTCACACACACCTCCCTGCCTGTCAAATCAATCCCTGTTGGATGCTCTTGGTGGCCTTTATGGGTGGAAGTGATTCTTCTGAGCCAAAAGAGGGATGTGAGGTTTTAATTCTATTAATTTATTTAGAATTTTATTTGTCACATGCACCAAATACAACGGGTATAGACTTTACCGTGAAATGCTTACTTACTAGCCTTTTACCAACAATGCAGTGTTAAAAAGTAAGACATTTAGCATGAGCAAAGGAGCTATATACAAGGAGCAACAGTACTGAGTCAATGTGCATTTGGTTTACTGTTCAGCAGTATTATGGATTTAGGTAGAAGCTGTTAAGGAGCCTTTTGGTCCCAGACTTGGCGGTCCAGTACCACTTGCCGTGCAGAAGCAGAGTGAGCAGTCTATGGCTTGGTGGCTGGGGTCTTTTGACAATTGTTTGGTCCTTCATCTGACACCGCCTGGTAAAGAGGTCCTGGATGGCAGGGAGCACGCCCCCAGTCATATACTGGGCCGTTTGCGTCAAATCAAAGTTTATTGGTCGCGTACACAGATTTGCAGATGTTATTGCAGGTGCCACTAAATACGTGTTCCTAGCTTCAACAGTTCAGTAATAATACCTAGCAATACAAAACTGTGTGTATGGAAAGTATATGACTAGAAAACGTGTGTACAGCAGTAGTTCTATAGGATGAGTCATGACTAGAATACAGTATATACATATAAAATTAGTAAAACTGTATGTAACAATTATTCTAATGACCAGTGTTCAATGACTCTATGTACATAGCCGGTCTAGTACCCTGCCCTAAGGGTGACTTTGTAACAGTCTGATGTCCTGGAGATGCAAGCTGTTTATCAGTCTCTCGGTCCCAGCTTTGATGTCCCAGTACTGTCGTCTCCTCTAGATGGTAGCGGGGCGAACATGCCGTGGCTCGGGTGGCTGAAGTCCTTGACAATCTTCTGTGACAACGGGTAATGTAGATGTCGTTGATGGCAGGCAGTGTGCCCCTGATGAGACGTTGGGCTGACCGCACCACCCTCTGGAGAGCCCTGTGGTTGCGAAATGTGCAATCTATCCACGGTTTTTGGTTTGGGAAACTTGTAATTGTCACAGTGGGAACAACATGCCCTATGTACTTCCTGACGAACCCTGTCACCGAGTCAGTGTATATTTCGATACTATTCTCAGAGGCGACCCAGAACATTTCCCAGTCAGTGTGATCAAAACAATCTTGACGTATAGATTCCGATTGGTTACTGGGATTTCCCGCCAATACTCTCACCGTTTCCCCAGGAAAGGAACTGTGAGATTATTTCTATGAACGGCCTTTCTTAAAATGGAACTGTTAAATTTGATGCCATTTCTACATCTGGCTTCTCTACGGGCCATGTCCAAAACTCTCTGCTATCTGCATGATCAATCATCAACTCTCAGGGTGAGAACGGACAGCGCATCACATTATGGAGCGCAGTTCACAATGCATGTATCATCTCATCATACTAACTTTTCTTATGGTGAAAGGTGGGAAGGACTACGTTTGCTGCAGCATAGCCTAGGATACAGTAATATAAGGACTGAATGTGTGTCTAATCTCCAACTGGTTTTGGGTGTCAACGTATTTTTCTATCTTCAAGTCATTTTGTAAAATTCCAGATGCAAAGTTTTAAAACAGCTTATCACTCGAATATCGTTGATTTAAATCAGTGTGCATGCTGTCTTTCTCTCCAATTTCGAAATAGATAAGCTTAATCCTGTTCAATATACAGTATATATACACAGAGTGTACAAAACATTAGGAACACCTTCCTAATATTGAGTTGCTCCCCCTTTTGCCCTCAGAACAGCCTCAATTTGTCGGGCATGCCCTCTACAAGGTGTCAACAGCATTCTAGAGCGATGCTGGCCCATGTAGACCCTTATGCTTTCCACAGTTGTGTCAAGTTGGCTGGATGTCTTTTGGGTGGTGGAACATTCTTGATACACACTGGAAACTGTTGAGCCTGGAAAACCCAGCAGCATTGCAGTTCTTGACCCACTCAAACCGGTGCTCCTGGCACCTAGTACCATACCCTTTTCAAAGCCACTTAAATCTTTTGTCTTGCCCGTTCACCCTCTGAATAGCACACATACACGATCCATGGCGCGATTGTCTCAAGGATTAAAACTAATTCTGTAACCGGTCTACTCCCCTTCATCTACACTGATTTTCAAGTGACATCAATAAGGGATCATAGCTGTCACCTGGTCAGTCTGTCATGGAAAGAGCAGGTGTTTCTAATATTTTGTATAGTAAGTGTAGTTGTCCTACCCTACCCTTTTTCATGTCATAAATTCAATGCAGTATTAGCCTTAGATTGAATTGGGTCTAGGGTGTCAGGTAAGGTAGAGGTGATATGATCCTTGACTAGTCTCTCAAAGCACTTCATGATGACAGAAGTGAGTGCTACAAGGCGATTTAGTCATTTAGTTCAGTTACTTTCGCTTTCTTGGGTACAGGAACAATGGTGGCCATCTTGAAGCACGTGGGGACAGCAGACTGGGATAGGGAGAGATTGAAAATGTCTGTTAACAATCCAGCCAGCTGGTCTGCGCATGCTCTGAGGACGCGGCTTGGGATACCATCTAGGCCGGCAGCCTTGCGAGGGTTAACACGCTTTAATGTCTTACTCACGTCGGCCACGGAGATTGTGTGCCCACAGTCCTTGGTAGCGTCGCTGGCACCGTGTTATCCTGAAAGTGGGTAAAGATGGTGATCAGCTTATCCGGATGCAAGACATCGGTGTCCGCGACGTGGTTTTCCCTTTGTCATCCGTGATTGTCTGTAGACCCTGCCACATTCGTATAGTGTCTGACCCTTTGGATTGTGACTCCACTTTGTCTATGTACTGTACAAACGTTTTGCCTGTTTGATTGCCTTGAGAGAATAACGACAGTTTGTATTCGACCATATTCCCAGTCACCTTGCCATGGTTAAATGCGGTGGTTCGCGCTTTCAGTTTTGCACGAAAGCTGCCATCTATCCACGGTTTCTCGTTTGGGTAGGTTTTAATAGTCATAGTGGGTACAAAATCTCCTTTACACTTCCTGATGAACTCACTCACCGTATTCGTCAATGTTATTCTCAGTCCGCGTGATCAAAACAATCCTGAAGCATGGATTCTGATTGGTCAGACCAGGGTTGAATAGACCTTAGCAAGAGTACTTCCTGTTTGAGTTCCTACCTATAGGGAGGGAGGAGCAAAATGGAGTCGATCAGATTTGCCGAAGGGAGGGCTTTGTTGGCATTTTGAAAAGTTGAGTAGCAGTGGTCCAATGTTTTACCAGTGCGAGTACTACAGTCAATGTGTTGGTAGAACTTCAGTAGCGTTTCCCTCATTTGCTTTGTTAAAATTACCAGCTGCAATAAATGCGGCCTCAGGATATGTGGTTTCCAGTTTGCATAAAGTCCAGTGTAGTTCTTTGGGAGCCGTTGTGGTATCGGCTTGAGGGGGATTATACACGGCTGTGACTATAACCAAAGATAATTCTCTTGGTCGGCATTTGATTGAGGTATTCTAGGTCGGATGAACAAAAGGACTTGAGTTCCTGTATGTTATCACAATCACACCATAGGTAGTTAATCATGAAACATACACCCCCGCCTTTCATCGTGCCAGAGAGTGCTTTATTCCTGTATGCGTGATGTACTGAGAAGCCAGATGGCTGTATGGACGGGGACAATATATCCCTACAGAGCCAAGTTACCGTAAAACAGAGTATGTTACAATCCCTAATGTCTCTCTGGAAGGAGATCCTCGCCCTGAGCTAGTCTTCTTTGTTATCAAGAGACGAAACATTAGCAATTAATATACTCGGAAGCGGTGGCTGGTGTGCACGCCTCCTGAGTCGGATTAGAAGTCCACTCCGAATACCTCTTCTCCGCCGGCGGTGTTTTGGAGCAGCCTTTGGAATAAGTTAAATTGCCCTGGGTGGTACGAACAAAGGATCCAATTCGGGAAAGTCGCATTCCTGGTCGTAATGCTGGTGAGTTACCGCAGCGCTGATATACAAAAGTTATGTCTGGCTGTATGTAATAACAACAAAACATTTTCTGTGCTAATAATGTAAGAAATAACACACAGTTGCTTAGGAGCTAGAAGCAGAGCTGCCATATCTGTCGGCGCCATTTTACTTGAAGCTCTTGACCCGTTCCACTACAGTCCCGTCAATGTTTTATGACTTGGGAATTAGTGTCCCGTATGGTCTGCGGTGTCTCGCTCTCTGTACCATTGACTCGTTTTAATTAGCCCAACGTGTATAATAGTCCAGGCTTTACCTGAGATGAATGGAATCTGCACCAGAGACTGGCAGACTGACTGACTTCCCCCCCGTGTGTGTAGGTGTGTGAAAGAGCGGCTGTGTGTATGCACATTTCTGTTTGCAAGTGTGTGCGCTCGTGCATATATCACATTTAAGTGTGTGTGTCACTCTGGCTGTCCCCCTCAACCCCTTCGCAGCGGTGACAGGCATCATCCTCCAGGACTAGCTGGGTGGATTGGTAATGGGATTATATGGCCCAGAAAGAAAACCCTCTTAAATTAAGTCCCCAGCGAGCCTAGCAGCTCCTGCTCTCTCGCTCCACAACTAAAGTCTCCGTAAAGACATGTGCGGAGCCACTTGGCAGGCCTTTGCAGATGGTTATTTACTATACAGGTCTGCTTGGGAGTGCGGAATGGTAGATTACAAGCCTGTGTACGGTTCCATCTTTGGCGGGAAGTTGCCACTTTTCATGTCCTGTGCGGGACGGTTTGTGGAATGATTATTTCCCTGTCTGCTTAGCTGTTACACTGCTGATTCACTGTCGTCAGATTCAGGTGTTTACTTTTATCTCTTGAAGTCAGCTGTGTCTGATCTTAATCTCCTCAGCTTCAAGAGCATGGGCACTGGGCAATGCTATCTCTGTGCACGGGAGATAGGAGCCCTCTGTCTCTGTAATATATTCAACCACTCATGGAGGAAATTGGAAGTGAAATGAAAAGCGACTCTAAATTCTGTTTATTAACACAGCCTACGGATGTCTCTTTTTTTTCTGCTTCTGACCAGGGTGTGTCTGTGTTCCACAGGAACGTGAGTTCGGACGGGGCCGAGGCGAGGCGCAGGCTGAGGGAGTGTGAGGGGCTGGTGGATGCTCTGCTCCACGCCCTGCAGTCAGCTGTGGGGAAGAAAGACATGGACAACAAGGTGAGCCGCCAGCTCCACACACCTCCCCATACGCATCATTCTACCTGTATATTATTATAACAGTATTTTGTGTAGTCGTTGGGGACATTTGATACCACGAATGCTGATTTGTCTTCTGTTTTGCTTGTCTCCAGTGGGTCTCTTTATCTTGTTTGGAAGCGAGTAAACAGTCCCTTTCATATCATATTCTGAGAACAATCTGTGCAGGTTGAGCTGACAACTCTTTGTCCCCGCCTCCTCCAGTCTGTGGAGAACTGTGTGTGTATCATGAGGAACCTGTCCTACCACGTTCACAAGGAGATCCCAGGGGCCGAGAAGTTCACAGACCCATCAGTGCAGCAGGCTCCGGGTTCTGTGGGCCCTCAGAGGAAGAAGAAGGACGACGCAGGCTGCTTCGGAGGGAAGAAGGCCAAAGGTGAAAGGCAGGGACGACAGAGGGAGACTAGACTGGGGAGACATGGGCCCAGTCCCAAAACTAACCGCTTCCGTGCACCGCCTGTGTTTGATGTTCTGTAGGAACCACTGATTAACACACAGAGAGAGAGAAAAAAGGGGACCGAAACCCATTATACTATACTCAAAATGGGCCCTGTCAGTTTGAATAGGTTACTGTATGTATCCAGGCCTATGGTAACAGTATTTCAGCTCTTTAGAGCTCCATTTACCTCGTACCCTTCAGCCCAGAGCTATTTCCCCATAGCAGACAGTTATTTAGTAAAGGCTACCCTCTGGTTCTAGACAGAGATGTAATTAGTGTAGGCTACCTCTCGATCACTGACGAATGGCTGAACAACAAGTAGAGGTCCCTCTCCCACAACAAATAATGACAGCAATGAATCACTTAGTCAATGAGGTGTGACCCAATCTCACTGACCCCTCACAGTCCGGAGGGGGATGCTACTGATTTAGAGGCCAAGAAGCACTGGGGCGTGTGTCTGGAAATGTGTGTGTGTGTGTGTGTTTACAGATTGAATATTATAGATGGCAATCGCAGGCGAATTAGCCAGTCTGCTGCTATTGTACACAGCAGTTAATGTGGTGTGTTTAGTCTTCAAAGGCCCTGGAGGTGTACTTTGAAGGAAAGATGGCCTACATTAAAAATGCTTAACACGCCCATCCAAAAACAGTGTGAGTGCGGGAAGGGGAGTCAGATCTTGCAAGAGAGTCGTTTAGACAACAGTCTCTCCCAGCAATTTGTTACCCGAGTGAAATTACCCCCCCCCCCCCCCGAATCCTGACACTTGCCATTACACCCATTATCATGAACAGACACTTCAGGTCCAGCATTTTTACCCAACGGTTGCGTTTTACATTTCTCTTTTCGTTTTTGATTCCTATATTCCTGTGCTGTTGTGTGTGTGTGTGTGGCTGGCTTAGTGCCTTGAGTGACAGTGACTGTCCCTCTCTCTCCTTGTGTGTGCTGCTGCAGTGTGATCGTACACACACCCTTTCTCTAATGAGCCGAGTACACTGACACCACAGCCTCTTAACTCTGTCCCAGGAGAGTCACCTATGGAGTGCTAATGGGTTTTATTCTCCACTTGTCACCATTCTGCCCTAAGTACTCGTTTCTTACCTTCTATTCTCCCACTCTCTCTTGCTATCTCTTTCCTTCTCCCTCCCTTGTGTTCTCTCTTTCTCTCTCTCAGCTTTCCTACTCTCTTCCCTTTTTCCCTCTGAACTTTATAGCCCCAAGTTGACTTTAAACTGAACTTGTTTGTATTATGTCACCTCTAATCCACACAACCTATTTTATCATTTACTCTTCTCTTCTCCCTGCTTGTGTTTTTTGGCATTGCTGCTGCTTCCTTGGCTAACTATAGAGGAGTGGTTTAATCAAGGTGAGTGTCCTCCTGTCTCACTATCTCACCCCTCCCCTTATTGCTACTGTAGCATCAGTCGTTTGGATCTCCTCCAAAACTGAGAAGTTTCACGGACTTCACTTGTTTGCCCTCTTAATTTGCTGTGGCCTTGCTGTGGTTCTCACTCCTTCATCCTACCACACAGCATCGTAGTGTTAGTAATTCAAACCTTGCCTAGGAGTAGACGTAGGGGAGACCAGGTAAGACCAATAAGTTTGGGTAGTGAAAAGGAACCTGGGATTTAGTTTTTAGCCATGTCCCGTCCGTGTTGACAATATGGATGGAGAGACGTTCATTAGCTGGCCTACCCTGCTCAATTACCCTCCCTCCCTCCCTCCCTTAAAGGAGGTTCCCCACTAGGCTGCTACTAGACATGTATGGTGACGGTGTGTGTACTCAAGTCTGTCCATCTGTGTTTGAATGTGTGTGTGCAGTATACATACACTCACACTGTGTGTCTTGTCCATCTGCGTGCGTGTGGTCATGCAGTGATCTCAGGGACATTATCAATGAACTCTCTGGTGTAGTGGATGGTTTACCCACTTTTTTTTGTGGAGGCGACAGTTGACCCACTTTTGCAGAAAAATGCAATGAAAGTATAGTGAGCGTTACTTTTTCCCTCCCCCGTGACCGGCGATGGGAGTTTACCACTACGCCACTGGTCTGGTTGTCTGTTTGACATGTACAACTGTTCTCTCTCCAATCTCAATCCAGGCAGGAAAAACGGAGAGAATGCCAAAAGCTACGACACGCTGGATCTCCCCAAACGCACTGAACCCACAAAAGGTAGGCTTGTTCTGTCAGAGGTTCCCTTATTACAGCTTCGACCGGTCACTCCTGTTCCCGCTCACTAAAAAGGAGAATATCCCAAATATTTGCAAGTGTGTGCACGAGCATTTAGTCACCTTTTTGAGTGTGTTTATGCGTGTGTGTCTCACTCTGCAGGACACGTTGTTATTTAGAGAGAAGTGACGGTTGAAATCGTCTCCCCAAATTAGCCTTGTTTTGACGACAAATGCTACCAGGAAAAGAAAACACAGCTTTGTTGGCAGAGGTCACAGGCATCAGGCCTTTTGTAAAGGGCTCCCAAACATTTCAGCTGATTTGGAATCAGTTCCTTTACATGGGAGATGGAAAGCAGCAGTAAATCAGGTTCTGCAACCCCAACAGTGTCACTATAGAACTGAATGATACCCAGTAGCCCTTTTATCTGAACCACACACACCACAAGGGAACCTATAATCCAAGGTGCCTTGAGAAATGTTATTTTACTTCTAAAGGAATGCAACAGTATTATAGTATGTTCCGACTAGATACAAGGCGGGACAGTCCCCTCCCGTTTCAGCAGTGTTGGAACACTGTTGATGGGTAGGAATGGCTGGTTCAGGCAGGCAGACAGCTATTCCCCAGCAGCAGGTTGGAATTGGATTTGATGGTGGGTAGTGGAAGCGAGTCACCCTGGGCCTGTGCGGCAAAGCATGTCTGTCAGCCGTGAGTCTTCTCCAGCCTCTCCAACCCCCTCTACAGTTACTGATACAAAACCTGCGAGGACCAACACACAAGGGATTGTTGCAGTACTCCTCTCCCCTTAGCTGAGCCAGTACTTTACTCCTATAGGCCTACTTTAAGAGTCAGCACATGTTCTAATGTCTGATCTCAATTATTTACTTGTAACATAAGAGACCCTACTTGCACTGCTTATTTCTAATACACTTGAGGAATGTTATGCCACTGAGGCGGTTTGCTGTACCTCTACCATTTCGATAGAATATATATATATAGGTTTATCGTTGTACTGTTCCTTCTATTGATCGAATGAGCCGAAACGTTTCCACCTGCACCCTTTCCTCGTCTTTCCGAAGAATAAACATCCCAATTGGTTGCTGCAGTCCAACATTGGCATGCAGGATGCCACAACAAATCTCTTTGTGCTTTGCCTCTGTGTGCGCGCATCTCTTTTATCGCGTGCCTCCTTTTATGGTGTGTGTGCGTGCGTCTGCCTGCATATAGCAGGGGTGTGTTTGTCTGCATATAGCAGCTGAGAGAGATACAGTATATTTGTGTGTGTTGTGGGCTATGCGATATTCACACATCAGCGCCTTCATCAAGGTCTAATGGCATCCGCTCAAAGTCAATAGCATTTCCTGTATGGCTGCAATTAGCCACATTAGCTAGTCAAAGTGGGTCTCTCATTAAACTAGATTACAATTAATTGTGGTGCTTTAAGGTGTTAAGCCGATTCTGCCTCCTTTTTATCGCTTTAAAGTAAAGCAGATGAGCTGGGAGGAGGGTAATTAGCATGTTCCACAGGCTGCGCTTACTGGAAGCGCAACACAACACTGGCTGCACAAGAAGCAGTGTTTGGCTCGCTGCAATGTGATAAGGTTTCAATGGCACACAATTAGAAGTAATCCTCTTGTCTTGCGTTTTGACTTCTGAGAATCTGAGATCAATAAAACCCACTTTTGTCTTGAATCCATCAATAGCCTAGGTGTGTGGAGACATGTTGTACGCAAAACAAAAATATAAACGCAACATGTAACGTGTTGGTTTCATGAGATGAAATAAAAGATGTTGACTCCTACGCACCTGGAACCGACACTTTTCAGTACTAAGGACCTTAAGAGGGCAAACTGCCTCTGTTTCTGAAATAAAAGATCCCAGACGTTTCTCATACGTCCCGAAAGCTAATATCTCTCAAATGTTGTGCACGAATGTGTTTACATCCCTGTTAGTAAGCATGTCTCCTTTGCCAAGATAATCCATCCACCTGACAGGTGTGGCATATAAAGAAGCTGATTAAACCGCATGATCATTGCACAGGTGCACCTTGTGCGGGGGACAATAAAAGACCACTCTAAAATGTACAGTTTTTGTCACACAATACTATGCCACAGATATCTGAAGTTTTGAGGGAGCGTGCAATTGGCATGCTGACTGCAGGAATGTCCACCAGAGCTGTTGCCAGAGAATTTAATCGCCTCCAACGACGTTTTAAAGAATTTGGCAGTACGTCCAAGTGTCGTGTTGGTGAGAAGTTTGCTGATTTCAACTTTGTAAACAGAGTTTCCCACGGTGGTGGTGGGGTTATGGTATGGACAGGCATAAGCTACGGACAATGAACACAATTGCATTTTATTGATGGCAATTTGAATGCACAGATACTGGGACAAGATCCAGAGGTCCATTGTCGTGCCATTCATCCGCTGCCATCACCTCATGTTTCAGCATGACAATGCACAGCCCCATGACGCAAGGATCTATACACTATTCCTGGAAGCTGAAAATGTCCCGGTTCTTCCATGGCCTGCATACTCACCAGACATGTCACCCATTGAACATGTTTGGGATGCTCTGAAACGACGTGTACGACAGCGTGCTCCAGTATCTGCCAATATCCAGCAACTTCGCACAGCCATTGAAGAGGAGTGGGACAAAATTCCACAGGCCATAATCAACAGCCTGGCCAACTCTATGCGAAGGAGATGTGTTGCTCTGCATGAGGCAAATGGTGGTCACACCAGATACTGATTGGCTTTCTGATCCACGCCCATATCTGTATTCCCAGTCATGTGAAATCCATAGATTAGGTCCTAATGAATGCATTTCAAATGACTGATTTCAGATTAACTGTAACTCAATAAAATATTTTAATTTGTTGCATTTATATTTTTGTTCACTATACAGTATGAGGAGGAAATTATAGTCCTAGAAAAGCTTTCCACTTTCGCTGACTCACCCAATGATGCGTAGCTCACTCTCCGGCGATGGACGATTTACTCTCATGCCAAAAGCCCATCTCTTGTTTTACTTTGTAAAACAATGTTCGTAGCCTACAGTCAGATTAGTGTTATCTTTTAAGCAGGAGCTATTTGCTTCTCAACCTGTATTTTCCAACCCCGATTTATATTTGAAATATTGCGAAAGGCTTGTTCTGGCTTCATGATGTTAACTGATAGATTTGCCGCGTGTTCCCGGGCTATGTGCCTCGTGATTGGGCTTCATTAACACGATCCACAGCTTGGCTATTTGTTTGAAGAAGCTATTGGCTCTATGTGGCAGGTTCATGTCTAGCGAAGGAAGGGAGACGGATCATAGAATGTGAATCTCATTCTAGTTCTGAGGCCGGATACAGGCGCGCTTCTCCCTCTCACCCTCGCAACGGCCCTTCATGGTTTCAAACTTGTGTACACAGTTTGATCAACATTATAGCCTGAGCCGGCCCAACACGAACTCATTCTTTAGAACATCAGGTCGCGGGCTCAAAATCTACGTTCCCACATTACGTTTTTAGGAGGCTGGATAATTAATGAGGCAGCAACTCGAATTGACTCGGATCGCCTTTATTTGAATGTTTACATTGCAAACAGTGTTTGAAAAGAATGCATGCATGTAAATGTTCTGGATCCGGCCAAATGGGTTCCAGAAACGAAATAGTCCAAAACGAAGAGGTGCCGGCTCAAATTAAGCACGGGTTAAAACGATTTGTGTTTGAGAGTGCAAATGTTACCCTGTGATGTAAATGTGTTGTGGTAAAGTTTATATGTACCTATTGCTCAACTGGATCAATCATTTTGTACTATAAAATTACTATTGCAGCTGTAGTCTACCCATGATTTGTTCACATAGGATATTACATTTACCTGCGCCGTTTATCTATGATAATCCTGTATACTGTGGTTGTACGTTTAGCTACGTTAATGTCCCTGTTTGTAGAGAATTTGGGAGCTATTCTCCTCAAATGCAATGGCAGAGGGAGAGATTTGTGGGAGATTACATGTGTAGTTCAGCCCTGATCTGTTGTCCAATGGAGGTCACAGACCCTCCGCATCACTTACCAACAGGCTGCAGTCTATGATTACGGTAAAAGCCACATGAGATTTAGGGTCTCCAGCAGTGCATTTAAAAAAAAAAAGCATACACAGACACGCAATCACACACACTAGTAGTGACTGGTCTGCACCCAATCAGAGCGCGGCGGAAGAGTCCCAACTGAAACGTTATGTTACAGACATGAAGTCGCTATCATTTTAGGGACGCCATTTTTAATTCACCATGAGGTTGTTAATTCTGTGTATAGCTAATTCTCTCTGCCTGATTGCACTATAAACAGACCTGTTGACAGTACAGAGATTATTCAAGGACTTCCTAAGTTCCTGTTATTGCATTATTCATAGCGTTGAACAGAGGCGCTGGAACAAAAGTAATTTAAGAACTCTGAAAGAAGAAAGTGTTTCATTAAGGAGAGAGAGCGACCGAGTTGATGGGACACACACCCCAACGTTAATTGAAACCGCACCACACGTAAACCTTTTGCTTTGAGGAAAGGTCATGTACGAAGTGTGTGTGTGTGTGTGTCTCAGCCCAACGTTTATTGAAACCGCACCACATGTAAACCTTTTGCTTTGAGGAAAGGTCATGTACGAAGTGTTTGGCACGGAGTGTGTATATGTACCCTCGCAGAGAGCAGAGGGAAATCACTTCAAAACAGTTTTTTGTTTTGTTTCTTCAGTACCGGAGGTGTGGATAGAGAGGGGGTGGGGCATCAAAGTGGAAAGATGCAGTTTTGAAAAAGTAGAAACCGAAGGAGGGAGAGAGTCCTGGGAGGAGAGAAGGCACAGATTAATCATTTTTGTTTTGTATTTTTTCCGCAGCACATTGTTTTTGATCTCTTCCTCTCGGGCCTTCCCCACTCACTACTACTCCGTTTACTGTAGGAACCTGCATGAGGAGAGCTGAGCACAACAATCAAGCAAAGTCACATACTGTACAGTACAGCTGTATAGAGACGCTATGCTTCTGCTGTAAAATAGCCAAAGTGCAATTTTGCAAAGTTCACGACGCAGGCGACTTGTGTTCTGATGTCCTTAGTTGCCATCCCAGGCACTGTATGTACCATTCAACCTCGGTTGTGTTTTCCCTGAGCCAGCACTCTTTCATGATGCTTGAATGTTTGTTTCATGACTCGGATGAATGCCTTGTTCAGCTTTTCCTACAGTATTTACAACAAGGAGGATTGATTAAAGCTGCGTTAAGCTGTGTTAGTGTCCCGTACTTAGTAGTGGCGGTAGGAGTGAGGGAGGGAGCAATCGAGAGGTAGCCGGGGCAAAGGTTCATGAGTCCCCTCGGGACTCAGTCTTAGAATGTGTTTTTAATTTTCCTTTCTCTTTTCATGCACCTCTCCTCTCCACTGTGCTTTGGAAAGTTTGCCTATTTTGGAGATGCATGTTTTCCCTTCGCCGAACAAACAAGTTGTAGAATTGAGGTAACAATTCAGTAACAACGCTACGACTCCATAATGCTTTAACGGCTTAGTTTACGAGCCTAGCGTTTAATTTGAAGAGGGTTTTAAAACAGCAACTCGAGCCTCACTGTGGTGTGTTACTGCTGCGTAACCTTAACCACACTGTTAACCTTACGCCTAACCTAAAATGATTATTTCATGAATTTTTACTAAATAGCCAACGTTGACTTTGTGGCTGTGCTATCTTGTGGAAACCAAGTACATTCCCTGAGTTTATGCTGAAAGGGTCAAGTCATGTTTGACCTGGAGTTCTATCTGGTCATACAAGGTGACAAAACCATAGGTCATTGCCATATCATGTAACTTCATTTGAACAGTCTTTTACAACCTACAGGAAATCTCTTTTTTAACCTATGCTCTCTGACTCACGGATGTGTTTTGAATCCCACTTGACTAATTGTTGTGTATTGAATGGTGACTGTCAGTATGGAGGCAAGGCATGTACTTCTGAGGTGCTTTGTAGACCGCGGAGGGGAACTAAATGTTTCCCTTGAAGATTGTCACTGCTTTACATTTATCACATTAGCAACCGGAACCCGGAGTCTGACGGAAGGTTCTGAAGGAATTGGAATGCTCTTAGTCCCTGTGGATTGATTCTTTTTTTAATTTATTTTTGAGCTTACACAGAAACTTTCCTTACCTCCTAAAACAGAAAGTAAACGCCTTCCGTTTCCCCTTATTTAACTCCCAAAACTGTTCAGTAATCTCTTGTGTAATAACTTGAGATGTGAGTCAGTATTCAAAACCGGAGGGAAAGTTAGGGCAGATCGACAGGCCCGCCCCGAGTGAAAGTAGAAACTCAGTAAATTATTCATACAGTTATGTTGAGACTGCAGCCGCAATCCCCCACCCAGAGAAAGCATGTCTCCATCTTCAGAAGAGCTTCACTACTGAGGAATGTAACACCGAGATAGCGAAACGATAACTCTCGGGACTGCTATATGCACACAAACTCGCTCTCTCGCTCTCACTCTCTCACTCTCTCACAAACCTGCCTCCAACTGACAGGGTGACTCCTCATCTCTCAAAACACAAATATTCCTCAGCTGTTCCTCACCCCTTCCGCCTCTTCCTCTCCTCCTGCTGTTAGATTTAGCAGGATGGTGAGACTTCGTGCGGTTGGTGCCAGTGCCAAACACCTCCTGCCCCGTCACGTGCGCCAATGCACACCTACCTCACACTCGCAGCACCCGTCAGATAAAACATGAGTCTGAATCTGTGAAGCTGCTAGGAGACACTGGAGGCTGTCCCTTATTCACTGTCATTAGATCGGTCTGCCATGTGAGTGTCTGTGCACACAGAAATGGGAACATTAGCAAGTCTCTATTCTGGAAGGGAATAAGGTATGATGAGACTGCTTTTAGCTTTGAGTCACTATCCCAGTCACCATATTGAGCCACCCGTGTTTGTTTGTGGGGGGGGTGGCTCCCCAACTATGAGGGGATGAGATTATAAATGTGTTTTCTCTGAATCCAGCTGTTTGATGCCCGGTCATAATAAACCATGGTGCTGCCAGCCTGTCAATCATCGCATCACAATCACAACCACACTCTGCTGGACTCCGTGTCTCAATTAGTCTGCCTCTGAAACAGAAACCCCACGGAATGGGCCCACAAGGAACCAGAAGTCATCATTTAACTTGTCAACTCCTCAGCTCTTGGCTGCAATTTTCTTTTGTGAATTCCTCCGCAAACCATTTCATTCAAACAGTTGATGATCAACTGAAATAATGAGCATAAAAGGAAAGAATGAAACCAAAGCAAAGGGAGAAAGCCTTGTTGTTGAAGACAGACCACCCCGTGGGTCATTGGGAATACACTGAGGCTTCAGATAACCCAAAGTTCTCGGAGGTCCCATGTTGAAAGGCTGTTATGCATCATTAGCTGGATGCTTTGGCTCTGTAAAAATAAACCTGCGGTGTGTAGTAGTAGTAGTAGTAGCTGTAGTTAGTGTGTGCGACACGATGGCAGATAGCCAGCTCTGATTGCACTAGTCTTCCTGTGGTCTACAATCCTCATGACCACTTCCTTTCTCCCTGCGAGATCCGTCATGAAATGTTTCTTATTTTCCACCATAGTTGCCTTGTCTCTCTCCAAACAGTGTTTTCCGGCTCTGCAGAATCTAGCTCGGGAGAGTGTGAAAGGGGGAATCCAATCCACAGTAGCCCTCAATATCATCACGATTCTCTGGATGATTTAGCGTGCTACCCTCTAAACAAAAACGGCTGGAGCAATAATTACAGAGGAGAATTAGCAGCAGGAGGGAAGAATGAGATTTAACCCTCCAATGGGAGCCTTTGTTTGGCCCCGTTTGAGCCAGAATGGGATGTTTCTGTTTTCTATTTCTGCAAGAATCTAATTAAAACCAGCGCAATGGCAGAGACACGACATCGCTGCCAAAGCCACTATGGTGGTTTGCACAACAAAACACCCTCTAGGAAGTCACTGTGTTATGTTGTAGTCAACGTAGCGTTGGACGGGAATTGGTAGTTCTAAAAAAGTTGGGCCGTGTTGTAAACAGGAGTTTTAAAAGCACACCAAGGATCACTGTCCTCAACAGAGGGAAGTGTCCCGAGGCCATGCAGCATTTTCTACACTCCCTGGGTATGTGCTGACAGGGTCAAGTCATGTTTGAACTTTTAGCCAACTAAACTCCTGGGTGTCTGGGCCCGTTGCCCTTCTGGCCGACGAAGTACGCTCTGACTTAGACTATGTTTAGACTGTCAGGGATTGAGATGCAGTCAACCTCCATCCCCCATCTCCCCTTGACTGTTTCTCTTCCTTTTATTCTCTCTCACACACACACACACACACACACACACACACACACACACACACACACACACACACACACACACACTCACATCCCTGTGGTGCGGAGGACAAGGTGTTGTGCCCTTGACCGTGAAGGTGGTGTATTATGTGTCCATTAGAGGGTGTGTTGTTCATCACGCCACTCCACAGACACAGAACATTGCCTGTGAAAATGGCGCAGGCGTAAGCAGTGTTATAGACCCTTATAAGGGTCTGGTAGAGAATTGTGTTTGTGTGTGTGTGTGTGTGGCTATTATGTTCCCATACGTGTGTAGAGAAAGACCGTGATCCCCTTATTTCCCAGACAAGTATTAATCGTGCCACAGCATATGCTGTATGCCATAATTGCTGGTACTGTATAATGCCATGCGGGACACAAGCCCAGAGTGAGAGATGGAGCCTGATAGAGACACAGGCGGGCAAAATTCCTCCACCGTCAAACACAACCACTGCCCTCATCGCACACCTGATCCCCAACCCATCTGGACCAGCCCCAGTCTCATCCCCAAGCCTGCATCTGTCCCAGCTGCAGACCCTGTGTCAGCCTTATTTTCCAATCTCCAGTCCTAGACCCTAGCGCCACCCGTCAACATTTGTCCCCAGCCCCCTTTGCCTCTCATCAGTGCCCAGGCCCTGATCAAGCCAGAAGCAATACTGATCTCTCATTTCAAAGTCTCCCCACAGTTCAGATCGTTTAACTCGCCCGTTTAGCCATTTCGCTCCTTCTCAAGATTGTTTCTCCTCCAAACATGATATGTCAGCTTAGCCTTCTAAGTCAAATCAGACGTTATTGGTCTCATACACATATTTAGCAGATGTTATTGCGGGTGTAGAGCGACGCTTCTAGCGCTCATCTGTTTTATGATGCCATTAGGCAGACCAGTGTCCTGTCTCGCGGTCGCTCACGTTACAGTCGACCAGTTGCAATTTATATATTTTCTTTCCCTCTCGCTCTCAATTCCTAATGTAAAAACAAATGTCCCGTTTCGCTCTCAAATCCTTGTCGGATGCAGTCGCCACGTGTTCAGAATGCCAATTCTCTCATCCTGTTCAACCAAAGGTTTTCATTGCTGACCAGGTGTCTTGTAAGTTTGTGTCCGTGCGTAGCTGCCTCATGATGACTTTACTCACGGCTTTGCCTTCCAGGCTTTGTGAAGCAACACAGAAGGTAATATCTAGTGCTTAATCTCAGTTCTGTCTCTCTCTTGGTTTATACTGTGCTGCTGGAGTTTAACATTTTGTCTGAGTACGTGATGAGCCTTGACAAACGGTGCCATCCAGCCCTCAAGGTGAGGCTGCAGAACAGAACACTAACCCTGTTCTCTCAGAAACATAACACTGCCTGGGAGACAGAGGGGTTGTTATTAAAAATAACACAAGATCCTGGAGACTAATTCTAACCCTGCAATGCCGTTTCTGTCTGAAGTGTGTCACTTACTGAGGGAAGACGATAGGTGTTATTTGAGGACTTTGAAAGGACCCTCTTTCATTTTCATTTAGCTTGTCAGTCTCTAAGTGTTCACCAAATAAATGAACTAAGAGGGGAAATAAGAAGATAATGTCATTAATGTTGTTGTCGGTGTGATCCTCTTTGCCGTGGTGTCGAGTGAACAGATTTGTTAGTCGTGAGGTTGGGGTTGCCGTGGCAACCTCAGCCCTATGCTATTTCGGTTCCAGGCGATACTCTACTCCTCTCTCTACCCTCTGCTGTCCACCACACGCCTCTTACTCCCTCTGCCTTTCCTACACGCCTCCCATCCCTCTTCTGCTTTCTCATCCTCCTCCTTTTCCCCCGTCTCCTCCACATCTCTCTCTTCATCCTCCATATCCTTATCCATCTCTCACCCTCACGTTTTCTGTCCGCGACTCCATTTTGTGAGCAGCTCAGCCCCCCCACCCCCCCCCCCCCAGTTCCACGATCCCTCCCACTCCCCCAACCCGATCTCCAGGATTTGAAGTCCTCTGTGATATACAGTCTGACACTAAAGCACTACGGGAGATCCACACACAGACATCAGAGCAGCCTGACCATCAGAGAGCCAGCCAGCCAGTCCACCAGCCAGCCAACCAACCACTGTGCTCTGGTCTGCGTTGTGAGGCCCTGACGGAGAGAGAATTAATCCTGAGCCTCCGACCGCATGGGCCTTGGGATCTGAGCCTTATCTGCGTCCTCCATAATAACATCCAGTCCCCCACAGGTCCAGATATGCATCTAAATGTGTCTGTCCGGCCAGGCCCGGCCACATGCAGAGAGGCGAGCTGCTCTGTTCCTAGACCTTCCCTGAAGTCACACGTAATCCGACTAATGGTCACTGTCTGTCTGAGCCCTAGTGAGGATGTAGGGACTGGAAACTAACTGGCCACTGTGTGACTGGGCTGAAGGCAGGCTCTGAGAAACAGATTAGCCCGTCCCTATGACACGTGGTCAGTTGGAGTTCCTCCTGGACAGAGAAATTGACAATAGGTCGGTCAGGGTCACCGCTGAGGGATATTATTGACTTGCGTGACAAAGGTATCATATAAACCCACGGCCCAGAAGCTATTAGGAGCGATTACATTTTGGATCATTGGCAACAACGCCAGAGCACATTGCATTCCAACTGTTGATCCAGAAAGGTTATCTTGATGCTGGAATCACAGCCTCTGGTTAGCCACTCTTTGGTTACTTGTTGTTCAGGAGCGGATGGAGAACCACTGAGTGGTTGTTTTCTGTTCTGCTGGAGGACGATGAAAACGGAAACCTGTCCTTTTGGATTCAGAACAGGAAAGGTTTGACTTGTGGCAAGCACACAATGTGACCCGTTGAGGTGGCCGGCATCGGGGCATCCATGGGAGGACTGGTGGCTCTCTCTCCTCGCGGTAGCTCTGGGCTGGAAGGTCAAGGAGACGTCTCACTCTGGGGTGCCACAGCAGGACCTCATGATCCCCTTTCAACAGGAGGAAGGATGTCTGGTGTCTCCTAAAATGGCAGCACCGTAGTTGTGATCCAGGATACACTCTGAACCAAACTCTCAAGTATCAGCCTTTTGACAGTGTCTTCCCATTGATATGCCAGCAGCCAGTGGTGTGGTGGAATGCTGACTATTTACCCAGCTACCGGTCTCTCTTCTCTGTCCTGCTGCTCTCTGGGGGTATCTTTGATTAATATTGTAGCTAGCTGTCCATGAGATGGGCTGACCGCCAGTTACTCTCTGTACCCCATTGTCACCTTCCAACTAAATGCCACCAACTGTTTATTTGAATGTGTTGTGCCCTTTATGGTTGCGCAACGCCAATACCCACAGAGACGCCAATACAGAGAGAGAGCGGGAGAGAGGGTGTAAGCATTATTTAGAAGGCTTGACTTTTGCTCTTTGCCTCTAGTGAGATGGCTGTGGTTGAAAGTGGCTGTGCTGGTTTGAATTGGTGCCAGGGGAGAGATGAAGATGGATGAAGAGGGTGAGAGAAATGGAAAACGAGCTGGAAAGAGAGGGTGAACAGAGCTTCATTCAAACCTCATCTTCATTAGCGTTGAGGCCATCGACTCGTTTGAACTGAAAACAGGCAATTCTCCTATTTTTCCAAGTATTCTATTTAGTTGTTTTTCAATTAAGCTTCCTTTGCAGTGCACCCAAGGTTAACACAGAGGCTATTGTCTTTTAAAAGCAGCCGTAATGATGTGATGTGTTAGCTGCTCTCTCCGTGGCTTCCCCTGTGAAAGCATTCATTAACGTTAGCTATGACATGGATGGTGATATGAAAACCTTAAGCATACATTCAGAGCCGGGGGGGGGGGGGTCTCATGAGGTTAAACGTGCGCGTGTTACAGGGCTGGAATGCAGATCCCATGACCTCTGATGTACCCTGTTCTAAAAGTTGCATTTGGTTAGTGTTTCATAGGGAGAGGATGTCACCCTCTGCTCCTTCTATCTCATTGCCTAACTTCACTGGAAAACACTGACCTGCTGTAAAAACGGATCCACTTTGCGGCGTGTTAAAGCTGTAATTGATTGTGGTTTCTGTCTGCCTGCAGATGTTCCTCACGTGATGTGATGGCCTTTTAACTGGGCGTCCTTTGAATATAAACGTGTGGGTGGAAGGAGTGGGAGGCTTAGGTATGAGGCTCGCCTCAGATTGAGGTTACAATATGCTCCCCATTTTAGTTTTGATTGATGAACAACACATTTTGACAGAGGGCTAGTGTGTGTGTGTTTCAGCTTGTTTCCGTCAGTTAATCTGTAATGATGTTTCTGCTTGTCAAGCTGCAACACCTGCACTTTTAATTGCAGCCAAGAGTGAACCCACTTGAACCCTATTATTCTAATACTGAATTGATGAGCACTTGCATCACTCACTCACTCGCCTCGACTTTACTTTGTTGTAACCTACTTTCACTCGGAGTGCAGCACACGCTTCCTCTCGACTCTGAAGCCCCGAATTGAGCCACCAGCATTTGAGTTTGTCGCCGCCCTATCAGCTGACTTAGAAGTGATCTCGGGCCTCCCCAAGTGTGTCCCTCAGCTCGCCGGTTTGATGTCCCGCTCTCTCTTAGCGTTTGACTGCTTGGGAAAGGGGAGGCCACAGCAAAACACCGCTCATCTGACCGACGTCTACTGGAGAAAACATATAGGCATGTACAGGGAATATACTGTACATGCTAGCCTTGCACCCAGAGGGGAGAATAATGTTAGTTTGTGCGTAGGGTGGGGATTGGTGGGAGGGGTGTGTGTGTGCATTCATGTTTGTCAACATTTTCTTTCGATTAATTGTATAATTATAATATGTGCGGTACATGTCAAGGCCTTGAGAGAGAGTGAGTGCAATATGGGTTTGTGGCTCTAAGAACCAGAAATAAGGGGATCGGTCATGTCACAACAACAACTGATTTATTCACCAGGAATTAGAATTGCCTGCTCACAACCTGCCTGGCAAGCAGCTAGCGGGTAGGCGCTAACTCATGACGGGGAAGTGGTAAATGCAGGTAATACACTGTACATGTCATGGCTGTGTTGTACTAGTTCAGCGTCACCCTACAGCAGGGGTAGGCAACTCCAGTCAGAGTGAATGGTCGGGGGCGGCCGGAACATAATTATATCGCTACAAATTTACCACAACTAAAGCCCTAAAAAATAGATTATTTGAAAATGGCAATTATTTCATACCTTCAATTACATTGAGATATGATCACATGTCTCCTGGGAACCGATGACCTAAATCAAACACATTTCTAGCAGAATTCCTGGTGATTTTACAGTCCCCCAACCCCCCTGTTGCCGACCTCTGCTCTATAGCCTACTAACTAGTCTGACATGAAGGTGAACTATGAAGGCGCACTGCAAACCATAGAAAAACAAATGATATGGGGAATCTCTGTGGCTAACCCCAACCGCTATGCATGTCCACTGAAATGTCACTGCAGACCATAGAAATGAACCTTAGAGTTACTATGTCAACGGTGGACATGGATGCCGAGCTTTGGAGCGCATCTTCATTGGCTGGACATGTGGAGATCCCAGAGAGAGCTCTATGAATGAGTTTAAAGGCCCTATGAATGTCTCTCCTTTCTCATGTGTCTCTGAGGGAACAGAACTTGGCCACGTTATCTGAGCCCTTGGCTCCAAAATAGCAATTTCATAACTGTCTGCCTGGAATTACACGAGAGCGGGGAACGGGGAAATGTACGATTGTTTATTTACAGATTCTTGGTTATTAAAACACTGTCTTGGATTTAAAGTGAACTTGGCACTGGGAGGTTTGAACAGGGCTGAGACTTGGTGTGAAAATAATCTGCGTGCTGTGAAGCCAGTGAGTCTTGATTAAATGGCCTTGAATTTGCAGAGTCTGCACTGACTGAATGTCTGACACAAGCGAAGTCATATGGAGAAACATATTGCTGTTCTGTCTGTTTCTGTTCTACTGTTTTACTGACTCTGCTGCCCAGCTGCGTTATGCTGTTTAAGCCTCAGACGAAAGCAGCTCATTTGTTGTCAGTCACACTTTAGCTGGCCTCTCTTTGATCACTCACATACTGTGGCCTCTCTTTGATCACTCACATACTGTGGCCTCTCTGACTCACAGAGCTCCTTAGAAACCCGAATCCTCAACACCAACAAGGATCTTTCTTTGGTTACGACTGGCAACCCTTTCTCCACGCAACACAATTGGTTTACATGGTTGTGGAGGGGTGTTCTGGAGGGATGAGGACAGGAGCTCTGAAAGGAAACCGCTCTATGGACTTTCTGGATCTGGCAACCCCAGGATGAATGGACCCCAACATCCCCAATTTCCTCTTCCTTCAAAATGCTGGGTGTGAACCCCAGATTTAGACTTGAGAATTGTTATTCAAGGTTTGTACATTTCCTGAAGACAGGTCTGCTCATGCCCAGAATGTAGAATGTAGCCGAGCTCTGCTCCCTCGTGTCTCCTCTCCGTGGCTTTGGAGTAAGTTGTCTGACTCTTCTTTTCCTCATTAAGGTGATGGTGAAAGGCCCTTCCAGATATCCAAGTATTCTTCTTGGCGTCATCCATTGAAGCAAGCAGTACTTGCATTAATTAGAAGTCTTTCACCACTTTCTACACTGAACAGAAATATAAACGCAACATGTACAGTGTTGGTCCTATGTTTCATGAGCTGAAATCAAAGGTCCCAGCAATTTTATATATACGCACAACAAGCTTATTTCTCTCAAATTCGGTGCGCAAATTTAGTTAACATTCCTATTAGTGAGCATTTCTCATTTGCGAAGATAATCCATCTACATGACAGGTGTGGCATGTCAAGAAGCTGATTAAACAGCATGATCATTACACAGGTACACCTTGTGCTGGGGACAATAAAAGGCCATTCTGAAATGTGCAGTTTTGTCACACAAAACAATGCCACAGATATCTGAAGTTTTGAGGGAGTGTGCAATTGGATTTCTCACTGCAGGAATGTCCACCAGAGCTGTTGCCAGAGAATTTCCACCGTGAACCGCCTACGTTTTAGTGAATTTGGCAGTACGCCCAACCGGCATCACAACCGCAGACCACGTGTAACCACGTCAGCCCAGGACCTCCACATCCGGCTTCTTCACCTGCGGGATCATCTGAGACCAGCCACCCGGACAGGTGATGAAACTGTGGCTTTGTACAACTGAAGAATTTCTGCACGAACTGTCAGAAACATTGTCAGGGAAGCTCATCTGTGTGCTTGTCGTCCTCACCATGATCTTGACCTGACTGGAGTATGGCGGCGTAACCGATTTCAGTATGCAAATGCTCACCTACGTTGGACACTTAACGGTTAAATCCCAGTTTCAACTGCACAGATGGAAAACCATGTGTATTTTGTGTGCATGAGCGGTTTACTGATGTCAACGTTGTGAACAGAGTGCCCCATGGTGGAGGTAGGGTTATGGTATGGACAGGCATAAGCTATGAACAACGAACTCAATTACATTTTATCGATGTGCGATTTGAATGTACAGCGATACCGTGACGAGATCCTGAGGCCCATTGTCTTGCCATTCATCCACTGCCATCACGTTTCAGCATGATACTGAATGGCCCCATGACGCAAGGATCTGTCCTGAAACTCAGTCAAATCTTTGAAATTGTTGCATGATGCGTTTATTTTGGTTCAGTTTATTACTTAGGCTTTCAGCCTTCTCATTTCTACCAAAGAATGTATGGAGTGCCTCACCAACCACCATGTATCAATCATAAAGTATTCATATGGTCTTGCCCACATAATTCATGGGTTTAAAATATACCTCTCAAAAGGACTGCTTCAAATAACATAGAATAAATTGATGGTTATTGTCTTTCATTTAAGCTCTGTGAATAATTGTGTGTGTGTGTTAGGGAAGATACTCTGCTACAAATTACATCACATTGGAAACATTACACTAAAGCCAACCTTAAGAGAAATATAGTTTACATAACTAAATTTACTTTGAATAATTAGTTAACTTCATCCTAATTAATTTGTGAAAATCATATGTAAATCTGAAATGTCTACAAATTGATAGAACTGTTCTCTTTGGGGTCGTGTCTTAAAATAATTTGTAATCTTGCCTATTAAAAACACAAACTAGGTTTCTCTTGAAAATTATGCAGGTCTGATGCCGATAAAGGAAATGATTCCGTACTTTAACCATATTTTCCTTTGTTTTTGCAAAAACAAGTTCCTGTAGTTTGCTACATGGCAAAAAAACTGAAAACATTTTGAATTTAGTTCAACTATCAACAAGCTACTAAAATGTGTGCGTTCTGACTGACACTATTATTCAGAAAACACTGAAGGAAAGGAAGTCTTTTCAGAACCACCAGACGTTAAAGTGCAGAAGGACTTGACTGTCAGTTTGTATTTTGATAAGGTTGAAGTACTTGGTTTTGAGTCCATAGAGCCAAGCCAAGCTGTCTTCCGTAGCGACTGGCTGTTTGTGTGGATGTATTACAGTATGAGAAGTGATCCTCCCCTGGGATGTCAAACAGCCTGTGGTGACCTTGGCAGTGGAAAAGGAGAGAGAGGTTCGATATACACTCTGCCTCTTTCCGACCAGCCTCAGACATCTGATAGCTGATAATGTAATTACACCATCACAGCCAAGCTAACCATTTACTGACTGTTAAATAGACAGAGAAACTTTGCTCTCAGATACTCGATTTTGTTGTATATGTGAAATCAATATCTACTTACCTCATGATTCACAATCCTAATGTATTTATGGTCCTGGTGCGAGTGATGATTTGTTGTAAAAAATCAATGTCTTGTAAGATCGACTGAATCTTTGTCTGTGGCAACAGATTATTTATTTGTGTGCAAATTAGTTTAAATGAGAGAAGTACCAGGTTATGAGTGGCAGTATTCACATCATTACAAACAATGACATTTGCTCTACCCTTTTTATAGTTTAAGTGATCCTAAACTGTCCTGATCCTAAACTGTGTAAACACAGTCCTAAACTATAATCTGTATTCATAGTGATCCGACCATGTCAACAAGCTCCGCTTTACCTTGTTATCAGCTGCCATTACTGAGGTCTGTTTGAAATGTCACAACCGAAGAGGGAACTCACGCCTAGAGCTGTTGCGGTGACCGTATTACCAAACTATAGTCTGATGGGTGACAATATTAGCCTTATCACTTGTGAATTATATATTATCACTTGTGAATGATGCCCAGCATAAGAAACGAGGCCTTTTTGCGACTTGTTCGAATCAGTCGCACACCTCATGTAGCCTAGTCCAAAGTGGCCAAATAAATTCTTAAAATTAAGCACATTAATCTGCTTTATAAGGGGTGTGGAGCCTAACTGGCATGCGCAGCGCATGGCTCACGCAGCGCGTGAGTTTCAAGTTTGGGGAAGATAATTTTCACCATAAAAATGCGCCTTTTATAATAAAAGCATTACATGCATAATTGCATTGGTGGTCACTCTTGAGAATGGTGTTTTCCCACAAATTGATTGCCCTTTTGGAACATTTGCTCTTATTAGCCTACTATCATGTACACATTGCTACGCTTATAATGTGAAGAAATAGCCTTTTAAGCTAAATGTTCTGATCTGTTGCGTCAGGCACGTTGCATAAAAAAGTTTTTTTGATGCTAGTGGTTGTATTCATTTGGAATCTATCGTATCCCACAACTGTCCCAGACTATGTTTGGAATATTTATTTCTCACACAGAAGGACAATCTGATCAATAGGTCAACTTTTGTACTATGGGGGATAGTAGATTGACATAGGCTAATGCTTGTCTTGTTGTCTGACAAAGTAAATATGGACAGTTCTTCCAATATCTTCAATATGAACATCGGAATTGGATAAGGGTGTGCACAGTTTCGTCCCTGATGTCTGTCTTCACTTGTAGCCTGTGAGAAAGACCTGACAATGTGATAGAGAGCCATGTGAGTGTGAGACGCTTCGGATTGCACAGCACACTCACGGAAAAGGGCACAACGCAGCCCCCCGGGACGCTAAAGGCATGGATTTGTTTAGGCTGCGTTACGTCCACAAAGGGAATGCCGCCGTGAAACTCAAGGCATTATCAAGTGCTTGTCAAATTGTGAATGAGAAACTGGTACAGCCTGCGCAATAAACAAAGCAGAGCTTGTTTTTCAAATCATCATTAGTCTCATGAAGCCTTACAATGTATTTAAAAATCAAAACATATAGCCCAATGTTTGTAGAACAACTAAAGGCACATTATTAATTCTAAATGAACTCTTTAACCACAACACAGAATAGCCGCACGTGCGCACTCCCCTAAATCGTTTGGAGAAAATATTTGTATTTTATTCAGATTTGTTAAATTGTATTCATCATACTATAAAATAATCCCAGGGAATTCTAAGCAAATCGTGTCTACTAAATGAACTAGTGAAGCCCACAGCCATTTGGCATAGCCCCATCAGGACCAAGCATGTCTAAAATAAATCATGGATTTATTGTGAAGGTGTAGGCTATATTACATGGATTTATTAGACTTTTTAAAATGGCTTGAAGGTTATGTGTGGGAAGGCAGGAGACACTAAATGTGTTTATGTTAATTGACGGTCAATTACCTTGAGGCCGACAGTTATTTGCTTGACAATCACAGACTGACATATTTTGGTGACCGCCACAGCCCTGCTCACACCCTCCACTCAATAAAATCAGGGAAGAGTTTTGTGACTGAGGTCATTGATCACAGCAGAGATTTGTACTTCGAGAGCGACACAGTGGCAATTAAGCCGATGGCTCTATTATTATAGAAAAGCACTGATTCTGTGAGTGGCTGATGACTTATCTGTGACTGAGCTACTGTACCTATTAAGAGTCGGTCACACTTACACCAGACTAACTACCAGTAGTATTAGTAATACTGTGTAGTATCACGAGTAGTATCAGTATGTAATTACACTTGTTGTTCCATTGTAGTTATGGAATAATGACAATGCCATTTTAAATTGTTAGCAAATGTATGTCTCTTTTCTACCCAGTGGTAACAACCGCTTGGGTAGACTTGGCACCCTTGTTTGTCATGTCTTATCACGTTCCCGTTAATGTGATTTACTAGAGTGAGCGAGAGAGTAGTAATAATAATTCCCATAATTTGACAGACACCTAATAGTCTTGCCTGCCAGACTCGTGTGAGGAGAGACTTGAATTAGAGATCTCAGTATTATCTGAGCAGTTTTCAGACTGTGATTGCCTGTCTCTGTTGCTAAGCTACATTACATGTCTCTGTTTATTTCAGTTGTTTAATAATCGGTCTCTGTTGCTTCTCTGCCTCCCTGTGTGTCTACTGTACCCCGTGTGGCTCTGTGTCTAACGTCCATGTCTCGCTCTCTCTCTGTCTCTGTGTGTGTGTCCCTGCAGGTTTTGAGCTGCTGTACCAGCCAGAGGTAGTGAGGCTGTACCTGTCTCTGCTCACTGAGAGCCAGAACTACAACACTCTGGAGGCTGCAGCAGGGGCCCTGCAGAACCTCAGTGCCGGACAGTGGACCGTGAGTCACATACAACACACACACATTGTAATTAAGGGGAATAAGGTCTCTGAACCTCAATAGGAAGGACCAATTACCCCGAATGGAGCTCTGCAGTGTCATTACCAAACACCCTCTGTTTGGTTACTGTAGTGAGTAATAAGAGTGTGATCTCCCGTCCAGCTCAGGGGCATTATTTTACGATCCCTAGTGTAAAGTATGGAGGCTATTCATGCTCTTCCCTTCAGGAATGGAACGTTCATAGTCAATACAGTGGCTATGTTAGGCCTAGAGAACTCTGGCATGCTAGCGCCATCGTGATTCAGTTTTTAACACATTATGTGTCACGCTGTAAACATATCCGTTGCCACGGCATGCATCACTAGGCTCCAGTTGGAAAAACACAACACAACAGACAAGATGTTAGATCGATTTGGATCTCTTTGTTCATTTAAAAAAAACAACAACACTTACACATGACCTGTCCCGTGTGTTTAACATGTATAACATATGTAGGCCCCGGTTCGTCTACGCCCTGTATAACCTGTCCCCGTTTTCCTTTTTGCTCTGTTTTCTATCACTGTCCTGCACTGGTGATTTTGTTGTTGTTGTCGTTGTAGTATATATAGAGACAGATTCCATCCCTCCCTCCATGGTTTTCCATTCAGTTTGAGCTGAGGAGGCTGATCGCCTGTCCATGCTCTAGGGCAGCTGCTAACACGTCAAACCTCTGGCATGGAGGAGATGGACATTACTTGTCCCTGCTCCCTATGAGGATATCTCAAAGCTTTTCTTTTGTTTTAAATCCTCTCTTCGTCTCTTTCTCCCTGCTGCTCCCGAGCTGTTTGATTCGGTGCGGTCTGTTTTTTAGGTTTACTACTGCCACCCAGTGGTCTGGTGTTGCGCCAGTTTAATTACATCTCTGGGGGATAACGGTGTTCAGCAAAGGAGCTCTTTCATGTCAAACTTAATGTGTTGTGTTACAGGAAAAGAGAGAGGAAAATGTGTGTTTAATCAGAGACAACAACCAAAAGCGGTCAAATCCAGAAATCCACTGTTGGCTGTGCTACTGTACAATAATTGAGTCTGTGGGGGGGCGGGCGTGCAAGCGGGCACACGTGTGTTGCTATGTGTAAGTGTGTGTGTCTGTATTGGCTGATATTATTCTCTCTACATAGACTGGTGATTCATAGCCAGCATGAATGAATGAAGGACATTTTATTTTCGTGTCAAATCGTCAATTGGCAACCCATCCCTCGAGCAGTAAATTTGTGTGTGTGTGTGTGTGTGTGTGTGTATATGTGTATATGTATATATACGGAGAAAATGTTTAAATAGAAAAGTCACTTGAACCCTGTCTGACACAAGGGGAAGATTCATATGGGAGACAAGCCTATACACAATCTGCATGTTCCCTCTCTGTCCCTAGTGGTCCAACTACATACGAGCCACTGTGAGGAAGGAGAAGGGTCTTCCCATCCTGGTGGAGCTGCTGCGTTCTGATGCTGACAAGGTGGTCCGAGCCGTGGCCATCGCCCTGCGTAACCTCTCCATCGACCGCCGCAACAAAGACCTGATCGGTACGATCACTGACCACATAACCTGACCACACATGGTCAACACAAGGCCTCTCTGTAGGGCAAACAGAACAAGATTGGGATAAAACACTTCGGGAATACGTTGAGATTAGATAGCTGTTAATGAGGATAAGAATATGATTGTTGAACCTGTGTATGTCTTTTGCTGAATAGGAATGTGTAAACTACTTACTGTAGATTAGTCCAAATTTGAATTGCTTGATATCGAACATTTTGTACAATGCCCTTGGCACCCTGCCTTTTGACCTCTGCCCTGTAGGGAGCTATGCCATGAGGGATCTGGTGAGTAACCTGCCCAGTGGTCAGCAGCGGCCAGCTAAGAACCTGGAGGAAGACACAGTGGTGGCCATCCTCAACACCATCCACGAGATCGTGACGGACAGCTCCGAGAACGCACGCTCCCTCATCCAGGCCCAGGCTATCGAGAAACTGGTGGCCATCAACAAGACAAGGTAGGATGATGGCACAGTACAGACCAATACCAAACATTTCTTGACTTCTTGGTTTTATTTTTGTATTATTTGTGTGTTTGTGTTGTATTTGCTAGACATTCTACTGCACTGTTGGAGCTAGTAACATAAGCATTTCGCTGCACCTGCTAATAAAATCAAAGTTGATTGGTTGCGTACACAGATCTGCAGGTGTACACAACCAAAGAACTTTGATTGAGATTTGATTTACAACATAGTACAGCGCAGTACAACAGAGCATAAGGCAGCTTAACAATTGAATGGTTTGCACATGTGCTATACTAAACCCGTTTGCAAGTACAGAATGTACATTAATGACTACATGCGCCACGGGCCTCCCTCCCCATGAGAGAAGTGTCCATACTTTTAAATTATTTTGACATCAAATGCAATTAATAATATCCATGATATACAGTGTATCCTGCAATCACTCAAGAACCAGGATTGTCTGCTGCTGGCCATATACAATGTAATGACCCCGTGCCTTTTCACGTCCTCGAGGATGGGCGTTAATGGCCTTTTTAATAATGTAAAGTGCTATAAGCTGGATTCCTTGTCATATCATTTCGATCTGTAGAACATTACTTAGATTGAATAGATAAGCCCGTATTGTGTAGCGTCTGGTTTCCAGGAAGCCTACTATAGTGTACTTCACCGGAATACTAAGTACTATCAATAGGAATTCAATAGATGCTTGAATGATTTCCCAGTTTCCACTTCATTTCATATCACTGTCCTCGTTTTCCTTTGACTGGTCGGATCTTCTTGATCAAGTCAGCGGGAGACGATAATGTCTCTTTTGATAATGTCTCATTCTACAACCTATTGATGATTTAATTAAGATTAGTTTCCAATGGGGATTTTACACCCGTACTTTATTGAATACCGTCAGGTTCAAAGTTCTGGTACAAATCCAGTTGGGCACCAAAGGAAGCTCAAACTATATTTATTTACCACAGCTGCATAGCACACCATACAGGTCACACAAGCACATATGTTTATACCTTCCAACTAGGCATTCCTATATCTAGGATAAACAATCACTCTGTTGCTGGGCAGGAACTGAGTTTGATCCTCATGTTAGGTGAAACGTTGTGCCCCTCCAGGTCTTTAACAGGGCTTCTTATCAGTCAAAAGAGGCCTTGTGTTATTGGGAGTACACATTCCTCATTGTCTTACTGCAGGCCACTAAATAATTACACTTTTCACGTGCAAAAAGCTTAAACCTAACACTAACATTCAATCGTTAAGAATATATAAAAGTGATACAAAGTATGTGGTGATATAAAACAGTGAAGATGTAAGCCGGTGTTATTGACCAGTCATGATGGTCTATCAGCTGGTACTCCAGACACATGGCTCCTCTTCATCCCATGTGGGAACATTCTGGCCTCTGAGACACGCCCCCTTTGTACTTTCCCTCTGCCCAAATACAATGCACGTTAGATTAGTCCATCTAACCAATAACATGAGAATTACTGCTGCTAGGCTAATTATACAATTATAAATGGACTAAAACGGGCTCAAGTCAAATAGTCTCCAACAATACCAAATAAATGTGTTTTCCCTAAACCCATGAGATTGACTTTGAAGTGGAGAACCCCCCCCCCCCATGTAATTAACACTAAGGGCTAAGGAGTACTTAATTAATTGAATGAAAGGAAATGTGTGCGGCCATTGGGGTGTGAATTAAAAGAAAGCTCCTGGGGCCATCAGTGGGAATAGATGGATGATGGCTTTGAATGTGAGATTGATTGCATTCGGCTCCAGCCTCCACTAGCTGCTGGCATTGGTTGGGTCCAACGTTCTGGGTTGTATTCACTAGACTACCGGAGCTTGTCCAATAAACAAGTGTTTGCGAAACCATTTTCCACTGCTAAATATGTTGCTATGGTCTGCACTTATGACCGCAACCTTGCTTTTCCCTCTGTCTCGTTCAGCCAATCACCACGTGAGAACAAGGCTGCCTCCCACGTGCTGCAGACGGTGTGGAGCTACAAGGACCTGAGGAACGCCCTGACCAAGGAAGGATGGAATAAGAGCCACTTCCAGGTACACGGCAGAACGTGCATGCGCGCACATGCACACACACACACACATTCACACACCCACAATAAGTACACTCATGTGTCCTTATTCTCTCCCTCTCAGTCTACAGCAAGCGGCGCCCCTAAAGCAGCCAAGAATGGCAAACCAGGCTACGACGACACTACCCTGCCCCTGATGGAGAAGAACCAAGGTCAGTCTGTGACGGCAGGCGAGACTGGGGATCCTCCGGGCCTGGCCTACTGTGGTGAACTGAGTGAGGAAACCATAGATATAACTGCTTTGAATCTATGGAGGAAACCGCTGGTGTCTGCATCAGACGTCTTGATTAGAATGAGTGCTGAGGAGGATGGCTCGATCTGGACTTTGTTTTGTGTGTTCTCACTCATAGCCATAATACGCACTTTAGAGGCGCTGTGCTTGAAACCTTTCGCCCTCATTGTTCTGCTGCGTTGTTTGGTGATCTTCATGTGCTATCGTCAGTACAATTGGGATAGTGTGGTCTGGAGAATGATGCATCATGGGTAGATTTTTCTAATCCAATAGTGTGTTCCCAATGCAAATCCAAGCATGTAGAGCAGGATATGAAGCTGGGTGTCAAGCCGGCCCAAAGGGAAGATCTATATTTTTGAACATCTAAAGGTAGATCAAAACTATGAAGGAATTATAATGGACCTATAGGTTTTCAAAGAGCTGTCATTTTTCTGGCCTGAATCTGAAATCCCGACGTGACCCTCGAGCCAAAATGATTGCCCAACCCTGACATAAAGGGAGGTACTGTAACAGCCTAATAAACGAGTCGAGGGCATGACAGCACTTTTGTCTTCCTGTTTCTGGGCTTGTGACCTTTTTTTGCAACCATGCATATAGACATGAAGTGCGGTTGTCATTCACACCCATTCTCAGCCTGCCTGCGTTACTGGTTAAGTGTATCAGCAGACAGTGACTGAGGACCATTGGCCTGAAAACAACATTGGCTCGTGAATCAAACTAATTGTATGTGTGGTGCTCATGATAAAAACGGCGTATAAATGCTTTTCAGGCACCAAGAAAAATGGAAGTGGTGATATGATACCTATGGACGAGCTTGGTCCAGGTAAGACCGAGTTTGCATGACCTCAATCGCCGCCGACGAACGCTAGTAGTCCCAGATGGAATGTTCTGATCTCTAGGGACGACTGACAGTTCAAGATCCCCAACAACACAAATGCCAAAATGGAAATTCTAAAAAAGTTTGTAGGGTACATTTTTTGCAGTATTTGGAATGAAGAATGTTATTAATTGTTAAGATGCTGTAACGGTAGACAGTGCAGTACTGTTTTACTTATGATGCTGTATGCAAGACCCCTCTCTTAACAAGATGTTGGTATAAGGATGGGCATCAATTCAGATGGCAACAGGAAGTGTGGGCAATTTTCTGATTTGAAATGTTCTCCTCGGTGCTCCTCTTTTCAATGAAAATGCAAACAATTGTCTTGTTTCCTCTCGAACTAATGAGTTCTTCCTCTACGTCAGATGTGTGCCACTCCAGTCCCGGAAGGCTACATGCAGCTAGGCCACTGTAGTTTCCATCCAAGCATTTAACAGTGATATCCTTCTGTGATCTTCTCTCTCGCTCTCTCATATTAGATGGCTACTCCACCATCGACCAGAGAGACAAGGACTGCAAGTACAAGAGTAGTGGAGACGGGTCAGTGGACCTGACAGAACGGGAGCCATTGAAGGTACTTCTGGTCTAGACCCACCCATTACACCCATCTACAGCTACACTGACTAGTGGATCAGGCTGTTAAAGCACACAAGTCGCGATGCTCTGTTTCTGTTAAGATAGCCTGAACCCGTCTCTCTTAGTGCCCTTGCCCATATGCCCACGCCAGGCTCTTTCTAAGAAAGGAGTTGAGCAGCAGTTGATGTTGTCGTCTGTCGAGCCGGGTGCCACTCATCTAGCAGTCCAATTTACTGGATGCCGACAGCAGATAATTGAGCGTAAGCTTTGTGATTGTGAAAGTAATTAATGTGGGACTGGTTAAGTCCTGCTCTTCAATCTAGAGAGAGAGAGAGACTCACAGGAATATCTGGTAGTGAAGAACTAGAGGTGGTTCGATGGGTCAAACATGCTAAACTTAATGAACTGATTGCATGTAATATGATTACAAAACACCTTTCAGCTGTAATCAGTTACATGTAATATGATTACAAAAAACTTTTTTTTATCAGTTAGATTTACCAGCCAGTGGCGGTTCTAGCTTGTATGGCTCCCTGGGTGAACCCCTCCCCCTCATTCTGCACTAACTGTACTTTTTATTGGAACAACACAAATAAATAATCATAACATTTAAAACTATATATATATATATATAAATATAAATAAGACTTATAAATATCTAAAAGAAGTAACAAAGACAAATGGAAACAAATTTGTGTTGATATGGCACTCGAGCATCAATACATTACCCATCCCATAACACTGTAAACCAAGAGTCAAGACTAAACCATTATTCTATTCCATTACCATTACTCTTAACCATTTCGCACAAACCAGGAAAAAAATGCAGCAATATGTCTGTGAAAATATATATTCACAATATTATGAATGAATTGTGGTTTAGTTGGTAGCATTTCGTAGTGTGACTGATTTTACTAATTGCATTAGTACTGTATAACGTTAGAGGTGCGCTATTTGATAGATTCCCCCGCTCCCCCTACCTCGGGCTTCCAGTGGGGAGACCTGAGGTCAACCTACCCCCGACCCCTCCCCATCTTGTACTTCTGTGTGGGAGACTTTCCCAGGCAGTAGCCTGCCTAGCTCACAAACTAGAATCAGGGTGCCCACTTCGACCAAGTTAATTGACCCACAGTCCCACATATCATTGACGTGACGTGCAAATGTCACCATTATTTTTGTGCGGGCGTCCCGTGCCGCCTATTTATTTTTTATATTTAACTAGGCAAGTCAGTTAATAACAAATTCTTATTTTCAATGATGACCTAGGAACGATGTCGTTCTGCCCCTGAACAACACCTTGTTCAGGGGCAGAACGACAGATTTTTACCTTGTCAGCTCGGGGATTCGATCTTGTAACCTTTAGGTTACAAGTCCAACGCTCTAACCACTACTAGGCCAGCTGCCGCCCCAATGTCGCCCTTACCTAAATCCGCCACTGTTACCAGCTAATGTATTGTAATCAGATTAGATACTAAAAAGCTAGATGATTAGTTATTGGATTACTTTTAAATTTAGAACTGATATTTGCTGACACTTTTCTATTTTCTCAATGACATTCAATTCAGCATTGGATAAAGTTTACATTTGTTCCACCTGAGCGCGACCACTATGATGACACACCAAAAGCGTTTGATGTATCCTTTTTGTCTTCTTCTAATGCCTCTTAAGGGTCATCCAAAAATGACAGTACTGATTACAATTTTGGACCGGTAACTAGTGACTAAAGGATTCAATTTAGAAAGTAACTTTCCCAACTCTGAACTTCAACTAACACGGTTATCCGACCGCAGCTGTTTTTTGGTCTGACGATTACATAAATAAGTGCTTAGTGTGTAACTGCCAGCTATGCAGCCTGGAGACACAAAGGCTTGTCAACATGCAGTATGCTTTATAAGTCCTGCAAAACCTTCAGAAGCAAATTAGCTGTCAGACAGGACTTGAGGTGGCAGATATGTTCTCTGATGCATACAGCCCCCACCCCCCTTGTTTTGAATTGACTGAAGCGCAGAAATAATCAAAACTGTTCTACCCTGCTTTCTACACCTCCAGAAGGCTGATACCCAAAATGCAACTGCTGTTTGAACGGCTTTATCCCCCTCTGTTTGCATGCGTAATTTGGTTTCTTGTTTCTAATCGCCCTTTTTTCAGACTCTAAAAGCTTCCTTTATGCTTAGGAACTAACCCTGGCATTCCACTCCCCTGTAAAGACTATATTTATTGACCTTTTTGATTTGCTGTTAACCCCTTCTCCCGTTGCTGCAGAATGAGACAAATACGAAACACTATGTCAGGAGTAACAGGCCTGCAGTCAATCTGGTGGATGCTTGTGACGTTAAACCTCAGCCTGTTGACTCCTGGGTCTAAATGCATGCATGGTAGGTCTTACAAATGTTTGTTTTCCACTTTTTGGATTGTTTGTCTCCTTTTTGTTTGCTCCACCACCTTTCTGTTTTAGCCCTCACACACTTCAGTGCTGGTTTGTATGTTTGTTTATGGTTGACCCAGAGTAGTTGGCTTATGACACCAAACCTCATTTTCACAATTTTGAAGCACCTGTTTGATGCACATCCATCTCTTGAAATATGCACCGTTTCCCTTGACTAATTCACATGAAATGAGGTTTGTTCTAAATGATGAAAGGGAACATCTCTTGACCTTACGTGGATCACACACGCTCCGCTCTAAGGAATAGCTTTTAGGATGAACACGGTGTATCCCAATCCCTATCTACGGTCATGACGCACACTGTTCTCTGGGACAGAGAGCTCCTCCAGATCAATAATGGATACCTGGATGAACATAGCCAAGCCAGAGGAGCCGGTCTATGTGTAGACTGTCTGTGCTTGGCCAGGCTAGCCGTGGCTAGCTACGCCGATGTTCTCTGGCTTGGCTGTATGACTGTCTGTGCTTGGCCAGGCTAGCCGTGGCTAGCTACGCCGATGTTCTCTGGCTTGGCTGTATGACTGTCTGTGCTTGGCCAGGCTAGCCGTGGCTAGCTACGCCGATGTTCTCTGGCTTGGCTGTATGACTGTGTGTGCTAGGCTAGCTGCTCTGGGTTCGCTTCGTTACAGCTCATTGTACAGGATCCTCTCATCACTCACTCATATCTGTCCTCCTGTCCCATCGCTAATCGCTGAGTGTTTCTGCTCTGGGTAAGAAGCTGTGGTAGGTGGGTGAGAAGCTGTGGTAGGTGGGTGAGAAGCTGTGGTAGGTGGCTGATCAGCAACAGCTCTTTAGAGTTAAAGGGCCGTGTCTGTCTTCATTGCTGTTAGTCTCAATATTCTCTCGTTGCTCTCCCATCACTCTCATCCTCCTAGGTGAAATGTAAGGGATCAGCTATACAGCTTTGATTGACTCCATGTCTGAAAAGCAAAATGATTATCGGCACACAGTTGATTATTTAATAAGGCTTTTAAAAATATTTTGATCATCACATGATCTTGTCAAGTCAATGCTAATGAACAAAAAAACCTATCTAATCTAACAATGATATGCTTATTGTTGACATGGACATTAAGTCTATCATGTAAGACAGGATAATCATATGAAAGGCCTTCTTCACTATTGTATTTGTTAGGGATCCCTGTTTGCTGCTTCCAAGGCAGCAGCTTCTCTTCCTGGGGTCCAAACACATTAAGGCACTTACATCACACATAAAACAAAATATAAAACAGTACATCATATAACACTATTAACCACTACATATCTACAATACAAAATGTAGAATACCACCATACAACAATATTACAATGTACATGTGTGTAGAGTGTTGTGTGGATGGTGAAGAGACCTCTGGTGGCGTGTATTGTGGGGT
Organism: Oncorhynchus masou masou; assembly: GCF_036934945.1. Taxonomy (NCBI): domain Eukaryota; kingdom Metazoa; phylum Chordata; class Actinopteri; order Salmoniformes; family Salmonidae; genus Oncorhynchus; species Oncorhynchus masou. The sequence goes on from NC_088212.1 coordinate 37,319,142, forward strand.
ATGCATGGGTTGTCAGAGCTGTGTGCAGGCAGTTTAAACAGACAGGTCGGTGCATTCAGCTTGTCAACACTTCATTTGTGTGTTAACCAAGCTGTCTTTTTGCAGCTGCCATTCAAACATGTCATCCGAACATCTCTCTCGCAGTCTTTTGTCTCCATTTTACATTGGATTTGACATCACTCAGTCTTTTGTCTCCATTTTACATTGGATTTGACATCTCAAGCATGTGGGAATATTGATTTTATGTATTTCAGTATTGTGATTTTGATTTACTGTAATACCACTTGATCACTCTGCCCTCTGACTTGCTGTAAAAGCTTGATTATTCAACTGCTTATAAAACCTGGCCTGCGTCCCATGGCACCCTATTCCTTTTATAAGTGCCCTATTATTGACCAGGGCCCATTTTTGGCTTTGATCAAAAGTAGTGCGCTAAGTAGGGTTCCTTTTTGGGACGCGTCCCCTGCTCTACATAGGAGTTCACATCTGACATAATCACCAGTGTCTCCCTCTCGCTCTGTTTTTATCCCCCTGTGTTCTAGGCTTAAATAACAACAGCGCAACATCTCAACTAGATGAGGATTTCCCACGTCATCACTGCCATAACACATGGAGCTTATTTTGATGTTGACTCGTCAGCAGATAGACTTTGTAAATGAAAGAGAGAGAAACAAAACAACAAAAAATGATCATCCATCAGCCAATGTTTCATGCTTTTTGAATCAGCAAATGAAATGTATAGAACAGAAAATCAAAAAATGACTACTTCTACTACTTCTCATATCTACATTCCCACTGGATGGACAAACATAGTGTACACGAACATGAGGACTGACTGGAGCAGCTCTAGTGTCAGGATGGAAGAATGGAGGCAGTTATCCTCCTCGGGATACAAGTGTTCTAAAGCTCTGTCTTTACGCTTCCTCTAAGGATGGTTGGTGGTGGTGTGAGGCAGGAGAGAACGTTATGTTTGTTGATTCTACTGCTTGCAAAGGTGGAGGGAAAGGGGAAAGAGAAAATTGAACTATTTAATTTTCATGTCAAAATGAAGTTTGCTTCCAATTGTTTATTTCCATGTAACAATTTAGCTTTTTGTTTCCATGTTTATTTTTGTTTGTCTTTCCTCAAGGCACTGTAAATTGTATTTGTTTGTAATATTGTTTTTATTTTGCTGGTCTGTCTTTTTCATTTTAGTTTGAAGAAGTGTGGACTATTGTGGTAGATGGTGTGATTTTAAGTTGGGGACTTGATGCTTGAGTGTCACTTAAAGGAGCTGTGAGAGACTCCACACATGCGCTTTTCACACGCGAAGGCTCTCAAACACATTTGTCATACAATGGTTCACTGTGTTTCTTTAAGTGCACTGGGATCATTGCTGTGCAACTCATAGGGGACTGACTGGGTGCTGATTCAGTTCATAAACCCACAAGAATTTCACACACCTGCAAGTGTTGATTGGAGTTAGGGAAGTGAAATGACATGTGCATTTGGTTGGGTTACTTATAGCTGTTGAGTAAAACAAAATGAAAATATATTTTCTGAATCGATACAGTCGTGGTTGTTTGCTGAAGGTATATGATTTACTCGGTTGGTTGCTGTTTGCCATTGATATGTAATAAAGTTGAATAGGATATAAGACATTTTGTTTATAAATGGATTGTGTTTATGAAGGAAGGGAGAGGATTATGTCAAGTACACTGAACAAAAATATAAACAATTTCAAAGATTTTGCTGTTACAGTTCAGATATGGAAATCGGTCCATTTAAAGAAAATCATTGGGCCCTAATCTATGGATTTCACATGACTGGGCAGGGGTGCAGCCATGGGTGGGCCTGGGAGGGCATAGGCTCACCCGAGCCAGGCCCAGTCAATCAGAATGAGTTTTACCCCACAAAAGGGCTTTATTACAGACAGAAATACCCCCCCCCCATTTGAAGAAGCTGGATGTGGAGGTCCTGGGCTGGGGTGGTTACACGTGGTCTGTGGTTGTGAGGCCGATCGTACTGCCAAATTCTCTAAAACTACATTGGCGGCTTATGGTAGAGAAATTAACATTATCTGGAAACAGCTCTGGTGGACATTCCTGCAGTCAGCATGCCAATTGTGTATGCTCCCTAAAAACTAAAGACATCTGTGGCATTGTGTGACAAAATTGCACATTTTAGAGTGGCCTTTTATTGTCCCCAGCACAAGGTGCACTTGTGTAAGGATCATGCTGTTTAATTAGCTTCTCGATATGCTACATCTGTAAGGTGGATGGATTATCTTGACAAAGGATAAACTGCTCACTTACAGGGATGTAAACTCATTTTTGCAAAACATTTGAGAGAAATCATATTTTTGTGCCTATGGAATGTTTCTGGGATCTTTTATTTCAACTCATGAGACATGGACCAGCACTTTACATGTTGTGTTTATATTTTTATTCAGTGTACATGCTCCTGTTGTCAAAGGGTAGAACCTAAAAGCGTTTTATATTTTTGTTGGTTTTATAAATGTATATTAGGGTCAAAGAAAAGCAAAAAAACAAAAAAAAACAAGACTAACTTAATTGTGTACTCATAACAGGTTGTTTCGGAAGCACATTCATTGGATAAAGGATCACCATGTTTGTAAACAGAAATAACTACGTAATTTAGGTGTGTATAAAATCTGTAGAGTCATGTTAATTACATATTTATATTTTGTACGGTTAAGATTGAAAAAAGAAGACCTTTAATCTTCAGCTTTCTTTGTAAAGGTGTGATGGACTGATGACCTGGTCTCCAAATCTTTGTCGGAGATTAGGAAGGGGGAGAAAGAGAGGGGAAGTGGATAGTTCAGCAGGGGTCACTCAAGAGAAGGATGGGTGGATGCAGCAGCAGGGATAGACAGCAGTGCTAGAATTCCATTTCATTTCACACTGCAATTATATAGTCGCTGATAACCTAAAAACGTGCTTTGATTTTGCCAATGCATCTTTAAAGAACTATTTGAAACAAGCATGAGCAAATGTACAGATGTTTATATATTCTTTAAGTGCCCGTTTTTGTGGTGGAATTGGATATTCAAGTAATTCACATCTGGAGAGAACAGAGAGGAGAGCAGTTTCGTGTGGTTCAAGGCAGAATTTGCATCACATTGTACAAAGTATACAAAGTCTGATTTATTATATTTTTTGTTTTCTAGAGGCAGTTGAAATGTAGTAGAAGATTACGCCGTTGTCTTTTAAAGGGACAAAAGACAAGCTAAACTGCACGCGGGTAAAGATTTAGAAGTGGTGTTGTGATTAGTCTTTCTCCATCTCCAAGTGGACACTGCACTATGAACCTTCTCTCTCCCAATTCTGGGACCAGTGAGGGGGACCTCCACTACAGAAACGCTCAACTCATGCTTCGTCTACAGGCGAATGGCATGTGCCTGCGTCAGTTTCTTTGTGATGTGATTTATAAAGCTTGCATATTTTACACAGTGTTTTCGAAGACTTATGTGATAAAATAAAGATTAAAAAGTACATGTATTAACTTTTGATTTCAGAGAAAAGTAACGTAATAATGTAAACGTTCTCCATGTCGACATTTGTCCTCAGAACTATGTGCTTTTCATTGGATTATTCATCTCTGACTGTCTATTCCTGACTGCATTTTGCAGTACACAACCAAAGGACCTGGTGTTGTATTTATATACATATGAAAGTAGTCCAGGAGTTTGTTTGTGGATGTTCATCTAATTGTACATTTACTAAATAAGATGCTGTGAAAGAAATGCAAGAAAATGGGGCCGAAATTGAATCAAAGGGGCAAGACCTACCTGTGTAGATATCACTGATTCAAACTCTTCAAAAATAAAGTAACTGTATCAGTAGCAAATGTGTTTGTAACTATCATGTGCCTTAACCTTTTCCATGGTAGATAAAGAAAATGTGTTTCATATCATGCTTTATCCTCCCACTGTCCTCCACCCTCATCCCTTTCTCTGTTTACCTCTTTCATTTTCTCTTCTTTGTCAGGCTCCCTATCCATCTCACCTTTCCCCCTAATTTCAGACACTCACACATTCACCCACTCTGTCCTCAGTGTAGTCTAGACTGTTGGTGGATATTTGCCTTGTATTACATTGAATTATAAACTTTCAAAAGATGGAGACAAAAAAATGGTTTGATTTCATAGAGTAAGTTGTTATTGCTTTCGTAGCTATCAGAGCGATGCCACAGTGACAATGTATTATGTTAATTTTACTAATACCCAGAGGCAAGTGTTATGCTTGTTTAAATAATGGAAAAAATACAGATTTGTAGAGTATACATTTGGTGTGTTTTCAATAAACCATGCCTGGAAAGAACATGTTGCATGTGTATGTTTGTTTGGTATTCCACACAAATGCAAGGCAGCAGCATACCACCCTGCAAACCACTGCTGGCTTGCTTCTGAAGCTAAGCAGATTTGGTCCTGGTCAGTCCCTGGATGGGAGACCAGATGCTGCTGGAAGTGGTGTTGGAGGGCCAGTAGAAGGCATTCTTTCCTCTGGTCTAAACAAATATCCCAATGCCCCTGGGCAGTGATTGGGGACACTGCCCTGTGTAGGGTGCTGTCTTTCTGATGGGACGTTAAACAGGTGTCCTGGTTCTCTGAGGTCATTAAAGATCCCATGGCACTTATCATAAGAGTAGGGGTGTTAACCCTGGTGTCCTGGCCAAACATCCCAATCTGGCCCTCAAACCATCAGTCACCTAATAATCCCCAGTTTACAATTGACTCATTCATCCCCCTCCTCTCCCCTCTAACTATTCCCCAGGTCGTTTCTGTAAATGAGAACGTGTTCTCAGTTAACTTACCTGGTAAAATAATGGATAAACATTTAAAGGATATACAGCTTCATGTATTTTACCTGAAGCCACAACACGAATGTATTGCAGAAAGTTGTCAATTCTATTATAGCTTTCTTGTCTGCATGGTTAAATGAGACCTGATGTCATCTATCAAAAAACATGCTAATACCAAACCAGTTACTGTTTGGAATCCAACAGTGTAAATATTCCTATTTTAAATCATATTTCAAACTGCTCCTGAATGTTTAATTTCTTGTATAAGCCTGACCTAGTCTATACATATTTATTACGTAGCTACTACAGTAGCAATTTATCTAACGTATCTAACATTTGACAACGTTGCGTTAGTGAATGTGCCTCACATAGGTAAAATAGGTCAGGCAGATTTCCAGACGCCTATGACTTCGTGAAGGTCCTTTTGTAAGAACAACATGGCAGCCTTATGTAGAGTCAGACACCGGTGGAAACGCACCAACTGCATTCAACTTCTTACGAGAAACTTGACCGGTAGGGAGGTTGTTGCCATATTACTAGTTAGCTTGTGACAAACTGACAGATTATCGCACAGCGTTTAGTTTTTATGTTTGTTACACTACAGTGGCTAACATGACCCTGCTAACGTTAGCTAAGCTACCTGTCAACGCCAAACAAGCTGTCAGTGTGAAGTATTCCTTGCCGACATTAAGTGTCTTTGGTAGAATTACCATGCTATTTTCAAATGCTCTTCACTCTGCACTTGTCAGCTTGGTATCTAGATGAGTAACCTCAGGCATACATGTTGGCTGTGTTTATTATGGTCTCACTATCAGCATTGTCCAATAGAGATTGAATGGCATGGCATTTGGTTTGTTACAGGAACGTTTGACTATGATCTCGTCGTTATTGGTGGTGGCTCTGGGGGTCTGGCTTGTTCCAAAGAAGGTGAGTGTCTCGATCTCAGCATTAGTATTACAATACGTTATGAGCTAGGGACTTACCTTTTTGTTTAGCCGGTGTTCTTGCGCAGGGGTTCACTCACTACCTTTCACTCCGCGTTGGAGAACATAGCGCCCAAGCCTATTTCTATGGGCACACTCACGGTTCAAACCCCTCTTGTTGGCTGAGAGAACATTTGGCAGGCTTTAAGCTTATTTCCTGCAGTTCAATACTTTTGTTAATTTGTCTTGTGTGTTCATATGATATTTGAGTAAGTAAAACATTGCAACAAAATCAATGGACTAAAAAACGTTAGCTGACATGGGCTAGTTGATATTGACAATTCTGACAAGTTACAAATAGCTCTCTACGGTCTGCAATGATGGACATGACTAGAGAAAAACTGCTGATGCACTACCCAATTTCGAAATTGCACCTTGTAATAGTAGAATGCACAACTTTCAGTAGTCCATTCATTTATGTCAAATATAAATGGTAATGTACAGATACACAAAAACACTATTTAAGTAGTACTTTACACCACTGGGAACCATTTCTTGAGAATAGTATACAATCATGTACCCCAGATGGTTTGTTACCAGTCACAGCTCAATGGAACCTTGTATGTGAAGGTTCTATATGTGGGATAATGTCTAATTCACAGGAGGATGGTGGCACCTTAATTGGGGAGGACAGGCTCGTGGTATTGGTTGGAGTGGAATGGTATCAAACACATGGTTTCTTTGTGTTTGATACCGTTGCATTCGCTCCATTCCAGCCATTATTATGAGCTGTCCTCCCCTCTGCAGCCTCCACTGGTCTAATTGAGCTTTACTGAACGTGACGATTGACCAAAACATCATGTACTCTGTTTTCAGCGGCTCAGCTAGGACAGAAAGTTGCTGTGTTAGATTATGTGGAGCCATCAGTTAAAGGTAAGAGAAATGTTACACTGACTGTGCATTCCATCATAATCAGCTTCACTTGAACCGTAAACACATTTCTCCTTCTCTGAGTAAAGAAACAGTATGCATGTTGTGACCAATCTGCATGAATATAGAAGATAAACAAAACATCTCATGCTTCCCTTTCAGGTACTAAGTGGGGCATTGGTGGTACGTGTGTGAACGTGGGCTGCATTCCCAAGAAGCTCATGCACCAGGCTGCTCTGCTGGGCACAGCTCTGAAAGACGCTCAGAAATATGGCTGGCAAATCCCCGGGCCCATCTCCCATGACTGGTAAATCTCATTAGTACAAGAACAATGGAAACCTGTATGCACATTTCTTGTACTATTTTGTGAAGCAATAGCACAATTCTTGAATTCCCATCATTAGATTTAATAAATAACAAGATATATACAGTACCCCCAAGCCATAAGACTCCTGAACATCTAATCAAATGGCTACCCAGACTATGTGCATTGCCCCCCCCCCCCCACCGCCCCTCTTTTACACCGCTGTTACTCTCTGTTTTTATCAGGTGCCTCCGCACATTGACTCTGTACTGGTACCCCCCTGTATATAGTCTCACTATTATTTTACTGCTGCTCTTTAGTTACTTGTTACTTTTATTTTTTTGAAACTGCATTGTTGGTAAGGGGCTCGTAAGTAAGCATTTCACTGTAAGGTCTACTACAACCTGTTGTATTCGGCGCATGTTACTAATAACATTTGATTTGATTTTACCAGTCAAAAGTGGACACCTACTCATTCAATTTTTTTTTACTAAATTGTAGAATAATAGTGAAGGCATCAAAACTATGAAATAACACATGGAATCTTGTACTAACCAATATAATTTATATTTGAGATTCTTCAAAGTAGCCATCCTTTACCTTGATGACAGCTGTGCACACTCTTGGCATTCTCTCAACCAGCTTCACCTGGAATGCTTTTCCAACAGTTTTGAAGGAGTTCCCACATATGCTGAGCACTAGTTGGCTGCTTTTCCTTCACTCTGCGGTCCAACTCATCCCAAATCATGACAATTGGGTTAAGGTCGGTTGATTGTGGAGGCCAGGTCATCTGATGCAGCACTCAATCAATCTCCTTCTTGGTCAAATAGCCCTTACACACCCTGGGGGTGTGTTGGGTCATTGTCCTGTTGAAAAACAAATTATATTCCCACTAAGCTCAAACCAGATGGGATGGCGTATCGCTGCAGAATGCTGTGGTAGCCATGCTGGTTAAGTGTGCCTTGAATTCTCAATAAATCACAGACAGTGTCACCAACAAAGCACCATCACACCACGTCCTCCATGCTTCACGGTGGGAACCACACATGCAGAGATCATTTGTTCACCTACTCTGCATCTCACAAAGACACAGCGGTTGGAAACAAAAATCTCAAATTTGGACTATTTCCACCGGTCTAATGTCCATTGCTCGTGTTTCTTGGCCTTAGCAAGTGTCTACTTCTTATTGCTGTTATTTAGTAGTGGTTTCTTTGCAGCAATTCGATCATGAAGCCCTGATTCACGCAGTCTCCTCTGAACAGTCCTCTGAGGCTTGTAACTCTGTGGTGGTCCTCATGAGAGCCAGTTTCATCATAGCGCTTGATTGTTTTTGCGACTGCACTTGAAGAAACTTTCAAAGTTATTTACATTTTCTGCATTGATTGACCTTCATGTCTTAAAGTAATGATGGACTGTCATTTCTCTTTGCTTATTTGAGCTGTTCTTGTCATAATATGGACTTGGTCTTTTACCAAATAGGGCTATCTTCTGTATACCCACCCCTACCTTGTCACAACACAACTGATTATCCTAAACGCATTAAGAAGGAAAGAAATTCCACAAATTAACTTTTAACAAGGCTCACCTGTTAATTGAAATGCATTCCGCTTGACTACCTCATGAAGCTGGTTGAGAGAATGCCAAGAGTGTGCAAAGCTGTAATCAAGTCAAAGGGTGGCTACCTTGAAGAATCTCATATTAAATCTATTTTGATTTGTTTAACACTTTTTTTGGTTACTACATGATTCCATATGTGTTATTTCATGGTTTTGATGTCTTCACTATTATTCTACAATGTAGAAAATGTAAAAAAAAAAATAATGAGTAAACTTTTGACTGGTACTGTGTATATATATATATATATATATATATATATTATTTTTTTTACACATAGTCATTACTAGGTTAAATCTTGGTCAATGTTTTGGATTGATAAGCATTCAACACTAAGGTTAATGGACCCTTATATATGCCATCTAGTGGTAATGTATCAGTAAGACATGATGGGAGGATTGACCTTGGTTGTACATTCAATACATTTTAGTCATTTAGCAGGAAAGACATTATTGTCCGGAGCGATTTACAGTAGTAGCGAGTGTATACATTTTGGGTTATTTTTCGTACTGGTCCCCCGTGGGAATCAAACCCACAACCCTGGCATTACTAGCACCATGCTCTACCGACTGAGCCACACGGGAGGACTACAGGATGTCAGCACTACATGGTGACTCTCACACAGCTCAACATAGGGCGTCTTTGTGGTGAACTGAGGAATATTCTTTGAATAACACACTTCAGATCACTCACAATCCACCAATTTTATTAGCTGATTTAACGCCGAATGCTTGCCACTTAATGGACACTGAGTGAAAATGCGCATTGTTTTATTTTGTCTTATCACAGATGCCTGTCCAATACCATGTGTTTTTCTCCAGGAGTACCATGGCAGAGGCTGTGCAGAACCACGTCAGGTCTCTCAACTGGGGTCACCGTGTCCAGCTTCAGGACAAGTGAGTGACTCCTCCTTACTTACAGCCACTTTAGATCATAGATTCTGTTATTGAATTGAGCAGTGATTTTTTTTTAAATACTTTTTTTTTTTTTATTAAAAAATGTACACATACCTACCCTTTTTTGTTATGACCTGTTGGTACACAGAGGTTACAGCGGTTCGGGAATAAATTATAAGCAGTGCTCTGACTGAAAGGCTACAGGGCTAAACAGGTGTGTTTCCATGCCTGTATGTGCCCATATTCTCACAACCGATGTATACATATTTATTAAACCCAGTTTAATTGGAAACAGGTTTTAGCGATCTAGGCTTTACCTATCTCAGCCAAACCCTGTCTTTGCACAAGATCTCCTATGAGTCTTCCTGTGGTGTTTACGCTGTCATATTGTTGTTTGTGTTCGACAGGGAAGTGAAGTATCTGAACGTTAAAGGAAGTCTGTTGGACGAGCACACGGTGAAAGGGTTAACCAGGACAGGAAAAGAGGTAACACTCATTTAAACTGGGAGTTAATGGCGACATTTTTAAATGTTCACCGTATCAGTCTTTTTTTTAATGAATTGCTGTTTTACACAATTGAAAGAAGTATAATTTCAACACTGCCATATTACATTTTTTCCTATTGAAGTTATCATGTCTCTCCCCCTTGTCTGGCAGATTATGTTGACTGCTAAGAATATTGTGATTGCCACTGGGGGGCGGCCAAAGTACCCCACACATGTAAGTATTAACCTCTTTGCTTCTCCCTCTCTCCCTCTATCCCCGTCTCTGTTTGTGTGGTGTCCTTGCCCAGTAGACAGCTGCTGATAACACCACAGTGGATCTGAAGCTTTTGATGGCGTGGTGGTAAAACATGTTTGTCTCTGGGTGGAGGAGGGGGGAGGCTGTGTCTGGTACTGCGTCCCAAATGCTTCCCTAGCTTTTCACTCTGTAGTGCACCATATGGGGAACAGGGTGCTGAGTCCGAGGCCTCCCTCTGTGGTGTATCACAAGCTGCTGCTCACTGTCTGTTGATAACAAACTAACAAGGAGCAGAGATAACCTTCCTCATCTGTCCAATGGAGCTGATCTTTTACCAGAGGCTGGACTGAAAATTGTATGATTCAAACAGACAGTTGTTGTTGTCTTGAACTGTTCTATTTCCTGTGTTGCAGATCCCTGGAGCAGTTGAGCACGGCATCACGAGTGATGATATCTTCTGGCTGAAGCAGTCCCCTGGCAAAACGTGAGTGGTGCATCCCGTGACTAGGGCTGTGGCGGTCATTACATTTTGTCGGCTGGTGATTGTCAAGGAAATAACTGCTGGTCTCGCGGTAATTGACCAGCAATTAACATGAACACATTTACCATCTTCTGGCTTCCACACATGGGATACAAGCCACTGATGCAGATCTTTGGAACATCTACATTTTAAAAAGTGTAATAAATAAATGTAATATAGCCTACACCTTCACAATAAATCCATGATTTATTTTAGACAGGTCTAAAGAAACATGATATGAAGAAAATGTAGTCTATTTCAGAATAGAATACTCTTGAGTTGTCCTTATGTTCGGTCCTGAACTGGCTATGCCAAATGGCTGTAGGCTACACTAGTTCATTTAGCAGACAAGATTTTCTTTGAGTTCCGTGGCATTATTTTATAGTATGAAGAATACAATTGAACAAAGCTGAATAAAACATATTTTCTCCAAACGATATCTGAGGGAGAGCGTACTTGCGGCTATTCTGTGTTCAGCGTTTAACAAAGAAACAGTTCCTCCTTTATACTTAATTTAGACTTATTTTTATTTATGTGTGTGTGTGTGTGTGTGTGTACACAGTTCCAGTCAAAAGTTTCAACACACCTACTCATTCAAGGGTTTTTCTTATTTTCTACTTTGTAGAATAGCAAGTTTGGTAGACTACTAATGACCATCATAGCTTGGAGAAGCCTAGTTGCTGTCACTAAACGTTCACGTGGAATTTGGCTGCGGTCATGACTCGTGACGGCCGATGTTGCGGTAATTCGGTCACCGTAACAGACCTTCCTGTAACACACATACCATGCAATACTGTACATCAGCAGACATACACAGACACCTCGGTTATAGGGGCCGATCCAAGACACAGAGACGCTTCTACTAAGTGTTCTTCTCCTGACTCGGATTAGCTGTGTGTGTGGGTTTCCTGACGTTTGCTGAACCCATCTCTAATCCAGCCATTTAAACCCTGTCATCACCTGTCTAATTGGCCTCTCCACACCATTTCCACTTGGAACACAATGGGGGTTTGAGTTTAATGTTTGTTAATGTAACTGTATAGTGTGCCACCAGTGTAGAGCAGAGGGCTGAGTTATCTGAGTCATCTGCACATCAAAAATCCTTGCTAAATGCAGTTTAGTCAGGTGGCCTAGCGGTGCAGAGTGTTGGGCCAGTAACCAAAAGGTCGCTGGTTTGAATCTGCCAATGTTCCCTTGAGCAAGGCACTTAACCCTAATTTCTCCTGTAAGTCGTCCTGGATAAGAGCGTCTGCTAAATGACTACAATGTACACTGATCAAAAATATAAACACAACATGTGAAGTGTTGGTCCCATGTTTCTCAGCTGAAGTAAAAGATCTGACATTTACCATGTGCACATAAAGCTCACACATCCCAGTTAGTGAGCATTTCTCCTTTGCCAAGATAATCCATCCACTTTACAGGTGTGGCATATCAAGAAGCTGATTAAACATGATGATCATTACTGGGCAGCAGGGCACAGAGTGGTTAGAGCGTTGGACTAGTAACTGAAAGGTTGCAAGTTCAAATCACTGAGCTGACAAGGTCCAAATCTGTTGTTCTGCCCCTGAACAGGCAATTAACCCACTGTTCCTAGGCCGTCATTGAAAATAAGAATTTGTTCTTAACTGACTTGCCTAGTTCAATAAAGGTAAAAAATAAAATTACACAGGTGTAATTTGTGCTCTGGACAATAAAAGGCCACTAAAATGTGCTGTTTTGCCACACAACACATTGCCATAGACATCTCAAGTTTTGTGGGAGTGTGTAATTGGCGTGCTGACTGCAGGAATGTCTACTAGAGCTGTTTTCAGAAAATGTCATGTTAGTTTGTCCACCATAAGCCACCTCAAAAGTCATTTTAGACAATTTGGCAGTACCTCCAACCGGCCTCACAACCGCAGACCATGTGTAACCACACGTGCTCAGGACCTCCACGTCTGGCTTCTTTACCAGCTGGATCGTTTGAAACCAGCCTACCCAGACAGCTGATGAAACTGAGGAGTATTTCTGTTTGTAATTCAGATATTTTGTGTGGGAGAAGTCATTCTGATTGACTGGGTCTTGCTCTACAGTGCGTGGACTTGCTCCAAAGGCCCGCCCATGACTGAGCCCCTGCCCAGTCGTGTGAAATCCATAGATTAGGGCCTATTTAAATTGACTGATTTCCTTCTGTTAACTGTAACTCAGTAAAATTGTGTTTCTGTTTTTGTTCAGTATATATGCACAGTATTTCCCGTGTGACAAACAGGGCTGTGTTTTAGCTTTCTACCACTAGAGGGCAATATGAACTCGTACTGTATAGAGTCCATTCTAAGACGATGCCACTCGGCGTGTAACGTGTTTCCCTGAACTTTTCTTCCCCTCTTTCAGCATCTTTCCAAAGCAATTATCACAAATATTTGCTCACAGCTTTCTATGGCGCTTTCAAGTGAGTGGAAAGAGCACTTGAGTCCAGGAAACCCTTAATGTGAGTGGGCCTTAGGTAGGGGTGCCTTAGGTAGTGAGGCTGTTAGGTAGGGGCCTACTGTTGGTGATATCTGCCCTCAGGCTACTAGGGGTTAGGATTAGCAGGCCCTCCCGTGGCTCTCCTCTCTTCAGACCTATCCCTCGCTACCTAGGAGGAGCCGTGTATTGAGGAGTTGTTGACTAGTTGTTGTGCTGCTCTGCTCTGAGCTGTCAGCTGTGCAGGTGGGGTCTGAGAGGGTGTTTGAGTTGACAGGCTGGCGGAGGTAGTGGATGGCTCCAGGTGAGTGACGAATGCCTCAGAGGGGCTGGAGCACGCTCACTCACACACTTCCACGCATACGAGAGCGATGAGAAGTGTAGACATGAGTGTAAGTTGTTTTATGTTGGATTTTATTGCAGTATGTAATGCACCGTTTCCATTTTCTAGGACTCTATATTTATTTGTTTCCATGCAAAATTAATTCCAGAGCTAAAGCTCAGTGAACCAGGCTTGAAATATGCTGCCGTTTGTCATCCTTTAGAGCAGCTGAGGAAATGAGTCTGTGATAACAAGCTCAAAAGCACCCAGGGAGACTGTAACCCATTGTAACACATTGTATCCTTTCTTGCTCTGTAGTCACTACAGTGTGTAAAGGAGTTGAGTTCACATCCTGTATCTATTGGACACTGATCAAGTCTGCTGCCAATAGAACTCTCCCCTCTTTGGAACACTTGTGAAAGAGCTCTGTTATTGTGGCAAGCATAGTAGACACGCTAGAGGAGGACACTGATTCACTTATCTCTTGTCTGGACTGCTGAAGACTGCTCCAAGGTTATGAGAGCGACTCGGGCTAATTCTAAATTACGACAGTCCGACATACCCCTACATTCATTAAGGTGACTTTGGATTGGTATGTGAGGTTAATACACGAGCCGTAAACATTTGATTGTGTTGTCTTTGTTGTAGGTTTCTCCTTATACTGCTTATACATTCAGCGGAGTCCAGTAACATTTGCAGGGCAGACACTGTATTACTATGTCCTCTCACTGGATCCCAACCCTCTGTAGTTCCTTGTTTTCACAAGCAGCCATCATCTGTTCACGCCTGGATGCAGTGTTTTTGAGACCTACCTGTGAGGCTGTACCTACTGTATGTACATTGAACACCTCCACCCATGCTTTCAGACACCACCAGCTGAATGAGGGAGAAAGAAAAATCCCAGAGACACTCTGACATGCAATATGACCATGCATAGACCCAGCCAGGAAAATGAGATGTCGTTGATGAAAGTGTGGAATCAGGTTAAAGCTCCTAGCCTAATCTCGACATAAGCCACCTCAAAATGTTGCACTAAGTGCAGATGTGCTTTAGGTGGACGTGAGCAGCGGCTAGCGCTAGCATGTGGGGGGCCTCGTCGGGGCCTGTGTGCACCAGGCTCCCTGAGCTGTCAGAGCCTGGGCCAGGGTAGAGAATCCTGAGGTGGGGGAGCCCTGGAGGGCTAGAGGGTGGGTGAAATGGGGAGAGGCTCTCCATGCGGGTGACAGGCATCACTCAGCAGAGGGATGTGTGGACTGAGCCCTGAACACGGAAACATCACACACCCCATCCCCAGGGATTAGCCTGAATGCTAGCAATTAGCTCCACAAACAACGGTGGAGCTCAGGGCTGGATTAGAGGTGTGATTCACCTGGCCCACACAGACACACACACAGAGAGAGAAAGACACAGACCCTGCCAAATCCTCCACCCCCTTGTCTTTTTCTCTGTTATGCGCCCCCTGCATGTCTTTCTCTGCCTGTATATCTCTCTCTCTCTGTGTGTCTTGACTTTTTACAGTAGTGGGGCCTTCGATGTTCAAACAGCATTTTCAGCACTTTTAATTCAGAGTAAACAGAGTAGTACATTCAGAGTAAACATTTTAGATTTGTTTAGCACAGTATTCAAGATAATTTGAAAGAAAATGTATGAATGAATATAGTGTATCATATAGAAAAACACATGTACTATATAACCTCCAACATATACCTGGTACTATACACTATATATAAAATAGCATGTGGACACCCCTTCAAATGGGTGGATTTGGCTATTTCAGCCCCACCTGTTGCTGAAATGTGTGTAAAATCTAGTATATATCCATGCAATCTCCATAGACAAACATTGACAGTGGAATGGCCGTACTGAAAAGGTCCGTGACTTTCAACGTAGCACTGTCATAGGATACCACCTCAGTTTGTCAAATTTCTACCCTGCAAGAGCTGCCCTGGTCAACTGTAAATGCTGTTATTGTGAAGTGGAAACGTCTAGGGGCAACAACGGTTCAGCCGCGAAGTGGTAGGCAACACAAGCTCACAGAACGGGCCCCCCAAGTGCTGAAGCGCTTTGCACGTAAAAATTGTCTGTCCTCTGTTGCAACACTCACTACCGGGTTCCAAACTGCCTCTGGAAGCAACGTCAGCACAAGAACTGTTGGTCGGGAGCTTCATGAAATGGGTTTCCATGGCTGAGCAGCTGCACACAAGCATAAGCTCACCATGCTCAATGCCAAGCGTTGGCTGGAGTGGTGTAAAGCTCACCGCCATTGCCCTCTGGAGCAGTGGAAACATATTCTCTGTGATGAATAATGCTTCACCATCTGACAATCCAATGGACGAATCTGGGTATGGCGGATGCCAGGAGAATGCTACCTGCCCGAATGCTTTGTGTCAACTGTAATAATGATCTGGGGCTTTTTTTATGGTTCGGGCAAGGCCCCTTACTTCCAAAGAAAATACAACTTAACACTACAGCATACAATGACATTTTAGATGATTCTGTGCTTCCAACTTTGTGGCCACAGTTTGGGGAAGGCCCTTTCCTGTTAGAGCATGACCATTTTTATTTATTTTACCTTTTTATTTAACTAGGCCAGTCAGTTAAGAACAAATTCTTATTTTCAATGACGGCCTAGGAACAGTGAGTTAATTGCCTGTTCAGGGGCAGAACGACAGATTTGGACCTTGTCAGCTCGGGGATTGGGGCGGCAGGGTTGCCTAGTGGTTAGAGTGTTGGACAAGTAACCGGAAGGTTGCAAGTTCAAAATTCCCGAGCTGACAAGGTACAAATCTGTCATTCTGCCCCTGAACAGGCAGTTAACCCACTGTTCCTAGGCCGTCATTGAAAATAAGAATTTGTTCTTAAACTGACTTGCCTAGTTAAATAAAGGTAAAAAAATAACAAATTTGAACTTGCAACCTTCCGGTTACTAGTCCATGCTCTAACCACTAGGCTACCCTGCCCCCATACACAAAGCAAGATCCATACAGAAATAGTTTGTTGAGATCGGTGTGGAAGAACCTGACTGACCTGCACCGAGCCCTGACCTCAACCCCATTGAAAGCCTTTGGGATGAATTTGAACGCCGACTGCGAACCAGGCCTAATCGCCCAACTTCAGTGCCAGACCTCACTAACGCTCTTGTGGCTGAATGGAAGCAAGTCCCCACAACAATGTTCCAACATCTAGTGGAAAGCCTTCCCAGAAGAGTGGAGACTTTTTTAACAGCAAAGGGGGGACCAACTACATATTAATGCCAATGATTTTGGAATGAGATGTTCGACGAGCTGGTGGCCACATACTTTTGGTCATGTAGAGTATAACCTCCGACATACACCTGTACTATATAACCTCCAAGAGAAAGCATTTTAAATGAAAACGTAAGATTTAATGTATTTCTTTGTTTTTACCTTTCAGACTTGTAGTTGGTGCCAGCTGTATCCTTTTGACGGCGCTTGAACATGAGTCACTGGTTAGACTGTGTAGTGTCAGTGAGTTGTTGTGGAGTATGGTACTTGCCTGGCTCTAATGTTGAAGGGAAAAAGTGGTGAATTGCAGTTCGCGGTGACCCCTTCTTCCTAGACTGGGGTCACCTCTGTCTATCTCTGCCTGTTATGCTCTCGTTTCTCCGCGGTCAAATGTCATTTAACTAAAGATAGGCGAGGTTCCTCTGTGAGCGTTTGTTCTGTTTTCCTGAACACTGGTATGAAGATGTGGCTCTGGAGTGTGCTGGCTTCCTGACTGGTATTGGGCTGGAGACAACAGTCATGGTGCGCAGCATCCCCCTCCGAGGCTTTGATCAGGTACTGCTGCTCTTAAGGAATTAAAATAAAATAGATTGTACACTATTTGAAATGCATGTATTTCTTTATACATGTTTATTATACATTTCTGTCTGTTGGTCAAACTGTAGCCACGATTCAGGTTTTAGAGATATGTAGGAAGTCAAAGTATAATTTATTACTGTTCTTTTCTAGATTTGTTTTGTTGTCTTCTGATGAAATTGGGGGCTTTACTCTACCAATATAAGTTTGGAATAATACTTTTCCCAATTTGGAGTGCTGGAAAGGTGACTTTGGGTTGTCAACAACCAACAATGATTTCCCTCTTGTGTGTGCTGCAGCAAATGGCAGGGCTAGTGACAGACTACATGGAGGCCTATGGCACCAAGTTCTCCTGGAGGAGTGTCCCTAAGAGCGTGGACAAGCTGTCCTCTGGGGTGCTGCAGGTGACCTGGACAGACGAACAGACAGGAAAGGACCAACGAGACACCTTCGACTCTGTGCTGTGGGCCGTAGGTGAGTGTGTCTGAGGAGGAAGATGTACTCAGCAAAAAGAAATGTCCTCTCACTGTCAACTGCGTTTATTTTCAGCAAACTTGACGTGTAAATATTTGTATGAACATAAGATTCAACAACTTAGACATAAACTGAACAAGTTCCACAGATGTGACACAGAAATTGAATAATGTGTCCCTCAACAGGGGGGGGGGTTGCATTAAGTACTGCAGTGTATCTGCAGTACTTAATGCAGTGTATGGACTGCACCAGATTTGCAAGTTCTAGCTGTGAGATGTTACCCCACTTTTCCACGTTCCCGGACATTTCTGGGGGGAATGGCCCTCGCCCTCACCCTCCGATCCAACAGGACCCAGACGTACTCAATGGGATTGAGGTCCGGGCTCTTTGCTGGCCATGGCAACAGAAACCTGACATTCCTGTCTTGCAGGAAATCACGCACAGAACGAGCAGTATGGCTGGTGGCATTGTCATGCTGGAGGGTCATGTCAGGATGAGCCTGCAGGAAGGGTACCACATGAGGGAGGTGGATGTCTTCCCTGTAATGCACATCGTTGAGATTACCTACAATGACAACAAGCTCAGTCCGATGATGCTGTGACACACCGCCCCAGACCATGACGGACCCTCCACCTCCAAATCGATTCCGCTCCAGAGTACAGGCCTCGGTGTAACACTAATTCCTTCGATGATCAACGCAAATCCGACCATCACCCCTGGTGAGACAAAACCGCGACTCGTCAGTGAAGAGCACTTTTTGACAGTCCTGTCTGTTTCAGTGACGGTGGGTTTGTGCCCATAGGCGATGTTGTTGCCGGTGATGTCTGGTGAGGACCTGCCTTACAACAGGCCTACAATCCCTCAGTCCAGCTTCTCTCAGCTTATTGCGGACAGTCTGAGCATCGATGGAGGGATTGTGCGTTCCTGGTGTGCGTTCCTGGTGTATCTCGGCCAGTTGTTGTTGCCATCCTGTACCTGTCCCGCAGGTGTGATGTTTAGATGTACCGATCCTGTGCAGGTGTTGTTACATGTGGTCTGCCACTGCGAGGATGATCAGCTGTCCGTCCTGTCTCCCTGTAGCGCTCTCTTAGGGGTCTCACAGTACGGACATTGCAATTTATTGCCCTGGCCACACTGCATCCCTCCTTGCAGCATGCCTAAGGCACGTTCAAGCAGATGAGCAGGGACCCTGGGCATCTTTCTTTTGGTGTTTTTCAGAGTCAGTAGAAAGGCCTCTTTTGTGTCCTAAGTTTTCATAACTGTGACCTTAAATGCCCACCGTCTAAGCTTTTAGTGACTTAACGACCAATCCACAGGTGCATGTTCATTAATTGTTTTATGGTTCATTGAACAAGCATGGGAAACGGTGTTTAAACCCTTTACAATGTAGGTCTGTGACGATATTTGGATTTTTACAAATTATCTTTGAAAGACAGTGTCCTGAAAAAGGGACGTTTCTTTTTTTTTTCTGAGTTGTCACACAAATTACTACATTAGTGTACTAAGTCCCTACTATTTTAGTAGTAGCTGCAATCACGTGTGTTAAGTCGGCCACATAACATACATAATAACAACTGACTTTGCAACGACGTATCCTGAGATACTGTGTCAGTGGAACTACTCGTCGTCCTCCCTTTCCATTTCTTTTATTGTCATCCACAATATAGTGCAGTGTCAGCAGACTGTGAGGGTATCAAGCTCAAAAACAAGGTAATAAAGCGTGAGTGATGGAACCACCAGGGGAAGTGTTGATCACACAGCCCAACGCTGAGTCCTGGTTCTGGCTGAGGGGAGCAGGATGCACCCAGGCACGGGGGGTCACTGCATTCCCTCCTTTGTTCTCCCACTCTGCTCTGGGCTTTCCTGCCTGCCGTGCCAGCCCTGAGGAAACCAGGCTGCCCGGCCGCACCATCTCATCCACCCCGCAGCATCTGCACGGCAAGGCCCTGTCTGTCTGCAGCTCTGCGCACCCAACAGACCTCTCTCTCTCGCGCCACAGTCATTTTGTCTCTATCACACCATGTAATTTGTCTCATTCCGCCAACCAGCACAATGGAGGGAACTTCCGCCTGGCTGCCCAGCCAATGTTTATTTGTGTTGAGGCGTCTTTGTTTCCCAAAACCTGACCTTACGCCATGCTGAGTCCCAGCAGTGTGTGACTCTGCAGTACCAGCCAAGAGAGGCTAGAGCGGGTCTCTCTCTCTCTCTCTCTCTCTGCCTGTGCGTGTGTCAGGGACCAGGATATGGGTGACATTTTGGGAGAGATTACGTTCTTCCCACCCTGGCAGGTTGCAGCTCTCAGAGAGCTGGGGTTCTCACAATGTGAACATCAAGGCAAAGTGTCTATTCGGTCGAGTCACTGCACTCAAAACACCCAGACTTTGAGACTAATGGAAAATTGGCAGCACAAACAATATTTTTCACTGAGTAGTTATATTTTGGTGGATAGACGTTCTTCATGGTTGAGATGGTGCAGACGGGGCAGGTCTCATCCTCACATGCACTCTCACCCAGCAGGGGGTAAAGCTTTCCCCAGTGGGTTATATGACATTATGCTTACCTGATTTCTAGCTTATATTACTACCTTACTGTGTAGGCTACAGTCTATTGCGAGCTTTACCCTGGTGTTGTCGTGCAGGGCAATGAGGACATCCACTTCTGGGCCTCTCCTTTTGAAGTGTGTCTGTCTGTCTGTCTGACTGTGGGAGTTATGAGTGGGCCTCTCGCCACTTCCCCAATGTTCCCTTTACACTACAGGTCAGACTGGGTCTGTGTCCTCAGTGGAGCTATAAAAGACTGTGGGTATGTCCCGATTCTCCACCCTTTTCTCAAAGAGTGCACTTGCATATTTCCTGTCATGGATTTAACAATGGTGGAATCTCCCTCGAGCCAATCATTACACTTGCATTGATTTAATGCTTGTAAATCAGTGTTGGAAAGTGTGCAAGTGCACACTTTGGGAGAAGGGTGGAGAATCAGGACTCAGACAGTGAACTACTCATAGGGAGGAGTAGGAGGTTGGTGTTGGTGGGGACTGTCTGTTCCAGTCCTCTAGCTATGGCTGCTTCTCCATGGTCATCCTTCCCAAGGCCTGTCCTTCCTCAAGACCGCACCCAAGGCCAGGTGGCCAACAGCACAGAGGAGGAAACGGCTTATTTCCTCTGGGTGTACAACATAACGCTTCTCTCACACCTATTTGTGTTACCCCAACCCTTTTCCTCTCAGATTTTGAGAGGAACACCAAAAGAGGTTGAAGTTTGTGTGAGGCATATGTCTCCATGTGAACTGAAATGGTTGGATGTGAAGCCTCTGAGAGAAGCCTACTCCCCATAATCAGAGAAGTCTCTCTGAGCCAAAGTGCGGATCCTGGTACAATCACATCTCTTATGCTCATTTTAGGCCTTTTGATATGCTGCCTTCTCAGAAAACTATTTTTGGAGACAAAATCATCTATTTCCCAAAAATGCAGTCTTATTTTCTTCTCTCGTCTATGTTCACTTGATTGATCTAAAAAGCTGCCATGTAGGCCTAGTTGGTCTCAAGTCGTGCCAGGAAGCTTGTTGTGGCTAATTAGCTGTTGGGTCTTGAGATTTCCTCTGTGTGTTACAACAGTCTTTGTTCAGCGTAGTCCTATCAGACCTGCCTGTCATTACCCCTGTGTGTGGCTCCACACTCACTGAAGGCTCTTATCAGCAGAACCTCTTGTTGTGTCCACGCCACACAATGGAACAGTGGCACTCTAACAGTCTCCAATCCTAGATGGAGAAACCCAGTTAAGCAGGAAAGGCAGGCCGTGAGTGGCTGTAGTAGCCGAGTCTATACATAGAGAGAACAGAGTAGATACTGGTTTCGGATAGTCCTCCTGACAGAAATGATCTGTGGTTTGGTAGGGTGGGGCAAGACCTCCTAAGAACCAACTTTTTGTAAACACAACTCATGCTAGAATGTCCAACTATGCACAGTCTCTTAGCAAGGTATGTATGCAGTGTGTGTGTGTACATACTTTGAGAAAGGCAGTCATGACAGGTAGAGATCCCTGTGTTAGACCTAATCTGCATAGTTGAACACTGGTGGCTCTACATGGTCCTGCTAGACGAGCCTAGTTCAAACCGCTGCTTTGAGCCTTGCTGCCTGTCTCTCTACCACCCGTGCTGCAGTAATGGACAGGTCCCTCGGCACTCCCAGTCCCAGGTCTGGCTGCAACGGAGGAAGTTGTTCCTCGGCTCCAGCCAGGAAAAGGGTCTACGGGGAGGGGGGGGGGTTGTTATTCTTGTTGTCCGATAGCATCTACGTTGTATGTGGGTACCTCTAGGCCCTGCCGAGAAGCGGGGTTATTGTGTTACCCAGGCAGGGAGTGAGAAGGTGGGAGGGGGGGGGGGGGGGAGACAAGGGAGGCAGAGAGCCTCGACCAGGTCCCGGGCCGGTGCTGCAGAGGGGTGCTTGGTGTGCTCACCATCGCCATGGAGATGGGACGACGAGATGGGCAAGCGTTGACAGCATCAGTCAACCGTACCCCAGGAAGTGGCAGAAATGACAGCCAGCGCCCCAGGTGGCTGACGGGACGCCTTCCTAACCCCTGCCAAAAGACAAGCCTCCATCGCTCCCCATCTCCTCCTCCCAGCTGTGCGGATGTTTTTCTTCTTCTAGCTGGATCAGATTTGCCTTTCTGTTGGATGGAGAGTCTCAGGACATGCCTTTAACTTATTCCCTTAGCGTGCCAACTCAACGGTATGTGTTATGAACACTGAGCAGCAGCAGTTTGGTTTTTTCTAAGAATCTTAAGATTCCATTAACCTACCCTCTCTCTCTCTTAATGTGTCACATAATATTGAGTTTCTGACTGTGTTTTCCTCCATCTTGACCATAGGCAGAGCCCCTGAAACCAAAACTCTCGGCCTGGAGAAAGTTGGCGTCAAGCTCAACAAAGAGTCGGGGAAAATACTCGTGGCTGCTGACGAATCCACATCTGTGCCGAACATCTACGCTTTCGGCGATATCGGCGAGGTAGGAGTTGATCATGTCCGTCATCCTCTGTGTACCCACCCAGCCTTACAACACCAACGTGAACCTCTCCAGGAATGTATGGAAGGCTGAAATGAGTGGTGCTACCAAGGCGACGCTTTATACAAGAAACCATTTTGGTATGCAAAAAGTTGAAGTGATACCGTAGTTCACTGGGCACCATCAAATTTCATCATTCTAGATGTTGCCTATCTTTCCATTTGATATTGAAGCATATGGCTGGAGCTACACAGCAGATGGCGTTGGGACAAGGACTCCTCTCAAACTGCTGTGCTGCTCTATCACAATACTCTTTCTACATGTATCAAATGTCAGTCCTGTCTTTTTAATGTGGCCAGCTGTGGATTTCCTAACTTCCACAGGCCTCTTCCAGACGGTTAGATTGACACAAGCGTTTGATGAGTCACTCTTAGCCCTGATGCCTGTCATCTTTTCACATACTGGGAGACTTTTTAAAAGGGGGTGGATTGATATTTAAGTCTATGTCCAAACAGAGCACCTTTTTGTGTTGAGACATTGAAGAGCACCTGTGGACTGCCAAGAAATGCATTACTATGACGCAGACCCAAGTGTGTAAACACAGTTACCGAAATACCACCACACACACATTCAGACACACACACCTCCAGCGCCAGAGGAGCTGTCTTACAAAACAGGATGTTCAGCAGCGGTGCTAATCAAACTGGTTGCTCATGACTTAAAGGGATACTTGGGGATTTTGGCAATAAGGCCCTTTATCTACTTCCCCACGGCGCCTACTCGGTACCATAGACCCCCAGTCATTGCGCTAACGCTAGTTAGCATTGGCTCGCGAAACTAGACATAAACTGGACACAGAGACATAAAAAAAAGCTCATCCGACTCTGGGGAAAGTAGATAAAGGGCATCATTGCCAAAATCCCAAAGTATCCCTTTGTCAAGCTTTCAGAAAGAATTCACCCTGCAGCTCTGTCCCTTCCTGTATTGTTAAGCTGTTGTTGTGAGTAGGCCTTTACACTTGTACCCGTATTCGGGTTGAAAATGGTAGCCTTGGGCACTGATAAGCTCCTGAATTGGTACGCATTGGCAGTACAGTAACATGCTCTATTTGACGTCAGCGCTCAGTGTCTCCGCTTCACAGCGCTGTATGGGTTTGACTGGCAGCCGTTCGGAGCATGAGCACCGCGCGCGACAAGAAGTTACCACCATCCCTCCTGCTAATTGGGCAACTTTTGAAAATGTTTTGTTTGAGTGAGGGGAACGCTGTAAATTACGAGGACTCAATGTATTTTGAAAGATGACACGTTGAGGATTACAATAAATACCGCTTTGACGTCATACAAGCAAACCAAACACCCTCGAGTCCAAATGTGCAATTCCTCACGAGTGTAAGGAGCTAACAGTCAGTTGGGTCGAGTGGGGAAATTGTTTGAGGATACAAAAGCAATGTTTGTTTTTCAGTGTGCAAGGCAGTTCGGAAACCTTTATTAGTCAATGCCATTGTCATGGATGTGTGTTCAAGCCAGAGGCTACAGGTTAGTCTACACAGTAACTCACAGGCACAACTGTCCCCTCTCTCTCTCTAAATAGCCGAAGGGCCTGTGCTAAGGAGGTGCGCTCTGTGTGTTTGTGTGCGGAGCCTGCATGCATACGTACTTTTGTCAGCTTCCCTCTGTCTGCTTCTTTCTCTGTTTATCTGTCTGTCTCCCCATTTTCTCATGTCACTCATTAGCGTTGTTCTGTGTTTCCAGGGTCGTCCTGAGTTGACCCCCACAGCCATTAAGGCAGGGAAGCTCCTCGCCCGCAGGCTCGCAGGCCAGACCAATGAGCTAATGAACTACGACAACGTGAGTAGACACACACACACCAAACACACACACTACTCCTATGCTTCCCCCCACCCCCATCTCTCCACAGCTTGTCTGTATGTGGCCTTTGATGTCTTTTGTTTTATGCTTTTGTTTTCAGTGTTAAATCAGCTCCACTTCTGTGTATTTTGGATTTTAATCCCTAGTCGTTGTTTTCCCTGGATTATGCAGCCTTGTCTGATTTATGGGGTTTTAATGGGACACACTGCACGTCTTCTGCACCTCTTCCAAATGTTTATTCCTAAACCATTCGTAATGATACTTATTGCTTAAATGCTTATTGTTTGTGCTCTAGTTTTGTCTTTGTTCCTTTTTTGTGGTCTTTTGTAGCATTGTTATATTACCACTATATTTTACTCCCAATGGTAGATGGTAGGAGATACAGTAGATTAGATTACCACTTTATTTTACTCCCAATGGTAGGAGATACAGTAGATTAGATTACCACTTTATTTTACTCCCAATGGTAGATGGTAGGAGATTACCACTTTATTTTACTCCCAATTGTAGGAGATACAGTAGATTAGATTACCACTTTATTTTACTCCCAATGGTAGGAGATACAGTAGAATAGATTACCACTTTATTTTACTCCCAATTGTGGGAGATGGAGTAGGCGATGTGACCGGCCTGTAGTATGGGTCTGCCTATCTACAGTATCCTGCTATAATATTACTTTGTTTGCCTTGCCTTGTTTCTTGTATCCTTGATTTTCTGTCTGTCCGGTTGCCACCCCACTGGAGAATTGCTGTGTGGCCTGTCTATCCTCATGTAACATGATGTAACAAGACTTTATGTGCCTTCTGATTGGTTGTGTCCCTAGGTCGCCACCACAGTGTTCACCCCTCTGGAGTATGGCTGTGTGGGCCTGTCAGAGGAGGCTGCTGAGAGCAGACATGGGAAGGACTCCGTAGAGGTACAGTAGACCTAAACCACTAACATTATAGCTAGCTGATTTTCTAACTGAATGGAGGTCTGCCGAGGTATGCTGGGAAAGCTTTCAGTTCTTAAAGGATTGTGACTCCTGGTGTGCCTCTGTCTACTGCTTTATACATTTGTGAAATAGAGAGTGGTGTGATTGCGTGTGTGCATAATTGCGTGCGTGCCTCTCGCTCCGTGTGTGTGTGTGTGTGCACAGAGTGCCTCTCGCTCCGTGTGTGTGTACAGAGTGCCTCTCGCTCCGTGTGTGTGTACAGAGTGAGTGTGTGTGTGTGTACAGAGTGCCAGCTGCTAACACCTGCGCCCAGAATGCCCCGGCTCGTTGTAGAGCGAGGTGTAGCTCCGCTGTGTGATTGACAGGTGAGCAGAGGGCCTGATTGACGTGTGTATCAGGTGCTGACAGGCATTGTGTGATCTAAAGCACCGCGGCGGGAGAGGTGCACCATGGGTCCTGACAGCTGCCTGTGTGCATGGCCCGGCCGGCGACTTGTGTCGGCACGTACGCTGGCTCCATATAAAACACACACCATGAAACCAGGGTCTGAAATGTACCTTTTTTAAATCGAGCAAAGTGTTGTGAGAACAGTTTTGTAATACCAGATTCATAGTGAACGATCTGAGATCCAGGGCCTACCTTTCACACGAGCAAGTATTGTAAAGTACTATATATTGTTGGTGGACTCATGGTCATGTTGTCTGTTGTTCTCTGTCTAGGTGTACCATGCCTTCTACAAGCCTCTGGAGTTCACTGTGGCTGAGAGAGATGCCAGCCAGTGTTACATAAAGGTCAGAACAAGCCTTCACAGTAGGGTTGCAAAATTCCCATGTATTCCAGAAAGCCCGGTTGGAGGATTCCCGTATATTCTGCTTATTCACTCCTGATTCCAGGAGTTTTTCAACCGGGATTTCTGAAAAACCTGTGAATTTTGGCAAAGTTGCAACCTTTACCTCCTTATTTCGCATCTGAAGTATAGCCTGGAGGTTTAGGGGGTGTAACGTTGCTTCTCTCACCGCCTAAGGTGGTGTGTAAGCGGGGTGGAGACCAGAGAATCCTCGGCCTGCACTTCACTGGCCCCAACGCTGGAGAAGTTACTCAGGGCTTTGCTATGGGCTTCCAGTAAGTCAACCACTCTGCTTGATGCAGTTAGATAGGGATTCAAAGTCGATCATATAGATGTTGTAGGGTTGTGGTTATTTTAAGAAATTGCTCAACTGCTTTTTAAAAATGATTTTGGCTCTAATGTATAGTTATCATACTAACATATGTTAGATCTGTAGATTCATTCATCTAAAATGAATGGATGTCATGTACGTTGTAAACTCTACATATAGGTGAGTGTATATACGTGACAAGATGAGCCTTTATCAGTGCAGCAGATACTACACTAAACAAAAATATAAATGCAACATGTAAAGTGTGTTTCATGAATTGAAATAATTTTCTCTAGCTTATTTCTCTCATGTTGTGCACAAATTTGTTTACATCCCTGTTTGTGAGCATTTCCCTTTTGCCAAAATAATTAATACACCTGACAGGTGTGGCATATTAAGAAGCTGATTAAACAGCATGATCATTACACAGGTGCACTTTGTGCTGGGAACATTTAAAGGCCACTCTAAAATGTGCAGTTTGGTCACACAGCACAGTGCGACAGATGTTTCAAGTTTTGCGGGAGCATGCAATTGGCATAAAGCCCTTTTGTGGGGAATAGCTCATTATGATTGGCTGGGCCTGGCTCTCCAGTGGGTGGGCCTAGGCCCACACATGGAATGTACCCCTGCCCAGTCATGTGAAATCCATACATTTGGGCCTAATGAATTTATTTCCATTGACTGATTTCGTTATATGAACTGTAACTCAGTAAAATCTTTGAAATTGTTGCATGTTACATTTTATATTTTTGTTCACTATATTAAGAGAAACTTAAAGATGGGAGAATGGGTGGTGCTGGTTGTATGAATGAAGTCTCTATGTCTCTGTCTCTCTCCAGGTGTGGGGCCACCCTCACTCACCTGAAGGAGACCGTGGGGATCCACCCCACTTGTGCCGAGGAGCTGACCAAAGTCAACGTCAGCAAGCGCTCTGGGCTGGATGCCACGGTTACCGGCTGCTGAGGTTAAGCACCCCCTTCTCTGAACACACCTGAGCACACGGGAAGGAACCTCCTCGTAGAGACAGGGAATGTGTCACTAATGTCACCCTCCTCTCTATGTAGTGCACTACTTTCAACCAGGGCCCATAGGGCTCTGGTCAAAAGTAATGCCCTCGAAAGGCAATATGGTCCCATTAGAGATGCATACAGGGAAGTAATTGTAATGCATATATATATATATATGTATGGCCTCTGGTTGCAATACTTTCTTGTCTCCGAGCCACCTCATAACGGTCCATGTAGAAGCGCACTCTCCTTTCCCTGACATCCCAGTTCCACTGGATATCAGGTCTCCACTCCGTCTTATCATTGCAGGTTCCTCCAGGTTATGACTGCAATGCTATATCTAGGTAAGGCTAGATTTGTGTCAGGTTTGACTAGTGGTCACATTAACCAGGCCATGGTTACCCATTGTAGCCCCTTAATGTATGTAGTATGTCCCCTTCTCCCATTTTGAAGGCCATAAGGAGTTCTAGACCCATGTTCGTGAAAACGTCCAGACACAAGCAGCATCCTTTAAATAAACTGGCTCATAAATCAGAATTAGGGCCCATTCCAGTTTGTTGAAAATAACTGTATAAGAGAGAGAAATCCGGGCAACTAATGTTTCTGAAATATATTCAGCAAATATTGTTGTTTCTCCTCCTGTTCTTCCTGTCCATTAGTCTTGAAAGTGACACATGCGTTGCCCGGGTGACACTGATGGATGGGCCAAGGGCCGTCGCCGCGGTGACACCACCCGTTTCCCATGGACACACACAAACAGTCGGCGGGCAGGCTGTCAGTCAGAGGTGCAGAGCAGCACAGGGCCCAGTCTGGGCCAGAGTGCAGAGCCCTTGATTAGGCCTCCACTCATTCCAGCACTCTGCTCTCCCCCCTCTCACCTCCCCTCAACCCCAATGCACAAAGGAATACAGTGGGACTACAATAACAATCTCTGTCAGTCTGTGTGTGGGGACGCCTTGGCCAGCAACCTCTGGCAACCCAATCCCTCTATGGGAGAGATGGAGGGAAAGAAACTGCCTGGGCCACAGTGGTGGCAGTACCAAATGCTGCCTAAAGGTGGCGGTATTGCCCTCTTACTTTCTTCGGAAAACCTGGTAGTAAAGAAATTATAGGGTAGTGAAGTCGGTGTATAATGAATAAGCCCGGCCACATTCAAGGTGCACATTGGAATCTTTTAATCCTTATTTGAGATGTCTGTTATGGAATGAATGTGGAGACCATGGAGGCATTTGTAGCGCTAACTGATAACATTGTGTATTTACACGGCTGGCAGTTTAGCCTACAAAGTCATCACCCTCTGAGATAAGGCCGATTGTTTATTTCACTAAACTGCCATTATACTATTGTGATTTTTACCAGTCACGTAAATTATGTCGTACTATTTAAGTCTTCAAACATGTCAAGTACACCAGTCCACTCTTCACCCAATCATCCTTTCCTACAAGTCCTGAAAGCAGAGAACTATGCAATGCTGGACTGAGCTGGACAGGTCATGCAGTTTGAGTGGAGTGGGGAACGGTGGAGCTGAGGGGAGCTAAGAGCAGGGCACTGGGCTGGTTTATTTGTGTTTGAACTCTAATCTGCCATGCCTGATTAATGATCCTGATGAGGGGAGTGACAGCGCACTGCTCAGGATGATGGAGGGAGAGGAGAGCAACAGCGCTACCAGGTTTATTTGGACCTGGGGTTGAGGCAGGGAGAGCGAGGGATGCAGCCAGACCAGGGGAAGAGGTGGAGGAGGGGGATGGAGAGGTGAAGGAGGAGGTGTAGAAGGAAGGGGCGATTCCTGTGTGCTCCGTTCAGGGACGGGGTGCTGACTGAAGGACCCTGACCCCCCGCTCGGCAGGAACAGCTTGACTCCATCACCCACTACACATGCTGAGGCTGGGACCATCCAACACACACTGCCTGGGTGTATTTAGCCAGGCAAATGAGTATACGCCTCATCTTAACGAGGCACTCAGTCCAGAGAGCAGGCTGCTGCTGCTGGGCTCAAGGCAAAGTTGTTGATCCCATCTAACAGTAAGTTCCTGTGTTTTCTGCATGAAGCTGCCCAAACGCACAAGTCAGAATCATATTTATGACAAACATTAATTTGTTATTGTATTGTTTGAAAGGTCTCTGTTAATTGTTGTTGATAGACAAAAGTGCCTAGGGGCTTAAATGGGAGCGCAGCATCAGCCTCAGCCTTGCAGAATGTAATGCTTAGTTCCTCACAGGGGTCAGGGTTCAACTTTCAGGTCGCCAGCTAATGATAACTTGCGCTAAAACCCACATCTGGGGAGGGCATGTCTGATGACACCTGGCGACCAACTTTAGTTACTGTAAATAGAGTAGCCTAATTCACAATGACGCTTTGTATTGCATTATTTATATGTAAAGAAGGAATAAAATATGAGAATGCACTGATGTCTCCCATTAAAATAATGATGTCCTCTGTTTCACTGGGCCTGCCTTTCTGTCTGTGTCTGTTGCATGGGTGTCTCCATCTGTGTGTGTCTGTGGCTCGATGATTGTTAGTTGTTAGTTAAGCTCTGCGTCGGAGGCTGTGCGGTGTAGTGCAGCCCTGTCACTCAACCCTCTGGACCAACAATGCCACAAATTCCTCTCTGTTTGTTTGGTTAAGGACTGGGCTCTCACAAACCCAGAAACTCCTTAGGATCCCCAAACAGCTTCACCCCTGAACTGAGGCCCGTGTCACTCTGAAATCTGCCGTCAGACCACTAGCAATGAAGATCATTGCGTGAGTAATGGTGAACAGCGAAAGGCTTTGTGTTCTTTGTTTCCCTCCAGAAACGGAGTGAACTGGTTGACAACAGGTTAAATCCTGCTTGGTAGCACACTTAGCAGAACATGTAAACATGTCAAGGTGCGTTCAGGGATATTTTCAGTCTTAATCCGGCCAATTGAAGGTTGACCATCTTAACTCTGAGTCGTCATTCACAGGGCCATTGTGACTTTAGTCTCTGAGCCCTTACAGTCAACTCTGGGAGCGCAGACATCCACACACACCAATGACACATGCACAGCGACACACACGAAGGGTACGCAGCCCCACGGCCGGGCCCAAAGCCCTGGGAGGAATAAGACAAATTCCTGTCTTGTGTAAACATTTGCATAAAAATTATGCTGGAAACAAAAAATGCTAAAACAGGTAACCTTTATTTAACTGGGCAAGTCAGTTAAGAACTAATTCTTATTTACAATGACAACCTACCCCGGCCAAACCCGGACGACGCTGGGCCAATTGTGCGCTGGTTCTATGGGACTCCCAATCAGGCTCGGATGTAATACAGCCTGGATTCGAACCAGGGACTGTAGTGACGCCTCTTGCAGTGCTTTAGACCACTGCACCATTCGGGAGCCCAAATGCCTGGACAGGGTGAGGTGCTGCTGGAGGGTGGTACAAGGAAAAGACTTAGACTTGCTTTCGATGAGAATGGCAGATCTATAACTCACATTTCTATGTAAATTTGATTAGTTGCCCAGAAAGTTACGTATTATAGTTTTTAATGGAGAATTAGAAGGTGGCCTTAATGGTCATGAGTAGTCGAGGTCAGACTCAAACCGGTGTGTAATATTCTGCACTGTCTGGTCTCCCAAGTTTGAGACATTTAGCTCGAAGACTCCTTGAAGAAAGTGTGGTAAGCCTAATGGTGACTGATACAACAAATTGAACATGGGTGATGAACAATGGCTAGTATGAGTATGGTGATGAACTAATGTAATAAATGTACTTTCTGTTAGCTTTACACAGGGGGATATTTGGTCATCATATTTAATATGTTGAAAAAATTCAAGAAGGAAAGAAAATATCAGATTGGAGGTGATCTCTGTAGGTCCTCCATGGCTATCAACAGCTGACAGTTTTTAATGAAGTTTGTGTCAGCAGTCTGAATCAAGAGACTTCACTCCCTGGCTGGAATCTCAAGGCTGTCTCCCTCAACCATTCACATCAACTGACCCATTGAATTCCCACATTGAGTTGCGGTAGGATTGATTTGCACCCGTCTTAGCGACTGTATTAGTTCCCAGTGGGTAGTTCTTGAATTATAGTGGCATTTGCTCATGGCATTTTATTTTTTAACATTTAAAGCTGGAATTCTTAATGGTGAAATAGCTACGTCCGTTTGCGATATTACCACACAAAGATAACAGTGAGCAATGTTTTTTTTTACCCTCGGATATCATTGCACGTGTGATAGAAGAGCACAACTTTTTTACCGTGCTGTGTGACGCTCCTCAGCTCAGCAACATAAACAATAATGGTGGTGGGGGCAGCCCCTAAGACAGATTCCGTCTTTAAATGTATTTAATTTAGGTGAACCTTCCCATTCTAATTCAACTAATATGGTAGTTTAATTACTTCTTTTTTTTAAAAGACCATTATGTTAACATTGTGCCACCATTAGGAGTAGTAACACCAATGAAGGTAGCACTAATGAAAATGTTTAGGTACATTTACTGAAATGGAGACCACAAATGATCAAATATGCTGTATAGTGATATGATTATTCATTTTGCTTTCAATATTGTTTCCCTTCATTTAAACTGACAAACACCAAGTGAAACTTTGGATTTAGACACCAAATTATCAATGGAATCCTCAAATGTACAGTGGTCTCCAAAATTACTGGCACCCCTGACTGGCAATGCACAAACAATACTTAAAACAATAGAAACTCAAAATACCAACATGTGAAAAATACTGTACTTTATTAATGTTTCAATGGAACCCAACAAAATTATTTATTGATTTAATTAAAAATCAATGTCCTCCAAATCAAGGTTTCACAATTAATGGCACCCTTAAATAGTATTGTAAATAACATCTACCAACATTAAACCAGGAATTAAATTCCACTTATTTAAGTTTATCTAAGTGTTAATAAACTATATTAAGCCATCAAATCAAATCAAATCAAATTTATTTATATAGCCCTTCGTACATCAGCTGATATCTCAAAGTGCTGTACAGAAACCCAGCCTAAAACCCCAAACAGCAAGCAATGCAGGTGTAGAAGCACGGTGGCTAGGAAAAACTCCCTAGAAAAGCCAAAACCTAGGAAGAAACCTAGAGAGGAACCAGGCTATGTGGGGTGGCCAGTCCTCTTCTGGCTGTGCCGGGTAGAGATTATAACAGAACATGGCCAAGATGTTCAAATGTTCATAAATGACCAGCATGGTCGAATAATAATAAGGCAGAACAGTTGAAACTGGAGCAGCAGCACGGCCAGGTGGACTGGGGACAGCAAGGAGTCATCATGTCAAGTAGTCCTGGGGCATGGTCCTAGGGCTCAGGTCAGTTGAAACTGGAGCAGCAGCACGGCCAGGTGGACTGGGGACAGCAAGGAGTCATCATGTCAGGTAGTCCTGGGGCATGGTCCTAGGGCTCAGGTCCTCCGAGAGAGAGAGGAGAGAATTAGAGAACGCACACTTAGATTCACACAGGACACCGAATTGGACAGGAGAAGTACTCCAGATATAACAAACTGACCCCAGCCCCCGACACATAAACTACTGCAGCATAAATACTGGAGGCTGAGACAGGAGGGGTCAGGAGACACTGTGGCCCCACCCGAGGACACCCCCGGACAGGGCCAAACAGGAAGGATATAACCCCACCCACTTTGCCAAAGCACAGCCCCCACACCACTGGAGGGATATCTTCAACCACCAACTTACCATCCTGAGACAAAGCTGAGTATAGCCCGCAAAGATCTCCGCCACGGCACAACCCAAGGGGGGGAGGGCGCCAACCCAGACAGGATGACCACATCAGTGAATCAACCCACTCAGGTGATGCACCCCCTCCAGGGACGGCATGAGAGAGCCCCAGCAAGCCAGTGACTCAGCCCCTGTAATAGGGTTAGAGGCAGAGAATCCCAGTGGAAAGAGGGGAACCGGCCAGGCAGAGACAGCAAGGGTGGTTCGTTGCTCCAGAGCCTTTCCGT
Source organism: Oncorhynchus masou masou (assembly GCF_036934945.1). Lineage (NCBI taxonomy): Eukaryota > Metazoa > Chordata > Actinopteri > Salmoniformes > Salmonidae > Oncorhynchus > Oncorhynchus masou. The sequence goes on from NC_088212.1 coordinate 37,352,855, forward strand.
TCACCTTCCCACTCCTGGGCCAGACTACACTCAATCATATGACCCACTGAAGAGATGAGTCTTCAGTAAAGACTTAAAGGTTGAGACCGAGTTTGCGTCTCTGACATGGGTAGGCAGACCGTTCCATAAAAATGGAGCTCTATAGGAGAAAGCCCTGCCTCCAGCTGTTTGCTTAGAAATTCTAGGGACAATTAGGAGGCCTGCGTCTTGTGACCGTAGCGTACGTGTAGGTATGTACGGCAGGACCAAATCAGAGAGATAGGTAGGAGCAAGCCCATGCAATGCTTTGTAGGTTAGCAGTAAAACCTTGAAATCAGCCCTTGCTTTGACAGGAAGCCAGTGTAGGGAGGCTAGCACTGGAGTAATATGATCAAATTTTTTGGTTCTAGTCAGGATTCTAGCAGCCGTATTTAGCACTAACTGAAGTTTATTTAGTGCTTTATCCGGGTAGCCGGAAAGTAGAGCATTGCAGTAGTCTAACCTAGAAGTGACAAAAGCATGGATTAATTTTTCTGCATCATTTTTGGACAGAAAGTTTCTGATTTTTGCAATGTTACGTAGATGGAAAAAAGCTGTCCTTGAAATGGTCTTGATATGTTCTTCAAAAGAGAGATCAGGGTCCAGAGTAACGCCGAGGTCCTTCACAGTTTTATTTGAGATGACTGTACAACCATTAAGATTAATTGTCAGATTCAACAGAAGATCTCTTTGTTTCTTGGGACCTAGAACAAGCATCTCTGTTTTATCCGAGTTTAAAAGTAGAAAGTTTGCTGCCATCCACTTCCTTATGTCTGAAACACATGCTTCTAGCGAGGGCAATTTTGGGGCTTCACCATGTTTCATTGAAATGTACAGCTGTGTATCATCCGCATAGCAGTGAAAGTTAACATTATGTGTTACATAAGTCTTTTTAACTAGGGTATAAAAATGAGGTAACAGGCATTCAATATCCCGCTGTCATCCAACACCATGAGGAAAAGAAAAGGACTGGCAGTTCAAAAGGTCGTAGACCTTCATAAATCTGGTGATGGCTACAAGAAGGTCCACAAACCATTGAATATACCACTGAGCACTGTCAGGGCAATTATTAAAACATTCTAAAAGATATGGAACAGTTGAAAACCTCACGGGCAGAGGACGCAAATGCATTTTGAGAGAAGAGAAGCAACAGCCCCAAGAATCACTGTGAAATAATTGCAGGCCACCTCCTCAACCACAGGCTCTTTGGAAGGGTTGCCAGAAGAAAGCCCTTAATGACCCCAAGACACAGACACAAACACTTGGAGTTTGCCAAATGTCATTTAAATTATATTTGGAAGAAGGCGCTCCAGTCAGATGAGCATCGGCATGTTTGGTGTTGAAACACAGATGCAAACAAGGAGAGGCACCTCATACTCACGGTGAAATATGGTGGTGGGTCAGTGATGTTTTGGGGCTGTTTTAATTCCAGAGGCCAAGAGACACTGGTTAAGATTGATGGCATAATGAATTCCACCAAGTACCAGGCAATTTTGGCTGAGAATCTGGTTGCCTCTGCCAGAAGGCTGGGACTAGGCCGTATGTGGACTTTCCAACAAGACAATGACCCAAAACATACCTCAAGATCCACACAGAAATGGTTCTGTGACAACAAAATCAATGTTCTGCCATGGCCATCTGTCACCAGACCTCAATCCAATGGAAAACCTGTGGGTTGAGTTGAAGAGGGCAGTTGATAAGCACAAACCCAAGAATGTGAAGGATCTTGAAAGGATCTGCATAGAGGAATTGTCCAAAATCCCTCCAAATGTGTTCCTTAACCTTGTCAAACATTACAGGAAAAGACCATGCTGTTATCCTTGCCAGAGGGGGTGGCACTAAGTACTAAATGAGGAGTGCCAATAATTATGAAACCTTGATTTTGGTGAAATGTATTTTGCATTAAATAATTGTATGATTTTGGTTGGTTCCATTGAAAAATTAATAAAGTACAGTATTTCTCACATGTTGGTATTTTGAGGTTATCTCTGTAATTGGGGTGACAGGGTAGTCTAGTGGTTAGAGTGTTGGACTAGTAACCGCAAGGTTGCAAGTTCAAATCCCCGAGCTGACAAGGTACAAATCTGTCGTTCTGCCCCTGAACAGGCAGTTAACCCACTGTTCCTAGGCCGTCATTGAAAATAAGAATTTGTTCTTAACTGACTTGCCTAGTTAAATAAAGGTAAAATTTAAAAAAATTATTATAATAATAATTATACTGTTTATATATTTTTTCAAGGTATTGTTTGTGCATTGCCAGTCAGGGGTGCCAGTAATTTTGGAGCCCACTGTATGGCAATCTTAAAAGGTGTGATTAGCTAATAATTGTATTTTTAATATGGACCCTACCCCTGATAAGTTTGCCACTGGAGAAAATGCCAAAGATATATCTTTGTAATCAGTGATTTTCATGGCAGTAACACCAATGACATAAAACTGAGGGATACACATTCTACTAGTAAAAAATATATATATTTGAATAGCCTTTGTTTATATTGATATATACTTTTGTTCACTGTCTAGCATTCAAAATAATAGATATCTCTCATTACCCAAAACTATACTTCTACACATCATCAGCGGGACAAGCCAATTTTCTAGCCCCCAGTAGTTTCTACAATGTGTACAAATAGATGTTTTGCGGTATAAAGGACTTACATACAGTATGTTATCTTATTAAATCACTTCCAAGTTTTTAATGTCATATGCACAAGTACAGTGAAATGTCTTTCTTGCAAGTTCTAAACCCAAGAATGCAGTAATCAATATCAATGTAGTACTAAAAACAATAAATACAAATAAGAACACGAGAAAGTAAGTAAGCTATATATATAGCGTCAGTTTCAATACCATATTTATAATGTGCAGGGATACTCGAGTGATAGAGGTAGATACTTTTGGTCATGTAGTGTATGTGGTCACCTGCGCGTTGAACATCTCATTCCAAAATCATGGGCATTAATATGGAGTTGGTTCTTCCTTTGCTGCTATAACAGCCTCCACTCTTCTGGCAAGGCTTTCCACTAGATGCTGGAACATTGTTGCAGGGACTTTTGTGAGGTCGGGCACTGATGTTGGGCGATTAGGACTGGCTCGCAGTTGGTGTTCCAATTCATCCCAAAGGTGTTCGATGGGATTGAGGTCAGGGCTCTGTGCAGGCCAGTCAAGTTCTTCCACACCGATCTCGACAAACTATTTCTGTATGGACCTCGCTTTGTGCATTGAGGCATTGTCACGCTGGGCCTACCCCAAACTTGCTACAAAGTTGGAAGCACAGAATCGTGTAGAATGTAATTGCATGCTGGAGCGTTAAGATTTCCCTTAATTGAAACTTAGGGACATACCATGAACCAGACCATTATTCCTCATCCACCAAACTTTACAGTTGGCACTATGCGTTGTGGCAGGTAGCGTTCTCCTGGCATCCGCCAAACCCAGATTTGTCCGTCGGACTGCCAGATGGGGATGCATGATTCATCACTCCAGAGAACGTGTTTCCACTGCTCCAGAGTCCAATGGCGGCAAGCTTTACACCACTCCAGCCAACGCTTGGCATTGAGCATGGTGACCTTAGGCTTGTGTGCGGCTGCTCGGTCATGGAAACCCATTTTATGAAGCTCCCGATGAACAGTTCTTGTGCTGACGTTGCTTCCCGAGGCAGTTTGGAACTCGGTAGTGAGTGTTGCAACTGAGGACAATTGATTTTTACATACTTCAGCACTCAGCGGTAACGCTCTGTGAGCTTGTAGGGCCATTTCCATTTCACAATAACAGCACTTACAGTTGACCAGGACAGCTCTTGCGGAGTAGATATTTTACGAACTGACTTTTTGTGAAGGTGGCATCCTATGACGGTGACATGTTGAAAGACACTGAGCTCTTCAGTAAGGTAATGTTTTCCTATGGAGATTGCATGGTGGTGTGCTCGATTTTATACACCTGTCAGCAAAGGGTGTGACTGAAATAGCCGAATCCACTAATTTGAAGGGGTGTCAACATACTTTTATATATGTAGTGTATGTTTAGGGGTAAGGTCACACGGCATCATGATGATTGTAAACACCTATGTGAGAATGCTGTTCATTGGCTACAGCTTAGCATTCAACACCATAGTGCCCACAAAGCTCATCACTAAACTAAGGACCCTGGGACTGAACACCTCCCTCTGCAACTGGATCCTGGACTTCCTGATGGGCCGCCCCCAGATGGTGAGCTTAGGCAACAACACATCTGCCACGCTGATCCTCAACACTGGGGGCCCCTCAGGGGTGCGTGCTTAGTCCCCTCCTGTACTCCCTGTTCACCCCACAATTGCATGGTCACTTACGACTCCAACACCATCATTAAGTTTGCCAGTGACACGGCAGTGGTAGGCCTGATCACCGACGACAATGAGACCGCCTATAGGGAGGAGGTCAGAGACGGTGTGGTGCCAGGACAACAACCTCTCCCTCAAATTGAGCAAGACAAAGGAGCTGAACGTGGACTACAGGATAAGGAGGGCCGATCACACCCCCGTTCACATCGACGGGGCTGTAATGGAGAAGGTTGAGAGCTTCAAGTTCATTGGTGTCCACATCACTAAGGACCTATCATGGTCCAAACACACCAACACAGTCGTGAGGACGGCACGACAATGCCTATTCGTTTTCAGAAGGCTGAAAAGAATTGGCATGCTCAGATCCTACGGCTCAGGAGCATCACTGCTTGGTATGGCAACTGCTCGGCATCCGGCCGCAAGACGCTACAGAGGGTAGTGGTATGGCCCAGTACTTCACTGGGGACAAGCTCCCTGCCATCCAGAACCTCTATACCAGGTGGTGTCAGAGGAAGGCCCTAACAAGTGTCAAAGACTCCAGCCACCGAATTCATAGACTTATCTCTGCTACCGCAGGGCAAGCGCTACTAGAGTGCCAAGTTTGGGACCAAAAGGCTCCTTAACAGCTTCTACCCCCAAGCCATAAGACTGCCGAATAGTTCATCAAATGGCTACCCAGACCATATACATTGACCCCATTATTTTATTCTTATCTATTATAATTTTTTAGCACAGGCTCGAAATACACTCACTGGACTCTAACCACACACCCACACGTACTACACGAACACTCCAATACACACACACACACATACACACAACACATATACACATGCATATTGACACACACACATACATTCACACTTTTCACACACGTTGCTGCTACTATCTGTTCATTATCTATACAGTCACTTTACCCCTACCTATATGTACATATTACCTCAATTACATTGATTACCTCGTGTACCCCTTTTTGTTAGCAGTTTTATGGCTTGGGGATAAAAGCTATTCAGGCCCCTGTTGGTGCCAGACTTGGTGCACTGGTACCGGTTGCCGTGCAGAAGCAGAGAGAACAGTCTATGGCTTGGGTGGCTGGAGTATTTAACCATTTTCCAGGTCTTCACCACCTGATAGAGGTCCTGGATGGCAGGGAGCTCAGCCTCAGAGATGTACTAGGCTGTCCGCACCACACTCTGTAGCACCATGTGATCGAGGGCGGTGCTGTTGCCATACCAAGCAGTGATGCAGCCAGTCAAGATGCTCTCAATGGTGCATTTGTATAACTTTTTGAGGATTTGAGGACCTATGCCAAACCATTTCAAACTCCTTATTAATGGCTGTGCGCGTGTGGACCATTTTTTTAATACCTTCGCAATTTCGACACAGACTTGAAGCTCCGTTAAATTAAACTGAACATGTTTTAAAGTGTTTTTACATGGTGCCAAAGTCAAGGGACAGTATTCCCACCGCAATTCAAGAATGACCCCAATAGAAGGCCCCAGCAAAGGGTCATCCGCAAGTCACCTTTTCGTCACCCTGAATCCATCCTCACTCTGTTCCAGCTGGGGAAAGACATGGCTTATAACTGAGTCTGAGGTGGGGGGGGAAACTGAGTTTGAGCGAAGACAGTGGGGTCCTGTCCTGATGGTAGTTATGCTCTCCTCAGTGGAGGTGAAGGCTGTGACATGGGCTTATCAACATCAGATAAGGACAGAAACACGCTGGAATGGAACTTAATTTATTACACATGGCTTCTTAGGCCATTATCTAAGGAGGAGAAGTGGGTTTCTGTATGAGAGAGACACACAGAGAGAGAGACACACCGAGAGAGAGACACACAGAGAGAGAGACACACCGAGAGAGAGACACACAGAGAGGGAGACACACAGAGAGGGAGACACACAGAGAGGGAGACACACAGAGAGGGAGACACACAGAGAGGGAGACACACACAGAGGGAGACACACAGAGAGGGAGACACACAGAGAGGGAGACACACAGAGGGGGAGACACACAGAGGGGGAGACACACAGAGGGGGAGACACACAGAGAGACACAGCGAGAGAGATGTACTATGGGCTGAGGTTTCTCTGTCTAAACTGGTTCACCCACCAGCCAGCCACCACAACCCTACGTAGGCCACCAGCGCCTCTGGCCATTTTTCCGGCTTTGACTTCCAGATGTCAATAAAATATGTAATTATAATCACCTACCTCAACTCCTAAATCATCTAGTCATGTCTGGCCACACAAGAACCTTCCTTATTACTGGTGGTGTAAAGTACTTAAGTAAAAATGCTTTAAAGTACCATAAGTCGCTTTTTGGGGTGTCTGTACTTTACTAGTTATATTTTTGACAACTTTTACTTTTATTTCACTTCATTCCTAAAGAAAATAATGTACTTTTTGTTCCATACATTTTCCTTGACACCCAAAATTACTCGTTATATTCACACACTTATCAAGAGAACATTCCTGGTCTTCCTTACTGCCTCTAATTTGGCGGACTCACTAAACACTCGTGCTTTGTTTGAAAATGATGTGTCTGCCCCTGGCTTTCTGTAAAGAATTTTAAAAAAATAAAGAAAATGGTGCCGTCTGGTTTGCTTAATAAAAGGCAGGGTTCTCCATATTTTTTGAGCATGTATTGTATTTTCTATTGTTAGACATAAGACTTTAAAAACACAAACAAAACAGCTCCAAGTGATTTTAATTGAGGAAATCCAAAGTATTTCCACGCATAATAGAGATATACACTGACTGTACAAAACATTAGGAACACCTGCTCTTTCCATGGCTCCTGGGGGTACCGAAGGTACTAACTCTGACAGACTGACCAGGTGAAAGCTATGATCCCTTGTTAATGTCACCTGTTAAATCCACTTCAATCAGTGTAGGTGAGGGGAAGGAAAAGGGAATACCTGGTCAGTTGTACAACTGAATGCATTCAACTGAAATGTGTCTTCCGCATTTAACCCAGAGGTGCGGAGGCCTGCCTTAATCGACCACGTCTTCGGCTCACGGGGATGGGAGGAGACATGTTAACGAGGGATTTTTAAGTTTTGAGACAGGGATTGTGTATGTGTGCAATTGAGGGTGAGTAGGCAAGACAAAGGATTTAAGTACCTTTGAACATTGTATACGGTAGTAGGTGCCAGGCGCACCGTGTCAAGAACTGCAACGCTCTAGGTTTTTCACACCATTTCACAAGAATGGTCCACCACCCAAAGGACATGCAGCCAACTTGACACAACTGTGGGAAGCATTGGAGTCAATATGGGTCAACATCCCTGTGGAAAGATTTTGACACCTTGTAGTCCATGCCCTGATGAATTGAGGCTCTTCTGAGGGGAAAAGGTGTGCATCTCAATATTAGGAAGGTGTTCCTAATGTTTTGTACCTTCAGTGTACGAGATAGTATACAAATGTAAGCAAGGTTTGAAATAATGTTTTAGTCAAATATTATATCTGTTTAGGCTTCTTGCGTTATGTTTGCAGTCTTCAAATGATTTGTAACTATGTTACGGCCCCCTGCTCATCGCTCAATAAAAAATTGGCACATGACTGAATCTAGATGATGATCTCTGATATTTGAAATGATTTATACTTTTACTTTTGATGCTTAAGTATATTTTAGCAATCACATTTACTTTTGATACTCGAGCATATTTAAAACCAAATATTTTTTAGAGTTTTACTTCAGTAATATTTTCCTGGGTGACTTTTACTTGTCATTTTCTATTAAGGTATTTTTACTCAATTATGACAATGGCCTTGGTATAGTGTTATTTTTTTAGTTTGTTGACAACCTGGTTGATTAACAATATTGGGTTGTTAACACGTTTTGTTTTTTATATAAATAAATGTGGGACACAAAAAAGGCAGTGTAAGAGCAACATTGCACATCATGCATTGCTCTAATAACTTTTGAAAGATTGTTCAGAAGTTTTCCTCTTAATGAATATCGGAAAAAAATGTGTTTTCCTACGAATTAAGCCACACAAAAATGCATAAAATACATTTTGTACATATTTGCACTAACTGAGTGTGAGATTGTATTGATGAGAGAGATTTTCACCGACCACTTTTGGCTCGTGAGCCTAGTTTCAGAACTACTGGCTAAAAAGTATACAAAAGGACAGGAAAATCCCTTTAAAATTGTCTCGATCATTTGAAATGATATTATACTGTATAGTAATTTTGTGTATAGCCTCCATGCCAAAGTATTCACAGATGGATATTAGTATTCAGAGATATCTCAAAACTCCAAATAAGCATCAAGCTGATTACAAGCTTGTTATAAGGTCCCAGCTTCCTATAACCATTAAGGGAAAAGGAAAAGCATCAGCAGTGTAATGTCCAGATGACAATTTCCTTCCAAATGTATCACTTCTGCATGCGTTTGCCCTGGGGCCCTTGTGTTATCAAATTGACACAGATAGCCATAAATCAAAGACTTATCTTCTCCCGCCATGACACTATAACCCCACTTTACAGCCAAAACATTAGCTTGGGGTTTAGCTGGGAGGAGGGGAGGGGGGGGATAGCTTGACTGGCAGAACCAAAAGATTACATTCTCCTCTGACTGTCCTGTCGCTCCTACCACAGACAGAAAAAGACAGAGCTGCAGAGATGGGCTCGTTGTGCAACACTGACAGATTGCATGCTGGGATAGCCCCGGGGTGCCTGTCGTTTGCGGTCCTGATTTATGCCCTCTTTCCTGTTTAGCCAGCTCAAGTTATGCCTGTCTGTGTGTAAGTGGTGCGACCGCCTGCCAGCATATAAATGAAAACCACACACACGCACACTGCCATGCACTAATTCGTTTCTGTTCTAGTACTCACCAGTACTCTTTTATCTCTGGCATTTTGTTTGTCGTAATGATCTTGTGAGAGATGGCTGGCATGTTCTGGATGTATATTGTGTGTCTGCTAAAACACACCCTGTAGATATACAGTCATCTCCAAAAGTATTGGGACAGTGGATTTTTGTTGTTGTTTTGGCTCTGTACTCCAGCACTTTGGATTTGAGATTCAATTTGAGGTTATTTTCATCCATATCTGGCGAACCGTTTAGAAATTACAGCACTTTTTGTACTGTGTGTGTGTGTGTGTGTGTGTGTGTGTGTGTGTGTGTGTGTGTGTGTGTGTGTGTGTGTCCCATTTTAGTATTGGAACAAATTAATTGTGAGTAATGATAAGTGAGAAAGTTACAGATGCACAAATATCATACCCCCAAGACATGCCACCCTCTCACCATTACAATTGTATTTATTTAACCAGGAAAAGCCCATTGAGACCCAGAGTCTCTTTTTCAAGGGAAGGCAGCAACAATCAATACATTACAGAATTAAAACATACAACAATACAATACAACAACATGATCCAGCTTTAAAAAAGCATTTACACTCCTCTGTAACAGAGTCTCCCATCAATATTTTAAATGAATTCAGTGTCACTAACATATATAGATGAAGCATGGATTGTAGATTATTCCATGTGTCTGGGGCACAAGAAGAGAAGTCTTGTCTAATACTGTGAATGTCCTGGGGACTTTAAGTAGCAACCACCTAGCAGACTGGGTATGGTAACTGCTGGTGGTGAAGTAGACCAGACTACAGAGGTAAAGAGTGAGTTTTGTAGATGAACACATACATTTGTATCTTTCTGCGCAGATAAAGTGAGGTCCAACCTACCATTTGGTACAATGTACAATGGTGGGTGAGTGACTTTGCATTTGTAATAAAGCGCAAGGATGCATGATAAACAGAGTCCAGTCTCTGTAAGACGGAGGAGGCTGCATGCATATACAACAAGTCACCATAATCATTTACAGAGAGAAAAGTGGCCTGAACAAGCTTATTTCTAGTCATTACCTGACTGCCCTTAACCAACACAAAAACATCCTATGGCGTTCTGCATTAGCATCGAACAGCCCCCGTGATATGCAGCTGTTCAGGGAAGCTAGAAACCATTATACACAGGCAGTAAGAAAAGCCAAGGCCAGCTTTTTCAAGCAGAAATTTGCTTCAAGCAACACAAACTCAAAAAAGTTCTGGGACACTGTAAAGTCCATGGAGAATAAGAACACCTCCTCCCAGCTGCCCACTGCACTGAAGATAGGAAACACTGTCACCACTGATAAATCCACCATAATTGAGAATTTCAATAAGCATTTTTCTATGGCTGGCCATGCTTTCCACCTGGCTACTCCTACCCCGGTCAACAGCACTGCACCCCCCACAGCAACTCGCCCAAGCCTTCCCCATTTCTCCTTCTCCCAAATCCGTTCAGCTGATGTTCTGAAAGAGCTGCAAAATCTGGACCCCTACAAATCAGCCGGGCTAGACAATCTGGACCCTTTCTTTCTAAAATGATCTGCCGAAATTGTTGCCACCCCTATTACTAGCCTTTTCAACCTCTCTTTTGTGTCATCTGAGATTCCCAAAGATTGGAAAGCAGCTGTGGTCATCCCCCTCTTCAAAGGGGGGGACACTCTTGACCCAAACTGCTACAGACCTATATCTATCCTACCATGCCTTTCTAAGGTCTTCGAAAGCCAAGTCAACAAACAGATTACCGACCATTTCAAATCTCACCATACCTTCTCTGCTATGCAATCGGGTTTCAGAGCTGGTCATGGGTGCACGTCAGGCATGCTCAAGGTCCTAAACGATATCTTAACCGCCATCGATAAGAAACATTACTGTGCAGCCGTATTCATTGATCTGGCCAAGGCTTTCGACTCTGTCAATCACCACATCCTCATCGGCAGACTCGACAGCCTTGGTTTCTCAAATGATTGCCTCGCCTGGTTCACCAACTACTTCTCTGATAGAGTTCAGTGTGTCAAATCGGAGGGTCTGCTGTCCGGACCTCTGGCAGTCTCTATGGGGGTGCCACAGGGTTCAATTCTTGGACTGACTCTCTTCTCTGTATACATCAATGAGGTTGCTCTTGCTGCTGGTGAGTCTATGATCCACCACTACGCAGATGACACCATTCTGTATACTTCTGGCCCTTCTTTGGACACTGTGTTAACAACCCTCCAGGCAAGCTTTAATGCCATACAACTCTCCTTCCGTGGCCTCGAATTGCTCTTAAATACAAGTAAAACTAAATGCATGCTCTTCAACAGATCGCTACCTGCACCTGCCCTCCTGTCCAACATCACTACTCTGGACGGCTCTGACTTAGAATACGTGGACAACTACAAATACTTAGGTGTCTGATTAGAATGTAAACTCTCCTTCCAGACCCATATCAAACATCTCCAATCCAAAGTTAAATCTAGAATTGGCTTCCTATTTCACAACAAAGCATCCTTCACTCATGCTGCCAAACATACCCTTGTAAAACTGACCATCATACCAATCCTTGACTTTGGCGATGTCATTTTACAAAATAGCCTCTAATACCCTACTCAACAAATTGGATGCAGTCTATCACAGTGCAATCAGTTTTGTCACTAAAGCCCCATATACTACCCACCATTGCGACCTGTACGCTCTCGTTGGCTGGCCCTCGCTTCATACTCGTCGCCAAACCCACTGACTCCATGTCATCTACAAGACCCTGCTAGGTAAAGTCCCCCCTTATCTCAGCTCGCTGGTCACCTGTAGCACACACTCCAGCAGGTATATCTCTCTAGTCACCCCCAAAACCAATTCTTTCTTTGGCTGCCTCTGCCAATGACTGGAACGAACTACAAAAATTTCTGAAACTGGAAACACTTATCTCCCTCACTAGCTTTAAGCACCAACTGTCAGAGCAGCTCACAGATTACTGCACCTGTACATAGCCCACCTATAATTTAGCCCAAACAACTACCTCTTTCCCTACTGTATTTATTCATTTATTTTGCTCCTTTGCACCCCATTGTTTGTATTTCTACTTTGCACATTCTTCCATTGCAAATCTACCATTCCAGTGTTTTACTTGCTATATTGTATTTACATTGCCACCATGGCCTTTTTTTGCCTTTACCTACCTTATCTTACCTCATTTGCTCACATCGTATATAGACTTGTTTATACTGTATTATTGACTGTATGTTTGTTTTACTCCATGTGTAACTCTGTATCGTTGTATGTGTCGAACTGCTTTGCTTTATCTTGGCCAGGTCGCAATTGTAAATGAGAACTTGTTCTCAACTTGCCTACCTGGTTAAATAAAGATGAAATAAAAAATAGAACAAAAATTAGCGGGAATCAAGCCTTATTACGAAAATAAAAACCCAATTTCAATTGAAGCTTCGTCACAAGATTATCCACATGGACAACTTGTCATCCAACCAAACACCTAGGTATTTGTAGGATGACACTTTTTCAATGTACAAGCCACCAGATGTGACAATGCTAAATTTCTCAGGCAGAGTTCTAGCTCTGGTAAAGGTCATGAATTTTTTTGTACATTCAAGACCAGTTTGAGGCCATAAAGGGAGGCCTGCAGTGACTGAAAAGCAGTCTGGAGCTCTTCAACAGCCTGAACCAGAGAAGGAGCACATGAATATATGGCTGTATCATCTGCATAGAGATGTAACTTTGCTGGTTGCATCCCATAACGGGAGGTTAGTATTTTGGTGGGGTATGATATTTAGGCTTCTAACTTTCTCATTCATGATTCATTCAGGACTATCCGTAATCATGTTAGCATCCACATTAATGTAGACATTTTTAGAAACATTATATTCTTATTTACAACAACAAGTTTGTAGAGTCACGAGCTTGATGTAATGTTTGCGTGCTAGGAATATGGGACCAAATACTTCACGTTTGACTACTTTAATACACATAGAAGTGAATTTGTACCAATACGTTTGGTCTCCTAAAATGTGGTGGACTATGTACAAAAAGTGCTGTAGTTCACCCGATGGATGGAAATACCCTCAAAATAAAACTGACAGTCTGCACTTTAAACTCCATAGTCATTGTCTTTCAAATACAAAGTGCTGAGTACAGAGCCAAAACAACATAATTGCCACTGTCACAGTACTTTAGGAGCTCGCTGTTGTAGAACCCGATAGAAGAGCGTTCCAAATGTATACCTCTGTGCACACGAAATGACTCCCGCTGTTTTATCATGACAGTTCTATAAAAGGGACGTCAGTCTCACGTCCGGGCAGCAAATCTCAGGATCAATGCACATAGGCCAGTGTATATATATATATATATATATATATATATATATATAACTACAGTAATTTGTGTATGTAATGTAGCCCTTTGGCCCTGTGTCATACGTTATGACAAATGAGCTCAGTGCCAGAGCATAGGCAGGGTGATCATTATGTGGAGGCCTATACTGTTGGAACAGTATCCTGTTGTGTTAGGCACTCACCTTTAGCCAGTGACAAAATAGCTCCCCGTCCCTGCCACTTCCACTGGCTGGGATGGGAAAGTCAAGAGGACATGAACTTGGGGAGAAATCCTAACTTTCACTGTAAATATGGAGGAATTCCAGGAGCAGGGTATGTATCTTTTCCCTGCTGTGGCTGACTCTTACAGTAAGTGACCATGAGACCATGAGAAACAGCCAAGGCTGCACCATCCGCGCCAGCAGGAGGGGGGAGTTTCACAAAGCCCCGATAAGAATATTAACTTAAGACATTGTGTGCTCCCCTTCCTCTCGACCAGTCCAGGGGAGGATGTCTTGATGGTGGTGTTGCTGATTATGACAGTGCATCTGCTATGTTCTGTTGTGCTCTCCCAATGCAGGCTGAGCAGGCCAGGGTCTTCATTAAAAGTGTGTTAGGTTGCCTCCCCTGCGCTCCGGCCTCACCCATCTCTCCTCACCTTCCCTGGCCTGAGATCTCTCCGCTCACACCCCAAGCCAACAGCCCACCTCACTTCAGCACTGACGTCCAACAAAAACAGCAGGACTTGGGAGAACCCATGGATCACATTTTCCATAATACCTGGTTGTGCACATCTACCCCGAACCTCCCACACACACACTATTATTCTCTCCCTCTCGTTCTCACACTCGCACACACTAGATTTTCTTACAGAACAAAACTCCAGCATCATGTAAGATTTGTATTGTTTTAATGTAATGAAAATAATTGTTATGCTTCAAATTGTCCAATTAACCTATACAGACATTTGTGCTTGGTATGAGAGCCCATCCTTGAACAGTATTAATCATTGGATTCACCAGGATGTTGAATGCTTAACGTCAAACTTTAGTCTTCCAATATACATTTTGGTAAGACTGGACTGTGGCCCATTGGCCAAAATCCTCTGAAAGAGTCACTGCCTAGAGTCAACTTCAGACTTAACCACATCCACTGGATACATGATGGACAAAAACCTCAAAGTACATTGTTTATTATTCCCGTGTGAGAATTTCTTGAGCGCAGTGCAAGGTGATGACTTATAGTGGCAAGTGTTTGTAGGTGTTTTGAAGGTCTGTAGACAGTAGATACAGACCTTAGTGCTGCTTTTGATACCATCGATCACCACATTCTTTTGGAGAGATTGGAAACCCAAATTGGTCTACACGGTCAAGTTCTGGCCTGGTTTAGATCTTATCTGTCGGAAAGATATCAGTTTGTCTCTGTGGATGGTTTGTCCTCTGACAAATCAACTGTAAATTTCGGTGTTCCTCAAGGTTCCGTTTTAGGACCGCTGTTGTTTTCACTATATATTTTACCTCTTGGGGATGTTATTCTGAAAACATAATGTTAACTTTCACTGCTATGCGGATGATACACAGCTGTACATTTCAATGAAACATGGTGAAGCCCCAAAATTGCCCTCGCTAGAAGCATGTGTTTCAGACATAAGGAAGTGGATGGCAGCAAACTTTCTACTTTTAAACTCGGATAAAACAGAGATGCTTGTTCTAGGTCCCAAGAAACAAAGAGATCTTCTGTTGAATCTGACAATTAATCTTAATGGTTGTACAGTCATCTCAAATAAAACTGTGAAGGACCTCGGCGTTACTCTGGACCCTGATCTCTCTTTTGAAGAACATATCAAGACCATTTCAAGGACAGCTTTTTTCCATCTACGTAACATTGCAAAAATCAGAAACTTTCTGTCCAAAAATGATGCAGAAAAATTAATCCATGCTTTTGTCACTTCTAGGTTAGACTACTGCAATGCTCTACTTTCCGGCTACCCGGATAAAGCACTAAATAAACTTCAGTTAGTGCTAAATACGGCTGCTAGAATCCTGACTAGAACCAAAAAATTTGATCATATTACTCCAGTGCTAGCCTCCCTACACTGGCTTCCTGTCAAAGCAAGGGCTGATTTCAAGGTTTTACTGCTAACCTACAAAGCATTGCATGGGCTTGCTCCTACCTATCTCTCTGATTTGGTCCTGCCGTACATACCTACACGTACGCTACGGTCACAAGACGCAGGCCTCCTAATTGTCCCTAGAATTTCTAAGCAAACAGCTGGAGGCAGGGCTTTCTCCTATAGAGCTCCATTTTTATGGAACGGTCTGCCTACCCATGTCAGAGACGCAAACTCGGTCTCAACCTTTAAGTCTTTACTGAAGACTCATCTCTTCAGTGGGTCATATGATTGAGTGTAGTCTGGCCCAGGAGTGGGAAGGTGAACGGAAAGGCTCTGGAGCAACGAACCACCCTTGCTGTCTCTGCCTGGCCGGTTCCCCTCTTTCCACTGGGATTCTCTGCCTCTAACCCTATTACAGGGGCTGAGTCACTGGCTTGCTGGGGCTCTCTCATGCCGTCCCTGGGGGGTGCGTCACCTGAGTGGGTTGATTCACTGATGTGGTCATCCTGTCTGGGTTGGCGCCCCTCCCCCTTGGGTTGTGCCGTGGCGGAGATCTTTGCGGGCTATACTCAGCTTTGTCTCAGGATGGTAAGTTGGTGGTTGAAGATATCCCTCCAGTGGTGTGGGGGCTGTGCTTTGGCATAGTGGGTGGGGTTATATCCTTCCTGTTTGGCCCTGTCCGGGGGTGTCCTCGGGTGGGGCCACAGTGTCTCCTGACCCCTCCTGTCTCAGCCTTCAGTATTTATGCTGTAGTAGTTTATGTGTCGGGGGCTGGGGTCAGTTTGTTATATCTGGAGTACTTCTCCTGTCCAATTCGGTGTCCTGTGTGAATCTAAGTGTGCGTTCTCTAATTCTCTCCTTCTCTCTCTCGGAGGACCTGAGCCCTAGGACCATGCCCCAGGACTACCTGACATGATGACTCCTTGCTGTCCCCAGTCCACCTGGCCGTGCTGCTGCTCCAGTTTCAACTGAACCGCGGCCCTAGGACCATGCCCCAGGACTACTTGACATGATGACTCCTTGCTGTCCCCAGTCCACCTGGCCGTGCTGCTGCTCCAGTTTCAACTGTTCTGCCTTATTATTATTCATGAACATTTGAACATCTTGGCCATGTTCTGTTATAATCTCTACCCGGCACAGCCAGAAGAGGACTGGCCACCCCACATAGCCTGGTTCCTCTCTAGGTTTCTTCCTAGGTTTTGGCTTTTCTAGGGAGTTTTTCCTAGCCACCGTGCTTCTACACCTGCATTGCTTGCTGTTTGGGGTTTTAGGCTGGGTTTCTGTACAGCACTTTGAGATATCAGCTGATGTACGAAGGGCTATATAAATAAATTTGATTTGATTTGATTTGGTCTCCACAGCACTCTCCACATTATCCTAATACCTCTACTCCTCATCTTCAGGTATTTCCAACACAAAGTTTACCTGACAAAATTATATGCCTAAAAATGCTTGAGGATTAGTTGGATATAAGGATGAATAACTACATTTCCTGGTAGTTGTAATGGATAGCTCATGTTGTGGTGACTGTTGAAAGGCTTTGCCAGCTCCCACAGCCATGCAGATGTGGCCCTGGCTGGCTGCAGTTCTGTGAGAGTCTGCACCACTGTCATTAAGGGCTCTAAACCAAAGGAAAGACAGCATGGCACAGCATGGTAAACCAGGTTAGACGGCATGGTAAACCAGGTTAGATGGCATGGTAGACAGGGTTAGACAGCATGGTAGACAGGGTTAGACGGCATGGTAAACCGGGTTAGACAGCATGGTAGACAGGGTTAGACGGCATGGTAAACCAGGTTAAACGGCATGGTAGACAGGGTTAGACGGCATGTAAACCAGGTTAGACGGCATGGTAGACAGGGTTAGACAGCATGGTAAACCAGGTTAGACGGCATGGTAAACCGGGTTAGACGGCATGGTAGACAGGGTTAGACGGCATGGTAGACGGGTTTAGGGCATGGTAGACGGGGTTAGACGGCATGGTAGACAGACGGCATGGTAGACGGGGTTAGACGGCATGGTAGACTGGGTTAGACGGCATGTTAGACGGCATGGTAGACAGGGTTAGACGGCATGGTAGACAGGGTTAGACGGCATGGTAGACAGGGTTAGACGGCATGGTAGACAGGGTTAGACGGCATGATGCAGCATGGTAGACAGGGTTAGATGGCATGGTAGACAGGGTTAGACAGCATGGTAAACCGGGTTAGACGGCATGGTAGACAGGGTTAGACAGCATGGTAAACCGGGTTAAAGGCATGGTAGACAGGGTTAGACGGCATGGTAAACCAGGTTAGACAGCATGGTAGACAGGGTTAGACAGAATGGTGCAGCATGGCAGACAGGATTAGACAGCATGGCGCAGCATGGTAGACAGGATTAGACCGCATGGTGCAGCATGGCAGACAGGTTTAGACAGCATGGTGCAGCATGGCAGACAGGATTAGACAGCATGGTGCAGCATGGTAGACAGGGTTAGACAGCATGATGCAGCATGGCAGACAGGATTAGACAGTATGATGCAGCATGATAGACAGGGTTAGACAGCATGGTAGACCGAGTTAGACAGCATGGTGCAGCATGGCAGACAGGATTAGACAGCATGGTGCAGCATGGCAGACAGGATTAGACAGCATGGTGCAGCATGGTAGATGGGGTTAGACAGCATAGCGCAGCATGGTAGACAGGGTTAGACAGCATGGCGCAGTATGGTAGACAGGATTAGACAGCATGGTGCAGCATGGTAGACCGAGTTAGACAGCATGGTGCAGCATGGCAGACAGAGTTAGACAGCATGGTAGACAGGATTAGACAACATGGTGCAGCATGGTAGACAGGATTAGACAGAATGGTGCAGCATGGTAGACAGGGTTAGACAACATGGTGCAGCATGGTAGACAGGGTTAGACAGCATGGTAGACAGGGTTAGACGGCATGGTAGACAGGGTTAGACGGCATGGTAGACAGGGTTAGACGGCATGGTAAGCATGGTAGACAGAGTTAGACGGCATGGTAGACAGGGTTAGACAGCATGGTAAACCGGGTTAGACAGCATGGTAGACAGGGTTAGACGGCATGGTAAACCAGGTTAAACGGCATGGTAGACAGGGTTAGACGGCATGTAAACCAGGTTAGACGGCATGGTAGACAGGGTTAGACAGCATGGTAAACCAGGTTAGACGGCATGGTAAACCGGGTTAGACGGCATGGTAGACAGGGTTAGACGGCATGGTAGACGGGTTTAGACGGCATGGTAGACGGGGTTAGACGGCATGGTAGACGGGGTTAGACGGCATGGTAGACGGGGTTAGACGGCATGTTAGACGGGGTTAGACGGCATGTTAGACGGCATGGTAGACAGGGTTAGACGGCATGGTAGACAGGGTTAGACGGCATGGTAGACAGGGTTAGACGGCATGGTAGACAGGGTTAGACGGCATGATGCAGCATGGTAGACAGGGTTAGATGGCATGGTAGACAGGGTTAGACAGCATGGTAAACCGGGTTAGACGGCATGGTAGACAGGGTTAGACAGCATGGTAAACCGGGTTAAAGGCATGGTAGACAGGGTTAGACGGCATGGTAAACCAGGTTAGACAGCATGGTAGACAGGGTTAGACAGAATGGTGCAGCATGGCAGACAGGATTAGACAGCATGGCGCAGCATGGTAGACAGGATTAGACCGCATGGTGCAGCATGGCAGACAGGTTTAGACAGCATGGTGCAGCATGGCAGACAGGATTAGACAGCATGGTGCAGCATGGTAGACAGGGTTAGACAGCATGATGCAGCATGGCAGACAGGATTAGACAGTATGATGCAGCATGATAGACAGGGTTAGACAGCATGGTAGACCGAGTTAGACAGCATGGTGCAGCATGGCAGACAGGATTAGACAGCATGGTGCAGCATGGCAGACAGGATTAGACAGCATGGTGCAGCATGGTAGATGGGGTTAGACAGCATAGCGCAGCATGGTAGACAGGGTTAGACAGCATGGCGCAGTATGGTAGACAGGATTAGACAGCATGGTGCAGCATGGTAGACCGAGTTAGACAGCATGGTGCAGCATGGCAGACAGAGTTAGACAGCATGGTAGACAGGATTAGACAACATGGTGCAGCATGGTAGACAGGATTAGACAGAATGGTGCAGCATGGTAGACAGGGTTAGACAACATGGTGCAGCATGGTAGACAGGGTTAGACAGCATGGTAGACAGGGTTAGACGGCATGGTAGACAGGGTTAGACGGCATGGTAGACAGGGTTAGACGGCATGGTAAGCATGGTAGACAGAGTTAGACGGCATGGTAGACAGGGTTAGACAGCATGGTAAACCGGGTTAGACGGCATGGTAGACAGGGTTAGACAGCATGGTAAACCGGGTTAAAGGCATGGTAGACAGGGTTAGACGGCATGGTAGACAGGGTTAGACAGAATGGTGCAGCATGGCAGACAGGATTAGACAGCATGGCGCAGCATGGTAGACAGGATTAGACCGCATGGTGCAGCATGGCAGACAGGTTTAGACAGCATGGTGCAGCATGGCAGACAGGATTAGACAGCATGGTGCAGCATGGCAGACAGGATTAGACAGCATGGTGCAGCATGGTAGATGGGGTTAGACAGCATAGCGCAGCATGGTAGACAGGGTTAGACAGCATGGCGCAGTATGGTAGACAGGATTAGACAACATGGTGCAGCATGGTAGACAGGATTAGACAGAATGGTGCAGCATGGTAGACAGGGTTAGACAACATGGTGCAGCATGGTAGACAGGGTTAGACAGAATGGTGCGGCATGGCAGACAGGGTTAGACAACATGGTGCAGCATGGTAGACAGGGTTAGACAGAATGGTGCAGCATGGCAGACAGGATTAGACAGCATGGTGCAGCATGGCAGACAGGATTAGACCGCATTGTGCAGTATGGCAGACAGGTTTAGACAGCATGGTGCAGCATGGCAGACAGGATTAGACAGCATGGTGCAGCATGGTAGACCGGGTTAGACAGCATGATGCAGCATGGCAGACAGGATTAGACAGCATGATGCAGCATGATAGACAGGGTTAGACAGCATGGCAGACAGGATTAGACAGCATGGTGCAGTATGGTAGACAGAATTAGACAGCATGGTAGACAGGATTAGACAACATGGTGCAGCATGGTAGACAGGGTTAGACAGCATGATGCAGCATGGTAGACAGGGTTAGACAGCATGATGCAGCATGGTAGACCGAGTTAGACAGCATGGTGCAGCATGGCAGACAGGATTAGACAGCATGGTGCAGCATAGTAGATGGGGTTAGACAGCCTAGCGCAGCATGGTAGACAGGGTTAGACAGCATGGCGCAGTATGGTAGACAGGATTAGACAGCATGGTGCAGCATGGTAGACCGAGTTAGACAGCATGGTGCAGCATGGCAGACAGGGTTAGACAGCATGGTAGACAGGATTAGACAACATGGTGCAGCATGGTAGACAGGATTAGACAGCATGGTAGACAGGATTAGACAGCATGGTGCAGCATGGTAGACAGCATGGTAGACAGGATTAGACAGCATGATGCAGCATGGTAGACAGGGTTAGACAACATGGTGCAGCATGGTAGACAGGGTTAGACAGAATGGTGCAGCATGGCAGACAGGATTAGACAGCATGGTGCAGCATGGTAGACAGGATTAGACCGCATGGTGCAGCATGGCAGACAGGTTTAGACAGCATGGTGCAGCATGGCAGACAGGATTAGACAGCATGGTGCAGCATGGTAGACAGGATTAGACCGCATGGTGCAGCATGGCAGACAGGTTTAGACAGCATGATGCAGCATGGCAGACAGGATTAGACAGCATGATGCAGCATGATAGACAGGGTTAGACAGCATGGTAGACAGGGTTAGACAGCATGGTAGACAGGATTAGACAACATGGTGCAGCATAGTAGATAGGATTAGACAGCATGATGCAGCATGGTAGACAGGGTTAGACAGCATGGTAGACAGGATTAGACAACATGGTGCAGCATGGCAGACAGAGTTAGACAGCATGGTAGACAGGATTAGACAGCATGGTGCAGTATGGTAGACAGAATTAGACAGCATGGTAGACAGGATTAGACAACATGGTGCAGCATGGTAGACAGGTTTAGACAGCATGATGCAGCATGGTAGACAGGGTTAGACAGCATGGTGCAGCATGGTAGACAGAGTTAGACAGCATGGTGCAGCATGGTAGACAGGGTTAGACAGCATGGTAGACAGACTTAGACAGCATGGTAGACAGACTTAGACAGCATGGTAGACAGACTTAGACAGCATGGTAGACAGGGTTAGACAGCATGGTAGACAGGATTAGACAGCATGGTGCAGCATGGTAGACAGAGTTAGACAGCATGGTAGACAGGGTTAGACAGCATGGCGCAGTATGGGAGACAGGATTAGACAACATGGTAGACAGGTTTAGACAACATGGTGCAGCATGGTAGACAGAGTTCGACAGCATGTTAGACAGGATTTGACAGCATGGTTCAGCATGGTAGACAGGATTAGACAACATGGTGCAGCATGGTAGACAGGATGAGACAGCATGTTGCAGCATGGTAGACCGAGTTAGAAAACATGGTGCAGCATGGTAGACAGAGTTAGACAGCATGGTGCAGCATGGTAGACAAGAGTTAGACAGAATGGTAGATAGGGTTTGACAGCATGGTGCCGCATGGTAGACAGAGTTAGACAGAATGGTGCAGCATGGCAGACAGGATTAGACAGCATGGTGCAGCATGGTAGACAGGATTAGACAGCATGGTGCAGCATGGCAGACAGGATTAGACAGCATGGTGCAGCATGGCAGACAGGATTAGACAGCATGGTGCAGCATGGCGGACAGTGTTAGACAGCATGGTGCAGCATGGCGGACAGTGTTAGACAGCATGATGCAGCATGGTAGACAGGATTAGACAGCATGATGCAGCATGGTAGACTGGGTTAGACAGCATGGTAGACAGGGTTAGACAGCATGATGCAGCATGGCAGACAGGGTTAGACAGCATGTTAGACAGCATGGTGCAGCATGGCAGACAGGGTTAGACAGCATGGTGCAGAATGGTAGACAGGGTTAGACAGCATGGTAGACAGGATTAGACAGCATGGTGCAGCATGGCAGACAGGATTAGACAGCATGGTGCAGCATGGCAGACAGGATTAGACAGCATGGTGCAGCATGGCGGACAGTGTTAGACAGCATGGTGCAGCATGGCGGACAGTGTTAGACAGCATGATGCAGCATGGTAGACAGTGTTAGACAGCATGATACTGAATGGTAGACAGGATTAAACAGCATGATGCGGAATGGTAGACAGGGTTAGACATCATCATGCAGTATGGTAGACAGGGTTAGACAGTATGATGCAGCATTGCAGACAGTGTTAGACAGCATGATGCAGCATTGTGCGGGACAGTAGACAGAGATCTAGACAGATAGTGTCTGATGGATCACTAAGGGTTGTTGCTTTTAGCTGTGTTATCTAAAAGAAATGGCTCAATTGCCTTGTTCTTGGGTCATATACTTGGTTTTAAGTTTCTTTGCAGTCAACAAGAATATATTTTTTAGTTGAATAATAACAGGTATTAGGCACAACACAAGCAATAAACATGTGTTCTATAGATTTGATGTTAATGTTCCAGTTTCCACTGTATGTATCCATTACTGTATGGTATGTATCCATTACTGTATGGTATGTATCCATTACTGTATGGTATGTATCCATTACTGTATGGTATGTATCCATTACTCTATGGTATGTATCCATTACTCTATGGTATGTATCCATTACTGTATGGTATTTATCCATTACTCTATGGTATGTATCCATTACTCTATGGTATGTATCCATTACTCTATGGTATGTATCCATTACTCTATGGTATTTATCCATTACTGTATGGTATGTATCCATGACTGCATGGTATGTATCCATGACTGCATGGTATATATCCATTACTCTATGGTATGTATCCATTACTCTATGGTATCTATCCATTACTCTATGGTATCTATCCATTACTCTATGGTATCTATCCATTACTCTATGGTATGTATCCATTACTCTATGGTATGTATCCATTACTCTATGGTATTTATCCATTACTGTATGGTATGTATTCATGACTGTATGGTATGTATCCATTACTGTATGGTATGTATCCATTACTGTATGGTATGTATCCATTACTGTATGGTATGTATCCATTACTGTATGGTATTTATCCATTACTGTATGGTATGTATCCATGAACTAACGCTGCAGTCTTGTTGAGTGTTTTGCACTGGATGGTTGGTGTATTACATTTACATTTTTACATTTAAGTCATTTAGCAGACGCTCTTATCCAGAGTGTATCTCCTCTGTGGTGAGAGAGAAGACCATTCTGAGTGAGTGACAGGAGACTGATTCTAGTTCTATCTACGCTCTGGCTACATGGTCAGGTCCAACCAACAACAGGACCCGGCTGGGCTGGCCAACCTAAAGCCGTTCTAATTTGGTGATGAGCTGTAAGATGACCTGCTTGCCCCTTCTCTCTTGGTTGAATGGATAATAGTGACCATAGTAACCCCCCCCTCCTTGGACCCAGGGAGACCGGGGCACTGGCACCCAGGTGCACTGGGCTGGCAGACATTGTCATCCACACGGGGTAAACTGAGACACAGCCACCAATAATTGATGAAGATGTAGGGCATGGCATTTGACCAGGCCAGTCGGCAGACACGTTCCTGTGGCCCTCCACTGAAGGGTCATAATCCTGCCACCTCCATTAGCTGTAATTGATTTAACCACAGACGCCCCTCCTTCCTCCTCTCCCCTCTTCTTCATTCCCTCCATCGACCGTCTGCATTCTCTTCCTCCTCCCTCCCATCACATTAGCTACAGGTATATGAAGTGGTTCTTTCTCTCCCACTTCTTTTTGGTTTTTCAGCTGTGGTTGATGTAAAATAATCATTCATGACCATGTGTGTGGCATATTTCCAAGCCCTCATAAAGACAATACGTCACACTGTACATGAATTCTTCTTCATGCCAAATTCTTCCTTGGTACCTAACAATATTTTTGACTGAACACCTGTGATCTTGTATTCTTTATTGTTTCATTTAGGAGTGAGGGGGAATGGCTCAATGTAGCCATCTTCCATCCTTAATCCATAGCCACTAAAGAGGTTTAAAACACTCTGGTTACATCTAATCTTCTTGCTCAGACCCAGCCGAGCTTGAAACCTATTTTCTATGATAGGAATGGACAAATAAAGGTCTCTCCCAGCACACTCATGAAAGGACACTGTGTGCTCTGTGGATTAGGGGCTTGTTTTTTTTCTCTTTCTCAATTAGACTGAAAAATATATATTTTTAAATATAGTCTGGTTTGCTCAGTATTATACCTTGCCAAAGGTTTTGCAGATTCTACTCGTCTATTTTCAAACCTCAGCTGTGCTCTCCAGAAACAGCATATCCTGTCTTTGACGGGACTCAGGATCTCTCAAGTCAAATCCAGGTTTCAGATTGAACATATTCAGAGAATATTTAGATTGCATTGCTAAATTGTCAGTGGTATTATTAGTAACCACCTTTACAAGTTGAGTGGCTTTTATGGGGCTTCATATTTTCATGTGCTATGACTGAATCTGATAGATTTAATAAATGTGAAATTTGTATTATCCTTGGGCTATTCATTTAGGCCTACACTCAGATTCAGACGTGTTAGGTTGTGCCATTAATTAATTGTAAACACAGCACACATCTGATATAATATATAATTATATTATGTTATATTATCATGATAATGTCTCTTTAGTATTGTATTTACTGTAGGCTAATCTTTAGAAATTCAAATGGTTTCATTTACACTACGAGAGAAAGGGGCACTCAGTTGGCGTTGGTACAGCCAAAAGCTCAATGGTCCAGCCTGTCAGCGCATGAACTGCCCCCCCAAAAAATGCAGGCACTGGTAAGGACGACTGAAAAGAAGGGTCCTTCAAGTTCAACCGGCGCTTGTTTTCCATCGCTTCCCTACGCTTTGCTAAGGTACCTTCCTTGACACCTTTCAAATTACATGCACATTGATAATGTATCGTTTTTCCTATTGTTAGTATCACTGGTATTTGGACTCACGTTAAAGAGCTCGTGCTGTTTTTTTTTTTTTTGCAAATGTTGATAGCCTGTGGACTTAGCTAATAAGCACACTGCATTGGAAAGCCTGTGCTAGCCAGGCTAACGTTAGCTGGGATAGAAGCTTCTAGCGAGTAGTTAAATATTAATATCTTAAACGTTGACAATACATACAATTGTAGTATAACTGCATCTGTATAGGTAAATCCAGCTAGATTGCGTTGTTTACAGCAAACTCTTAGATATGAATCCCTGCTAGATCCCTGCTTCCTGTTCAACATCAACGTTAGTAAGAGACTTTAACACCAACGTTAGTAAGAGACTTTAACACCAACGTTAGTAAGAGACTTTAACACCAACGTTAGTAAGAGACTTTAACACCAACGTTAGTAAGAGACTTTAACACCAACGTTAGTAAGAGACTTTAACACCAACGTTAGTAAGAGACTTTAACACCAACGTTAGTAAGAGACTTTAACACCAACGTTAGTAAGAGACTTTAACACCAACATTAGTAAGAGACTTTAACACCAACATTAGTAACAGACTATCAAGGAAGAGTAGTGTCACACATGTTGTTAAACACACACTTTAAACATGTCAGGAGAATGTGTGATACAAGAGTGCAGATGAGAACAGTGATTAAATTGAGAGCCAAAAAAGTTGTCTTAACTAGTTAGTCAATTTGATTGATTTGTTATGTCTTGGAGAGGGCACATCAGATGGTTAGCCAGAGGAGTACAGCAGTGGTGTAGGCTGGTGATGAATAGCAGCCAATCCTCATGTCCCGCTATCCTGAAGTGTGCAGGTAAAACCCCAAGAGGAGGGAATTGATGATAATACAAACAGATAAGACAGAGGTACCTGTTGCCCTAAGTCAGGACGATGCAGCGACAAAGTGCTCCATCAGTGCCTGCCTGCTTGATTGAGGTTTGTATGGTATTAGAGTCCCTTATCTACCATGGCCCCAGTTCAGCAGTCACGCCATTGACGGGAACAATGCCTCCTCTTCCCCCCCATTGGTGCCATGAATGACAGTGGGCGTGGGTGCACTTGTGTCTGACTTTACCCTCTATCTAGGCTAGTTGCCGCTGTGCTGGGGTGTCAGGTTATTCCAGTCCAGATACCCTCCCCACCAGCCGATCAGTCGCACAATAATAGGGTGTGTGTCCCTTCCACTTCCTATGCTGTTGAATAAACTGGAGTTTTATAATGGACCCGGGTCTCCATTCAGCTGGTTGGTTTCCTCCTCGGGAGAATATGATAGTATTGGCAGGGATGTGGGGAGGGTCGGAAGACAGGCTGACTAATGGTTAAAGAGTCAAGGCAGCCTGGCTCCCAGTGAAGTGGAAATACCCATGGAGGAAAAGGGAAACGCGACATAGGACTTCCGAGGCGCAAATTGAAGATGTTGGAAGAACCGTGCACGTTTACTTTTTGTCCGCCAACAATTTGCGTAGGCCTAACGAACAGCAAAAGGACTGGACTATATCAATCTACTATCCCCTATAGTACAAAAGTTGACCTATTTTATTATGCAAGAAATAAATATTCCAAACATAGTACAGCGGTCCCCGACTACAACAAATATTGGTCGACCGAGAATCATCCTGTTCTTTCAACCAATCGATTGGTTGAAATATTTAAACTTATTTTCGATGTATTTATTTTATTTATTTAACCTTTTATTTAACCAGGAACAGCCCATTGAGACCCAGAGTCTCTTTTTCAAGGGAAGGCAGCAACAATCAATACATTACAGAATTACAACAACATGATCCAGCTTTAAAAAAGCATTTACACTCCTCTGTAACAGAGTCTCCCATCAATATTTTAAATGAATTCAGTGTCACTAACATATATAGATGAAGCATGGATTGTAGATTATTCCATGTGTCTGGGGCACAAGAAGAGAAGTCTTGTCTAATACTGTGAATGTCCTGGGGACTTTAAGTAGCAACCACCTAGCAGACTGGGTATGGTAACTGCTGGTGGTGAAGTAGACCAGACTACAGAGGTAAAGAGTGAGTTCACCCAAAGGGGCTTTGTAGATGAACACATACAAATGTATCTTTCTGCGCATATAAAGTGAGGTCCAACCTACCATTTGGTACAATGTACAATGGTCGGTGAGTGGCTTGGCATTTGTAATAAAGCGCAAGACAGTCACACCCTATGTGTTTCAATAAAATCAACTACATATGCACTGAGCCTGTCTGATGCTTTAAACACACTGTTTGATTCAATAATTATGACACACAATTGACTAAAGAAAGACCCCGACGGTCACACTGTTTATTGTTTTTTACAGCCAGTGTCTGTGTGACTGGAGCACATTGTCTCGCTCTCCTTATGTGGCAGCAAAAAAAGCACCACAGCAAGTGTTTATTGCGCTGTGTGTGCTGAAGCTGCCACATAATTTTATCCGTATATTTTATTACTTGTTTCAGACTGAACATTTCTGTTACCGAAATCCCTAATTTGTTTAGGAAAAACATCCCCTATTCCCTCGACCCTTGCTCTCTTTACTTGACCAATAGGGCCTGATCTATAGCCTATCATTATCACATCAATAAATTGGTTATAACAAACTCTGAACACAGTAACACATGACAGTAAAATAGATGAGGAGGATGTGAAAAATGTACTTGAAACGGGCGAATGTTTACTGGTTGCTCAGGAGGGAAAGGGGAAGTCAGATCTGTGAAGACATTGAGTTAGTTGTGGAAACTACTGGAGATCCAGATAAAGGAGGGTATAGGAGCAAGAGTTGCGAGAGGTATTGTGTGTCATAAAGTTGATGTCAGATTACAATATACATTTTTCTGACCATTTGGAACAGTGTAAACAACACTAAATAAATACATGTACCGGAGTGTTGTTTCTAACGAGAGAAAAAAGATATCTAAAGCCCTTATTACAGAGCAAAAAAACGGTTGCATGCGTTCGTGAATTGCCGTTTATTTATTGTTTAGGCTAATTATTCAAAGCTGAAAGCTCCCTTTTTGATATTTATTTAAAAACTAAAATGCTTGATTGCATTTCAAAGCATGAATGTCTTGTGATACACTAGGCCAGGGCTGCCCAACCCTCTTCCTGGAGATCTACTGTCCTCTGGGTTTTCTGTCCAACCCTAATTTAACATACCTGGTTCTACTTATTAGCTGCTCAATAAGAACTTAACTAGCTGAATCAGATATGCTAAATTAGGGTTGGATTGTGAACCTACAGCACAGTTGATCTCCAGGAAGAGGGTTGGGCAGCCCTGCACTACACTATATATTGAAATATAGGCCTAACTAAGTTACGGTATTAAGACCAAACAGGATGCGCTCTTAGGCCTACAGTTCGATGGTGTTTATACAAGGCTGCTATACTAAACCTACTAATGATAATGACATTACTTATTATCATAATAATAGTAATTATAACAATAAGGAGTTCAAGAAAAAGGAGTGTATAGGAGCGAGAGCCTCTTTTGAACAGTGTAAAGAACACTGAATAAATGATAAGCAATACCAGTCTATTATAACCAAATCAATTGTAAAGCCTTTATTACAGCATAGCAAAGATTTAAAAACAGCTGAATCTGTGAAATTGCTTTATCCAACATTTTGCCATTGCATGAGGCTTGGTGCTCGCAGAATCAGTAAGCTATTAACACTCGAACAGGCAACAAAAGCAAAATCTGTCTCAGTTCTGTAGATCAATATGGACTATTTATAAAGCCAGGCACATTTTAACAGTTAAGCTATTGATTATAGACATAAAGTTTAGTTTCCTCTCTCCTCAATTTTCGTAGACAATTAGGCTAAGGCAAGGGCTGTTTCCTTGTCTCTGCTGCTGCTGGCTCATCCTCTGCTTTTCCCGTGGTTCATTTTCATGCCAGCCAGGTAGGATAAACTCCTGTTGTAAAGAGAAGAAATGTGCGTAATATTAGGAAAGTTGAGAAACATATAGTAGGCCTAGCCTATAGAAAGCTGATGGGATCCTCCTCTTTTTATTAGCGGCCATCACTCTGTTTTCTCCCGCAATTACATAGCCTATAGAAATGTTGCGCAACTTGAGCTCATGGGCTCTCATGAAGTGTTTGATTAGATGTTTCATATACATTTCTATTGATGTCAGAGGGATTTAAAGGGACAATAGTACCCGTTAGCAAGTTTGGTAGCCTACTAACGACCATCGGCAGCATCAGAGCTTGGAGAAGCCTAGTAACCCTGACTAAAAGGTAATGTGGAATTTGACTACGGTCATGACTTGTGACCACCGGTGAGGTGGTAATACAGTCACTGTAACAGCCCTAGATGTGGGGAGGGTCTCAGAAGAGAGGCTGACTAATGGTTAGAGTCAATGCAGCCAGGCCCCAGTGAAGTGGAAGTGCTCACAGAGGAACAGCGAGAAAAGGGAAATGCAAGATAAGACTTCCAATAAAAAACAATGACTAATAGCTGAGGTATAATCTCACTAAAGGAGGCATTTCTTAGCTGCCATGGAACCTACCGTAGTGTGTTTAGCCAAGTAGGTCAAACCTGTAGTAGAAATATATTGTTAATTAAAATAACCTGTAAAGCAGGCTATTCAGAATGTGTGTGTGTGAGTGCTCTGCAAGGTGCTTGCCATATTCATCATGCTTATCAAGGCTGAAATTTGATGATTATAATCAGACCCTGGCCCTGTTCTCTCTAGTGGGAGACTGGGTAGTATATTTTCCGTAACAGCCTCCCTGTGATCTGTATGTCCTGCTCGTATTTATGAATGGCATAATATGACAGGGGCAGCTCAGGTGGGTGGCTAACTATCATGTGAGAGGCAGCTACCAACTCCAAAGAGCCACTGAAGGAATGTGGTCTGGACAGCCGTTATTCCACAAATTTGAAGCCCCCTCCCCCCCTTCATATAAGCTGCAAGCTCTGCGGAGCAGGGGACACAGGTAGTGGCTGCGTTTGATCTGAAGGTCGCCAGCCCCTTGCCGGTGTTGAGCGATACCTGGCTGGAGGAGCTGGCTCTTATTTAATAACATGAAGGGGAAGCGGACTCTCTCATAATTAGGCCTAATTACCCCACAGGTGTTGACAGATGGGCCGAGAAGAGACACGCTGCCTTTATCCACAGACTTAGAGTCAGATTACCAGAGCTGTCTTATCTGTTACAGGGCCAGTAGGAGACTTACTCTTTCCCTCCCTGGCCTGGCTGCCTTGCTCTTCCCACTGGGACAGACAGGCAGATCTGGTCCGGAGGAGCTCAGGTATATTAGTCAATGTGATTTATTATTCCCTTCCTCCCTGTCCCACAAATGTAATTAACCCTTCTATAATTTCTTGCGGGTAGGCTATATGACAAATTCCCTGACTGACCCACTGGTTTTATGGTTATCTGTTGGTTCAATCATTTTTGAAATGTCGGGTATTTAGTTTTATTAACTTGGGGGGGGGGTTAAGACCTGTGGTTTGCCCAACAGTGATGATCCTCCACAATAGCGTGCGGCCTACTAGCCTAGTGTCCTATTTGCCTTCTATAGACCTACTGCTACAACTATCCATTCCTCCACGCAAAAGGTGAGCATGCGAGGCGTGTGTGTCATATTTTAGAACTCATTGTTTTGAATTATAATGACCCAAGCCAGGCGGGCAGGTTGTCCGCCTTGCTCAATTAGAATGTGTCTCTGTTTTTGTGTTTTTGTCTGGCACTGTAGTCACACAGGGAAATGTTGTCTTTGTTCACTTTTTTCCCAAGCTCATTTCAGTTGAGAGGTAGCTAAGGGTTAAGGCTTTACCATACATGTTAAATAACATCAACGCATCCACTTAATAGAAACACAACATCGCTATCAGCGAAGGTGATTGGAGATATGGACTATCCTGCTAGCATACAGGCTCTGCCTGTCCCGTCCTTTCCACCCGCCTCGCTCTGTTTGTTCCGCCCAGCCGCTTCTGGTGAGTTTTTCGCTTAAGTACAGTATTTGTCTTGATTTTACATAAGTTTTCATACAACATTTGGACTAGAATACCAATTACAGCTTTGTTTGCTTGGTTGCCGCCTCAGGTTAGCGTGAAACAATTGAAGAGCCTCTCTGAACGGGTTTGAGTGACACCCTGTCACTGGACTGTTTATTTGTGTAGTTTCACTGCCTTCCACATGTTTGTATTGGGGTTTTTGGCTGACTTGCTAACAACCAGCCACCACAACAGCTCCATTGTTGGGGCAATCACAGGCAGCGGCTCTGGAAATGCTGACGCCACTAAACAGAGGATGAGGACAGTGGACTGAGGAAGCAGTGGTGTGGTAGATGGGGTTGTTTCTATTTCCACCTTCACCATTCTATTGTGGGGGATGCAGGCGGAGTGGTGGGCACGCTACCTACTTCTGTGATATTCCCCCAACTGCAGTAGTTTCCTTGTCAATCATCCAACCCCCCCCATGCACAGCCAGTGTGTTTGATTGACATGCAGGCGGTTGGTCAGGGGAGGAATGTTCTGAGGCCCAGGCAGTCAGTGTTTGTACAACGAAAGCACAGTGTGGTTCCAAACTAGTTGAGCCTCAGCCCAGCTCCAAGAGCTGTAGGCCTGCAGTAGTACAATAAGGGAAATGTACCTTAATCCACCTGTTATCAGGGTGAGCCTCCCTGTCACATACAGAAACGACAACAGAAACAGCAGGACAATAGCTATGGAATGTAGCCTGGCCTTCCCACCCATCCTTTCACAACCTCAGGCTTAACTAATATATCTTCACAAACTTCTATGGTTGCCATTTTGTTCAATTTCTTCATACCCCAATGTAGGTTACTACACTGAGTGGACAAAACATTAGGAACACCTTCCTAATGTTCCACCCCTTTTTGCATTCAGAAGAGCCTCAATTCGTCGGGGCATGTGTCGAAAGGATGCTGGTGACTCCAATGCGTCACACAGTTGCCAAGTTGGGTAGATGTCCTTTGGGTGGCTGACCATTCTTGGTACGCATGGGAAACTGTGGTGGTGAAAACCCAGCAGCATTGCAGTTCTTGACACACTCAAACCGGTGAGCCTGGCACCTACTGCCATACTGCGTTCAAAGGCACTTAAATCTTTTGTCTTGCCCATTCATCCTCTGAATGGCACACAAAGTATTCAAACACCTTGACTTGTTTCACATTTTGTTACGTTAGAGCTTTATTCTAAAATATATTTATAGTTTTTCCCCTCATCAATCTAAACCCATTTATATTTAAAAAAAAAATAACTATCACATTTACTTATGTATTCAGACCCTTTACTCAGTATGTTGTTGAAGCGTCTTTGGCAGCGATCACAGCCTCTAGTCTTCTTGGGTATGACACTACAAGCTTGGCATACCTGTGTTTGTGGAGTTTCTCCCATTCTTCTCTGCAGATCCTCTCAAGCTCTGTCAGGTTGGATGGGGTGCGTTGCTGCACAGCTATTTTCGGGTTCGGTCTCTGGCTGGGCCACTCAGGACAAGTCGCTGAATGTCCTTG
The DNA here is from genome assembly GCF_036934945.1 of Oncorhynchus masou masou. NCBI lineage: Eukaryota > Metazoa > Chordata > Actinopteri > Salmoniformes > Salmonidae > Oncorhynchus > Oncorhynchus masou. The sequence goes on from NC_088212.1 coordinate 37,386,070, forward strand.
AAACCACTCCTACGTTGTCTTGGCTGTGTGCTTATGGCCGTTGTCCTGTTGGAAGTTGAACCTTTGCCCCAGTCTAAGATCCTGAGCGCTCTGGAGCAGATTTTCATCAAGAATCTCTCTGTACTTTTCCCCGTTCATCTTTCCATTGACTAGTCTCCCAGTCCCTGCCACTGAAAAACATCCCCACAGCATGATGCTGCCAACACCATGCTTCACCGTAGGGATGGTGCCAGGTTTCCTCCATTTACATTACATCCTCCAGACGTAAGGCTTGGCATTCAGGTCAAAGAGTTCAATCTTGGTTCCATCAATCCAGATAATCTCTTTTCTCAAGGTCTGAGAGTCCTTTAGGTGCCTTTTAGCAAACTCCAAGTGGGCTGTCATGTGCCTTTTACTGAGGACTGGCTACTGTCTGGCCAATCTACCATAAAGTTCTGATTGATGTAGCGCTGCAGAGATGGTTGTCCTTCTGGAAGGTTCTTCCATTTCCACAGAGGAACTCCTCTCCCTGAGCAAGGCCCTTCTCCCCCCGATTGCTCAGTTTGACTGGTCAGCCAGCTCTAGGAAGGATCTTTGGAAACCCTTTCACAGATCATGGCCTTGACACAATCCTGTCTCTGAGCTCTACAGACAATTTCTTCAACCTCATGGCTTGGTTATTGCTCTGACATACACTGTCAACTGTGAGACCTATATAGACAGGTGTGTGCCTTTCCAAATCATGTCCAATCAATTGAATTTACCACAGGTGGATTCCAATCAAGTTGTAGAAACATCTCAAGAATGATCAATGGAAACGGAATGCACCTGTGCTCCATTTCGAATCTCATAGCGAAAGGATCAGAATACTTATGTAAAAAGGTATTTATGTCTTCGCTTTGTCATTATGGGGTATTGTGTGTAGATTGATTAGGGGAAAAAAATATTGAATATATTTCACATTAAGGCTGTAACGTAACAAAATATGGAGAAAGAGAAGGGGTCTGAACTTTTCGAATACACTGTACACAATCCATGTCTCAATTGCCTCAAAGCTAGAAAATCCTTCTTTAACCTGTCTCATCCCTTTCATCTACACTGATTTTGAAGTGGATTTAACAAGTGACATATCTTTCATCTGGTCAAGGGCTCATAGCTTTCACCTGGTCAGTCTATGCAATGGAAAGAGCAGGTGTTCCTAATGTTTTGTACAGTCAGTGCCTTAGATTATTAGGTCGCTTGTGGTAAACCTATAATATGCTTAAGATGTAGGCCTATGTCTCTGGTTTCTGGTTAGACTACTCATTTATGATGATGCAGTGACCGATTCCAGAAGCTTTAGGGGATCCTCTTTCTCTCTGCTTGAGCGGTCAGACCCTGATAGTGTGATAGTGGTGGCTGGCTGGATGAAGTGGTAATGGGATAGTGGTGTGGGACTGGGGATGACTGTGGTCTTTGTGATGGTTCGAGTTAGATGGTGGTGCAGGTGCCCTCTTCTTAATTAGGGAGGCTGTCCAGAGGTCTGTCTCTCTCAGCTTCACAGATTAACATGGACAATTGAACCAATAACCTTCTGAAATGAGCTTCTCCAAAATACCTGCGGCTCCAGTTTCAGCGTGTGCTGATGTGGAGGGCAAGGGTTAGCCTATAGGAGTAGGGGTGGGTGTGATTATAAACTAAGATTGCCGAAAAAGGAGTAATACAAAAGTCTTGAAACAAAATCGGCCTATTCTCACGTTTCTTATGGAGCGATTTCAGTGCCAACAGAGATTGTATTTGAATTCCATCATTTTTGACTTTGTATTAAGATAATGAACTTGAGTTTGTTTTTCGATGGTAATGCAATTGAATCATTGAATTCATTAATTTGAATTTATCGTTCACGATTTGAAACTGAATTGCATTCAGCTTTAAATTTCCATTTCAATTTATATATTCAATATTTATATATTCAGTTTCAATAGATATGCTATATATTGCATTCATTGTCCGTGTATCAAGTTTACAACCAATAATTTAAGTTTGTCAACGTTTCATATATTCAACTTCTCCGGGTCATTCAGATGCAGTTTTTAAATTCAGTTCTCTAAATTCAGATTCAAAAAAAGACACAACGTCCTGGTACTTTGCCAGCCAAGAAAGATATAGAATCAAACGCTCTCTGTTGTCGACAGTAGCCTCTATCTTCAGAAACCACCAATGTGACATGTTGAATTGATTTCCTTCCTATGAATTTGGCTCTAGCGTTTTAACCGTTTTGTCTATGACCCCATTCCTGAAAGCTAAGACTATCCCCTCTATGATGATCACAGGGACTAGCCTTTCCACTCCTTGTTTAATATGTGACTGACTGGTTTTGAACCAGGTCTCCTGCATTTTACAAGACTGTGTTAGCCCACTTAGCTTAAGCCCATGGGGAGGAGTTCAGGAAGCTGACACAAGTCTTCAAGTCTCCAGCAAGGTTAGGCCTTCTCATCAAAATTGCATGGTTCATCAAACCACCGCAGTTGGGTTTCATCCCCCCTTTGACCTCACACTCAGAGATCACTACACCAATATAACTGACTGGGTTTGAAATCAGGCCTCCTGTACAACAACAATTTCCGGAGGATCTGTGCACCACGTTTAATGAGAGTGCAGCAGAGGTGGTTTGGTGATCCATGCATGTGATGAGCAACCTTGCCTGAGACCTGAAGACGTGTTAATTTGACTGATGGGGTTCTAACCATAGAAAGAACTGTTTTATATCTCAATGGTTCTAACCCAGGTCTCCTGTTTGCCAGACAATGCAACTTTGCAGGTCTCAGACAAGTTGCTCATCCACCCCCCTTTGATGACCCCCTTGAATAGACATATCCTAGTCACAAGACCAATCCCTAGGCTTTAGCTCAGCAGGCTAACACAGTCTTTGTCTAGTCAGTCACACCCTTATAATAACTTCCCTTGCTGGAGACTTGAAACTAACACGTCAAACGAATACGTCTTCAGGTTGCTCATCACATAAGCATGAATCACCAAACTATGCTCTTTTAAGGAGTAACCTTGCTGTATCTTGAAGACTTGTATTAGTGCAGCAGGTGGAGATCTGTGAAAGTCACTCCTCGGCCTGAAGTGTCGCCCATTACGCAATTGAAGAAGGCCTTTTTAATAGCACAATGTGTTGGAATGCTTCAGGAGGGTGGCCAAGTGTCTTTTCGGGGCAGAAGTCCTGAGTTCCAGTCTCCGTATGAGCTGAATCAGGGGGAAGCGGTACTCGCTAAGCAGGCAGCGTGACGTCCCTTACAATGGTGCCGCTGGACTTGGATCTACAGTTGTGCTGAGCTCAACCACTTGGGTCACTGTGGAGTGAGTTTGGGAGGTGAATGTAGCAGATGGGGTTCTGTGAAACTCACTCATCAGCCTGAAGCGTCACCCTTTGGGCAATTTGAAGAAGGCCTTTTCAATAGTGTTGGGTTGGAACACCTCGGGAGGGTGGTCGCGTGTGTTTGCGAGGCAGATGTCCCGAGTTCGAGTCTCGGGATGAGAGGAATCAGGGGGGGAAGCGGTAGGCTACTCGTTAAGAAAGCAGATTGTTGTCCTGAATGTTACAGGGTTATTGAACTATATTTTTATGGTGGTCAAATTAAGTTTAATACAAAAAGGTTTTTTATACACGCCATTCTAGCGTCTCCTGCACGGCCTGTGAATATAATAAAGGTGAACAGAAGGCACGTCCATGTTCAAGAGTCTTTGCTTTCAGGAATGGGGTCATAATAGCTTATAGCCAAAATGGTTCAAACGCTAGAGACAAATTCATAGGAAGAAAATTTATTCAACATGCCACATTGGCTTCAGAACCGCCAGCAGCTACTGTTTAACATACAGAGCGTTTGATTCTGTTGAATCTGTTCTCCACTACCTTTCCTGTCTGGAAAAGTACCAGGGTGTGGTTTTGAATCAGATTTGAATTGAATATATGAAACTTTGCTAGAATTGAAATTATAAACTCAGGAAAAAAAGAAACGTCCCTTTTTCATGACCCTGTCTTACAAAGATAATTAGTAAAAATCCAAATAACTTCACAGATCTTCACTGTAAAGGGTTTAAACACTGTTTCCTGTTTCTTCACTGACGAGTCGCGGTTTTGTCTCACCAGGGGTGATGGCCAAATTTATGTTTATCATCGAAGGAATGAGCGATACACCGAGGCCTATAGTTTGGAGCGGGATCGATTTTGGAGGTAGAGGGTCTGTCATGGTCTGGGGCGGTGTGTCACAGCGTCATCGGACTGAGCTTGTTGTCATTGCAGGCAATCTCAATGCTGTGCATTTCAGGGAAGACATCCTCCTCCCTCATGTGGTACCCTTCCTGCAGGCTCATCCTGACATGACCCTCCAGCATGACAATGCCACCAGCCATACTGCTCGTCCTGTGCGTGATTTCCTGCAAGACCGGAATGTCAGTGTTGTGCCAGCGAAGAGCCCGGATCTCAATCCTGTTGAACACGTCTGGGACCTGTTGGATCGGAGAGTGAGGGCTAGGGCCATTCCCCCCAGAAATGTCCAGGAACTTGCAGGAAAAGTGGGTAAACATCTCACAGCAAGAACTGGCAAATCTGGTGCAGTCCATGAGGAGGAGATGCACTGCAGTACTTAATGCAGCTGGTGGCCACACCAGATACTGACTGTTACTTTTGATTTTGACCCCCCCCCCTCCTTTTGTTCAGGTACATATTATGCAATTTCTGTTAGTCACATGTCTGTGGGACTTGTTCAGTTTGTCTCAGTTGTTGAATCTTGTTATGTTCATACAAATATTTACACATGTTAAGTTTGCTGAAAATAAACGCTGTTGAGAGTGAGAGGACTTTTCTTTTTTTGAGTTTAGTTTGTAAACTTGATACAAAACTAAATGCAATGTTAATTCAATTCAGTTTCTAGTCCTGAACTACAAGTTCAATTTGAGTTCAATGATTCAGTTTGTGCATGACAAATTCAAAAAGGTTTAAATTCAAAATCCTGCTGCTGCCTTTTGAGAAGCGTATGTGGATCGAAACTCGAGGGAAAATCCTGACTCTGTGTTTGCAGTAATTAAGCTGTCAAGTGGTGGGATTTAGGACGTATTGAGTAAGATCAGCTCTTATCATGCAGGCCTAGAAGGACGAGGAAGAAATATCTCATCCACTCATCGCCTAATGCCCACAGGCCTTATTTATGCAGTGAATAGATAGACTGTCTATTAGACATTCTCAAATTATTACTATAATGGAAGATGGCTGAGGATTTGAGGATGTATGAAATATAGTCCTTTTGACACTATCCAAAACATTTGTTTTTATAGCAACAAATGAAGATGGATACTAAAGGCTTGTTTTAGGCACGTTATTATTATCCCTCTAACTTGCACAAATTCCTTCTACAAGAGTCAATCTAATCAGCTCTGTCTGGAGAGTAGTATTCATTAATTCCCTTTTGTTAATGGCAAGGTCTTTCTCAATCATAGCTGACACTGTTGACATCAGCCCAGGCTTGCGTGTTAGCCAAACTCCATCTCACTATCGGATCTGGATTTGGATCTGCACTGATTGGAATAATTCACCTAAATGAAGTTAAAATTACCCCCTCATTCCTTTCACTTATTATCAACCCCCTCAATTCCATTGTAATCAGAACAGGATTTACCCAACTCACTTCAAACAGTCTCCATTGTTTGGTTGACCTCTCTCCTTTTTAACACAGTTCAGTTGTGACTTCGGGATCGTGCTTGTGTTCCAGTGGATGAGATGACTGTGGTGGTGACCTCCAGAGCTTCGAGAGTGACCCAGTGATGGCTCGTCCTGCCCCTGCTCCCCTGTACACCCTGAGGGGGGCTGGATCCCCCCTTAATGCCTTGCACTTCGGCTGCTGTGAAGGGGACCCTCCCCTGCTCTTTTCTGGGTACGGGATCACGCCCCGTCTCCATAGAACAGCTGAGCTGCATTCGTAGCCAGACACGCAGCATTTGTCTTTTTTTGAAACATGTCCTTGTTGAATGGTTGGGTATATGATTTGTTGTTTTTGAAAACGTCTCATACGTAACGACATGCTTTAGTTACATGCAGATGAATCTTTATAACATAAGAATGATGAGGACTTGAATGTTGTGTTGTGTAGCTCAGGCCAGGGGTCAGTCCATGTGTGGAACCTGACCACCAGAAGAGCTGAGAGGGTTCTAGAAGGTCATTCTGGAGCCTCTGTCACCTGGCTCAACATGCTCCACTCCAGAGACACTCTCATCAGGTAAAGACGAACTACCTTACTGACAATACCAGGCCTCAACTGCTCTTCAGTTTTTACTTCCCATGCGCATTGTTTAGCTGTATGAAATTAGCCAGGTTCAATGTTAGCATGACACAAGCTGAATTAAATGTAAAAGGATTTGAAAATAGAAAAGCTTGGTATACACTCAGTGCTTGCTTTGTTGACATTGCAGCGAGATTTGCTTGTTCTTTTGTTGAGAAATCTTCATGACAGAACTGGAATTTCAAATTAACATGAAAAGCATATACCATCAGAGACACTGGGTTTGCGCCCAGGCTCTGTCGTAACCGGCCGCGACCGGGAGGTCCGTGGGGCGACGCACAATTGGCCTAGCGTCGTCCGGGTTAGGGAGGGCTTGGCCGGTAGGGATGTCCTTGTCTCATCGCGCACCAGCAACTCCTGTGGCGGGCCGGGCGCAGTGCACGCTAACCAAGGTTGCCAGGTGCACGGCGTTTCCTCCGACACATTGGTGCGGCTGGCTTCCGGGTTTGATGCGCGCTGTGTTAAGAAGCAGTGCGGCTTGGTTGGGTTGTGTATCGGAGGACGCATGACTTTCAACCTTCGTCTCACCTGAGCCCGTACGGGAGTTGTAGCGATGAGACAAGATAGTAGCTACTAAAAACAATTGGATACCACGAAATTGGGGAGAAAAAGGGGTAAAATTAAACAAAAAAAACAAACAAAAAAATAATATATGAAAATACTACATGTCACTTGTCAATATTGATATTCTTGTTTTATGTCCTGCGGATTCGAAAAGATGACGAATGAGCCTGTCAGGTAGCCTTAATCCTTGCACAGATTCCAGCCTGGTTTACAAGGTGCAATTGTCCAGATTTCCTATTGCTTTTTTTCTGTGGTCTCCATTGATTTAGTCACCCGAATCCTGGCCAACCTACTAGGGTAAAAACTCCAATAACCTTTTGAACGGATTATGATGAGACATGAGGTTGGACCATTGATTTTCTTATCAACTAAATTCAGCCATGGGCCGATTATAATGTTTTTTTCTTGAGCAGATTGTCGGGGGGGAAGCATAATTACAAATAATTTGTAGACTGCAAATGAAGTGCAAGAAGCCCAAATGGATATATAATGTTTGACTGAAACACAATAATTTCAAGCCTTGCTTACTCGTGTGTCTTTCTAATTACGTGTGGGAATACTTGAACAGATTTCTTAAACAAAAATTACTTGGAGCTGATTTCCTGGTGTTGAAGTATTTTTTTGTCCAAAAATGCTCCAAAAAATTGGGGGGGCAAAATAAAAGCAGCAGCGGGAAGAGTTTGGCTGCTGGCTGCCCGTTGGGGAACCCTTGCCCATACATCTGTAGCCTCATTGCGGGTGCCATGTTAACTGCAGTCTTTTCTGTGATTATGATCCGTGTACTGTCGGTCAGTCAGGGGCGCGACATGCGTGTGTGCTTGTGGGACCTGGCAGAGGGGCGCGGTGATGTCACGGACGCCCTGTGGACCGGCAGTGTGGGGTTCTGTCGCTGTTCCCTGCTAGAGACTGGCCCTGGGAGATGGCTACTGGCCCACGCTGGAGAAGCCATGGAGGAGGTGAGAGAGGGAGGGGAGGGGCTGAGGGATGATGAGAGGGGGGGGTGAGAGAGATTTGTGTTTGTGGAAGGGCTTAAGCCTCTCTTACAGAAACTTGTGAGCAGGCGTAGGTTTAGTGTGTAGCAGCCAATGACAGACGAATGATTGCACATTTCACCTTCCCCCCACTTTCATGTGAGTTATTCTTAGTGTGTTTGACAGGCAGCTTTCCAGGCACCGTTATTGCCTTCAGATTTGTGTTATTCACCCTGTTCTGATGAAGCCTCACATGAATGAGACAGATATGCCGCCGCTACCTTCAGCCTATAGAGACCGGCAGGGCGAGGCCACTGGGCGCCTGCAAGGCCAGCACCCTCAATAATGACATTGTGACGGCACTCATGCGTGCGCACACATACACACACACACACACACACACACAAACCCTCTGTCTTATCACTCTGTCCCGCTCTCCTGTCTCACCCCTGGCTGCCCCACAGTCATCCATGCCTTTCCCACAGTCATCCATGCCTTTCCCAGGGGATCCTAATCATAGGTCTAGACCCATGCCTCCACACATGCCTCCACACACACACACACACACACTCAGCTACAAGCATGGCACGCTGGTGTAGATCTGAGCCAGAGGCGGAGGGAGGGAAGGAGTTGCACCATCAATTTGGGAGGCAGGCAGGTTTAATGTTTCTCCCTCGCTACCTCGTTGCCATCGGATTGCTTCCATTGCAAAAGCATTAATTAAAAGAGTGGGTGTTTTATTTATGGATATCAGTGTGTGCACCTGAGGCACAGCGAGTGAAGCAGCTACTTAAAGCCCTCTTTGTCTGGCTGGCAAGTTCGGGGTAAACATGAGGCACCCCGATTAAAATACAGATCACTCCCTTAAACGGGATGTGGAATCCGATTGGTCCGCGTAACGTGATGTGTGAATCGGATTGGTCTGTTGAACAGGATGTTTAATCTGAGCCTTAATGAGGATGTATCTCTCTGTTTCTGTGTCAGTCAGAGAGACTGAGTAGTCTAGCCATAGGGGCTGCCTCCCTCTCATTAGATTGTATCTAGGTACAGAGACTGAGTAGCTATAGGCTCTCTCTCTCTCATGGGCTTTCATTAGACTGTATTTTATCAGTCAGTGCCAGCGTGTCTAGGTCAGGAAGTCAGGTCTTATTGGGATGTATTATAGACTGTAGCTCCGCTCCCCCCTGTTTGAGTCTAAGGAGAAGAAGACGGCCATAAAGTGTAAAGCTGTTATGTCCCGTTGAGTTTCCTGTTGCTGAGCTGAAATGACGGATTCGAGTTTGAACTTGATTAATGAAAATGAAAAATAAATAAATTAAGTGACTGGCACCCGGCCTAAAGTTTGCCTTGTCTCCGTTGTTCATGTTTTATATTTATTATGGATCCCCATTAGCTTCTCTTCCTGGGGTCCAAACACATTAAGGCACTTACATCACACATAAAACAAAATACAGAGCAGTACCTCATGTAACATTTTTACACCACGACATATCTGCTTGTTTGATCATCTCTTGCCTGGGTGGGGAAGTTAATGACTTAGTTTGAATGTAATAACCATGTAGAACTCCGCTTCTTATTCTGCCTGAGTGTCTAACTGTCCCTCTTCCTACAGGTGAAGATCATTGAGCTGCCCAGCAAGAGCCCAGTTTGCTCCCTGATACCACAAGCCAAGCTGGGGATGGTCATGTGCATCAATCTATGGCAGGCAAGGAGTATCCAATACACTGTCTTGTTCTCCCAGAAGTCTAGGGCTGCGTCCCAAATGGCACCCTATCTCCCATATAGTGCACTAGTTTTGACCAGAGCCCCTATGTACTATAAAGGGAATAGGATACCTTTTGGGACACAGTCTAGCCACCTGCAGCTACAGTGCAGCATCACACTGCACTATAGAGTTCAGTCAGTTCACTTTACAACCATAAAAGGGAGAGAGAAAAAAAGTATTTTCCCTTCCTCTCTTCCTTCTTAATGTTTCTATTTTTACTGGTTGTAAACGGATTGGCTGAGAGCCTTTGACAAGACGCATACATAAAAGATACGTCAACAAATATGAGACTACTCTTGGCTCGGTGATTTATAGCTAGAACTTGTCCCGGGCCATTTTTTCCAGTGCCTTTCTCGATTGACGACGAGCGAGTCGAGTCCCAACACTGTAATTACAGTGTGTGCAAAGGGCTGGGGTTCAACATATATCAGCCACTCAACCAGCCCTCTAACCACCAGCCAGCTGCACATTGCATCTAAAGATTCTTCACCGCCCTCTGTTTTGTAAATACTGTCGAGTTTTATTCCCCCCCCCCATGAAAGAGACCTGTAATTATTTTCATGGTTAATTAATATTTCTTGCTTTGCAGTATTTCTGATTTTCTGCTTATGCAAGACGTTTAATGAATTGCGGCCGGTTGGTTTGATGACACAACAGGGGCGGTTTGGGTCTGCGTTCGTTGGGAGTTTAGTGGCAGCAGGAAGCAGAGCAGGCGATGCCGTGTGTATGCTGTGTGTTGACCCAGGGCAGTTTGGGTGGCTGTATGTATCACCAGACATCAATGGTAATTGTCCTTTATTGCTTAATACTTTTTTCTTTTCTTGTTGTGTTCTTTACTATTTCCTTTCATTAGATTTTGGAAGCCAGTTTCAGTGTTAAGTGCCAGAAAATAGTATTATTAATAATGGAATGTCAATGGGAGGGATACTTTTGCAGGCAGGCAGATCTGTAAGACAACAGGCCCAGGTTACATTAAATCATTCCAGTTTGATCTTTTCATCACCGGGCCAGAATCATCTGTTACTATCACAGAGCTACTTGAAAACTCACTGCAATGCTGCTGGGTGGAGATCGATACAGAACCTTAACTGCCAGGGGAGAGTTGAAAACAATGTGTGTGTGTGCGTACGAGAGTGTGTACTGTGTGTGTGTGTGTGTGTGTCTACAGTACTGTGAGTGAATGTGTATGTGTGTGTGTCTGTACGTCTTTGTGTGTTACACGTTTCTGCGTGTGAATGTGTTAGCCAAGCGTTGAGGGGTATAGTAGGTCCAGCCACACACAGGCAGCCTGAATATATTGCCCACACATTCTGTCAATCATAAGACGCTCACCTCGTTATCCACGTGATCCCTGCTGGTGCAGCCCGCTGTTTCCTCAACCTCTGACCCTCTGGAGGGGAGACAATGAGTTGGCTCTCCTTTCTCTCTCCTCCCTCCATCCCGCCACAGAGTGAGAGCAAGGATCCTCCATCATGATGACATAGGCCTGAGAACAGATTTATTGGCGCCTTTTGAACGCTCGACGCTGGACGTTTGGAAAGGATTAAATCCATATTACGTAGCTCTTTCATTTGCCCTCCCCTCTTGGGTTTTTGCTCTGTGTTTTCCCCCCTCCTCTCTCCTCCCCAGGCCTCCCTAAAGTTAGCATGCGTAATGGGGTCTGGGTGTGGAAGGTAAACGAGCTAACGGTGCATTCTGATTGGGTAAGGCCGGCGAGCGGAGGGAGAAAGTGCCTCCATGTGTTGTGCGGAGGGGAGATGTGGACGTGATGTATGATGTGCAAGGCTTTTAACATGAACAGAGGCTGCCGGCTAGAAGGAAATGTTCCTATACAGATATCCATCACTCTCAGCTCATCGCCCCACAGCCATCGTCATGGCGAAGTGAAGTGAAGTGGAGTAGAGCGGATGGATGGATGGACGGGGATGGGATTGGTTCCGTATGTGCTGCTGTGGTGGGGTGCCCACCGCTCCTTTCCCCTGATCAGTCACATCACCGGGCCTCTCCCTCTGTCTCTCTCCCTCTGTCTCTCTCTGTCTCTCTCTGTCTCTCTCTCCCTTTCCCACCACTGGTTTGGGACGTACTGTAGTCTGAGTCCTGTGACTGTGTGACTGATGATGATGAACAGGTTGAGTATGGTGTGCTATATTACATACAGCAGATTGGTAGAGCATGTGTGACCCTGCTTTGGTTATTAAAAGAACACATGAAAAATCCCAAGACCTCTTCTGCTCAAGTCTGACCCTCTACTCAGTGAAGCAAAGCTTCACAAAGCTTCACACACATATATATGGTGACATTCTGTACAGACCTCACCTCACTCTGTGCTCCTAAGCTTTGCTTCGTGTGTGTGGTCAAAAGTAGTGCTCTTTATAGGGAATAGGGGGCCATTTGGGTTGCACCTAGGAGATGGTGTTGGATGGTGAACAACAGTTTCATGGAGTACAGTACAGCGGCCCCACTTCTCTGACTCCGGGTGCACCGTTCATCCATCTGGCCAACGGTGCTTTATGATGATGAATCTTTCCCTGAAGCGTGAGCCCTCCTCCAGCAGAGAGCCCTCTCATAGAGAGGCTACGGAGGATGTAATGAATTAGGTGTCTACCCGGGGTTCCCTGACCTCCGCCCTGTGACATCGTCAATCGAGGAGCTCCTACTCTTAGAGTGAAGTGCAAGGGCCGAGGGGCAGCAGGCGGTAACGCTTAGCAACCCAGAGAAACCCAGCCGGCAGGCAGGGGAACGCTGATTTTCACTTTGTTTTTATTTGTTTTTTTAAAATCTCATTAATATCGTTGGTTAGTGACGTGTTTATGAGGAATACACAGGTCTGTCTATAATTTGTTTAGGGCTTGAGAAGAGAAATATACTGTTAAGTGAGAGGAGGACTTGCAGAGGAGGGGAGAAAGTGTCTTCGGTTCTCTTGGCTCCTTACACATATGGAAAGAATTTCTGTCGTCCATCAGCCTTGCCGTTGCAGGGCACACTATCGCTTGAGGCCAGATGGTATGCCCAGCCTCTAGATGGCTCAGGTTTGTAGCGAAGGCTCCAAGGCGAGTGCTACCAATACAGAGAAGCATAGTTGTTTTCTAAATACTTGATGGTTATGGAGATATCCTCCCTCTAAACTGGTTGTGTTGCGATACCTGCCAGCATTCTATTTTTGTTTTTTTGCTTGACTTTTACCCAGAAGACATAATGATATGTGAGGTGGAGGTGGTTGTAAGGGGGTGGGGCTTTCAGACTGAGGGGGCTGTGCGTTTACTTTCCGAGAAAGATGAATGGTGGGCCCGTGGTCAGGGGCGGGGAGAGGGAGGCGCCCTCCCTTTCTCCCGCCTTTCCTTTTCTCCCTTCCTCCAGCTGTGAGGTAATCTATGAAGCCCTCTGCTGGTTTTCATCCACTCAACTGATTTAGGAGCCCACTGTATTCCTCCTCATAACTCCTCTTCCCTGTCTGATCAATACTGGTGATCCTTCGGTCAGCCAGTAAACACATAGTAAAAGGCTGTTGTCTAGATGTGCAGTAGAATAGGATATATAGAATACGTCTGTATAACCTGTGTGTGTGTGTGTGTGTGTGTGTTAGACAGTGCAATGAGTCTATTTGCAGGTCTGCTCCTGTAGGAAGAGATACCGATGAGGAGTATAGTGACAAGCACTGTAATAGTCTGCTGGAGAGTAATGGTCCTCAGTCACACAGTGTCAGTGTGCTCCCATACAGATAATCCCTGCTCTGTCTTCACAGCCCTCTTGCTTCCATGGTAACACCCCCCCCCATCTCCTAAGCTATTTCTCCCATCGCACTCTTTTCCCTCTCTCACCCTCGTTATCTCGCTCTTTCATCCCCCTTAGCCAGACTCAAGCCCTGGCCCTCTCCTCCTGGCTGGTTATGAGGACGGCTCCCTGGCGCTGTGGGACGTATCCCAGAGGTCCGTGCTGAGCCGTGAGGCCGCCCACCCTGAGCCCGTCATGTGTCTGGACTTTGACCCCGCCGTGCAGAGGGGCATCTCTGGCTCCTCCGAGAAGAGTCTCGCCTCCTGGAAGCTTGACGGACAGCACAGACTCCAGGTCAGTGAGTGCGAGCCCTCTCCGCAGACTCTCTCCTAGACCTGGGTTCAAATACTATTTAAAATCTTTCAAAGGCTTTGACGTTTGCTCTAGCCAGACTGGAGTGCCATGTGGGCGGGGTTTGCCCTTTTGATCCTTATCTATTGGTTCAGTCGCAGCTCAATCAATCACTAATAGTATTTGAAAGGATTTTAAATAGTATTTGAACCCATGTAGGTCTGTTCTTTCCAGACTCTTCCTGGCTCTCTTCTCTCTCTGGTAAAACATACAGTCCAGAGGAAGAGTCTCTGCAGGGCTCTGGGACATAAATCAGACCGCTGGTTACACAGCGTTGGCAGGCCCAGGGCTGGGGTGTCACTAGAGGCGCAGACCGTCCGCCATACACACACACACACACGTGCGTGCTCGGTCCTTCACAGACCAGAACCATCCTGATGCTCTAGTCTAGCTGCTTTAGTGACTCTGAAAAAACAAACATCCCATCACTCTTCTGCCATATATTATTTTGCGTAACAACCGAGCGCATCTGAGCCGCAACGCCTCATTTGACGCCATATTTTCTGTTGATTTCATGAGTCAAAATGAACGGCCCAATATTTCACGTCTACCCCATGAATCAGTGTAGAGGGGAACCTGAGACTTGATATACTACAGTTCTGTACTGTGGAGGGTGTTATTCTTTCCAGGCCTTTTTACAAATGAACGCTTGAATTAGAAATATTTGTAAACCCTCTGTTTTTTTGCTGCAAACGCCTGCAATAACACTGGAAAGGGTTTGATTCAATATACTGAAAATAGGAGCCCTGGCTATTCTGTTTATTTTGAACAAACACAAAATATTGATTTAATATGTCATTCTGGAGAAGATTTTAAAAAGCGAGTGGGGGAAAGGATCCAACTGGGGCTTTTAAATGATCCTGAAGTGCAGCGCAGTGTGACGCCCAGACAGCCATCTCCACTCCTTCCCACAAAACTATTTTTGTGCGGATGGCAGTGTAGTGAGGCGGAGGGCTGGGGTATCTGCCTTCCGGGTGGCTGCCCTTCTGGACCCTGCTCTGCCTTGCCTGTCGAACGACCCGCGAGAGGTAATACAAATATAAAAACCTCGGAGGCCGTTAACCAAACAAAAAACACATCTGCAGTAAAGGAACAGTAGTTCACAGTGGGAGGCTACAATCAAGTCTGAGGAGCTGGAAGTGCCATAGGACCCTAGTCCAGATATCACCCCCACACCACCCATAGTAGTGGAATCACTCCCACACCACCCAGTGCATTGGAATCACCCCCTACCACCCAGTGCAGTGGAATCACCCCCTACCACCCAGTGCAGTGGAATCACCCCCTACCACCCAGTGCAGTGGAATCACTCCCTACCACCCAGTGCAGTGGAATCACCCCCTACCACCCAGTGCAGTGGAATCACTCCCTATCACCCAGTGCAGTGGAATCAGCCCCACACCACCCAGCGCAGTGGAATCAGCCCCACACCACCCAGCGCAGTGGAATCAGCCCCACACCACCCAGCGCAGTGGAATCACCCCCTACCACCTAGCGCAGTGGAATCAGCCCCACACCACCCAGTGCAGTGGAATCACCCCCTACCACCCAGGGCAGTGGAATCACTCCCTATCACCCAGTGCAGTGGAATCAGCCCCACACCACCCAGCGCAGTGGAATCAGCCCCACACCACCCAGCGCAGTGGAATCAGCCCCACACCACCCAGCGCAGTGGAATCAGCCCCACACCACCCAGCGCAGTGGAATCAGCCCCACACCACCCAGCGCAGTGGAATCAGCCCCACACCACCCAGCGCAGTGGAATCAGCCCCACACCACCCAGCGCAGTGGAATCAGCCCCACACCACCCAGCGCAGTGGAATCAGCCCCACACCACCCAGCGCAGTGGAATCAGCCCCACACCACCCAGCGCAGTGGAATCAGCCCCACACCACCCAGCGCAGTGGAATCAGCCCCACACCACAGGCCCAAGCTGGGGGAGGGATGGAGTCAACTCTGAGGTGGGGGGGAAACTGAGTTTGAGCTAACATAGTGGGGTCCTGTCCTGATGGTTGTTCTACTCTCCTCAGTGGAGGTGAAGGCTGTGACATGGGCTTATCAACATCAGATAAGGACAGAAACACGCTGGAATGGAACTTAATTTATTACACATGGATCCTAGAGGCCGTTATCTTCTGTTCAGATGAGCCTTGGTGTCTAAACTGTTTTGTTCGTTACGTGTGTGTGTGTGTGTGTGTATTGAGCAGGGGAGAGTGCATGGATATGGATTTAGGTTGCTGCTCACTGCTGACAGACACTGTGAGATGGTTTCCTCCAGTCACATATAGATAGACAGGTGGAGGAGAGAGACTGAGGTAGAGAGAAGTGGGCATAGAGAGAGACCGAGGGAGATTAGCCGTGTAAATCAGGCATGGCTGACTCTGAGAGGCCAGAGACATGATGACAGCTCTCACAGGTGGAGCTCCACATCCCTCAATCACAGCCATCTCTAACCCCAGCGCCATCTCAACCTCCCGACCCTGGCCCAGCTCCCGAATGCCAAGCATCCCCGGGTCACCAACACATACCTGCATAGACTCTCCTGTGCTGACCTGGGTTCAAATACTATTTGAAATCATTTCGCATACTTTAGGTGTGATAGGGTGAGCTTGTTTGTGGAAAATTTTACTGACACCAATAGAGAAGTCCCAAAAGTGCATATCACACCCGACTGGCACTTCAGGCAGGCTTAAGCAAACACTCAAAGTATTTCAAATAGTATTTGAACCCAGGTCTGCTCCTGTGTACCAGGAATTCTAGTGAGGCCTACATCTATCAGCCCGACAGGGAGCATAGGTCAGGTCATTACAGACTGATGTCTAATCTAGGCTGGAGGTGATGGACTGAGGGATGGATGACTTGGATCCCTTCTTTCACAGTTCCTCTGAGGCGTGGCCCATCCGCCCCGATGTCAAGAAATATTCTCTTTTAGTGTTTAAAAAATAAATGTTTTGAAGGGCAGGTACAGGTGTAGCTCTTGCCTGTCCGTCACGTACATCTCCTTTCCTCTCTCTTGAGACGGGGCCCCTGACACTGACACCCCCCGTGTTATTCAGACCTGGGTGGGGTGTCAGAAATACCTGTTAGAATTCCGGAATGGACACGATCTGCTCGAGTGAGACTGTGATGATGGGACGTTTCAATAGTTCAGCGTGAAACTTTTCGCTCCGTGCCAAGAAATGGTCCTCCTAAGCTATCTGTGCCGAGGAGCAGAGCAGACGCTCCTTTTGAACGTCCGCCTTATCTGTCCGCTTCGCCAAGAGCAGGATCTGAACATATGAATTTTCATTGGACCAGACCCTGTAATCTGGGGAAAGGAACGGCTTTTTGGGAAGGCCCCAGCTATGGAACTGAGCAGAGCAGGATGTAGCCTAGTCGTGACTGACTGTTGAGATTACTGGCATTTAGACAGCAGGCCGTGTGTGTGTGTGTGTGTGTGTGTGTGTGTGTGTGTGTGTGTGTGTGTAACCAAGCCAGGAAAGAATGCTCAAACAGAAAAATAAATTAGTCCCAAATAATTATTTTCATGATTTAGAGAATTTCATAGTGAGTAGGGGTTCAGGAACGAAGGCCTAGTAGAATCCCAAGACAAAGCTAATGGACTTTATTCATGACTGAGGTGGGGCTAATGACACTGCTAGTGGATGACTACACTCACTGGAGGAAGTGCCTGATGTAGGAGGGAGGGAGGGAGGTGTGAGACAGAACCATCTAGACTACAGAAGGTTCTGCTAGAGGACAGCCCTGCAGCCATTTTCTCAGCATCATGTCTCAGATTGGAGAAAGTGTAGAGAGAATAATTAGGCTTACAACCTAACAATGGATGGACAATTACTTACTGTTTTTTTCTACGGCCATTTGCGGCTTACAACTGACCCCTTCAGTTGAAATACATTTTCCTGACACAATCTATGGGAAGCAAAACAAACAAAAATAGACAGTTGAACCTATCATTATCAAGGTCTGTAATGACAACCAGATGGAGAGGGGTTTGGGCATACCAACTTCTTGAGGTAATAATGGGATTCCAAATGATCTCTCTTTCACCCCCCCAGCCACCCACCCAGCCCTACTTTGTTGAATAGTAGGTCTCTTACATGGGCTGGTCTAGTTCGGCTGACAATACGTTCCTTACTATTAGCTTGTTCTAAGTCTAGTAAGAACCCGTATTAATCCTACAAGTTATTCTAGGTTTTTGTATTGGTTCGTTGGTTGTTTTATGATCAATGACATTCCTCTGTAGTCTTTCTCCCGTTGCATTCCACTCTATCCACTAGGGTCGGGACTGGGAGGACCTGGCTTACGTCTTCCACATGCAGCATTGTACTCTGATTTTCCCATCCGGAACAAGAGCACGCAGACAAATTCTTGGCCTGTCACCTCCTGCAACGAGACAATTAGTCTGCAAGGACGCAGCTTATGAAGTCAAATTTTACGCTGTCCAGATTCATTCCTGCTTCCCATGGCTAGATGTGGATGTCCCATGCAAACACACCAGCGTTACGCTGCGTCGTCTTTGCGAAGAACTGGGTAGAGCACGTGCGTTCCCCCCTTGGGAATGTCAGCGGTGCGTATGGCCCATTGATGGGGATCTAGGCACCATCCGTTAGAATATGTCACAATGTTTCCCCCTTTACTGAGATAAAGTCAGTCTCCGGGACATTGTTGATCAGAGAATGGAAGCGGATGGTGATCTGAAGCAGGCAGACGTTACAACTGTGTGTTTCTCGGTCTCTTCTCCTGTCGACCGGTCCTTTCAATGCACATGTAATTCATTAGAGGTGCTTAAAGAAACACAGTTCTGCAAACGAGGATTTCAACGAGATGGTCTATCTCTTTATTTACTTCTCTCTGTCTCTCTCTGTCTGTCTCTCTCTGTCTCTCTTTCTCTCTCTGTCTCTGTCTCTCTCTCTCGCTCTTTCTCTCTCTTTCTCTCTCTTTCTCTTTCTCTGTCTCTCTTTCTCTGTCTCTCTTTCTTTCTCTCTCTCTCTCTCTCGTAAAGAAGTGACAAAAGGAATCTCAGCCCCATTTGCTCTTGCTATTGAAAACCTCCCAGCCTTTAACTCCAAACCAAATAGTTGAATTGTGAGGGATTTGCTCTCCACTACTCGTGTCGTAATGTTTTATGCACGATGATTGAGTCCCTGGAGTTTCTTGGCCAGGTTCAACAACAATCCAGGCCTCCACTTGGACCTCAATCATCAGATCAGCTGATAATCTCTCGCTCCCTCTTTTTCTCCCTCTCTTTCTCCCACTATTTCTCCCTCTCTCTGTGTTATTGGGCACACTTCCCCAGACGGGAATGATTAAATAGCTTGGTGAACTAATTGGTGTTTGATAATTATTTTTCCTCTCTCGGTTGGTTGCGCAATTCTGCTGAGTCTCATTTTAGATCACGTGTGAGAAGAATGCAACAAAATTATTTCCTCAATTACTGTTTCCCGAGAAGGCTATTTTTAAATCTCCATGGGTTTCTGTTTTGCGTGAACGTCTTGCTTATGTTACTTAGCAACTGAAAAGCCCTGACCCATTAACAGCCTACAATGTTATACCCACATTGGAGTGCATTGCTGTGCTTCTCTTTTGTTGAAAACTGTGTGTGTGTGTGCGCATGCATGCTTGTGTTTGTGAAAGACTGTTCTCAATGTGCCTCAATGTATGGATTCTTATGGTCCCTCTTCCTTCCTTGCTCTCTCTGTGGCCTTTGCTGTTCAATCCTCAGCTCCAGGAACCCGTAGCCCTTGTGAATCCTGGGATCTCCCAGCTGTGCATCCGGGGGGACCGGAAGATCGTGGCGTCGGCCGGCTGGGACCATCGTGTCCGTGTGTTTGGCTGGAAGAAGCTCCGGCCCCTGGCTGTCCTCCAGCACCACACAGACATGGTGCTGAGCCTGGCCTTCTCAGACCACCAGGACCCCAGGAACAGGATGCTGGCCGCGGGCTCCAAAGACCAGCGCATCAGCCTCTGGTCCATATACAACCAGGGCAGCTCGGACACTGGGTGAGCTACTGGGCCCTGTTGGTATGTTATAGGGAGTCTTCTCGCCAGTGATTATACCAACTCTTTTACGCTCCTTTTACTATCCCAGGACTATCTGAATATACTGACTAGAGCTGGACTATGTGAACTACTGGGTAGGAACTTCTGTCTCAGACTGTGAAGACATTTCCGACATAGCCAAGATGGATCAGGTCAGGATGAGATGTCTTTGTGCTTCCAAACAAAAGCTGTCATGACGGCTGGTTAGTTCTGCTAACAATTCACTGAGACTTAATTTGAACACATTATTTTTGGTCAAAACCAACTGTTTTATTGTGTTTGCTTATCTGGTAGGAGATTTGCCTGAGCGGACTTGAATTTGAGGTATAAGTCACGCCTGAGTGACTGTGTAATCCTGTGTTGTTGATCTAGTTTAACATTGCCCTCTGCTCTGACCTACACTGCATCAGTCAAACAGGGTTAACCACAGAACTTGGACAGAAGAGACAAAGCTGTTTGTTAAGGAGGGCCACTGAACAATCTTCTCTCAACTAGAGAGGCTGTCTGTACGGATTTGGACTTAAGAGGTTACTTGTATTTTCAGTTTGGTCTTAAATGTATTTATGTTTGTCATTGTGAGTACAATATGTTGCCCCTGTGCATTGTGGGAAAAATGTGTCAAATTCAAACTGTGATTGGATGCATTTAAGGTTTGTGAATTACACCCCAAGTCCACCAAATGTAAATAGTATATGCTGTGCTTTTTAACTTTTTTATTTCCTGGTAATAAATATGTTTTTCTGTACATCCACCAAGCATCAACAGTTGTATAACTGCAACCTAGAATCTAAATGAGTCTTCCTTGGTCAGGGTAGTTGAGAAGACGTCCGGCATACTTGTTGTCAAACTACCAGAGAAAACAGAAGTAATGTTTGTCTACTGGGTGTAAATGGTGTCTCTAATAATATCCCAGTGAGTCAATGAGCAGCATGGGATCTCATGTGTTACAGGGCTGCGCTGCCTACACTGCTATATACTTCAAACAGACGTTCACATAGACATTTTGCTTCATAAAGCCCCAGTCTCCTGGTTTGACCTAGTCCGGACATTCTCGTCAGACTACAGGAAAAGGCGAGAGAAATCAGACTCCTCGCAGCAGTGAGATATTCCTCCATCCCAAGTAAGAGGAAAGAGCAAGCCGTTCATTACATGAACTAACTCCCCTGGCGCGTGCTCCGTCCTTGTCTTCCCTCCGCTCAGACTTCTCGCCGTACCTTTGTCTGTGACCTCTGCCGCGACTTCTTCAATCTCTTAATAGCTTCCTACTTCTCCTGTAGACTTTGAACAAACAACAGAAGTGTCGTGGGCCGGCTTCCGTCCGTTCTCTGATAAATCAAATGCTGCTTCGTTGCTGCAGATGTGTGCTGAATGGAGGAGCGACCCACAAGCTAGGGGGGGGGCCGTCGTAAATCGCTTCATAATGGATCATTTAGGAAGTCAATAAATGGAGAGACGAGAGGACCCCACAACAGGGCCGGACGCACAATAGAACCCTGCCTCAGTCAGTTATCACCTAGCGTGTCTACCATGGCCTTGGAGGTCAAGGGTCAGCGGGCCATTGTGATTTTGAATATTTTCTTTCAGTTCAGTCGAGTATTTAGCTTAGCCTAGGCCTCTGCTATGCTATTACAGCACAGGTTGTAATATACCTTGGCGTATTGAATGGTGGGTTGGATTACTGGGTGATGACGTGAGACGAACTGACCATGAATGTTTATAAAATAGAAATGAATAGGAATATGATGGTAAGAAAATAGTTTTCTGCTTGAGAGCGGGTCAAATGCCATGCTTTGCAGGCAGTCATCTTTGTTTGTCGTCTGCACACTAATATGAATGCATCACGGTTGTTTTTCTCTCTCTCTAGTGGTGTTTTTTATATTCAGCATAAAATGTCCGTCAGCGTTGGCAAATGGAACAAACTGTAGTTCCTTCACTCGCTTTGGGAAAATGTGAAACAATTGCTCTGCTCTCTCTGCATAACTTTTAGGTAAACGACTCCTGTAGGTCTACCTCGGCTTGTTTTTAATATCTGTCCACAGATATGCCAAGCTGCCGGGGTGCGGCAGGGGAGATGTACACAAAGGTGAAACAATCTGAGCACAGCTCTGATAGGCTTGTCACAACAGATGGGCCAGATGCAGATGAGTGTCAAATGATGCCTCTGGTTGCATTATCATTCATTGTCCTGAGTCTGTCCTCATATGGCAAGCATTTGGCATCCTATCTTCTTTGGAGCTGAAGACATCTGTGTGCATAGCTAGGCTGTACAGAAATACCAATGACTTCACTCAAGTCTTATTTTTCTGTCTGATTGGAGTATGTTTTTCAACAGGCTCAGCCTGAGACATGCCCACTCACCTTTTTAAAGCATTAGGTTAGTAGTGGGGAAACACGGGAATTAATGTCAGTATTTAGGCCTACCTGAGCTGAATGTGCAGCAAAAATGAACAGTCCTGGCCTTATGTCTAAAATGTAGCCTATGTATCACAGATCATTGTGAAGCATTTATTATGGTGAAAAGAAAAAAAAATCCCCAAAATTGTCCATATGCACAAATAGCTCATTTCTCTCAAATTTGGTGCACCCATTTGTTTACATCCCTGTTAGTGAGTGTTTTTCCTTTGCCAAGAAAATCCATCCACCTGACAGATGTGGCATATCAAGAAGCTGATAAAACATGCTCATTACACAGGTGCACCTTGTGCTGGGGACAATAAAAGGCCACTCGCTCTAAAATATGTGGTTTTGTCACACAATAATGCCATAGATGTCTTGGGAAAGTGTGGCACGCTGACTGCAGGAATGTCCATCATAGCTGTTGCCCTAGAATTGAATGTTAATTTATCTACCATACGCCGCCTCCAACGTTGTTTAAGATAATTTGGCATTATGTCCAACCGGCCTCACAACCGCAGACCATGTCTATGGCATCGTGTGGGCGAGCAGTTTGCTATGGACAATGAACACAATTGCATTTTATCAATGTAAATTTAGGCCCATTGTCGTGTCATTCTTCTGCTGCCATTATCTTGCGTTTCAGCATGGTAATGCACGGCCCCGTGTCTCAAAGATCTGTACACAATTCCTGGAAGCTGAAAATGTCCCAGTTCTTCCATGGCCTGCATACTCACCAGACATGTCACCCATTGAGCATATTTGGGATGCTCTGGATCGATGTGTACAACCGCAAGTTCCAGTTCCAGGAGATGTGAAGAAGATGTGTCACGCTGCATGAGGCAAATAGTGGTCACACCAGATACTGACTGATTTTCTGATCCACGCCTCTACTTTTTTTGAAGGTATCTGTTATCAACGTATTCCCAGTCATGTTAAATCCACAGATGAGGGCCTAATTTGTGTATTTTAATTGACTGATTTCCTGATATGAGCTGTAACTCAGTAAAACTTTGAAATTGTTGCATATTGGTTTATTTTTGTTCAAAAATAGTTTTGGTTGTAGTAGTTTAACTTTTTTTTTGCTGTTGCAAGGAGCAGCATCCAGCCCCTAAAATGAACTGCTGTTTTTAGATGTATTTTTAATTCCACTTGTCCCACGGTTTGAGAGCAGGTATATGCTACTTTGTCTAGGGTGGTATGTTTACAGGGCATTTTATATGACAAAAGTATGCATAGAAATTTCATTAATAGCAATGGAGTGTATTATCAATTCTATTTAAGAATTATGCTACTTTTGAGCCGTAATGTAGGCTGTAGCATACCCCGTAATACAATCTGTCATGCGTAAATGTCCAGTTTGGATTTAGTTGACCGTGATATGTTTATGGGACTCAGAACTCACAAATATATTTCTTCACTCTAATGATATAGGCTACTGCGCATCGTCCGTCACATAAATATTAACCTTGCTCTGAGATTATTTTGTTGTGTCCAAGCGGTAATTATCTGTCAGTTATGTCCTGTCCTCACCTGGCGGCCCTCAGCGAGCAGACAGTCGGGGAGTGGCGCAGGTTCGGGACCACTGGCCCAACATCAAGGCGAAGCACTGCAAGGATAAACACAGCTGGGTCTACCAAACGGAAGAGGCCTGGGTCTCGGTGTCCTCGCCTTCCTGATGGGTCACTTCTCATTACGCCCAGCCGAAGTTCAGCTCACGCTAAGGGAGCCTCAATTCTCCAGACTGACGCTTCCTGTCCAGGTCACACAGGAACCAGGAATAATGTGAATGTGAAGGAAAATGTGTTTACGTATTTAGCAACTACAAAATGGTTAGTAACTCTGCAATAGCATTATTGTTTCGAAAGACATTATAATATTGTAGAACCAGTCCATATCGAATCAGTGCATGATGGTAGGCCTATAAAGGCAAACTTTCGTGAATAGTTTCTTTGCTTCCAAATGTATCATATAATCACACTTTTATCCTGGATTTTATGCAAATGTAAATGTTAGAATTGTTTATACATTAGGCTTGCATTATTTTAGTTATTGAATAACTATTGTGTAAATGTGCCAATTTTGTAGGTTTGTAGTGTCAGGAATAACTTTCAATCGAAACAAGTATTGTTTTTCCCAGGCTAATTTGATCATCAAATTTATCGGCGTTGTTTCAATTTCAATCTTCATTTTTGTTCCAACTTAGAAATATGTAGCCTTGTCTTAACCTACAGTAAAATGATTTGTCTTTTGAAAAACGATTTCCCTCAAACGAGAGCAGCTCTTATTCCCTGATATTCCTGAATTCCACGCGTTCAGGTCTCTGTTGGTGTTAGTACCCTAAACAGAATGTATACGATCAATTAGTTGACGGTCAAATGAGTGGACAAATGATTTACGCTTCGATTCCTTCACAAGTCATTTAATAGGCAGAGGTCAACCTGCACACGGTCGTCCTTTTCACCGACCTTGGACCCTTCGGCATCTGCAATGCGCTTGAAGAGAAGATGCATACTTGAAATTAATCATGACGTCTCCTATTGTCATGATTGTCCCAGATCCCCGAACAGCATGTTATTTTAGCAATAATTATTCTTGACAACAAAGCATCCTTTATATGACCGATTTCCAATAGAGACAGCACTGCACGGAATATCAATGTGTGTTTTTGGCTAGTGATCCTTATTAAGCAAAAAATATAGCACGACTGTGGCATTTCATGTGAGGAATAGATCCTTTAAATGTCCAACGCAGCCGTTTTTAATATCGATATCAAATCATTTCTGGATAACAATTAAGTAGATTTACTGTGAATTTTTTATTTAAATGGTTAAAAAAAATGTTTGCTTCAGAGCAATTTCTCAAACAAGACTGTCTGGGAGTGGTCACGTGTTTGACTGCACCGGGCCTTTAGGAGGAAATGTTTAATGTTTTTTTTATTGTCTGTGTAGAAGAGACAAAGTGGGTATATTTCTGGGAAGTCAGATGTTTGGCTGTATGACCTGTTGTTCATGGTTAAAGCTATTCCCGCTCCTGATATTGTAGATGATTCTAAGTTAAAGTTGAATGTTGATAATACGTTTGAATCCATACTGCACTATTTTGTTTTCTCAATAATTTAATGTAGCAATTGCACAATCTGATTTATACCGTGGTCTGACCAATTGATATCTGGTTGCAAAAATATTTTGTTTTATAGCCTACACTTTTTGTTTAATTTGCCAACAATATTTTGAAATATATATTTTTGTAAATCAAAAAATTGCATCTAGGCCTACACATGCTTATTACATTTAAAGATAAAGTGTTTTTTGTTTCAGAATAAGAAATGTTTGATTTAATACATTTGGGTTGGATAGAATTCCTGATTGAGTATCACATTTTGTTGCTGGGTTGCTCAATGGCATACCTAGTTGATTTTACTGTTTTTTGCCTTTATTTTCAGACACACACACACACACACACACACACACACACACACACTTGCACACACAATCCACATACACACACTTGCCCACACACACAACCCACATATATACATGTGCACACAGAACACACACTTGTGCGTGCCTACACACACACACACAATTAAGGGGCTTGGCCTTTCCATGTGTGTGTTTACCTTTTGGAAGTATGGTCCTATTACTGTGCAACTATGAGTGTGTATGTGTAGCGTGATTCCTCTTCTATGCAACACACAATTTGAATAATTCTGTAGACCCAGGTGTGGATGTTGACCTTTTGAACTGTAGCATATCGGTCGGTGTTCAACCTAATGTTTAGACAGGTTCCAAGTCCCCTCTCTCTCACACATACACTGAACGCCATAATCCAACTGGGTAAATCCAGTATGAGGAAACAGAATAATGCAATCAATGAGGCAAGGTCTTTCCTGGCCCCGTGATAGCGCACAGGCAGGGAGGACTCGTGCTTTATGAATTAAAAGTTAAGAATGTGATGTTTATTTTACAGTTACAGAACAGTCATGCTGCTGCTTTATTTACTTAGAATTGCTGCAAGTCAGTGCCATGGTACAAGCTTCTCAGGGCTGCATCTCAGGATGGTTAAAAAATCAAATCCATTTTTTTTCTCTAACAAAAAAAAAACATTTCAAAGGCATTTTAACACCTATCTGATGAGCTCAACATGCAAATATCTTGTATATTTATGGAAGCTTGATTGACTATATAACATATGGCTTTTTTGAAAGCAAAAAAAAAACAAAGTGCATCCAACACAAATAATAATTTCCAGTCCGTGATAATGCATCATCCATGTTTTAAGAGAGGGCTCACTGTCTGCTTCAGTTTACCTCACAAGAAAAAGGTACCCTCATATAGAGCTATTGCTGTCAACGTTCAGAGGTCAAGACAGACCCCTGCTTGGGCTCAGAAGGCAGTCTGTACTTCCTGCCAAGATACGTTTCCCTAAAATAAATACGGAAGTTTTTGTCTCTCTGAGGGGTGGAGGGTATCCAGCAACAGGAGCGCACTGCGCAATCTCCCGACTCACTTGACATTGCATCAGCCATGAAGACAGAGTTGTGTTGTCCCTCCCCTCCTGTGTGTTTGCTTTTCCACAGCGCTAGCTAGCTAGTAGCGGTGGCCCAAGTGTGTCGGCCATGGGCAGCGGCTGCCAGCTACAGCTAAACATTCATTATCTTGGCCCGTAGTCATAGTTAGATGGGGCGCTGGTGGCAGAGTACATGTTAGCTGTGGCTGGGTTCATGTGGTGGTGGTACGTGTGTCCTCTGATGCCGGGTAAAGGGTACGGCGATGGCCGGGTCTTAGCCCCAAGGTAGTGTTCGTAGGATGTGGGGTACTTGTAAGGGTGGTGATGCAGGGTGTCTGGGGCCAGCGGGTGGCCGTCCGGGGTACGCAAGTCGTGGGGAGGGCTGGGCCGGCCGCTGGTGAGGGGGACGGCGTGGAGGCCTCCTGGGATGGGGAGAGCGGGGCTGAGGACGCGTGACATCAGCTGATGGGCGGGGTCGGCGTGCATCGGCGTACCACTGGGGTCCCGGTCGTAGTCCCGCCTACTGTCCTCTAACGTCAACAACAAACAATAGCAGACAGTCAGAACCTTTATTTAACTAGGCAAGTCAGTTAAGAACAAATTCGTATTTACAATGAGGGCCTACCCCGGCCAAACATTAATCCAGACGACATTGGGCCAATTGTGCAATTGTGATACAGCCTGGAATCGAACCAGGGTCTGTAGTGATGCTTCTAGTACTCAGATACAGTGCCTTAGACCTCTGCGCCACTAACACATTAGCCAAGTCAAGAGCAAGCACACCAAAGCATCCTGATCTGTGGTAATACAATGCATTGCTATAATTCTGCAATCTACATTGTGAAAGTTCCATTTACTGTAGGTGATATCTGTTCTATATTTTTCATGGATATTATGAAAGCAGTCCTTTTACTCGTATTTCAGTTATAGTATTGCTAAATTAAGATGAAATGTCTACATTTGTTCTAAAAGATCTTTCCTGGATTAATTTGGTCTCTCGGTGAAGGTAATGAACTTGTTAATTATATTCCTCATCTGAGAAAGGGAGGGCTACAGACCTTTTTCTGAGCTGTTCTGCTGTGGGGGAGACGACATTGGGTTCCTTGTTCTTGCAAAGGCACTCATAATTGGCAGAGAGCCTGGCCTGTGATTCCTGGGCCTGGAGCAGAGAGAGTGAATTCAGTTACACTGTCAAATATTTTGTGTGTCAAAAACACCAATAGCTTTATTATATTAAGATAGAGGATGCACATTAACAGAGCCACAAGACACAAATAATTAAATGGGATTTATTTATGTATGACATTGGCTGTAAATAGACTAGCACATTTCATATTCACTGGGTTCATTAAAACAAGTTGATGCAGTTTTGTGAAAATTAATCAGATTGTTACTGATAAATTGAGTAGACCTAAATGGAGTTAAGTTTTCTCACCAGTCCTCCGGATCACAGTCCCTGAAGCCCTTTGCAAAAGGATTACTGGCGATTTTCAGCTGCGTGATCTACAACCAGAAGGACAAAGTCAGGTAAACCTCCATGTCAAAGTGGAAAGTCCAACCCAGAACAACACGCATTACGTGCGGCGTTTAGGTTATGATTAGAGTTAAATACATAACATTCGAACGTGTAATATTCACGAAATATAATGTAGCCTACGCCTACTCAACACGAAAAAAATTGAGCGGAACGTGTATCTGCCTATGGCGTGATATAGGCTTAATTAACTAGTGAGGGTCAAAGTGTTTACTGTTACGTTGCCATAAAGAACGATGCTATAGCCGCTCCCCTTTTCCATTGTATAGAAACATGCCTATTATAATCAACATGTTAAAAGGTAGGTAAGGAATCTTTTAACATAGTTTACAAATATAAAACGTATTTTTGTAATATTGACTAGGACTATACCTACAGAATTACAGTTTAGTCATAAGAAGTGTTTTATTGTGGCCTTGACACTGAATAAAAATGTCAGCTGAACATGTCATTTTTAATAATTGACGAGGATAATAGTTTTGTACATCCGCGAATGAAGTTATGTGGTCATGAATTTCCGGAATGAGTTGAACAACAAAATGAATGCCCCTTAGTTTGCGTAGAAGACCAGTTGGATACGAAGGGGTCAAACAGATAGAACGCATAGCAGGAAAGACGGAGGAAAAAAGAGAAACTGGACAGCTGTGCAGGGGCATCAGTGACACAGATCATTTTCAGTCGCAAAAATATCACGTAAAGGAATTATGTTCTGCTATTTGATACAATAAAATATTTTGTGAAAAGTTAACGGGGATCAAACTGAAATGGGAGGGATCAAAAGACGAGGGAAGAATCAGATGTTCTGGTAAAATGAATAAGGCTTTTTTTTTCACGGTCAGAAAAGCGTTGTTTGGCCTATAGCCTATTTCTTAAATATGTTTGTCATGTCTTTAATTTAAAGCTTGTCAGCATAATCCATAATCTATTTCACTGGGGTATAAATACCATTCTTAGTAATTTTCTTTACGTGGCCTACATTGTTTTATGAAATAAAGCCATGTTTTCTTGCAACGGATGCTGTTAGGTTGTGCCTTGTTCGAAATATGGAAGGGTCAAATAATGCATATATGAATAAAATATATATATTTGCGATCCTTGCGTCAGTTATAGGCTATTCGTTTGCCAATATAATTATTTATCCTGCAAATTATTAGGTTAATTACTAATCTAATACAAGTTTATAACCTAACGGATTCCTATTCGTTTTACTTCATTATTATAGAAATACAGGGAAACAGGCTGGCCCCACGATTATCCTGTTGTTTATTGCCTGCTGATTTATATTTGGCCTCATTCATTTATACTTTTTAAATTGTCCCATGATGTAAAAATACTGCCTGTTCACGAAATACAGTGTAAAACTAACAACAATAACAACCATATATTATCGTGTTATAAAATGTTACAATGTGTGTTATTATATCTGCATAGCACATAGAGGGCGATATCTTACCCTGTGGTTTTGGTATGCTGTTACCGCCGTGAACCGTGTTTCCTCAAAAACAAAGGTCTTGTAATTCTCCTCCGCATACTTCTCGCTGTCTTTGCGTGGGTCCACATAGACGACGTGGAACCTTGGCTGGTATCTGTGCATTGAGTTTAGAATTATCTGCAGGGGGAGAGAGAGGAATAGGTTCGGCCTATTTTACTTAACTCAATGGACATTTTGTCGATTGTGATGTCTCTAGATAGTGTTTTCGAAACCCCATGTTGGCTCGTCAACGCAAAGGTCAGTTAATTAATGAATGAGCATAATTCTAATGGAAGTCAATAGATTTTCCGCACTATAGGCCTACCATTTTACGCACAACAAAATGTATCAAATTACGCATGGATTAAAATGATCAAAAAGATGAACTAGACCTATACAATTACCCAGAGCTATCCAACACAAATGGGTAAACTGGAAAACTGTTGTTGTGTAGTTTAGGAAACGTTAAAAAAATCTGCCGTGGAAACTATTTGGCGCACAGACATACACATGTGCAGGTATAGTTATTTTGAATCATGCTTCTCTTTAAAGTCATTTGAAAGCAGATACAATCAGTTCAAATGAATACTTTCAAATAGTATGATTTCATGTGACATGTGGCCTATAGGATATGGGCTATAACGTCTTACTCAAAGATACACGTTTTATTTAGTAAACCAGGGTCTTCGCTGCAATACACTTACATGTCCATTGTCATCCAGTAAATTGTTAGTGAGTTTTAGTTTATCGAAAGAGACTATCTGCTTCATCCACTGTGCGCCCTTGGCTGGAGAGTCCGGGTGGTAGTGAACTCTCCCCGGAGTAGCAGGGTCAGCTTTACCCGCCACCAGCCACGATGAGCTGTGGAAAGCATACCTATGAAAGGAAGAAGAAACACGAGCAACATTTTCACCGAGTTTGCAGGGGGTCTCAATGGATTGTAATTCCTACGTTCTGTTTTCCAATTAAATGCATTGTCTCGGGCCTACTGTGAGTTGGATGCACGTCCACTGGAACTATAGGCCATGGCCCTACACCACTGCAGCTAATGTTCACTGGCACAAAATATTTCCCAAGAAAAGTGTAGATTTGTATCTTGTTCATTTGGTAAATAAAACGTACCTGTATCTTTTGTCGTCGACTGGTAAGAAATCCATTAGCAGCATGTAGTCTGCCATAGGATCCATTCCAAATATTTTCACTTGAAACGTAGGAAACATTCGCCTGACAGAGAAAACACATGGATATATTCAAATCAGTTTTCTTTGACTTGGCTCTATCATTGTGTGGGCTAATCTGCAAGTGTTTGTCACTGGGGTGTACTTGCGATTTTGAGAAATTCCCATCAGGATATGAGCAATATGTTGTGATATGCTTTTTGATAACATATTGGGTTTTTACAACAGTCGAAAATATTATTTCACCCGCAGCCACAACCGTATTGTTATGTTTTTGGGGGGTTTGTTGTTGCAGTAGGCCTACATGATGTTATGACGCCTTCCTATTCAACAAAAAAGCAGGCCCGGGATTTTAGGCCTATACTGTGTATGACGCGATTTAATGGGTGGATAAACGACTTGCTACATTTTTGGTTAACCCAAATGACGCTTAGCTTTATATAATACTGCACATCCACTTGCATTTCTCTTCTACCCTTTGATGGATTCCAGTCATTTATACGCACGAGGGGCTGTCCTTTTCCCCCGTCTCTTTAATAAATATGCCTACTTTCTCTTTCTCCTGTTCACACTCGCATGAGGGGTGTATCATACCGTAAAACGTTTTATTGTGTGTGGAGTAAATCGCCAAACCAGTGAAAGTGATCCTAAAATCACCGCTCAATTAACGTCAGTGTCTATTCAAGGCTGCAGTTGTGGATAGGTGAGGTTAAAGTAGCTTTTAAAGTACCCTCCCTCGGATCCTGTGTTGCTTAGTATCTCGGGAATGACAGATGTTTTTCTGCTGTCACCCTATAGGTAAACTGAGCCGGCGTAAATGCCGTCTCTTATGGAGCACAAATCCATAAAACACAACTGTAAATATTGAATTTAAAAAACGCAGTTATTAAAACTTAACTGATAGATATGGCAAGTGGACCTTAGTCATACAGCGAATTAATCGATATGTTTTTTGACTGGTATTACAATTCCAATATTGTGTTACTCTGTTGCCTATGAGAAAGCATAGAAATCAAGTTATATTAGAGCAAGAAATGGGTTATAGGCCTGTAAGTTTACTATTATGTGGAATGTTTACAGTAGGAAGTTATTTTTATTGGAACATCGGCCTATTTCAAAACTTTCCCTAGCTTTTGAAAAGCGCTAAATTGCTGCATTTCAGGAGGGTATCAAGAGGAAACCGTAACCGTAAAATAACTATAGCACCAAAGGAACCTCGTTATTCATTGCCCGAATAAAGTCGAATTCTGGACCGTTTTTAATCTGTTTGAACAATCTAATGTAGCATCCCCTAATTCAATGTTTGAGTGCCGCTGCTTTGTTGGTTAACGCATATACCCAAGGCCTACTGTGACCCTAATGGTCTTATAACGATCTGTGACATTGGCGCGTAAATCGGGGTTTAGGGTTCCAGAAATAAATGCCTTAGGTATGGTGTTATGACTCAGAATAGGAAAGCTCAAGTTCACATTTTGTGCGGTGGGCTTATGTCAAGGAAAGCACGACCCATTTAGGGGGAAACAGAAGGGCATTTACCGGTACAATTCCTCTCTAAAATGCATGCGTAAACTGTTGGATGAATATCGTAATATTATTCAGTCGGAAATATTGAGCTTTCTCTGCGCAAGCATGTAGGACGTTTTGAATGTATTTGTGGGGAAATAGCATAGTCTTAATTGTATCTACTACTACAAATAAAAATGCTTAATTTAAGAGAATGCTTAACATACTAATATGCTAATAGGCATATTTGATTCCGTTCCAATCTGTCTAGAAATGTTATCAGGGCTGTCTGTCTATTGGCTGGAGTTAATTATATTATAACACTACAGAATATTCCTTAAATTGTTTATTAGTGAATAATATGTCTAGGTAGTATAGTAACATGTGACGAGCTATTAAAAAAAGCATGATCTGAAAGATGTTTTCAGTAGATCCAAAGCCTGTATATTGCTGCGTAATTTCCATTGCATCACACCAACATCAATTTGACTATACACACCGACTTTAAATATCTCCCAACATATCTCATGATTTGCGTTGTATGTGCGAGCTCTCAGGGGATACATTTGAAATGGGCAACTAAATATTTGTTAATGTATAACATAAGCTCATATCTGGAGGCCCAGTGCACCCGAACCCAGTGAAGCCTGCATGTATCATGGTGTAAATTCCACTCACCTTCCAGCCTTGGTAACGATCATCTCTGTTCCCAGCTGATTAAATTCATCCCATAAAGCTTTCATCTCCAACTGAACGTTAATGTTGGCCACCTTAGGGTTCTTTTTCACCAGAGACTTGCTGTTCGGCGTGGAGCTGGAGGACGACGAGGAACAGTTGGAGGTCCCGGTGTCGCTGTGCTGGGCCTGGGCCGGGTTCGACCCCGAGTAGTTGTAGCTGTGTTGAGCGGCCGGGCAGGGCTCAAAGTGGGTTTCATGTTGGCTGTAGGGGTCCCCGGGGGACGGGGAGAGATGGTAACTTCCTGACGTGTTGAGGCTGCTTAGGCTGCTAGTAGTGAAGGCTGCAACATCGCAAAAATGGGACAGCTGCGTCAGCCACGGACTGGATATTGCTGAAATCATTCCAAAAGCTGGATTTTACTATATGCGTTGTACTTGTGGATAGAAATAAAACAACAACTCTGAAAAGCAGTTGTAGGCTCGCGTTGTTTACTTCAACGTCAAACACCCTTTATAAATGTTCGCGGAGTTTTACAATAGTGTGTCTTAGTGTTTTCTGCGTTCATTAATCATCGCTGTTGCATCTGATGCTGTAATAAACCACAGACTACATCCTATTACAGTTACAGAATTCGATCGCAGCATTTCTCGCAAAACGTCCAAATAGTGAAAAAAAGCTGATTCAGAACTTTGTTTTTTTCGGCGACCCTAATTATAATTCCCAGTCCTGATCAGAAATGGTTTTGTAGAACTATAACCCTGTGCACACGCAAGTTGTTTTTTTCGAGGGATTGTGTTCAAAAGTATTCCAGGCGGCCTCTGCTCTGCTGCCCTACTGCAGTATGATACACTGCAATCCAGACTTCTTCTCTCTTATCTAGGGCCTCCCCTTCACGATAAAAACGGGTCTTATTTCTATTTAGATAAGGAACTGCAGGTAAAGTCCCTTTCCCCGCCTGCCCTGGGACGAGACTGATTGACAGTGAAGTGCGCCCCTTTTTAATGGGCTTTCCGGCACCCATTTACTTTTGGATAAGGGAATCGCCCACATCGACTTCCCATAACAATAGACGGGATAGCTGGCACAGTGGAGGGTAAACGTTTTTACAAGGTAAACAAACACTTATTTGCATGGACAAACAAACACATAAGGTTATTTCGAGGTGAATTGTATGTTACATTGTTTTGCCAAATGGAACTGGGATAAGGGAAACATATCAATGTGTTGGAATAGGCCTATCAACTGTTTTTACCATTAATACGAACTGGTGCCCCATGTAGGCTACCCCGGCCACTAACTTCCCGTTCTCTATTTTCAAAATGTGTTATCGTGCTCTTTTCTTCTCTGAAAGTAGTATTTACGAACTCACTGTGATTTGAAATGCAACTGAAATCCCTATTTTGACAAGATATGTCAGTTCTATGAATATAGGCTACACGTAGCCTATGATTACTGGGTGTTTTATAAGTTGTGATTCGTTTATTAGTTATAACTTCTTATCGTCATATGCATCATAATTCTCCCCGAACCTTCCTATTGCCTACTGGGTGTGACTTTTCGGGAATATCTCCTTCTACTTTTTTTTAAACATTCTACTCCAGTATCAACATTGCTTAAGTTATGCATTTCATATCTACACTAACGCAAACATGGTTGCTCAATTTGAGGATATTACGGGAACAAGATCACATCTACATGTAACAAGAACCTGAGATGATCAACAAACAAACTTAACGCAGGCAAATATTTACACGGTTATTGTTAAGACCGCGCTCGTACCTTCCATTTCCCTGGTGACAGTGCTGTAGTGCATTTTCAATGAACTGTAACAGTCGTGCTGGTGTTGCTTGTCCAGGCCAATGCCGAGTTTGTCAAATGTTGCGTTTCCTGCTTGCTCTGCAGCTGAAATCAGAGAGGCTATACTGAAAGCATTTGCCTTTGGAGAGAGGGGACCGCTGTCGTCCATAGGCGAGAAATGAAGTCGAGAAAAGCCGTCTCTCCTCTGCTTCCTTTATGCTCTATTCCAGAAAGCAGGAGACAAGACACAATGCACAGGAACATACGCTACAATAGTTATAGTTTTACATTTCGCCTCTAACATTCGTTGGTAGCCTATTCGGGGACCTTTCGGCGAAGTAGGCTATGAGTAACTCCGCTGATTTCAAAGCAAAGTATTCCCACTGAATCTTTTTGAAGATTTGAACAACTTTAAAAACTTTTCCCTTGCACGAATTCAATTGATATGCCCAAACACATCCACTTCTATTAAAACATCGTTCATCCGCAGAGAGCTGTTCCCTTCTTCCCCCATTCGATGGCTGGGTGATGTCATAAGAGTTCGCTAGTCTGTCTTGAGGAGAAGCTGCCGCAGAGAGAGAGAATGTCAAAAGTGAGAGCTCCACGCCTCCCATGCAGGGCTCGAAAAAAAGTGTGCACGCTTTGACTGGAAGTTCTATTTGAATAAGACCTTGTCAATCAATGTGCTAAATGTTTTATTAATTTTTCAACAACAAAAATGTAACGTCATTGCGGATGTCAGACTTCAAAGTACTGCGATTGTACAGTGAATTATATGTTTAGGTTATTTGGTTGTGCAAGGATAGCGCGCGTAATTTCCAAATAGTCTACTTTGGACATGTGGGCGTTGTTGTCCCCTCCTGTCTAATGAACTAGCCTATGCATTGTCGTGTTGTCATCCATACTTTTATAGAGGTAGGAATAGTGTATTCATTTAGGGTTATAGTCAATGAATTCACTCCCACTCACTCACACATTAATTGTACGCATTGCCTAGTTGGTGCAATGTCTGGCCCAAACCGAAAGACCTACATGATCTCACCACCAGACAATTTTAAGCAATATGGATAATATCATTATGATGTGTCCACTAAATGCATTTTTTTTTACATCTCGTAACGTTTACAGATTTTCTCAAACGTAGGATAATGTCGTTTGTGGCTGGCCATGGTGGACTGTAAACAAAGTTCAGCGCAAGTGTTAATGAAGTCACGAGGGGCTTGGGCTGCTGTCCTGGGAGCCTGTCTGTAACGCAAGGAGAGCTGCCATCATGCACGATCTTAGGCACTTTACCATTATCTTGCGTTTACAGTAGGCCTATCGGGTTATCAGCTTATCAAGCTTCATAATTAATTAATAGTAACAAAAGTTATGTTTTGTTGAGCTTCTGCGATAGCAACTGGGGTTTAGTCTAATTTACACTTGGGCGATTGAATGACTTGCGGCCCGCAGCGGGCTACTAATGGGATAACCTCGTTAGCGGCACCGCTGTTGTCTTTGCGGATTAGCCCTATTTGTTTTGGATGTTTGTCTTGGTGCTATCGAGCATAAATAAACTACTGTGGTGAACTGTTGTTTTTAAGTGTAGAATTATACAGAACTATTTGGATCGTTAATATATTTAGCCAACATAATTAACTAATGCAAATAACCCTGGAAAGGGACACATGTATTTAACAGCCAGCAATCCCTGATGTATTTTTATATTTGTTTAATTACGACAGTATCTAAACATATAGGCCCTACACTTAAGATGTATGTTGTTATACAGTAGCAGGCAGCTTAAAATGCATAACCATTTGATAGCCTAATAGACCTAAACCAGTTCTAGATAGGATATAATACACAATGATGTGTTTTTATTGCTGTGTTCCTATATAGTCTATAGGACTATCTGTTTACTATGCTATATTGATATTTCAAGAAAATGCAAGACGAACAACGTATCAAGTAGTCCACCTCAATACAACGCGGCCATTTCCTTATTTTTATCAGATGATGCCATTGATACCAACTCACTTCATCATTGCCAGGTCGGAAGCGTCCTTTGTAAATACCCAGGTGATAACAGACAAAATACAGAACCTGATAAAATAGGAAGACTGTTTAGGAATTCGATTGAAGGCCTTGGCGCTCTGGTGGGAGGAGAATGAAAACAGTGGACTTATTCATGCGTTTTGCATGAATAATTAAAACGAGTTAATAGATACATTTCCGAATGATTGAGAGAAATGGTTTATAATATTAAAACATATATTTTCATTCGGCTACCAGGACACTTGAATGGACATAGTCTAAACATCTTTCCGAATGAGTTTCCTGATGTTGAGCCTGTCAGTGTTTTAATTCCACTCACAAACTCAATTAGACTATAAATGTTAAACCCTATAAACCTATAGGTAGGTTATATAGGACTACTTTCACATCGCGAATAAGAAACAACATAGGTGTTAACCCAACGCATTGGTGGATCGGCTATACTGCACCAAACGGTTAACCCCTTTTTAATGTCCATATTAATTGTAATTATAATGGAAATGTTTCCTGAACATTTGACTCGGGTATTTTACATTTATTCAAAGCGTGGTTAGTTTCGCGGGACTCCACAGCCTCGGCCATGTTTCCTGTTATAACTCCTGCTGGCTCCTCACTCTACACCAGGTGTGCCTGTTGCTTCTTCGCATAGCTTACCGTAGTACCTCTAAAAAAAATTGCAGTTCTGTCGTGCGCAGTGAGAAGCATCCCGTCGTTGTTACTAGTGTGTTATGGAAAGTAATTAGCAATAGGCCTACATTAGCTCTCCAGTCTCAAGGTGCAGCACGACATCCTCCTTAGCATATTCCGATTCACTTCATTGAGCACTTGGGGGGAGGGGGGGGGCAAGTTCCCTAACCGATTAACAGGCAGCTCAACCAATTTGGAATTAAATTAAACATATGAATTTTGTGAGGCATCCAATGCCAGTTCGTCAAAGGATCATGTGGTTTTCACGAGCGAACTCCTTTATTTTGTAAAACAAACATTCAAAGATGGTTGAAAGGAGGTGAATGTTGGAAGGTTAGCTAAACCTAACCTTGTTTAATCACGCATTTTCAGTAGGGTACTAATTGTGTGTAAAAGGTTGTTGACCTCTGACACATCATTTTGTAATGATGAAATTCTAAAAATATTGTTTTATAATTTTAGGAACTCGTGAAAAAGATGCTCTACCAGGCGATTGAGTTGCCCATTAAAGCAATGTTTGGTCAAAGCTAGCTATTATTGACAATAGAGAAATATTGTTATGTTATTTTTTGGTCTGTGCAAATAGAAAACATTTTCACATTCATATCAGTAGCCAATATACTGTATGCCTGTTATGTTCAATATGTTTCACAATATGATTCAGTCGATGTTATTTTACAGGTATTATGAGCATATGAACCGTAAACACATTAATTTACATACATTTGAATATTAATATTTTGGAACGCATGTAGGCCTATCATTTTATTCATATTTGATATCAGTCCTCATTTAACTAGGCCTGTCTTCATTATAAATTACTGAAGCAGACAATGTTAATGCATTTTTAAAGATTAAGTCTACCCTAATTGGGCAGTTAACCGGCTAGTTGAGATGTTTGCAATGCGTTAACTATCAAACTATCAAAGTCATGAAAATGCAAATTATTAATTTATGGCCTATATTAAGGCTAAATAGGCCTACAGATAGTTTTCAGAAATATTTTTTCATAGTCTATATATTTCTTGGTGTGCCACTTTAAGGGTTCATTTGTTGGTCGGCTACAATTAAATTATTCTATTGAGGTTATTTCAAACCCTATAATTTAGGCTACCTACTAGGTTATTACACCCTTGTTCGTTTATTTGTGAACGTATTCAGAAGTCTTCTTTTTAATAGATTTCCCTGGTTTGTTTGCATGAATTATGCTGTTAAAATCGTGTTCTCATCATCCATCGTCAAAAGATGTAGGCTATATTTCACTATCAAACTTCTAGGCTTGTCTTAAACAGGCGGCATGGATCCGTTAGCCTGCAAATTATCAACAAAAATATAAAATAATTATTATTTCTATGTTTTATATTTCAGTTATAGCAGACGAGATGTATCTGTCGTTATTCCGATGTTGGCTATAACCACCAATGAGGTATACCCATTTAACATTATCCCAGCAATAATGATGTGTAGGCCTTACGCAGATATATTGCCTGTTTTAGCGTGCTTAATTAAACTGTGTTTATTTTACCAAGTATCGTAATGTAATTTATTTCGTCCTTCTGTATATTGGTTATAAATTGGGAAATACTAGATTCCCGAATTTGGATGTTGACGCATCGGAAGAGGCCTTAGTGGATATTGTCCAAATCCGGGGCGTCATCCCAATCAGTAACGTAGATATTCCGTCTGGATAAGCAGCCGCGCACAGGGACAGCAGTGCCATTGACCTCCAACTGCAGGAAACCGGGGACAAAAGGAAGGGGTGTTGAGCTAACGTATTTTACTCATCTCGCTGTTTGCAGTTCTCTTGGTTTGTATGTTGTTTCAAGAAGCATCCAGGCCTATTATTGTTCACACGTCTCAAGAGTGTAGTGGAGCCAAGAGTGTAAATATCAAAAGCCAAATTGCAATTCTATGATCTTGGCCTGTGTTTGATATCCAACAACCTTCATATTGCCCTCGGTTTGTAATGGACCTTTTACACCAGTGATTTTACAAATATGTGATTCCATTCCTTTATCTTCTAATTTGTGCCCGATCTAATGCCATTTTTAAAAAAACGAACCCATCAAACTAGCCCTATAGGTAGGCCTAGTGATGTAATAATATTATATAGCATAGCCTATATTATATGTTTTGTTTATTATTATACATTTTTTGAAGATTCATTTTCAGGTGTGTTTCTTATTCTACGGAAAGCCGAACGCTTTTTCATTAAGTAGGCTTATATTGATTGCCCAGAAACATTTTTTGGGGGGGAAACCATGTCTCGAGGTGACACGCGCAATATGAACTGTGGCACTGGCACCAGTGTATATCGGGGGTTTGCTCAAAGCATTTAAACGTGCCCAATCGAGCGCTTGTGACTATAAGGTTCTAACCTGCAAAAATATGATTCTGAGATACTTGTCTTTAAGGTTCCATGGTTTGAATTGTGGCAGCAATTTCGATCTTGCATTCGGTTGAACTTAACAAAATGAGTTGGGGGTATTGAGAGTACTATGTAGGTAGAGAGCCTTGTTTCGTTCAATGTTATGTCCATAACTACATTTTGAGGAACATGCAGATAGAACGTTATAGTCCCGAGCTCTCGCAATGATTTTACATTAGGAATTTAAAATGAGGATATGCACAGTTTTGGAACACAATATATTGTGTAGCCTACCATCATATAGGCTTTTGAATTGTATGAGTTTTGTGTAGGGATATAGCCTATATTTATTTTGAACATTCGGAGTTGGAATATAGACAACTCTAATAATATCCAGGCTTACATGACTTGTTTTTATTAGCCTATTATCTCAAAATAAATATTACTTGAATATATTTGGCGAGTTGTCCCGTTCTCTGAACAGATAGCATAGCCTATTTGGTGAGGATGAAGTGAATAAACCTGAGCCACAACAAGGACGAAATACGCTGTCAACACGTACTTCTCTCTTGTCTTAGTACCTCTTATCACTACTTTATCCCATGTATGTAAAATGGTCCAGTGTCTGTCCTTTTGTGTTTCTTTAAGATACGTAATTTGTGCTGGTCCCATTAATATTTATATTCCACTGTCATTGTGCGTTATGCATGTCTTGCGCAATGTAGGCCTAATTTATATCGCTAACCATCGCTTGTTTATCATTTCCTTTTACCCATAGGGCAGATGTATTGTTGTGTTGTATGTATACGTCTCTGAAAAAAAAGAGGAATAGGTTATGTAACCTGGTATAGAGTTTATTTTTTATTGGATCTTAAAACATAATTTATAAGTAGGCCTATAGTCTACCAGATTCGAATTAATGAGTCTATTAATGTTGTTGATGTGATTATTATAGGTCTATTCATTCTTATCGCTGTTTGTTGACACCGTTGTGCATGTTGTTTTTGCCGCTGTCAAAAGTTTGAAGGTGCCGTAGTCTCCTGTTGATATATTTGCTAAATCCTGTGTGGTCCAAAGCTATGTGCTAAATAGTCCTCTGTTGTGGTTACATGATATATCGCTAAAACAAGAGCCCCAGTCCATGCCTCATTAAATAACTTAGGACACACGGTATCGGTTTAAGCATGTTCTCTGCTATCTTTGTGTGTTATCAAACGTCTAGGTGCGATGTGGATTGGGTTTAGACACTTGGGCATGCTTGACTCAGTACACGACTCGATTGCAGTTTGGGGTTAACTGATCCATGACTATGAAAATCATTGACTAATTCTAGAACACACCACGTGAGCGTTTTGTTTGTGTTTGCTTTTTAGAATCGGGTTCTATTGAATTTAAAAATACATTTTGGACCATAATACATCTTCAACGACTGTCCAGGAACTATTTTCTATATCTGCATAACCGCCGAGGCAAAAAAAGGTTCGATGTTAATTAGGACTTTAGATCAATTAACAGACGATAAATCAAGTGTTGTCCAAGGATCATAAAACAATAATTTTAACATTCATGCAGCGTGACTGAAACTGTTGGGACTGACCCGGCGCGCTCCATATATAAATGTATATCTTATGTAAATATTGGTCTAAATCTTGGAATTAGACAGAGAGGAAGTCAGCTCGTTGACCGCTGACAGTTGACTTGCTGAATAGCTGCTGCCCAACCCGGTCGAGGTGTCCCGTCTTTCCACGAACATTTAGAAGTAATTAACAGCCAATAGTGCATATATAACCAGTTTAATAAAAAGCCATCAATATACAAAACGTTATTTGTTTAATTGTCTAAATAGGTCCACTGGTCATTATTGTCTATCAAATTATTGTCACCA
This sequence comes from Oncorhynchus masou masou, assembly GCF_036934945.1. Lineage (NCBI taxonomy): Eukaryota > Metazoa > Chordata > Actinopteri > Salmoniformes > Salmonidae > Oncorhynchus > Oncorhynchus masou. Next base: position 37,427,874 of record NC_088212.1, read on the forward strand.
TACCCCTGTACGATTTTAATTCGAAAGATGTGATCGGTATGGGTTTACATACAAACTCATTTCAACGTTGAATTAATAAGAGCACCAGATTTGAATTCGTTGCCCATTCTGTTTCATGCAAAGGCATTTCTGCTACTGGTCTCAAATGGGGAAATGGACCTCTTTCTCATAACCTCTTTCTCATGGACCTCTTTGTTTGATGTCTTTATACACGTATTGATAGATACAATACAACATTATCGAGGTTAGGATGTACATGCCACCTGACAATCGGTGCAATCTGCTTTAGGCTAAGAAATGATTGGCTTCTTCGTTAATAAACCAATGTGGCGGACTACTCTCTGAAATCGATTAAATTCGTGTGATGGGATGATTTAATATAGAATTTCGTTACCCAGCCATCAGAAATCAAATTTGGATAATGTTTCAGTTATTTCGGTCGATCAATATGAGCTTTAAATTACCACAATTATTCGATTTTCATTTACGTTAGTTCATAAGCTGTTTGTTCAGATTTCGATTCAGATATCACAGTAATAAATAACCAGCGGCGTAAACTGAGATGTGATGTGACAAGTTGTTTTTGTGTGGTGAAATATGAATAATTTCCCATCAAGATTATGCTATGTATGCGCTGAATTTATATTGTCACACGCGATACATAAGGATAGTAACCCCCCCCCCCCCCCGACACCCTCTTATCAGAAAAGTAGGCCTATTCATTTGACAAATGAGCACGATTTCGATAACGAACTAAAATGGTAGCTTATATAACCCCTGACTTTAGTTGCCAGGAAACTTGCAGACACAAAAGCCGTAAAGAGCGAGTTGCTTTCTAGTCTTGTACTAGAAGCCGCCCAACAGGTGTTTTTAAATCTATATGTGGGGATAACCTTACCAGTGGACACAGTACAGCATGGGGCCATGATGACCAGCCACACAGGTGCTTCGTGTCACTGTAGACCCGTCAGGGATAATCTGTTTCAAAGGCAATTTGATTGCTGTGCAATATGCAATGACTTAATATCGTATATTTGTGATTGGTAAATTGTTGGAATATTTTTGCGATTAAATGAAAATTGCATGTGACCGACATTTACATTACATTTAAGTCATTTAGCAGACGCTCTTATCCAGAGCGACTTACAAATTGTGACAAAAGCTGAAAACATAAAAGGAATGACTAGCTTTTGGAAAATTTACAGTGAAACACGTTTCCTTGTTGGCTTGAAAATCTACCTTTCCTGTTCAACCCTTTTGAGTTTGGTCATCTTTGAAAACGGACATGGATGGCCATAAAAACACAATGGTCACGAACAAAATGGTGTCTGACCATCATCCCCTCGTGTCCAGACCAGGGCAAATTCCAACACACTAATAACCCAAATTTCTAATCACAGCACGATTTTTAACCAGTGATGGGTTATTTATTGTATATAACTATTTACGTGGTAGGCTAATATGTTTTTTATAAAAAAAAATAAACTTTTGCTAATTGAGTCTGAGTGTTTAATACTTCTTTTAATATTTGTTAATAGGTTTGGCCGGTGTGCTCACAGGTTGACACATGCTGTCGGTTGAGTTTGAATCTGGCAGGATGTAAAGAGCAGGTGCTTTGTGGATGAAGAAGTGAGAAGTGTTAAGGCCATGATGAAAGAACCACCTGGTGTATATAGCTCAATTTACTGTATACAGGAATTGACCCAACATAAGGCCTGTATTCTTGAATGTATGTTTCCATGAATAATGCTTTGTGCAGTCCATACAGGTTATGTAAGAAGTCAACACACATGCTCACATGAAAAGCTAATACACAATTGACAAAAAAGCTTCATCCATATACACCCCTCTCTCTTAATCTGTGTTAGTCTGGTTATAGTACACAGTGATGTGTTTGTGTAGTAATGGGGAATATGAATCACAGACATTGCTTGTCTTTTACAATCAAAATGTCAAAAATAATACTACTACAGTGAACTACTATGAATAAATTGAGCCATAAAACCATTGTTTTGTATTTTCATACCTCCATTTAAAAAAAAAGAAGCTGCATGATAACTGAAAGCTAACGATGTCATCTTAGTGAGTTCAACCAACCTTGATGACATTAAGCCATCAAGACCCTGGTAAAAACACCACAGTATCAATTTAAAGTACATCCACTTAGACCAAATCACTTCCTCTACCTGCTTCCTCAACCTGGCTATTTCTTTCTTTTCCTTTCTCTCTGTCTTCCTTTCGAAGATGTGTGCCAACCCCGGTTTGTTTATTTTGGGAAGGATGGTCTTCTCTCCACATGTCTTTACAGAGTTAACAAATATAGGCCTGACAGCTGCCAACTGTGCCCTTCAACACGTCTGAACAGCCTGACCAGCCAGCCCAGTGCTCTCACCAGTCCCTATGCATCTCACCTCAGCTCTGATGCAGCCCTGCCTGCCAACCCCAAGGCACAGCCTGAGGTAGAACAATTGGGGCAGAGGCAGACTGAGTGGCAGCCATTAACCCCTCATTGATAGGCCTATCATGTTTGCCGATGCATATGTTCAGAGAAAAGGTAGTACTGAGTTTAGATTTTATGAATGTCATCGTTGCGGTGCTTAAGCAGATTTCTTTTGTTGTTTATTTCACTTCATATATTCACTTTATATATTATCTACCTCACTTGCTTTGGCAATGTTAACACATGTTTCCCATGCCAATAAAGCCCTTGAATGGAATTGAATTGAAAGAAAGAGAGCGAGAAGAGGAGTGCAGAAACAGCCTGGAATGTCTGGAGGAGACGAGGGTAGAACCGATCCCTTTTCAAAATCACTTCTTCTCTTCCCCCCCACCTTTGTTTTAAAACTGGGAAGCTTTTAGCTTTTGAAAGTATCCTTTTCCTATCTGTGGGGAAGCGGCCGGGACGTCAGCACCTCTCCTCTCCCTGCCTCCAATTGAACTACCCATAAATAGCTTGCATTCCTGCCACAAAGAACCGATGATATGGAGCTGGGCCCTCGGTGATCTCCCAAATTAATTAAGGCCTTTCTTCCTCATGACCTGTGCTGAGCTGAACAGGATCTGTTTTTTTTGTGTGTCTCTAATACGACTTAAGCCTGGTATTAAATGCAAGGGCAAGGTCTGTGCTCATTATAAATCTGTCACTGCCTGCTTTCTTCTTCTCAGCTAGCCCCGTGAGCCTAAATAGGCTTTAATGTAGTAGAGAAGCCATCTTACTCCCCCTGTCACCCCCCTCGGTCCCCCTCTCCCTGCCCATCCCTGCTACCCCCTTCGCTCAGTATTTATTTGAATATGAGAAGGCCTGATGTTGTTTCTGGCAGAGGGGGTCATAGACACTATAGGAGCCCCCCCCCCCTCCCTTATAGCCCCATGCCTCCGCGGCCTGCTGCATGTTCAGTCCTCACTACTCATGGCCTTTACTTTCATCAACTTGAACCAGAGCCTTGTCTGCACAGACCCCAGTCAGAGGCCATTACAGACAGGCCCATGTTGAGTGTGTGTATCATTTATCACCATGGTGTGTTTTCTTCCTTAGGAGCCCCTGCAGCAGCGATTAATAATGCTGTTTAAATGGTGTCATGTCCAACTCAGTGCGGTTGCTAAATCCTGTTCCGCTGCGTTCCTGAATGTAGCTGAGTGACTACTTCCTTTAACGTCAGTCCAGTCTCTAAATGCACCTTTCAGGAGCTGGAACCCAATCACCGGTTCCTCCTTCTCTTCATCCTCCGGCCCACCGCCCGGCCCCATAGGTTGTCCAGAGAGACGGCCCTACCACAGGGAGGTTTACATGATGACCGCTCGAAACCCCGTGAATGCGAAACACTGGATGTTTTTTTTTGTGGGAGTTTAACGTGCCGATTCGGTCTTTGACTGTGGGACCAGATCTCCACTCACCATGAGCAGGAAATGGATAACATGTCCATTTGGGGAATCCCCACCCCTGCACCCCACACAGAGCCCAGACAGTGAAATTGGGGATCATAGGCGTAGAGATCCAGCCTCTGCAATGCTGATACCCACACTACACACGCCCCCACACCCACGTCGGTAACACACTGTAGAGTTGAGAGAAGACAGGAAAATTAGCTACAATATGGCTTTTTGTTTATGAGTAACGGCTGTTTCGGGAAGGTTGGGTCGAGGCGAGAGAGAGATTGCTGCTTCCTGTGCTCCTCTTCCCCCTTGCTGCTGCCTTCCCCAGATGAAGGGCGGGATATCACATGGTCCCTAAACAATGTGGAGAATAGGGGCCAGTTCGATTCCGAAGCCCCAGGAATTCCCTTCCCTAACCCATCAATTTGTTTCAGGGCCGGCCCATAATGGATATGCCGGCGCCCACCACCATCACCAAAACATCTGCTTAAACTAGTACGTTTCCCATTTCTCCCTCAGCCATTTTCCCTTTACAACTGCTTGCATTCAGAGGCTCGGCACCGTATATCTGTGGACAGCTCCACAGTAAAGAAGGGGGATATTTTATGTTAAGTAGCCGGAGCCTTGCTCTGATCTGTTACCTCCCTAGTCTCGGATGGTAATCCAGGTCACAGATCCCACTGTGTGTAGCCTGTCACTCTGCGGCTCAGGGAATCGGTCAGACCTCAGCTCGCCAAGCTCTGCCAATGGGAGAGCAGTGTGAGTCGCCTGATACTGATTACAGTCATTCATCATCTCAGGCCGTGCCCGCCACCACGTGTTTGTTTTGATCTCTTCCCCACCGGCGTGGTGATAGTGAGAGATGAGGGGCCATGCAGCCAGGCCCGGGCCGGTCGGCACAGAGCCATGGAAACCTGCCTGTAACACCAGCAGCCCCATCTCAGAGCTCCATACCCACCCAGTGCCATGGGCCTCTACCTAAGGGCCGATTTCAGAAAGCATCTCGGATTAGGAGTGCTGATCTAAGATCAGGTCCCCTGTCAATTCATTATAATCAGAAAGGCAAAACTGATCCTATATCAGCACTCCTACTCTAAGACGCTTTATGAATAGGGGCCCAGAGCTTCATGCCCAGACCCAGCTCCAGCCGTAGCCCTATATCTCAGTGGGGTGTGGGTGGCTTAGGCCGGCTGGCTAATTGCAGGCCGGGTGCAGTGTAACATCAGGTGATGGGAGGATTATGGCATGTTGACTTGTGTTCACTGGGGGAGCTAAACTGACACTCTCTCACCCCTGACCGGACAGTTCTAGAAAACTCTAGTCAGGAGGGGGGGTCTAGGGGTCTGTGTCAGATTAGGGGGGCACTTCGTGGCCTGGTTGATCTCCCTAACGGCACCCAATTCCCTTTATAGTGCACTACTTTTGACCAGAGAGGGCCCAAAAGTAGGACGCCATTTGGGATACAACCTTGGTTAGGAAGGCAGAAGCAGACCATATGGCTGCATGGCTCCTAGTTCTAACACAAGCAGTACTGTTGTGTTCGTGATGTCAAACATTTCCTCCATTTGCATCAGTTCGCCCGTTGTCGTGGAAGCGAGGAACATTTGAGCCCAGAAGGAAAACATAGATTCCAGATTACATGTCCTGTTTCTAATGAAAAGGTTTCCTCAGCTCGGCTCTTCGATTTACAAATGCCCAAAAATTCAGTTTCTGTATAAAAATTGGCTGTTGATTTTGTGGAAAGTAAATAAAGATTACAATTTAACATATATTCAATACATTTGTTAAAGCAATATTTCATTATTTAGAAAACATGATTCATGAATTTATTTAACTTTACGTTCAATATTTTTCATCACTTTATAAATACATTTTGTATGAGAACACAATTTTAAATCTATCCATAATTGATCAATAATGCTCATTTACTATATTTGTCATTCATTAGTCTCATCAAAGCAGAAATGGGATCTATAGGAAGTGCAACACTAATGTTATTTCGGCACACTACAATTCCTTGGGTAATTTTCAATCACCTTTATCATACATTGGAATCATTCCTTTCTTCTAATTATGTATTCACTTCATAATTTTAGGGATGAGGTTATGTATTATGTTATTAAATGGAATCAATTCATTTACATTTGTGTCATACATTTAAAATTTTTTTTTTAAATTCACTACAAAGATTACTAATTTTAGAGATTTTGGTTTAAACCACATGAAAAAGAGAATTACTTGTGACCCGTCCCAAAATGAATGAAGAGGATTACAAAAGTTCTGCGATTACAGCATTTACATAACATAAAATATTGCAGAGTGGTGCAGTGGTCTAAGGCACTGCATCTCAGTGCTGGAGGCGTCACTACAGACAGCCTGGTTCCATTCCATGATTGGGAGTCCCGTGATTGGGAGTCCCATAGGGTGGTGCACAATTGGCCCAGCATCGTCCTGGTATGGCATTGAAGGGCGACAATACGATTGTAAATAAGAATTTGTTCTTAACTGACATGCCTAGTTAAATAAAGGTACTTTTTTTGGGAGGGGGGGGGACTTAAATGAATTTAATTAATTGAATCTAAATTGGAAATGTACTTTCAGATATTAATAATGATATATATATATACACACACACATGACTATATTTATATTTATTTTACTGTGGTATAATAGGCCCATATTGCGTGTTTCTCTGTAAGATCTTGGTATGGATACTATTCATGTTCCATACATACATATTTCCATATAGGCTTTGATTTTTAAAAACCAAACCTTAATTTGATGAGTGATACATAGAGAAAACAATCGATTTAGATCTTATTAGCTATACTGCAAAAATTTCAATATTCATGTTTGATTAATTTGAAACACATTAATTCTCATTCATGATCATCAATATTAAATGTGTGAACTCTGAACTAAAATGAATTCTCTCAACTTCTCATCGTGTTGCTCTAATAACAAAATACCTGATAGGGTCCTCTAGAAAACTCCTGTTGGACAACAGAAAAGCTTGAATAAAACATGTATTTAGGTATTGAGCGGGGAAATGATAGTGTTGTGCTCAACTCGAGTCATGTGTGTGTTCTACCCTTTAAAAATAGTGTTTGCGCCCTATTTTCAGTTCCTACACCTATATTTCAGGAGCCCACATCACTATTTACCCCCACACACTCTGTAAAGGTATCGGTTGGGATCTATGACAAACAAACAGAGACCCTCAGAAAACAACAAATCCTTCTCAATCATGCCTACAGAAGAATAGGCAAAACACAGTAATTAATTTGAGAAAAAAAATATATGTTTGGATTTGTCAGTTCATTTTGTCTTCATTCATCCAATGTGTCTCAGAGGTTGGCATGGCCCAGAATGAATGTAATGATATTTATTACATGTCGTAGCACGCAGAATGCATTTCTCTTACGTCATTGTCATAGATACAGAGCTGTGTTGGACTAAGTGACTAACATGTTTTCAAAAAAACATATATTTTCCTATTCCTTTTTTTTAACAACTCTTGTAGATCCGTTTGGATTTGTGAGCAGTTTATATCAGTAAATGTTAGTTATATAATTTTGTATATTTAACTTTTGTATTGTTCAATGAAAACTTGCCCCCATAACTGTATTTACACCAATATTTAAATGTAACCTTGAAATGCAGATGAGTTTCCTGGTAGTGACTGTATGCATATAGTAGTAATAAAAATAATAATATGAATAATAATACCTTTTATTTGGCAGATTCCTTTCAGAACACTCAAGGACATGTTACATTAAAAGTAGGCCTACATAAAATCTAGTGCAGTACATAAAATCATAAAATCAAGTTCAGTATGAATTGTATTGGTGTGGTTTATAAAAGTCATTTAGGTTTTGTGTCCTCCTCATGAGTATTATTGGTGAAATTATGTGATTTCACCCATATTCATATTATTAACCTCTCCAATGGCACAATGAGGACATGTCACATATCGTGGAGAGTGAACATTTGAATCTTTCCTGCAAATGCATGTTCCAAACTCTGGTTTGTTGGATTGCAGTGTAGTGCTGGACAGATCTGTCTCTGTCTGTCTGTCTGTCTGTCTGTCTGTCTGTCTGTCTGTCTGTCTGTCTGTCTGTCTGGGTCTGTCTGTCTGTCTGTCTGTCTGTCTGTCTGTCTGTCTGTCTGTCTGTCTGTCTGTCTGTCTGTCTGTCTGTCTGTCTGTCTGTCTGTCTGTCTGTCTGTCTGTCTGTCTGTGTCTGTGTCTGTGTCTGTGTCTGTCTGTCTGTCTGTGTCTGACTCTGACTTGTAAAAAGCTGTAGCTCCCCTATGTGGTGCTGGAGTGTAAGAGCACCTGGCACCTCGAGATGGGAGAAGAAACATGCACGTACACACACCTCTACCCCCCCCACACACACGCACACGCACGTTGAGAGGTATTCCCGCGTCATGCCCCATTGTCGATGGGCCTTTAAGGAAGCCACTCGCCTGTTTACTGATGCAAATTAGCTAGTGGCAAGCCTTCCAGAGGATCAGCGACCGTGGAATGCACGGTGGGTGGTGGTCTCGGCTCTGCTGTTCCCCCACCAGTCCCCCAACATCGCCACTGACCAGCCCCTCGACACCCACAGCAGGAATGCTCTCAGTGGGTCTCACTTGACAGGAGCGCTGGGTCAGAGTATCAGGTCGTCAGGCCACAGGGGTCTGACACTGATACACTGTGCTCTCAGGGCTGTGGAGTGGAGGGTAGTGGGCCTCCGAGGTGTTGAAGCCTAGCCTCTAGTCTAAACTGTAGTCTTGGAGGGCTGAGGACCAGGGAATCAGAGCAGACATGAGTAGACCTTTTAGGAAGAAATAGCTCACATAAGTTAATGTCTCAAGGGTCCTGAGGAAAGGGTAGCCACCATGATATGCTAATCTACAGTCACATTTAAACAAGGTGCCTGAAATGTGCTAATATTGTGTATTATTTGTTATATGCTGTGTATTAGGCTGTTGTAATATTTTATATTTCCTGCCAAGGCAGTAAACATGATTAATTATTTTGATAGCCAACAACAAGTTGCTTTTGGTCCTCGATACATAAACGTGTAAATAAAGTTGTCCCATTGGGATTCCCGCTGTTTGTTGTTTCAGCGTTGAATGGTGAGAATGGCTGACTCCATGTTTTCCCACTTACTGACCCTTGGACAAAGTGGTGTTGAGCTGTGGGTGTGTGAGCTACGCACACTTCCCTCTGTAAGTGTGTGTGTGTGTGCTCATGTGTGCGCATGAGTGCATGCGTTCGTGTGTATGTGTGTGCGCAGATTTGTGTTCAGCAGTGAAGGGTCTGAAATGGCTGGTGTATGATAGGCTTATCCTGGACCCCAAACAGAGAGTCCCCCAGACCTCAAATGAGTGCGTCTCCTGAAATGTTTTGGGGCCGTTTCTTACTAAGGCAACCAAAGATACCAGGCTGCCAGCCTAGCAGATAGTCTTTGTGGGAGCATGCACATACACACACACACGCACTCATGCACGAATGTGCACACACATTAACACATACACACACACACGCACACACACAGGGATCTAAAGGGCCGCTGTGATTCGGATAGGGGGGAGGCAGAGATTTTGGAGAGAAGGGGCGGGGTTTGGGGGTGGGGGATGTTTGCTTTGAAGAAGGGTCATTATTGGTGCTGGGGATTATCGGTCCCCCCCCCCCCCCTCATCCTCCACACCCTCCTCCCGGGACAGCCGTCAGTGTCACTCACTGGCCATGGAGTTCCCGGCTCTAGCACAACTGCAGCTGCACAGAGCCATGCAGAAGAGTCTCGGCAAAGCCCGGATGGGGAGGACAGGGGGTGTTTGTGTTGGGATGTGCAGTGCAAACAAGCCTCAGGTTACCTCAGGAGGGTTTCCAACTGGAATGGGGTCAATATCACATGGAGGATAACATGCAGGAATAAAAGTGTCCTACATAAGAATAGATGCTAAGCTATCCAAAGTGTCATTCAGACAGACCATTCCACATTTATTTCCACATGGTGTGGTGTACAGAAGGAAATGATTAACTCAGTATAATACTGTGCACGCTTACTTCAGTACTTATTTAACAGCTGAATTATACTGTACATTTCTAGAAGCTCCTCTCTGCTCCCCCTCCCCCGATGTGTCCCTGGTATCTGCTGTTTTACCTAGAGAGCCCAGGTGTGCGTGGTGAACTCCCCTCAGGGAGAGGGACATTCCAGGCCGCCTCCTCTCCTCTGCCCAGGGAAGTCCCGTTCGTCCTCAGTCTCAGCCCCAGCTCCTTACAGCCATTCCACCAGCCCCTACTCATGCATCCCCCACCCCCAGCTTCTCCAACCTACAGTGCTAAATACCTGTATGTCAGCCCTAACCCTATCTATAATCCTGAAAAACACCCAAACTGTGGCAATGCCCTTTACAAACACTAATACACCTTCCTCCATTACTGAGGCTCATACTCATCCCCCTACCCACCACAGGGGCCTCTATCAGGGCCAAGAGACGGTAATCACCCCCAGCCTACACAGGGCCTCAGAAGGGAGGGACCAGACCAGACACTTCCGATCAGCCCTCCCTCCCCAGCAGTCACACCCTCCCATGTTTGGCTGGCTGCCGCCTGCAATGCTGTGGTGGTGAAACAGTCTGGCCTGAAGCACAAAGACAATATGTCAGTGCCCTAGCTGACGCACTGCAGCTGCAGCTGGTGCAGCCTACACAAGGGATTTGCACATGTCTGAACTCAAGACACTCAGACCCACTCAGTCAGACAGCCCTGTGAACTGAATAGTGTTATCAGTTTAGCAGTATAGCTCCCCCTGCTGAGTGGGGCATGGATAGTGGATGTAGTGAGTGGGTGGTCCACTTGCTACTAGCTAGACTCCACTTGGTTCATCAATACCATATCTTTTCTCTACTATAGCAGCCCCTCCTCGTACAGAGACCTACTGTAGATACACACAGACAGGCAGACAGGCAGACACAGACACACCCCTCGTGCTCTTCTCTGCCCTTCTGCTCTATGATTAGCAGCCCCTGACACCTGTGGGGTTTGGTGTGTGTTTGTGTGCATTACATGGAGATGGGGGGGGTTAGAGGAGGTTACATTAGAGAGCTGGATTCCTCAGGTGTGTAGAGGGGACTGGAAAGCGCTCCTGGCCCATGCAGCTGTGCAGGACCCTTCATCTCACTGCCTGCCTCGGTGCTTCGAGGTGTAATTCCTGTAAATTGGCTTCCGACTTTTGTCTTGTGACCCCCCCCCCCCCCCCCCATTCCTCTAGGGCTTGGCCCTCTCCTTGCTGTGTAATATGCTTCCTTTCTTTAACTTCACACATTCCTGTGTGCAATGCAGACAGGCAACCGAGTGATCTGGGGCCCAGTGGCATGCGGATGCGTCTGCAGAGAGAGAGAGAGCAAGAGAGTAAAAAGAGAGAGAGAGGGAAGGCAACAGCATGTGCTGTTACATTTTTACGCATACACAATATGTTATTGAGCAGTACAACTGCTCAGACCTGCATTGAAGGGCAACAATATGAAAAGTCTCTTTTTTCTCTCCTCCTCTGTGTCTTGATTTATCCCCTGCTCTGTTTTCCCTGGCCCACATGGCCCGGGAGTTTGCGCTAGGCCCACTCAACCAGAACCGATGTCATTCAAATCCAGTGAAATAAATGGCCCTATAAATTTCCTCCAATAATAATCCTGGGTGCTGGAGGAATGTGTGGCGGGGATGGAGAGAGAGAGAGAGAGAGAGGGGGAGGGAGATTGAGAGGAGAGGGAGACCCAGACCCAGACAGCTAGGGCCTGTGTGGCAGTATGAGAAAGGCAGGCTGCCGCTTTGTGTTAGAGGGGAGGTCTCGCTCTGTTTTCCTTTCTCTCTCTCTGTCTCTCTCTCTGTGTCTCTCTCTCTGTGTCTCTCTCTCTGTCTCTCTCTCTCTGTGTCTCTCTCTCTGTGTCTCTCTCTGTGTCTCTCTCTGTGTCTCTCTCTCTCTCTCTCTCTCTCTCTCTGTCTCTCTCTCTCTCTCTCTGTCTCTCTCTCTCTCTGTTTCTCTCTCTCTCTCTGTTTCTCTCTCTCTCTCTGTTTCTCTCGCTCTTTCTGTCTCTGTCTCTCTCTCTGTCTCTCTCTCTGTCTCTCTCTCTGTCTCTCTTCCTCTCTCTATCTGTCTCTCTCTCTGTCTTTCTCTCTCTGTCTCTCTCTCTCTCTCCTTCACTCTTTCAATTCAATTCAATTAAGGGCTTTATCGGCATGGGAAACAAGTTTAGTTAATCTCTCTCTCTCAAGTGAAATAAACAATCAGAAATGAACAGTAAACATTACAATCACAAAAGTTTAACGTAAATAGAGAAATGTCAAATGTCATTATGTCTATATACAGAGTTGTAACGATGTGCAAATAGTTAAAGTACAAAAGGGAAAATAAATAAACATAAATATGCGTTGTATTTACATTGGTGTTTGTTCTTCACTGGTTTCCGTTGTGGCCACAGGTCACAAATCTTGCTGCTGGGATGGCACACTGTGGTATTTCACCTAATAGATATGGGAGATTATTTGGCAGGAGGTTATAAAGTGCAGCTAAGCTTCCATCTCGTTTTGTTGTCCAGTGTGCACACAGCCTGTCTTCTCACGAGAGCCAGGTCTGTCTGCTGCGGCCTTTCTCAATAGCAAGGCTATGCTCACTGAGTCTGTACATAGTCAAAGCTTTCCTCAATTTTCAAATTAAATCCAATTTTATTGGTCACATACACATGGTTAGCAGATGTTAATGCGAGTGTAGCGAAATGCTTGTGCTTCTAGTTCCGTCCATGCAGTAATATCTAACAAGTAATCGAAAAATTTCACAACAGCTACCTTATACACACAAGTGTAAAGGAATGAATAAGAATATGTACATAAAAATATATGGATGAGCGATGGCCGAACGGCATAGGCAAGATGCAGTAGATGGTATAGAGTACAGTATATACATATGAGATTAGTAATTTAGGGTGTGTAAGCATTATATAAAGTGGCATTGTTTAAAGTGGCTAATGATACATTTATTACATCCAATTTTTATTACAACAGTGGCTAGAGATGAGTCAGTATGTTGGCAGCAGCCACTCAATGTTAGTGAGGGCTGTTTAACAGTCTGATGGCCTTGAGATAGAAGCTGTTTTTCAGTCTCTCAGTCCCAGCTTTGATGCACCTGTACTGACCTCGCCTTCTGGATGATAGCGGGGTGAACAGGCAGTGGCTCGGGTGGTTGTTGTCCTTGATGATCTTTTTGGTCTTCCTGTGACATCGGAGGGTGTAGGTGTCCTGGGCAGGTAGTTTGCCCCCGGTGATGCGTTGTGCAGACCTCACTGCCCTCTGGAGAGCCTTACGGTTGTGGGCGGAGCAGTTGCCGTACCAGGCGGTGATACAGTCCGACAGGATGCTCTCGATTGTGCATCTGTAAAAGTTTGAGTGTTTTTGGTGACAAGCTGAATTTATTCAGCCTCCTAAGGTTGAAAAGGCACCGCTGCGCCTTCTTCACCACGCTGTCTGTGTAGGTGGACCATTTCAGTTTGTCCGTGATGTGTACCCCGAGGAACTTAAAACTTTACACCTTCTCCATCGATGTGGATAGGGGGATGCTCCCTCTGCTGTTTCCAGAAGTCCACAACCATCTCCTTTGTTTTGTTGACATTGAGTGTGAGGTTATTTTCCTGACACCACACTCCGAGGTCCTCACCTCCTCCCTGTAGGCCATGTCGTCGTTGTTGGTAATCAAGCTTACCACTGTAGTATCATCTGCAAACTTGATGATTGAGTTGGAGGCGTGCATGGCCACGCAGTCATGGATGAACAGGGAGTACAGGAGAGGGCTGAGAATGCACCCTTGTGGGGCCCCAGTGTTGAGGATCAGCGGGGTGGAGATGTTGTTTCCTACCCCCATCACCTGGGGACGGCCCGTCATGAAGTCCAGGACCCAGTTACACAGGGCGGGGTCGAGACCCAGGGTTTCGAGCTTAATGACGAGTTTGGAGAGTACTATGGTGTTAAATGCTGAGCTGTAGTCGATGAACAGCATTCTTACATAGGTATTCCTCTTGTCCAGATGGGTTAGAGCAGTGTGATTACGATTGCATCATCTGTGGACCTATTGGGGCGGTAAGCAAATTGGAGTGGGTCCGGTAGGGTGGAGGTGACATGGTCCTTGACTAGTCTCTCAAAGCACCTCATGATGACGGAAGTGAGTGCTATGGGGCGATAGTCATTTAGCTCATTTACCTTAGCTTTCTTGGGAACAGGAACAATGGTGGACCTCTTGAAGCATGTGGGAACAGCAGACTGGGATAAGGATTGATTGAATATGTCCATAAACACACCAGCCAGCTGGTCTCCACATGCTCTGAGGACACGGCTGGGGATGCCGTCTGGGCCGGCAGCCTTGCGAGGATTAACACTTTTAAATGTTTTACTCGGGTTGGCTGCAGTGAAGGAAAACCCACAGGTTTTGGTAACGGGCCGTGTCGGTGGCACTGCGTTGTCCTCAAAGTGAGCAAAGAAGTTGTTTAGTTTGTCTGGGAGCAAGACATCGTGGTCCGTGACGGGGCTGGTTTTATTTTTGTAGTCTGTGATTGACTGTAGACCCTGCCACATACCTCATGTGTCTGAGCCGTTGAATTGCGACTCTACTTTGTCTCTATACGGACTCTTAACTTATTTGATTGCCTTGTGGAGGGAATAGCTACACTGTTTGTGTTCGGTCATGTTTCTGGTCCCCTTGCCTGATTAACCTCTCTGGTTAACCTCTCTGATGCTAACGTCCCACCTGGCCAACATCCAGCGAAATTGCAGAGCGCCAAATTCAAATACAGAAATACTCATTATAAAAATTCAGAAAACATACAAGTATTTTACATAGTTTTAAAGATTACCTTCTTGTGAATCCAAACGCGGTGTCCGATTTCAAAAAGGCTTTACGGCGAAAGCATACCTTACGATTATTTGAGAACATCACCCAGCAGACAAATCATTACAAACAGTAACCAGCCAAGTAGAAGAGTTACACAAGTCAGAAATAGAGATAAAATTAATCACTTACCTTTGATGATTTTCATATGGTTGCACTCAGAAGACATTCATTTACTCAATAAATGTTTGTTTTGTTCGATAGTCTCTCTTTATATCCAAAAACCTTATTCGCGTGTTTTCTTCAGTAATCCACAGGCTCAAACGCAGTCACAACAGGCAGACAAAAAAATCAAAATTGTATCCATAAAGTTCATAGAAACATGTCAAACGATGTTTATACTCAATCCTCAGGTTGTTTTTAGCCTAAATAATCAATAATATTTCAACCGGACAATAACGTTGTCAATATAAAAGGTAAACAAGAAAGGCACTCTCTCGGTCGCGGATATGAAAAAGCTCTGTGACACTGCCGGGCCCAATCATTCAGACTGCTCTTACGCCGCCATTTTCAGAATACAAGCCTGAAACAATTTCTAAAGACTGTTGACATCTAGTAGAAGGCATAGGAACTGCAAGTTGAGTCCTAAGTCAATGGATACTGTAATGGCATTGAATAGAAAACTACAAAACAAAAATATATCCTACTTCCTGGATGGATTTTTCTCAGGCTTTCACCTAACAAATCAGTTCTGATATACTCACAGACAGTATTCTAACAATTTTGGAAACTTTAGAGTGTTTTCTATCCACATCTACCAATTATATGCATATCCTATCTTCAGGGCCTGAGTAGCAGGCAGTTTAATTTGGGCACGCTTTTCATCCAAAATTCTGAATGCTGCCCCCTACCCCAGAGAAGTTAAAAGCAATGTTTCACGCTTTCAGTTTTGCGTGAATGCTGCCATCAATCCACAGTTTCTGTTTGGGGAAGGTTTTAATAGGCGCTGTGGGTACAACATCACCGATGCACTTGCTAATAAACTCGCTCAATGAATCAGCGTATTCATCAATGTTATTATCTGACGCTATGTGGAACATATCCCAGTCCACGTGATTGAAGCAATCTTGAAGCGTGGAATCTGATTGGTCGGACCAGCGTTGAACAGACCTGAGCACGGGTGTTTCCTGTTTTAGTTTCTGTCTATAGGCTGGGAGCAACAAAATGGAGTTGTGGTCAGATTTTCTGAAAGGAGGGTGGGGGTGGGCTTTGTATTTGTCGCAGAAGTTAGATTAACAATGATCCAGGGTTTTGCCAGACCGTGTCGCCCATTCGATATGCTGATAAAATTTAGGGAGCCTTGTTTTCAGATTAGCCTTGTTAAAATCCCCAGGTACAATAAATGAAGCCTCAGGATATGTGGTTTCCAGTTTACATAGAGTCCAATGAAGTTCTATCAGGGCCATTGATGTGTCTGCTTTGGGGGATATAGAGGACTGTGATTATAATCTAAGAGAATTCTCTTGGTAGATAATGCGGTCGGCTTTTGATTGTAAGGAATTCTAGGTCAGGTGAACAAAAGGACTTGAGTTCCTGTATGTTGCTATGATCACACCACATCTCGTTAATCATAAGGCATACACCCCCGCCCTTCTTCTTACCAGAGAGATGTTTGTTTCTGTAGGCGCGATGCGTGAAGAAACCAGGTGGCTGTGCCGACTCTGATAACTTATCACGAGTGAGCCATGTTCCCGTGAAACAAAGAACGTTACAATCTCTGATGTCTCTCTGGAAGGCAACCCTTGCTTTGATTTTGTCTACCTTGTTGTCAAGAGACTGGACATTTGCGAGTAGTATGCTCGGGATCAGTGCGTGATGTGCCCGTCTACGGAGTCTGACCAGAAGACCGCTCCGTCTGCCCCTTCTGCGTCGCCGTTGTTTTGGGTCGCCGGCTGGGATCCGATCCATTGTCCTGGGTGGTGGACCAAACAGAGGATCCGCTTTGCGAAAGTCGTATTCCTGGTCGTAATATTGGTGAGTTCCTCCCGGCTGTATGTAAAAAAAAAAAGATTTCCTGGGGTAACAATGTAAGAAATAATACATTAAAAAAAACAAAATACTGCATAGTTTCCTAAGAACGCGAAGAGAGGCGGCCATCTCTGTCGGCGCCGAAAGTCCACATTTTGGGTCAATCATAGTGCTCAGGTATTCTTCCAGTTAGCTTAGTTTTTTTGCTAATTCTTTCCAACGTGTCAAGTAATTATCTTTTTGTTTTCTCATGATTTGGTTGGGTCTAATTGTGTCGCTGTCTTGGGGCTCTGTGGGGTCTGTTTGTGAACAGAGCCCCATGATCAGCTTGCTTAGGGGACACTTCTCTTGGTTAATCTCTCTGTCCGTGATGGCTTTGTTATGGATTGTTTGGGAATTGCTTCCTCTTATGTTGAATTTAGCGGCTCTTTTTGCGATTTTGATAATTAGCAGGTATTGTCCTAATTCTGCTCTGCTGGCATTATTTGGTGTTTTACGTTGTACATGGAGGATGTTTTTGCAGAATTCTGCACGCGGAGTGTCAATTTGGTGTTGTCCCATTTTGTGAATTCTTGGTTGGTGAGCAGACCCCAGACCTCACAACCATAAAGGGCAATGGGTACTATAACTAATTTAAATATTTTTTGCTAGATCCTAGCTGGGATGTTGAATTTTACATTTATTTTGATGGCGTAGAAGGCCCTGCAGATCATTCACAGCTTTGTAGAAGTTACCTCTGATGCAGATTTTTAGACTGAGGTATGTACTGTATATTGTTTTGTTTGCTCTAGGGCAACGGTGTCTAGATGGAGTTTCTATTTGTGGTCCTGGCAACTTGACATTTTTTGGAACATCATTATTTTTGTCTTACTGAGATTTACTGTCAGGGTTCAAATCCAATTGGACATTTGCTCAGTACATTGTTTTCACTGAGGAAATGTAAAAGTCTGCTGTTAATGATAATGCAGAGGATTTTCACAAGGTTGCTGTTGACGCATATCCCATGCTAGTTATTGGGTTCAAATTTGTCTCCAATTTTGTGGATTGGGGTGATCACTCCTTGGTTCCAAATATTGAGGAAGATGCCAGAGCTGAGGATGATGTTAAAGAGTTTATGTATAGTCAGTTGGTTTTGTGGTATTTTGTCATTTAATTTAGGATTCCATCAACACCACTGCCCTTTTTGGGTTGGAGTGTTTGTATGTTGCCCTGAAGTTGTCCTGTAGAATCCAGTGAGTTTTGCTAGTGTTAAATAGCTCATTCTAAGATTTGTAATTGATCATGTATATGTTATTGCTGTTTGTTCTTTATTATGGAGACAAAAAGATTAGAGAAGTGGTTTATTCATATCTTCGTTTTGGATAGATAACTCTTTGTGTTAACTCTATACCTTCACTGTTCCTTCTTTTTCCGTAGTGTATTTCTTTATTGTTTAAGTGATTGACCATAGTGAAGGTGTAGGCTTAGGTTTTCTGGGTCTGTTTTTTGTTGGATAGGTTTCTCAATTTCCTTCTTAGGTTCTTGCTTTCTTCATCAAACAATTTGTCATTGTTGTTAATTTTCTTTGGTTGTCTGCTTGACAATTTTCGATTTGATAGGGAAGCTGAAAGGTAAATAAACTGTTTAGGCTCTCTACTGCCAAGTTAACACCTTCACTATTACAGTTAAATCTCTCTCTCTCTCTCTCTCTCTCTCTCTCTCTCTCTCTCTCTCTCTCTCTCTACTCCCTCTCTCTCTCTCTACTCTCTCTCTCTCTGTTTCTGTCTCTCTCTCTCTCTACTCTCTCTCTCTCTCTCTCTCTCTCTCTCTCTCTCTCTGTCTCTGTCTCTGTCTCTCTCTCTGTCTCTCTCTCTCTGTCTCTCTCTACTCTCTCTCTCTACTCTCTCTCTCTCTCTCTCTCTCTCTGTCTCTGTCTCTCTCTCTGTCTCTCTCTCTCTCTGTCTCCCTCTCTCTCTTTCTCTGTCTGTCTCTCTCTGTATCTGTCTCTGTCTCTGTCTCTCTCTCTCTCTCTCTCTCTCTCTCTCTCTCTCTGTCTCTGTCTCTGTCTCTGTGTCCCGCCTGCTCCCTTCCTGGAATTAGACCCCAGGGACACTTTAAGTCAGCCCACTCAGAGATAGCTGGCTACGGCTATTAATCTTCAGGACCCTGTGAGAACCACAGCGGTGTCTGTCTGAAACGCTGCTCTGTGTAGGTGAATTGTATCAGGAACATTGTTTTTGGTAGGATTAATAGTACATCATTAATGTATCATATGTAATATCCTTCCATAGCCTCAGTCTTCCTCAGTGGCCTTGATGACCCTGCATAGGCTTATGATCATAACCACAACTGCAACAGTACCATCCAATTGTATTTTGAAATAGTTGTTACTTGCTGTTGTTTATTGTTGAAACACATCACAACCTGCATCAAGTGCATAAGCTAACCCATGAACCACAAACTGTTCCACATTCCACATCGATAGGTGGATCTAAGGCAGTGGCGGTCAGTGCCGTTTTAAGATGAGGGAGGACTATTATTTATTTTAGAAGCATAGCCTTATTTTTATTACAGCATGTTGGATGACTGTCATTCATATTCCATTCACCCAGCTCAATGTAACATAGATAGGTTTAGGCTACTACATGATACTATAATTTTCCATATTACCCATCATGAGGTTGCTACAGTCAAGCCAATGAATTAAAGTTTAAAGTTTACAATGTACAGGTCGAGAGAAAAATGTGAGTAGTCAAGGTGACAGTGACACATTCAATACCGCCTTGCACACTCTTGCCTGCATCTATCTGATCTGTGGTGTAATCCGTAGTCCAGCAGTTGCAAATGAGAGTTTCTATAAGACAAATTCAGGTATGTTTATCCCCGTTTTGTAACGCTTGCTTCCGTTTAAGAAATGTTTTTCAACTGAATCGGTGGAATGAATACACCCCTGATCACACATAGTTCACTTTCATTGCAGTCACATACAAACAGCATGATCACTTTACTCGTTTTATAATTTCTTCTTGCAGCTACACACTCTCCTCCTATCACCTTTTCCCTTCCCTTGTAGACTTCAGTGCACAACATATTAGTTGTCTGTGACCAGGCAAAAAAACCTTTCTAAGCCAAAACTTCATATCATAACTGCTAACCTCTACACACAGCCTACATTGTTATCACCGTAATAGCTAACGTCATAGTCAACAGAGCTAATAG
Organism: Oncorhynchus masou masou; assembly: GCF_036934945.1. NCBI lineage: Eukaryota > Metazoa > Chordata > Actinopteri > Salmoniformes > Salmonidae > Oncorhynchus > Oncorhynchus masou. The sequence goes on from NC_088212.1 coordinate 37,447,838, forward strand.
AAAGTGTTAGTAAACCTGCTTCATTCATGCAGTACAGTGTATAGTCAGCAAGCAGTTTAGCAGTTACACCGGCTTACTTTGACTTGGAAGAGTTCCAGTGTTGCATAGCCATAGCCTGCTAGCTAACGGAAACTAGCTGTCCTCTGGCTACACCACGGTGCAACCCTAGTTCTGTTGAGGCTACTGTAGACATTCATTGCAAAACAGTCTGTTTTAATAAATTATTTGGTGATGTGAATATATTTAGTATAGTTTTATGTTTCACAATTTTTATTATTATGACTTTTCACCGAGGGGGATGGTCCTCCCTTTCCTCCTCTGAGGAGCCTCCACTGATGTAAGGGGCAGACTCCTGAGCGGAGCAAGGTTTTTGGGGGGCTCGTTGGTTTGTATGGTCAGTCGGTTGGTGTGTTTACCCTGAAGCAGATTTATCGGTAGTTCCGCAGTAGCCGGGTTGGCTGGCAGAGCATGAGAAAGCAAGCGCCCGGCAGGCCCCCACACCATCTCAGCCAGACAGTTACACTCTGTGGGAAACAGGAAAGGCCAATATTATTCCTGCTAGCACACAGGGATGCTCTAACACGACTCTGCTTCGGAGTGACGGATCGAGACGGGGGAGTCACGTTGTGTAAGTGTCTCATTCACACCACGGTTCAGTGGCGACCATGACAGAGAAGAGCCGCTAGGGCACATCAAAGCCCCCCACAATGCCTTTTGGGAAACGGTGGCATGCAGGGGCCACGGCCCGCTACGGTACGCATTGTAAACGCTGCATGCTTCCTAAATGACATTACCTGGCACTATAAAACAAACACACACTGCCCTGCCACGCTTTGAATTGAGGGCCTCTGTTTGAGCTGGCAACCCCAGGGGGGCCATGGTCCAGGAAGAGTAGGAGAGGGTGACCCAGCCCCTTCCCCCACCCCTCCTTCATCCCTGAGCTGAGTGACTGAGCCACTGTGCAATGCCAGTGACCCACAGCCTGTTTTCTGCCTTAAATCGTTTCTCACCCTCTTCACCCCCCTCGCCGCCCTCCTCCTCAGGAGAAAGAAAAATCACCCAGAGCTCCTTGAAATGGGTCTGGGACAGGGTGAGCCAGGGCTGGGTAACTCCCTGCAGCCTGCCTGGTTAGAGGAAGCATCATTTCTCATGCAGCAGAGAGTGAGAGAGTGGAACAGGTCAGACCTAGCTCAGCCTGACCCATAGAGAACCACTCAGTGGACTAGAGAGTCTCTGTATAACTATTACGTGTATCTAACGTTGGAAAATAAACTGTGTGTAAGGCGAACGCTGACGGAGTGGCAAAATGGTGCTGACGATATGAAAGGCTGGGATAATGAATGGTGGCCACGGACAATGAAATGAAAAATAAGTGGTTATTAATCATGAGGAGAAAAACAAAATGGATACTGTGTGTGCGTGTGTCTGTGTGTCTGTGTGTGTGTACGTGCATGTATGTGTGTCTGCTGCTCTGCATATTTGTCTGCATCGATGTCTTTGTGTGCGTATGGGTGTCTGCATTTGTCCGACTGTGTATGTATGGGGTGTGTTAGTGTACATATACGAGTCTGGCTAACATTTACAGCGGCTCAATGTGTATCTATCATTTCCTCTGCGCTTACTTGCCACTTCAGTCGCTGTACACCCAGTGTAAACAACATTTATCATGACATGCAAATTAGTGTCTTTACCTCCAGCCCCAACAAAGAGGACCATTGAAGGCTGCCTTGGCATTTAGAACCATGTTGAATTTGATACTCAAGATTATAGGCTTATTCCAGACATTGTGTAGTGGTTTTCTGTCACTCACACTCAGTAAACGCTCCCCGTTACAAATAGCTTGGGCATCCTGGACCCATCATTAAGGTTATGACCAATATGCACTCCTATAAACTGACAGGCCCAGCCACCCGGCTGCAGCAGAAACTATTTATCTCTCTCTCTTTATTTCTCTGTCACTCTCTCTCTCCACCCCTCCTCTCTCCTTTTCTTCCTCCTCACTATCCCTCCATTTCTCTCTGTCACTACCTCCCCCCTCTCTTTCACTCTCTCTCCACCCCCCATCTCTCTCCCTTTCTCTCTCTCACTAATCCCCCTCTTTCCCATTCTCTTTCTCCCTAACCCCCCTCTCTCTACCTTTCTCTCTCTCTCACTACCTCCCCTCTCTCCCATTCCCTTTCTCCCCAACCCCCCCATCTCTCTACCTTTCTCTCTCTCTCTCACTACCCCCCCCTCTCTCTCTGGGAGGTGGTATGTGTCTGTGTGTGCTGCTGATTGTAGTAATTTTACGGTGGGAGGCTGAGAGGCACCTCTGGGTACAGTACATCAGCCCTGGCCCGCAGCTCCAGTGTGGCTGTGAAATATGACAAGAGGCCCCCAGTGGGAGAGCAAATATCTATGTGGCACTAATAAGCACTATCTCTCCAGGAAATCACACCCACGGATAGACCCAACACAGCAAGTCCTCTATAGCAGCTAAACCCTGTCTCCCAACAGCCTTTTGACACACACTCTCTCTCTCTCTCTCTCTCTCTCTCTCTCTCTCTCTCTCTCTCTCTCTCTCTCTCTCTCTCTCTCAATGTGGGTTAAGACATGTTCTCTGTGCTGCTTCAAGTGCGGCAGGCTTTGGGTTTGACATGAGCTGCCTTCTATTAAGACATGCCCGTGACAAGGCAACAATACCGTCAGTTCTGTGCTAATAAACGTCAGCCCTTTCACACAAAAGAGGCAGAAAGCCACAATAAGACACTGATCTTACCTGGCTGTATGTGTTGTGGGTTGGTGTGTGTGTTCACCTGCGACAGGGCCAGTTGTCAAGGAGTAAGGAGGGATGAGCTCATGAATGCTGGGCCAGGGACAGATTGAGGAGCATGTTTAATACAGAGACAAACTGGTGTGGCCTGTCTCGAATCGTGGCTTTACCCTACCCTTTGACTGAGAAAGTCAAGACCTCTGCTCGATGGGAGAGAGTGAGACAAAAAGACAGAATGACAGAGGAGAGAGAAAGGGGAAAGAGATGGAGAGAGAACACGCGAGAGAGGATCCAGATGGGGTCCTTTGAACAAGTTTTGAATGAGAGACTCATTAAGACCACTCTGCCTTGTAACGACAAGGGGGAATGAGGGAACATACAAACTACAGGTGTGCCCCCCTCTCGCCGCACACAGACTAACTTGCTAACCACACCGCCTGCATTGCGTGCGCGAGCATTGCAAAATAAATTGACACACGTTATTCAATAAATTCATCCCAACTGCAACTCGTGTCTGGTGTGGATAGACAACATCAACATGCGCACGATTGTGCGCGCGGACGCATGGATGTGCCCGGTAAGATAGTGTAACATCCAAACATATACACAGACACACACGTCTACATTGAACAAAAATATAAACGCAACAAGTAAAGTGTTGTTTCCATGTTTCATGAGCTCAAATAAAAGATCCCAGAAATGTTCCATATGCACAAAAAGCTTATTTCTCTAAAATGTAGTGAACACATGTTTACATCCCTGTTAGTGAGCATTTCTCCTTTGCCAAGATAATCCATCCACCTGACAGATGTGGCATATCAAGAAGCTGATTAAACAGCATGATCATTACACAGGTGCACTTTGTGCTGGGGACAATTAAAAGGCCACTCTAAAATGTGCAATTTTGTCACACAACACAATGCCACAAATGTCTCAAGTTTTGAGGGAGCGTGCAATTGGCATGCTGACTGCATGAATGTCCAACAGAGCTGTCCTTTTATGAACTGTAACCTAGTAAAACCTTTGAAATTGTTGTATGTTGCGTTTTATATTTTTGTATAGAGTGTAGATTCATCTTCTTGGCGGCATGGGCAGCTGCAGCCGTTTCCCAGCAGCCCCATGCGATGTGAGGTGGGTTTAGTCATATCTCCATGGGTTTAGTGGTCTTTATGAGTGCAGATCCTCTGTGTGTGCCTCCCTGCCCTGGCACAGCTGACACGGCAATAAACACGCCTTGCAGCCACCATGTAGACAGTGCCACATAGTGAGGGGATTAGGAGAGTGAAAGTCTCAGACACACACACACACACACACACATATATATATATATATTCAGGAATACACAGATACACTAACTAAAAGTGTGAAAACTCATTGAAGATGATGAAATCAGGAAAATATGTTTCCATAACTACTAATAACTCTCTGTCTCTCTCTCCTTCTCTCCCCTGTTGCTGATTTATGGTTTTATAGTGTTTTGTCAGCAGAGAATTCCACAGGAAACCGTTGTGATTAAGAAATATAGATGTTGAATACATCTATTTACTTTCCCAAAAAGTATCATTAGTGAAGTTCTGGTTGTTTCATTTGTCTCTGACTGGGAGTTTGGCATGGAACACATATGCAGGCCCTGGGCCTGTCCTATGATCCTTTATGCAGTGCCCCAAATGGGACACTATTCCCTATATAATGCACAAAAGTAGTGCACTGTAAAGGGAATAGGGTGCCATTTGGGACGCCCCCTTAGTGTGATGACTTCATTAGGACTTAATTTGCCTCTCTGTAAACATGCTGGTCTCTGTGAGATATGAACTCATAATGATACAACCTGGCCCCATTGATCTCATACAAGTGTTCTGAAGCACACTGACCGAAACGAGCAAAAAATAAATAAACAAGCATCAATAAAGGTCTTAGTGATTGGAGGAAAGCCTTTGAGGTTAAATGCTGCTGTATAGAGCTATGAAACCAGGACTAAGAGAAAAACGGAATAAGAGAGTTTAAAGTGTGCAGTTCACTCCATACTGAGCCTACTGTGAGATTTAATGTGAGAGAGGGGAGTGTGTGAGTTTTGAGGGGTTCGACATTGATTAGTGAATGTATTGGGGCTCTAATGTCCACTGCTCTGCTCCCAGTGTGTGGTGGGTCAGGGAGAGTTTGATATAGGCTCCTAGTTCTGTGTGTGTGTGTGTGTGTGTGTGTGTGTGTGTGTGTGTGTGTGTGTGTGTGTGTGTGTGTGTGCGTGTGCGTGTGTGTGTGTGTGCAGTGATTCATGAGTAGGCCTCTCCCCCTGGCTGCAATGTTGAGCACTCGACCCCGGCCTGTCAACCGCACTAGGCCTCACAATAAATTAGTGATCATTTGAAGTGACATTAGTGAGCCTGCACGTTGTCGCTGTGTGTAGGTTCATGCGTGTGTGTGTTAGGCCTGCCTGGTTGAGAGAGAGTGATTTACGCCGCGCCTGTAGCACATCATTTATCCAGCGTTTAGAGGATAGTTTGCTAATACCCTGCGAGTCCTCCAGGTTTTCACTACGAAATGAGCCATTGTCAGTTATTTCATCCAATCAAAATCTGAAGTCAGTGTGCTACATTAACAGGACTATGATGATTGCCAAGGTTTTTACGCAAATATTATTAATAGCAGTATTAATCTCTTGACACAATTAATGAAGTCTCTTTTCCAGGCTGTGCTGCTGACATGCCTGGGGGAGATATCTATGCTTGATCATTTAGTAAGTAACTTTACAGCATGTTCTCTTTGTGTACTAAAATCACCTCCCTGTTTTCCCCTCAGTTAATGAAAAGAGAGAGCGCATGTCAACGCTTGCTCAAACATGCAGAATTTCAATAAAAGGAAGAGTCAATTAAAAACTGGTTTCCTGGAGAAATCCCACAGAGATGTTAGAGTACTACCTACTGTGGGCGTGTCTGTGTCAGGTATGTCGACCACATCACCTGGGAGAAGGAGGAGGAAGAATGAATCATGTGTAGTCTAACCTCTTTATGAGAATACTAGGCTGGTAACAGATCTGTTTGTGCTGTCTTGTCAAAACACATCTGGGACCAGGCTAAGGGAATACTGGTTGCCATTAAGACTGGTGGTCCTGTTGGCCCTACTGAACTGGCTTCAGTTTGTCAGTCCCAGTTCCAACCGTTTTCAGTCAAGGGGGAACGTGTCCTGTGAGGCCCCAAAGGATGCTGGGTAGGATTAGTCGGGAGGGGTCGGGTGTCCGTTGACGCCGACCCCCTGCTCTCCTGGAGGGAAAGGGAAAGCCACACTGTGGTGTGTTTCAGAGCACTGTGTCTTTCAGGTGCCTGACCAGCCCTGGTAACTTCTCAAAGGCCTCCTTCTTTCCCCTCCGACTCTGGGAGTGGAGTCGGGAGCCAACCCCCAACATTAATGCAAAGACAATCCCTAATTGCAGGATCACGTTACAAGCAAATTCTTCTCAAGCCCATTAACAATTGTACTTAATTACAAGGTATAGGAGGGGGGAGGGAGAGAGATCTTAGGTTACATCTCACACACATACACACAATAGGTGGTAGACCTCCCAGTCCCAGACTAAAGCTTTCATTCATTGCTGTCTTTGTGCGGTGGGGATTTGGTTGAGTTAAACAGAGGATCAGAAGAGTGACTCGCACATTGCCAGTGTCACAGGCAGCTATTCCAATATTACACTTGGGGCGGCAGGGTAGCCTAGTGGTTAGAGTGTTGGACTAGTAACCGGAAGGTTGCGAGTTCAAACCCCCGAGCTGACAAGGTACAAATCTGTCGTTCTGCCCCTGAACAGGCAGTTAACCCACTGTTCCCAGGCCGTCATTGAAAATAAGAATTTGTTCTTAACTGACTTGCCTGGTTAAATAAAGGTAAAATAAAAATAAAATAAAAAACACTAAGTCTATAGTGTGAAGTTGTCAAGAAGACATCCATATTTTCCAATTATAATTTGACAGCTGAATGCACATCAGTCTAAAAATGAAGAGAGTGCAAAAAAGTAACCAGGCATGAGCTCTAAGTCCCTTGTAAACTATCATAATACCCAGGCAGATGTTTCCATTGACAATGGGATGTTCAACTCGTGACACATCCATGGTTTACACTTGTTTTTATCCTGAAATCAAGGCCAGGATATAGGTTAGTCACGTCATCTTTCTCGATGCTGTCGAGACAGATTGACAGGTTACATATACTGCCAATGCCCCATAACTGTTTCCATTCACCAACAAGCCCCAGCAGAGACATGAGTTGAATCCCAAATGGCACCCTATTCCTTATATGGTGCATCACTTTTGACCAGAGCCCTATTGGACCCTGGTCAAAAGTAGTGCACTAGATAGGGAATAGGGTGCCATTTGGGACACACCATGCACTGCAATGTACTTGAGCTGCTGCTGCTAGATTCATTTGATCGCCGTCTATTTATGCTGAAGAGGCATCCATTGTGTGCCTTTAGTTTCCTGGGCTTGTGCTGTGCTCCCTATACCCAGAGCCGCCTCTTCCTATAGGTGACTACACACCGTGTTTTCTAACTCTACTGTTGAGAGTTAGAAAAGTAGAATACACAAGGTGCCATTTTGAAATTTGGTAGTGCATTATAGTTATTGTTCTGTTGCTAGGTAAGTTAGCCGAGTCAGCTGTCTAACCCTTGTAGTAGGCCTAATCATCACTAAATTACAGACCAGGCACGAAGGGCATGTTCTCCGGGGCCCTGACCCCCAGGGGGCCCACATTGATTTTGTTAGTCACTCTCATACACATATCATATGAGCATGGCATAAGTGGCAAACTGTATAGAATTGCAGGAAATTAGATTTAAAACTGCTACATTGTCTTTGCATCATGACAAAATGTAAGGAATTGCAGAAAATGTGCTTTAAAACTGCAACACTTTCTCTTCACCCCATGGAACAATGTGTAGAACTGCAAGAAATGAACTTTGACACTGCAAAATAAATTATCCACTGCCAAGAGAAGGGGCACTAAAAGGTTTTGCCCTTCAGTGGGGTATGCCTAACCCGAAACTAGCTGCTCCCTGTGGGATCGGTTCTTTAGAGCCTCCCTTTGTCCTGACTCCCGTGCCCTCCAAGCTGTCCAAACACACAGTACCTGAGAGAGGATTATGGGAGTCTGGTGGCTGGGAGGAGCACTCCCGCCCTGTCTGCAAGGAGGAGAGGAGAGAAGGGGACACGTAGAGGAGGGGAGGAGGTGTTGAGGCGGTTCCTGCGCCCATCAGACCCGGTGCTCTAAGCCTGCCTTATTGAATTGTCTGTTGCCTTTATGAAGAGGGGCCAACAGGTGTCAGTCTCAGCAGGGTAAGGTGGTAGACTTAGAATGTCCACTTTGACCCCCAGCAGTAACTTGGACAGCTGTGGTGGTGGCTGTAGGAAAAACGGGTGAGGTGGGGGGTGATATAATGCATCCACATTAAATGTAAAATGAAATGTAACAGAATGAAAGGTTTTGCATGTATTCCTTGGTAAAGACATTGAATGTGCACATGTCTAGTTCCAGGCCATGATTTTCATTCCAGTAGGTTCAAATTATGTTGGTCAAAATGACACCTGTCACTTTATGTATGGTGTCATATGAGTACTGTAGTTAGAGAGCAAAATGTCTGCAGTGTGAGAAACAATGAATCAAGGAAGTGTTTGTTTGAAAACTTTGAAATAAAATAGTCCTGTAATTGTTTCCTCTGATTATCTGCCTGGAAAATAAAGTTTGCTGAACTACTATCACAAAATAACTTAATATCATCAGCAAGGAAGGGCAGATTGTTCCTTTGTTGATTCTACTGCATTTACTATGGGATTATGATTTATCTTCTTGTGGACAGGAAGGACAGGTGATTGTTAGAAGCAGCTGTTATTACTGTACCTTTATTATCTAGGCTTGATGTGTGCTGCTTTTTGAATTGGGAACCTCAGGCCTATTTTCACAGGAACCTCCAAACCATGCCAGACCTGGTGATGAGATCAGACTGCTCTCCCTGACCGTAGCTGACACCAAGTCATTCTCAGTGATACTCAAGGTCAATCCAGCCACCCTGGAGGCGACATCACGGGCCTATATGTGTTTATTAAGGCTCCCTTGGTAACAGCAAAGCAAATAGCTGGCTCTGGTTTTGTTGCTTTTGGCTCCATTTGTCTCTCTCCCTCTCTCCATCTCTCTTGCCCCATCTTCTTCACCCCCCTCTCCTCCCCTGTCTATTCCAGCTGCAGATGGGACCAGGGAAACCCCAAGTCAAGACAGCCAGTCAACCAGTCAGTCAGTCAGCTCTATAGAGGGCCCTGCTAATCAGAACCCTGCAACAATGATGTTAACCTGGCAAGGCTGAAGGACTCAACCCCGAAGACATGATGTAGCGAACTCAACTCAGCGAACCGCATTAATGCATTATATTATAATATATAATATGCGTTGTTTAATGTTCACCCGTGGATTATATTTCACAGAATGATACAGATGAGGTTAGACATGGTGTACGAAAAATACTGACATTTATATAGTGTAATGTATATTGAAACAGCTGTTAAAATGAATCTGCCATGTCTATAAACCATTTGATATCCTTTCAATCCAGCCAAGATCAGACCAGAAATTGGATCAGTCATTCCGATATATCACACTCTTTACCTTGAGAGAATCCCTAGTGTGTGGTTCTGTGCTGTGAATTTAAGTTAAATATGTTTCTTATTGTTAACATTCTCAATGGTCCAGATGCAGAACTAGTCGCTGCATGTGTTGACGAGCGTGAGACATTTGTTTGCCCAGCACTAAAATGGTTTCCATTGAGATGATCTGCATGGCTCTGTTCTTTCAAATGTTGTACTAACTGGGGAATGTTTAAGGCAGCAGAGCACTTGTGATGTGCGAAATAGACAGATGACTCTAAATCTGATGATTAGCTGAGTAAACTCAGAGATGTGTCACTTGTGCAAAGACGAGGGTTGAAATCCAGCCGGAATTCTGGCTGTGAATGTGTCATACCTGAATGCATTCTGACACACAACAAGAGATTAGTTGTTCACTTCGCAGCAGTTCTTTACACTCCCAACAGTCCAACACACACTACCCGTGGCTTATGAGGCAATAGTTGAGAGACATAAACAATAGTACCAGAGTTTTGGAAGAGTTTAGAGAATTGTTAGAGCGTATCATACCAGCTTCTCAGGATAGACTGGTTATGTCATGTCGACTGGTACTGTAACTGTAGATGACTTATGAACCCAGGCAGGAGGACCTTGTTTTCATAGAGGTGGTGTAGTAGTGTGTCTTATTCTAAACCACCCAAAGATATGACGGAGGTATTGAATACACTTCCACATCTGAAGCAATTACAAGATACAGTGGGATGTCTTCTGGCAGACACTTCAACGCACGATTGGCCTTCCTCACCGTTCAGACACCTGTCTGAGTGATAACAGCAAAGCCAATTTGTTTGCCGCTTGGCGAGGCTGTAAAATAAACGACACTGGGAGAAAGTGTAACAGCAAGTCATTTATCCTCTTTCTCTCTCGCTCTCTCTGGCCTTTTTCCCCTCTATGCAAGCGGTATGAAAGTAATGTAGTCAAGATAGATTACATGTCTCCTTAAAATGTTAGTGTCTTGCCAACTGGTGTAAAAAATATGAGTGAAAAAAGGCCTGATAATAAAAGGCTTTGTAAAGACATCGATATGGCGTTAAATATCATCCCCCTAAGAACAAAAACTTTGGATTGTGAATGTTATTTTATAGCGATGACAAATTGCAGGTATCTCCTGTGGCTTCCTGTGAGCTTTCAGGGCGGCTTGCCAACTGGCTCGGTGCGAGCTGTGTATGACTGACTGCTACACCTGACCGTGCACAATCCTCTGTGACTCCCAATCATCAGTATGTCCCAGAGCTGACGGTGGCCCTCCAATGAGCATGGACTTACTATTAGCATGGCCCGCCAACTCTGTCTAATGAGGTAACCTATCCAGTGAGCATATTCCTCCCCCTTATCATGTCCCTTCTGAGTATGTAACAAACTGGAACCTGTCGCCTGCTGGTAGCCCCTGTCATCCTGTATAGGGGTTGAAAATGGCAGATTTTGTCATTGATAACCTCTTAAATTGAAATGCAGTGACTGTACAGTAACATGCCATCCATAACGTCAGAGTTCGGGGTCTCCACTTCAAAGCGCTATATGGGTTTGACTGACAGCCGTTGTAAACTTGAGCACCGAGTGTGACAAGAAGATGCCTCCATCCCTCCCGCTAAGTGGGCTACTTTTGCTCATTTGTTGTTGTTTGAGCGAGGGAAAGGCTGTAAATTGAGAAGTGTCAATGGGTTATGAAAGATAAGACGTTGAGGATTGAAAATCTATACGGCTTTGTTGCCGTACAAGCAAACGCCACACGGGTCCAAATGTGCGCTTCACATTTCCATATTTTAAAACTCGTATCATTTACAGTATCAACATTTTATGATCGATATGTTTGATCCACAGGTACAAGAATTACATGCAATATACCCTGGGTTGGCCTGAACAGCCTGTTTGTCTTATTGTGAAGAAAATGATTCCGTGGAACACGCACTTGAATACACTCATGGATCCATTCTATGCAGAACCAACATTACAGTCTATGTGCCTTGTGAAAGCCTAACACTGTAAGATCGTATTTTATAACTTCGCTAACCATGTTGGCAATAGAATACGCTTTCAAATGATGCTCACCTGACCCAGATTGTGATTTATAATGGAGTGTTTTTGCATTGCGTCAGCAAACAACAGTAATTGTGTGATGGTGGGGACGCAGGGTTGTTCCAAACAAAAAAACTACAAGTGTCCTTGCTTCAGTTCCTCAACGGCAAAGCCAGAAAAGCTAAAAAGAAAGAACCTTACAGTTGAAGGCTCTTTCCTTGAGTCATAAAACTGCGGCCAGTCAGACACCAGTTAAACCTCTCTCTCACCCGTGTAATTGTTTTCTCTTATCTTGTACCCTCTCCAACGTGTCAATTCATATTTGGATTATTCTACTGAATGTATCTAGAGTATCTTCAGATTTCATTTTGAAGATGAATGAACTAACTTGTAAGTCGCTCTGGATAAGAACATCTCGTATATGACTAAAATGTCATGTAAATGTAAAAATGTTATTGACAAATGCTGTGAAGATCTACAGTAAATGTCAAATGTATATTAAATCAACAGCCTACTGTTTGGATTCAGTCTTCTGTCAGGTTAACTGTTGTTGATCAGACCAAAGGTGAGGACACCAGTTCACATGACAGAAGACTGAATTCAAACAGCAGGCTGTTGATTTGATGTGCATTTTGACATTGTTTTCTTCCTAAATAGTTCTACTATACAACTCACAGTTAGGCCTTGAAAGCACTAAAAATCTGCTGTGGTTGTAGGCCTATGTTTGTGCCCCCTCTGTGAAATTTCAGTTTTGAAACTCTTACGATAAACACACCTGTAATGATGTGTGCTGAGAGTCGGGAAGCAAGTTCAGGGAGAGTGTTTTAATCAAATAGATGGTACATAATATACAACAAGAAAAACGGACAGCACACAGACATGAAACAGAAACAATAACGCCTGGGGAAGGAACCAACGGGGGTGTGACATATACAGTTGATGTCGGAAGTTTACATGCACTTAGGTTGGAGTCATGAACACTTGTTTTTCAACCACTCCACAAATTTCTTGTAAACAAACTATAGTTTTGGCAAGTCGGTTAGGACATCTACTTTGTGCATGACACAAGTAATTTTTCCAACAATTGTTTACAGACAGATTATTTCACTTATAATTCACTGTATCACAATTCCAGTGGGTCAGAAGTTTACATACACTAAGTTGACTGTGCCTGTTCCAGAAAATGAATGGCTTTAGAAGCTTCTGATATTCTAATTGACAACATTTGAGTCAATTGGAGGTGTACCTGTGGATGTATTTCAAGGCTTACCTTCAAACTCAGTGCCTCTTTGCTTGACATCATGGGAAAATCAAAAGATCTCAGCCAAGACCTCAGAAAAAAATTGTAGACCTCCACAAGTCTGGTTCATCCTTGGGAGCAATTTCCAAATGCCTGAAGGTACCATGTTCATCTGTACAAACAATAGTATGCAAGTATAAACACCATGGAACCACGCAGCCGTCATGTCGCTCAGGAAGGAGACGCATTCTTTGGTGCGAAAAGTGCAAATCAATCCCAGAACAACTGCAAAGGACCTTGTGAAGATGCTGGAGGAAACCGGTACAAAAGTATCTATATCCACAGTAAAATTAGTCCAATATCGACGTAACCTGAAAGGCCGCTCAGCAAGGAAGAAGCCACTGCTCCAAAACCAGCATAAAAAAGCCAGACTACGGATTGGGATTGTCCTTTTCTGACTTTTTGTAGAAATGTATGTATGTATGTATGTATGTATGTATGTATGTATGTATGTATGTATGTATGTATGTATGTATGTATGTGTGTGTGTGTGTGTGTGTGTGTGTGTGTGTGTGTGTGTGTGTGTGTGTGTGTGTGTGTGTGTGTGTGTGTGTGTGTGTGTGTGTGTGTGTGTGTGTGTGTGTGTGTGTGTGTGTGTGTGTTTGGAGGAAAAAGGGGGAGCCTTGCAAGTCGAAGAACACCATCCCAACCGTGATGCACGGGGGTGGCAGCATCATGTTGTGGGGGTGGGAGGGAGGGACTGGTGTATTTAACAAAATAGATCACATCATGAGGAAGGAAATGTGAGCTTAAAGTTAAAGCTTGGTTGCAAATGGGTCTTCAAAATGGACAATGACTCCAAGCATACTTCAAAAGTAGTGGCAAAATGGCTTAAGGACAACAAAGTCAAGGTATTGGAGTGGCCATCACATAGCCCTGACCTCAATCCCATACAAAATTTGATGGCAGAACTGAAAAAGCATGTGCGAGCAAGGAGGCCTACAAACCTGACTCAGTTGCATCAGCTCTGTCAGGAGGAATAGGCCAAAATTCACCCAACGTATTGTGGGAAGCTTGTGGAAGGCCACCCGAATCATTTGACCCAAGTTAAACAATTTAAAGGCAATGCTACCAAATACTAATTGAGTGTATGTAAACTTCTGACCCACTGGGAATAGTGATGAAATAAAATCTGAAATTAATCATTCTCTCTACTATTATTCTGACATTTCACATTCTTAAAATAAATTGGTGATCCTAACTGACCTAAGACAGGTCAGTTTTACTTGGATTAAATGTCAGGAATATTGAAAACTGAGTTTAAATGTATTTGGCTAAGGTGTATGTAAACTTCCGACTTCAACTGTATAGGGAAGGTAATCAGGGAAGTGATGGAGGCCGGGTGAGTCTGATGACGCGCAGGTGAGCGTAACGATGGTGACAGTTGTACGCCATAACAAGCAGTCTGGTGACCTAGAGGCCGGAGAAGGAGCACACGTGACAACACCGATCACGAACAACATCTAAATTGATCTCCATTTGGCATAAATGTGCTAATTTCCCATTAATGTATCCTAATAAATAATAATAATAAAAAATCCTATTTTAATGCAGCTTAGTGTTCAATATGGAACGAGGAGGATAAGAGAGCAATAAATGAACCCTAGTTTACTGACTAAGCAACAACTCTTCAAACAAACACAGTAGCTACTGTGGGAGTAATGCTTCCGTTCTGGCTCGCCGTTCAAAATAATTTGCTAAGAGCAGGTGGATATGTACTCAGACCTGGGTTCAAATACTACTTGTTTTCTTCCAAATATCTTAACTGCACTTGATTGAGCTTGCCTGACGCAATGGAACCAATGAAATAGTCCCAGAAGCGTAAACCCCACCCATCTAGACCCTCCTGGAAGGCTCAATCAAACACTCTCAAAAGGAAAACACATGTTACTTGATCCCAGGTGTAATGTAACAGTGTAATCCACCGCAGGGCTCACTAGCACAGAGATCTCCTCGCACTGTTTAGCTTTTTTGAGAAGCGCCTAACTAAGAATGAAGCTTGAGAGACGTCTTGAGGCCAGCTGTGAGTAATGTGTACAGCAGAGATGTTCAGTCTGCTACTCATGCTAATTGCCTGTAGGGCCTCAGCTTCAAGCTGCCATCAATAGACCACCCACGGAGAGGCCGCTGCATTTATCTTGATTTCAAGCATATAATTACATTGTTGGCTTACGTCTGTGTTATCTGTGTAGGTCTATTGATACTGCTAAAAGATAAATGCTGTAATTACATTTAATATGGATTTTGATGTAACTCAATTGATGTCGTTTACTTAATTGAGCGTACCATACGCTGGTCTGTTTTGGTATATCTGTTCGTTTGAGACAATGACTTATTGACAGCTGGATTCATTGTGGTATGTGTTCCTCTCAACATTACCTTTTTGGATATTTGATACAGAACACTTTGTTCTTTCTGGTCTTGGCAGTTACAGTTGCTCTGCAGGTGGAGAGAGAGTTTGGAGTAATGCATGAGCTGGAATGGTTGGCAGCAGGGTATATTTTGATGCTCAGTGCTGCACAGGCAGACCTCTCTCTCTTTCCTATAACAAAATCCTCTTTTGCTACGCACTCGGAGAGTCTCTCCTCTCTGCCAACGCCTGCTGTGAGGGGTCTGAGCTAAACCAACAACTGTGCTGCATGATGAAAGGGTGAGCAGTAGGGGTCTCGCAATGAACTCTGGGTCATCCCACTGCCATGATGACTCTATTCCCTCTTCCCCTTTCACTACCACATACACTACAGTACAGTAACATACCTTTCACTGCCACATATACTACAGTACAGTAATATACCTTTCACTGCCACATATACTACAGTACAGTAATATACCTTTCACTGCCACATATACTACAGTACAGTAATATACCTTTCACTACCACATACACTACAGTACAGTAATATACCTTTCACTGCCACATATACTACAGTACAGTAATATACCTTTCACTACCACAGTACAGTCATATTCACCTTACAATCTCTCCCAACTGGGATATCCTTATTGGGATTGTGGTTAGGGCGTCTTTGGGTCGGGAGATGTACATTTGTGGCCCACAAGGGACCTCGTGCTATTCCGTCAGTTCATTACACTGGTGTCAGAAGTGGGATAGTGCTTGTTGGCAGTTGAGAGTATTCACTGTACTTATGTATGCCTATATTCTGGTACTATTTATCAAGGTTCCACTCCAGCAAGGTTTAAACTCCTCTTCATATCAGTATACTCTCACGAATCCACAAGTTCTGTACTCCTCCCTCCTCCTCCCAGATTTCCTTTTAGTGGAAATCTTGTTTGCCTAGTTTTCGACCATGGCATTTTGAAAGAGGGTAGACGGATGTGTACTCAAACGTCTTCCCTGTCATTTCCTCAGCGAAGCGCCACTGGCCCAGAACTCGACTGTCAACTGTGAAAACAGGGCGGGGTTGTTGGAGATGGAAACGGCTTTGTTTAGCAGTTACAGTAAGACACGCTTGTGTTTGTCTCCTCAGCTCTGTACGAAAGCTCTGTAGGAGTAACAAAAGCACACGGGCTCTTGTCAACTTCCACCCTGAACTTCAGCTCAAGCAGCACCGTTGCAACGTGAGCACGGCACATTCACTCATTATGACTGTAGAGATTATTTTGGACCGTTGTACTGGAGTGGTGGAGAATCTTTAAAAATTATTATTATTTTTTTTACAGGTTCCTGTTTCAAGCTGGATCTCTTCATGAAGATAAGACAAAGTGTTTCTGCGACGCTCCGTAAAAGACAAATAAATAGTGGGGGGAAAAACGAGATCTTTAGCAGCACAGCATGTAGGGCTAAATCTAACCTTCAGGGGTGTATTCCAATGAAAGCAGCAGAAACAAACACAGCCTCATACCAGGACATGCTATTTGTTTTCCTTCAGGCGCTCAATATTTGCGCTGCTTTACAGTATGTGAGGCGTGACAGAAAATACATCTGATTTTATTTCTCCAATGGGAAGCTCTGCGTTTTTTGCATATGGAGCTCATCACAGACAAACGACTTGTTAATGCCAGGTTACTTCAGCTGGAAAGCTGTTTTCAAGCGCCAGGCCAAGCTATTGAAGAAACACATGTAATGAAACACCAGCCATGAAGCCCCACTACTCCCCACTCCTGTGATTCTGCTGCACTCCCCATAACAAAGAACTCAATCTTTAAAGAGCTTTTACTTGTGGAGCGAAGCAAAGCTTCCATCTAGGGCCTGACCAAATCATTATTGCACAGATAAGGATCAGAACTGAGGCAGATGTCTGCTGGCTTTACAATATGTGCATGGAGATGACCTGCAAGGCCCCTGCCAGCGTACAGTGCTGAGGCGTCTCAGTTTGCTTTCTCTCAGACATGTTGAAGCTAGCTGGAATCCACTGGGGTTGCATTGCAGCTAGGTGGTCTTGATTTTGCCTCAGGAGGCTAATGTGCGTGCCAAATGGCATCTTATTCCTATATAGAGTGCTACAGGATTTTGAGCAGAACCCTATGGGCTCTGGTCGGAAGTAGTGCACTATATATGGAATAGGGTGTCATTTGAGACACTATCTGTGGTGGTCAACTGAGTCACATTGTTCTTGGGACTGGAAGTGGAGTGTTATGTTTTTCCCCATTGATGCCCAGAGCAGCTGTCTCAATGAAACACTTTCAGTACAGTTGATTTGTTAAGAAGGAAACATTAGGAGGGGGAGTGTGTTTGCACAGGAATATGGTTATTTTAGAAGTATTGGTGTTGGTGGGGAAGTACAGAGAAAGTAAAAACACTGAGCATGTGTCCAGCTGCTTCCTGGTAACGTTCACCACTGACCACACCTGGGTTCAAATACTATTTAATATCATTTCAAATGCTTTAGTAGGGCTTGATTGAGCTTGCCTGGCACTATGGAACCATTAGAATAGTCGCAAAAGTTTCCCAACGGGGACCCTAGGCAGGCTAGAGGAAATGTTCAAAGTATTTAAATGATTCCAAGTAGTATTTGAACTCAACCTTCACACCTTCTTGAATAGGAAGACCTATCTTTAGAGCTAATTCTTTGTAGGGATAATATGATACTCTGTTGACAGATATGAATCAGTGTGACCTGCTGTGAATACAAAGCGCCCAAGAGGTGCATTTTCTCTCTATAGACACGCGTGCCGACACTCATTCACACACACGCACGCACGCACGCACCTACGCACACACGCATGCTGTCACGACTTCCGCCGGAGTCGGCTCCTCTCCTTGTTCGGGCGGCGTTCGGCGGTCGACGTCACCGGCTTTCTAGCCATCGCCGCTCCATTTTCTCATTGTTCCATTTGTTTTGTCTTGTTCCCTGCACACCTGGTTTACATTCCCTAATCACACTGCATGTATTTATTCCTCTGTTTCCCCCCATGTCTTTGTGTGAAATTGTTTTGTTACGTGTTTAATGTGATGCACCAGACTGTTTTTTCCCCCGGGTATCATATTTTGACCCGTTGTATGTTTTGCCATACATTTGTATATTTGTGAGTGTTTTCGCGCTTATTGACTTTTACCTGTGGCTGGAGGATTTTGGACGCAGTTGCGTCTGTCTTTTGTGCTGTTGCCAAATAAAAGTGCGCTTGATCACCACTCACTGCTCTCCTGCACCTGACTTCGTACCAGTAGCGCACAACCTTGACACACGCACGCACACGCTCACACACACACACACGTTTGTTTTACTATCCTTGTGGGGACCAAACAATTGATTCCCATTCAAAATCCTATTTTCCCTAACCTTAATCCCAGACCCCTAACCTTAACTTCTAAACCTAACCCCTAACCATAATTTTAACCCTAAACTTTACTGGTAAGCCTAAAATTGCCTTTTTCCTTGTAGGGACCAGGGAAATGTCCCCAAAAAGATGGTAAAGCAAAACAAAACACACACACACACACTAGGGAAGCCATTACAATTGGGAATATTATGTTTTGTATGTGAATGTCACTCTGAACATTTCTGATCCCTAAACGCTTGACCTCAGTAAAGGTTTGAGCTTAGTATATTTTGGAGTAAAATGGAGGGAACCCCCTACTAGGAAAGAGCAGCTGAGTCAGGTCAGTGATTCCCAGATCATATTACATTCCACCGCTCCACTACAGTAGCCACTTCCAGAGAGAGCTCCACCCATAACTGCAGGAGACAAGGTAAACACCCCTGAATGACATTTTTATGGCTGCTGTCACTCTGTTGTCTGCAGTGCTTTGGCAAACATGGGAACGCACCTAACACGATGGCGTATTCCTCTATCATTGTGTGCAGTTTGGAAAATGTTAGATCTTCATTTCAGGATGAAAGGAAACGTGTACACTATGTTGAGACACATGCAGTATTTGTAGCTGTGGGCTTTGTGTGGTGTGATGAGGAATCCCATTTGATCCGAGTACTTTGCCAATCAAAACACAGTACTAATAGTTGACTGGAGTTTCCATGAGATGTATATAAACATGTGTAATATATCAGTAGAGAGACATTCATGTTATACTCATCAAAGCTGATAATTGAGATTGCATTCACTTTGAAATATCACAGTGCTATTTTGACACTTTGCACTGCACGTCTTCTGCTTCCGTGGAGAGAGACGACGAGAGACAGTTGTGCCCGAGGATCAGTCCTTCTTTTGCTTCTCTCTATTTCTCCGCTGAGCACACCTCGTCATTTCAATGTGGATAATTGGGTAATATTTGGTTGAGACGGTGACCATTGAGATTACGACCTATATTCACCCACCCAAAAAGACAGCCAAAACTTAGTCACATTTCCAATGTGTTGTCACTATGCTTCCAACCATCTAAAAGCACAACCAAATTCCAATGGAAAAACCATATCTGATTTTCAATCTAGTTGTCACCCAAATGTCTATCATTGCGCTTTCAACCATTTAAAAGCACAACAAAGTTAAAATGGGAATACAACGTCAGATATTTAGTTTATTTATACAACAGATTAATGTGTGATCACTGTGCTTAATCTAATATCATAATGAAATTACCTGGATTACAGTTGAGATTATATTAAAACTACATTGTGCAAGTGATCAATGCATTTTGAGATTCTGCGCAGATTGTTACAGCTATTGTGAAGATGTCCACTGACCTGCGACAACCTTTGCATGCTATCTTGAACATGCAGCTTTATATGATACATAAGAAGACCTGTGTAGTTACAGTAACCTCAAAATGTGTCACTTATTTTAAGGTTGAACATTACATTAGTTTGTAAGATATCCTTAACTTTAGGGTATTTACTGTATTCCAAATGTGATATTTTTTTATATTAACTTGGCAAGTCAGTTAAGAACAATGTCTTGTTTTCAATGACTGCCTATGAACAGTGGGTTAACTTCCTTGTTCAGTTGCAGAACAACATTTTTACCTAGTCCACTCGGGGATTCGATCTTGCAACCTATCAGTTACTAGTCCAACGCTCAAACCGCTAGGCTACCTGCCGCCACATATAGAGTTGTGTTTGGTTGACAATGCAACCAAATATCAACATTTAAAGGAGCTATATTTACTGCCTGATAGTTCAATCTGAGCCACTGGCTTAATCCCACTCTTTAACTTTTATTTTTGGTTTAGTTGGAGACGTGAATCCAACATATCATTTGTTAACTTGTCGACAACTTAATAGGCTATTTATTGTATTTCAAAAGTGATACTGAATTGTATTTGGTTGTCAAAACAACCAAATATCAACATTTGAAGGAGATTTATCTTCTGCTTGGATGGTTCCATCTGTGCTACTAACTTCTGACTTTAATTCCAGTTAGTCTATACATTAAAAATATTTATGTTGGATTCTTGTCTCTATACGAACCAATAATCTAAATTAAAGAATATAACACAATTACATCCTATTGCAGTTTAAATAAAGTTTGGATTTGATTACATTTTTGAGACGTGAATCCAACACATCAATGACTAAATGTAGTATCAGTTATTTAAGGTAGACTTAACGAAATTGAAATGCTGAGAGAAGCGAAATGCAACACTTGGCTCTCACACAGTCACACACAGTATCTGCGCATGTGCACTGGTTCGTAAATTCGACTCCGATTTCAGAGTGCTCTCGTCTGAGTGCACCAGAGCGCAGAATAACTGATGAATTTACGAACTCGCAACACCCGTTAAATATGACCGGCGTCAGTAAACGCAGGCAAAAAAATATTATTAAATGATTGCCAGCAGGACATTTGCAGTCACTAACTCTCTAGATAACATGAAAACAGCCTAACACACTGGAGGCAATTTACGAACGCACCCTAAGTCAGTGACACAGATGGAACTACCTAAGCAAAATATACATCTCCTTCAAATGTTGATCGTTGGTTACGTTGACAACCAAACACAATTCAATATCACTAAATATCATTTCATTTGAAATCAACCAGAGCTTAAAACCCAATTGTATTGTCTACTTTTTTGTTTAGTTGAATTCTGGGTTGAATTGAATGAAATAGCTATTGACTTTGAAAATGCTATTTAGGCCTAAATAGCATCATTGATGATATGAGTGATAAAGTATGGTCCCATTTCATTTCCGACCAAAGGGTAGCTGTAGATAGATACATTCTCCAGTAGGAGGTGCTGCCCAGCCTATTGTTTCTTTTTCTGATTGTGGACGTTACTTTGAAGATCTGACGTTGTTTTAAAGGTACACATTCAACATGGTTTGTCTGTGTTGAAATGTGGTTACCATGATGACATAATCCTGTGGTTGAAATTTTACCCTCAAAACAACAGTTGATGAGTTTTTACAAATCCAATGTATTTTCCATGCCACAAATGACATTTGAAACCATGTGGATTAGTTTGTGCCCAGTGGGTCCTCTCTGTGTGCTCACTTGCCTGTTTGGAGCCTGAGTCACGATGACACTGACTGCTGTGTTCTCATTCATGTTCGTTCAGAACGTTTTATAGCATAAATCCTATGTAGAGGTGAGTGACAGCTCCTCTTGCTAAGCCTATAATTAATCAGAGCCTCTGACTATTTACCCAACCCCTGCTATGCTACTGACAGCCGTGATGGATTGTGGAAGTTGCTCAAGCTTGCAGGGACAGTTTGTCAGTCTTAAAGCTTGGTCATTCTGCTGTCATTCAGAATGCATGGAATGGTCCTGACAATGCAGTTGAGGAATTGATGTTAACCATACAAAAATTGGCAGTTTGTTGTCTGGTTGGTGAAGTATTAGCTGTAAACGTGGTGATTTATGTCATAGCTTCTCTGCCTTGACGTTGAGTTCGTTCATTGCTGTCATTTGTGAGGAAAGGGTCATTTACTTTAAGTACAGTAGTATGCCTTTACAGGCTTACTTTGGTTTCAAATTCTCCTGGCATCTATGAATCACATGATGAATGTCATGCAATATTCAATACATCATTCTGTGAGCTCGGCAGTGTAATCGGTATTTATTCATCATTTCACATGTGATTACATTGAGATTATATCGCAATGTAAAAAGATAAATTGAGCTGTAAACGCACAAGCTGTAAGGAGTCAACACTTTACCCGCACAGATTGAGAAATCACTACCACCTAACCCCCTCCACCCTAACCCACCCCAGAGCCCTGGTCAAAAGTAGGGCACTAAATAGTGAACAAGGTGCCATTGGGGTCGCAGTCCGAGAGAGGGCTCTGTGCTGTGGTCCCCTGCCAAAGCTAATAAGGACTGGGGCTCTGCTGAGCTATCACACCATCTGTCTGTGACTCATGCTTCTGGAGAGCTGCCAGCCTGAACCAGCGGTAGGCAGCCAGCCCAGGATTTACCTGCCAGATAATGAGACAGCTAACGCTCACAGGGATCCTCTTCCCAGCAGGCAACTCATAATTAGGAGCACTACTGAATGACTTCAGATAGATAAAGAAATCAGAATAACACAGTCAAATCAAATCAAATCAAAGAAGATAGCCCTGTTTGGTTAAAGACCAAGTCCATATTATGGCAAGAACATCTCAAATAAGCAAAATGATGGTGTGGGGGTGCATTGCAATATGCCATCCCATCTGGTTTGCACTTAGTGGGACTATCATTTGGTTTTCAACAGGACAATGACCCAACACACCTCCAGGCTGTGTAAGGGCTATTTGACCAAGAAGGAGAGTGATGGAGTGCTGCATCAGATGACCTGGCCTCCATAATCACCCAACCTTAACCCAAATATGATGATTTGGGATGAGTTGGACCATAGACTGAAGGAAAAGCAGCCAACAAGTGCTCAGCATATGTGGGAACTCTTTCAAGTCTGTTGGAAAAGCATTCCAGGTGAAGGTGGTTGAGAGAATGCCAAGAGTGTGCAAAGCTGTCATCAAGGCAAAGGGTGGCTACTTTGAAGAATCTCAAATATAAAATATATTTGCATTTGTTGAACACTTTTGGTTACTACATGATTCCATGTGTTATTTCATAGTTTTGATGTCTTCACCATTATTATATGTAGAAACAGTAAAAATTAAGATAAACCCTTAAATGAGTATAAAGCGTCTAAACTTTTGACTGGAACTGTACCTAGGTATCACAGAAAATGTAATTGCTAAAATATACTTAAGTATCCAAAGAAAAAGTATAAATCATTTCAGTTGTTTGTGTTTAGTGAGTCCGCCAGATCAGAGGCAGTAGGGATAACCACCTATTCTCTTGATAAGTGCGTGACCATTTTCCTGTCCTGCTAAACATAACAAATGTAACAAGTGCTTTTGGGTTTCAGAGAAAATGTATCAAGTAAAAAGTAAATTATTTTCTTTAGAAATGTAGTGAAGTAAAAGTAGTCAAAAATATAAATAGTGAAGTAAAGTGCATACGGTTGAAGTCGGAAGTTTACATCCACTTAGGTTGGAGTCATTAAAACTTGCTTTTCAACCACTCCACAAATTTCTTGTTAACAAACTATAGTTTTGGCAAGTCGGTTAGGACATCGACTTTGTGCATGACACAAGTAATTTTTCCAACAATTGTTTACAGACAGATTATTTCACTTATAATTCACTGTATCACAATTCCAGTGGGTCAGAAGTTTACATACAGTTGACTGTGCCTTTAAACAGCTTTGAAAATTCCAGAAAATTATATCATGGCTTTAGAAGGTTCTGATAGGCTAATTGACATCATTTGAGTCAATTGGAGGTGTACCTGTGGATGTATTTCAAGGCTTACCTTCAAACTCAGTGCCTCTTTGCTTGACATCATGGGAAAATAAAAAGATCTCAGCCAAGACCCCAGAAAAACATTGTAGACCTCCACAAGTCTGGTTAATCCTTGGGAGCAATTTACAAACGCCTGAAGGTACCACGTTCATCTGTACAAACATTAGTACGCAAGTATAAACACCATGGGACCATGCAGCCGTCATACTGCTCAGGAAGGAGACGTGTTCTGTATCCTAGAGATTAACATATGGTGCGAATCTATCCCAGAACAACAGCAAAGGACCTTGTGAAGATGCTGGAGGAAACGTGTACAAAAGTATCTATATCCACAGTAAAACGAGTCCTATATCGACATAACCTGAAAGGCCGCTCAGCAAGGAAGAAGCCGCTGCTCCAAAACCGCCATAAAAAAGCCAGATTACAGTTTGCAACTGAACATGGGGACAAAGATCTTACTTTTTGGAGAAATGTCCTTTGGTCTGATGAAACAAAAATAGAACTGTTTGGCCATAATGACTATTGTTATATTCGGAGGAAAACGGGGGAGGCTTGCAAGCTGAAGAACACCATCCCAACCGTGAAGCACGAGGGGGGCAGCATCATGTTGGGGAGGTGCTTTGCTGCAGTAGGGACATGTGCACTTCACAAAATAGATGGCATCATGAGGTAGAAAAATGATGTTGATATATTGAAGCATCTCAAGACATCAGTCAGGAAGTTAAAGCTTGGTCGCAAATGGGTCTTCCAAATGGACAATGACCCCAAGCATACTTCCAAAGTTGTGGCAAAATGGCTTAAGGAAAGGTCAAGGTATTGGAGTGGCCATCACATAGCCCTGACCTCAATCCTATAGAACATTTGTGGGCAGAACTGAAAAAGCGTGTGCGAGCAAGGAGGCCTACAAACCTGACTCAGTTACACCAGCTCTGTCAGGAGGAATGGGCCAAAACTTATTGTGTAAAGCTTGTGGAAGGCTATCCGAAACATTTGACCCAAGTTAAACAATTTAAAGGCAATGCTACCAAATACTAATTGAGTGTATGTAAACTTCTGACCCACTGGGAATGTGATGAAAGAAAGAAAAGCTGAAATAAATCATTCTCTCTACTATTATTCTGACATTTCACATTCATAAAATAAAGTGGTGATCCTAACTGACCTAAGACTGGGAATCTTTACTAGGATTAAATGTCAGGAATTGTGAAAAACTGAGTTTAAATGTATTTGGCTAAGGTGTATGTAAAATTCTGACTTCAACTGTATACCCCCCAAAAACGCCTTAAGTAGTACTTTCAAGTATTTTTTCTTAAGTACTTTACACCACTGTATAAGCCACATGAGAAAATAAGTTTTCAATGTGTTTTCTCCAGGGTCAGTGTTTGGATCACTTGACTGCAACCACAGCATGGGGATGTCGTCCTAATGTTGAATATGACCTCAACAGTGTGATTACTGTCATCCTCTCCTCCCAGCTCATCAGGGCCTCACCTGACTGGCTGACCTGATTGGCTGACAGAGTTATAACGTGCAATAGAATGTAGGAGCAGCAGTAGAGAGGCTGGCTAAACGGCTCAGTGTGTGAGTCATAGATGGATCCAGGTGGTTTGTTTTATTCTCCTCCCCTCCTCCCCACTATATCCATGAATCTTCACTGCCCACTCATGACCTGCAAAGCTCGCTGGGAGAGATAATCTTGGTTGTTCGGACAGGAGCACAAATTGGCTTGAAATGTAACCGACCATTCATGAAAGGGGACCTTTTCTGCCGTGCAAGTTCAGTCGGCCCCTGCTTAGCTGGTCCATCAGTATCATCATTGCAGTACTGTACTGTAGTTAATGACTAAACCACCCCCCGTCCAGATCCACTCACCAAACCACTCCCTTCCCGAAGAGTGATGATGCCCAACATGAAAGCTGTGGTCTTTCGACTCTGTATGACAGTACATATGCTCCTGCTGCAAGGACCTCTTTGTTCTCCTTTACCCCTCTCCAATCCTTCAACCCATTGGCTGTCAATGGACGGGTCAGTGGGTGACCTCACTGTGAAGCCACAGGGTTTATAAATGGACGTGTGGGCCAAGAAGACTTAGCTGAGAGGGCCAGGGTCTCCATGGGACTGCACGGCTCGGAGATAAACCGTGTCTGAACATTCTGAGAATGATCAAGGTTACTGGTGTAGATAATGAATGATTTTGCTTTTTTCCACGTTTTCCGCGACTGGAAAGAGCTGAGCCGCAGCTGACCAACATTAGTAATAAATTCCTCATGCTTTGACAACATGTTGGGTGGACTTTCTGACTGCCTGGGATTAGGATAGCTCTGAAGACCCCTTATTGTTCCATACAGATGTAGGATCTTAATTTGATCACCCTGCTGCAGGGGAACTTTCCTGCAATACAGGTCATTTAAAACCTTTAGTGCATTTGAGGTTTAAAAAAAGCTTCTGAAGTTTGTATTTTCCACTTTGAAATTTCAGACTTGATTTTCCCTACCGAGAAATATATCAATCCCTACAAAAATGTCCATTAATTACAATACACATTTCCCGTTGCTGCAGGATTATTTTCCTACTGTAGCAAACTATCTCAAATTAAGATCCTTCATCTGTTGGTTTCACATTTCACTGAAGATTGGAAGTGTCCCAGAACGTGTCCAACACACCAAAAGTATATGTTTTCTCTCTGACTCTCTCACACACTGTGGTAAGATACCTACCCACAAATCCAACCCATTATGACATTAGATATGGGATACATCCAGTGGTGTTATGTTTGTTGGTCCAAACGCAGACGCAGGGTTTCCTCCGCTGAGTAGGGAGGTTGTCCCTCACAATTACACAGGACTTACATTCACCTTATTTTGTGCCCTCTTAAGAAAAAAATACAAATGTTTTTTTTGTTGCAATTTTCAGTGATATTAAAATCTATAACTAGCAGCCCTATGTCATTCTCCTTGAGGCAGTCGACGTTAGAGCAAAAGGACTTATTGGAGGTAGGAGCAGAGAGCGTTTGGGCGGCAGAGAAAGCCTGGGATCAGTTGGATCGGTCAGAGTTTGGGGCATTGGATGTTGGTACACAGTGGATACTCAGGCAACACAGCTTTTTCTGAGAGACTCACAGGAGTCTCAACGGGTCATGGCAGAGCTATACATCTGGCTCTGGGCTATGGTGCTCGACAGACAGCATTACATCCATAACAATGTCCCCAGCTTGACTGTCATATCACAACTATAGTGTCAAAGTGGCCTGTATGTCCCGATTCTCTGCGATCTCTGGAATGAAACCAATATGTTTCCCTGGTGTCAATTGCTAGATTGTGTGTTCTGTATCATTGTGGAATTTCACTACAGCCATTTACTTTATCGATACAGCAACTCTCAAATGTAACAGCATCTTTGGGAATAAATATTTGAATTATTATAGCCAATCGTCCCAAATGGCTCTAGAACATTTG
Organism: Oncorhynchus masou masou; assembly: GCF_036934945.1. Classification (NCBI taxonomy): domain Eukaryota; kingdom Metazoa; phylum Chordata; class Actinopteri; order Salmoniformes; family Salmonidae; genus Oncorhynchus; species Oncorhynchus masou. The sequence continues at coordinate 37,475,164 of NC_088212.1, forward strand.
GGCCCAATACGTTCATCTTGAAAATGCCCCTCTGATCCCAGCCAGGCCATTTGTGGAACTTACATGCACTCTCATCTGCACCATCTGGATTGAGGTGGATTTTTGCTACAGATCCCATTACAGTGAGTGACGAAGCTGTGGGAATATCCATCAGTGTCTTCAGTCTGCCTCTGCTTCAGTCCTCAGGCCCACTCTGCCATAGGGGTCTGTGGTGTGGAGGGGTTCTTCTATGTCCCTGCTCCCCAGCTAGTAGAGCCATTCTCGGGCAGGGCTGGGTGAGAGCTGCCCCCTGTGTGCCCAACAACTCACTGGTGACTTTGGCAGTGTCAGGCAGAGCTAAGAGGCTGCACCTGCTCTCTGTGTAAATAACTCTGACTGTCTGAGTGGAAAGACATGATAATGGAAGGAGTCTATAGTGTCAGTGTCAACTGTGTTGTGTTGTGTTATGCAATTTTGTGCGCTCTTGGATTATTGGAGTTGTAATTGTTATTATTATTATTTATTCATTTGTTATTGGCAACCCCCCCCCCCCCCCCCTCGTCAGAAGACAAAAGTAACTCTGTTAAAAATAAATGTTTGTTACGAATACATTTTTTACATACATGGTACTTTTATATAGAATATCACATAACAGCATTATTTTGATATACACATTACATTTGGATTAATAGTGCTTAGACATGATATATGTTATTTTCAGTCCCAACTACTACAGATTAAATCCACCCTCAGCTTCTCTCAGCCCATCCCACCTATCTCCATAGACCCCCCCCCTCTCTTGATTTCCTTGTGCCATATATTTTTTTTTGTGTTTTTTTGGTTTTGTTTGAACTTTACCCCTTTTTTTCTCCCCAATTTCGTGGTATCCAATTGTTAGTAGCTACTATCTTGTCTCATCACTACAACTCCTGTACGGGCTCGGGAGAGACAAAGGTTGAAAGTCATGCGTCCTCCGATACACAACCCAACCAAGCTGCACTGCTTCTTAACACAGTGCGCATCCAACCCGGAAGCCAGCCGCACCAATGTGTCGGAGGAAACACCGTGCACTGCGCCCAGCCCGCCACAGGAGTATCTGGTGCGTGATGAGACAAGGATATCCCTACCGGCCAATCCCTCCCTAACCCGGAAGATGCTATGCCAATTGTGCGTAGCCCCACTGATCTCCCGGTCGCGGCGGTTACGACAGACGATCCCAGAGTCTCTGGTGGCACAGCCCTTAACCACTGCGCCATGTGTTGTGTTGTGTCATTCTGTGTGCTGTTGCTTTATTACATTTAGATTTGTTTGATTATTTGGATCATTTCTTCTGTGCTAGGGTATGTGGGCATGCATGTGCACGTGACAAGAGCATGCATTGTTTACATTGTGTGTCAATTAAAAAGAACCTCCCATTTTACATTCAAGTAAGAGGTAAACCCCTTTCCACGAAGAGGAGGTTCCTAGGACTGCTTTGTAAATGAGCATGCTGTCTGACTGTGGTCCTAGCTCACGAGCCTCCTTGTCATTAGCAGGGAGGAGTAAGGTGGAGCAGTACAGATGATATCTATCATCACACCTACCTAGCAGCTACAAGTTGTCTATCGACACCTGGCTGAAGAGAGGCAGGAAGTAGTGCATCCTGCTGTGGGGAGGGAGAGAGGGAGGGAGCCTTCTCTCTTTCTCGCGCTGCTGGCCTACTGCCACCACCACACCATTCGTTCGCACTACTGCCGTGAATGGTAATAGCCGAACTGGAGCAACTGTAATCCTAGTTAAATCACTGATCACGCACTAGGATATCCAAACGATTCAGTTAGTATGGTGTGACATAACGAGGGGATGTTGCGGGTTGGTTTTGACCATGCAGAATCGCACCAGCTGTTCTAATGTGTATTGTAGGTGTTTTAAAACTGTCAAGTGATGCGGGGTTGGTTTCACCTTAAGGGCTAACCATAGAAATACAATTACTAGAATGTGAATCCGAATCCCCGTTCAAGTCAATGGGTCTATGATGGGCGGATGGCCATTCTAGTGGTTCTATTTCTATACAACACTATCCGCATTCACTTCCAGCCAGACTTTCACTTAGCCTGTGGGTTCCCCAGGTAGCCTAGCTAGTATACTGCAGCTTTGTGGCGGAAGCTGTTAATTAACCTAAACGGATTGTTTAACTCCTTGGGGTAAAGATCAAATTCTTCCATTTCCCCAATCCCATATCATCATTTAGGAGATTATGGTTTCTCAAATGAACCATTTTGCCAATGAGTGTTACCTTTATGTACCTCAGAGGACTGAAGACCACAGAGCCATTGACTTCACTGCTGCAGCGTAAAAAGAAAAAGAGAAGGAAAGAAGAAGAAAATCTTGTTTGTGTTGTTGTGTTCCATGAGTAAGTGTGAGTTGTCTGGGACGTGGATGAGGTAGGATATTTATACGTCTCTCCTTCATACCTCAGAGATGCACATCAGGTTCGAAAAATAACTGCTTTCACTTTTATTTGATTGATTGCTGAAAGGAGCTTCTGCTGTTTCAGTCAAAACAGTCCTAAATCAAACTTGTCACAACGTTCCGGATTTAACAAGAAACAAAAGTTTATTATGGAGCACTGCTACATGCGCACCGTTTCTTTTTTGAAGTGTTGGTGAAGTGAAAGTCATTGATAACTCAATCATTATTCTTAGATGTTTATCTTTCAATTACAGAGGGCTCCTTTGAGATAAAGTGGTGATTAAAAAACACGTTGAAACCATTATCTTCAGAACGTACATATATTTTATCTGTATATTTTCGCAGTTTCAGATTCAAAATTCCAATTTTTATATGAATTAATTTAGCCAAAGTTTCCAAGGTATGTTGGTAAAAATCTGCTGATAGTAAAGAAACTTTGTTAGAAGTTACAAATGTGTGGAGTTTTATAAGTTCACAGGAATCAGGTCACAGTGTTTCTGCAGTGGCTCATGGTCCAGATGGGGTCCTGTCCTGTCCCTGATGTCCATAGAACCCTTTCCACACAGTTCTACCCACATTTTATTTTGTAAATCTACTGTTTTAACTGGACCATGCAGCACGACCTATGACCCATGACTTGTGTAAATGTACTTTTGACAATAAAATGTTTTATCATTTTATTTATAGTACTATACATTGTTAAACATTTGTTAGATATATCAGAAAGCCATATCCCTGCATTTGCAGTTTCTCCTCTGTGTGCTGTGCATCCCAAATGACACCATATTCACTATATTGAGCATGACCTTTGACCAGACAGCTATGGTCAGTGCGCTATAGGGAATTTGGGACACAGGCTAGGAGTGGACGGTTCCACCTGGACCCCATCATGGCTGCTGTGCCGTGGTGAGCTGAGGTCTGGGACATCGGACACCCTGTCCTGGCTGATGATGCTGATGAATCTGCGTACCCCTTGCCCTGTGGCCTCTACCAGATCCATCCTGCAGGGAAACAAGTGTGTCTGTCTCTCTCTTGGTTGTGTCCCAAATGGTGCCCTATTCCCTATATCGTGCACTACTTTGGACCAGAGCGTGGAGGGCCCTTGTGAAAAGTAGTGCAGTAGTGCTCTCTGATAGTTTGGCCTCTCTTGATAGTTACAGATCTTTTTCCACATGCTTTTGGCATCCTCAAAGATCATTTAGAGACCTATCACCACAACAGAAGGACAATATTCCCCACTAAGAGAGGCTGCAAAAACCACAGGGTACTCTGTCTGATATTTTTGAACATGATTTGTGAAACTTGTCTGACCACAAGGAGAGGTATCTATGCTGGGTGTAGGAAAGAGAGGTCTGATATATATCCCACAAGCACATTTAATGGTTCCTTTTATTGTGTCTAGAAACACAGCCCTCACGGACTTCTGTTTAAGGTTGTTATACATTCTGTTGCATGCCAGTCTGACACAACAAGACAGGCATTATTTTTCTCCCTTTCGTAGAAGTTTTCAAAGTACTTGGGGAGGAGTGTTTACACATCAACAAGCAGGGGTCCTGAAGGGCATATCCAATCATTATAAAGTGATCTTCAACAACAGGACCCTCACAACAGCAATGGACCCTTCTCAGTTGAACCCAATGATATTACATAACAGTGTCCACTGAACGGTGACATCCTTGCTATAGGATGTTTTCTGACAAATGTATTCAGTATTTCCTGAGGGAAGGGTGTTGACTTGCTAGAACTAAGAGCAATTTAAAGTGTAGTAGTTGATCTGGTTTTTCATCTGGTTACTGTGTGTTTTATGGTCCAGCCAGGCCCATGCAGAGCAGCCACACCCTGCCTGGGTTCCTGACCATGTCATGTCTCTAGAGCCAGGCTGTTCTGTTGAGCAGTGCTCTGGCCTCAGGCTTGGTTCGTCAGTACAGTAAAGCGGGACGGGAAGCCCTGATGCCAGTGTGCCGTGTTTACTTTTCACTCAGCATATTAGATATGTCACTTCACTCTACCCTGATGCTGGTATCAGCTGTGTGTAAGTGCATGCATATGATGTGTGTGTGCTCTTGTCCAATTCTTCATCCCGTCCCTCCACAGACACACCAGGGAGACCAGACTTTGATCGGTTTATCAGTCAGGAATCTCATCCCCACCCTTCTCTCCCCTTTACACCCTTCCCCCTTTACACTATGACCATATTTATCCCCGAGGACTATCTAACACTGTGGAAATGCATGAACCAAAACAACAACACTGACAACGATCAATGGCTCTGTGCAGTATGTGTGAAAGGGGAGATTGGGACCAGTGGATACAGGGCAGTTATTCCATGATCAAGAGGATAGGGATCGGCCCGGGGGTGGGGCTGGAGATGGGCCTGAGGATGTGACTGGAGCTATGGGTCTGGGCTCAGGATGGGTCTATGAATGGGGATAGGTATGGGACTGGGCTCGGGATGGGTCTATGAATGGGGATAGGTATGGGTCTGGGCTCGGGTGGGGCCTATGAATGGGGATAGGTATGGGACTGGGCTCGGGATGGGTCTATGAATGGGACTGGGGGGGATGGGTCTATGAATGGGGATAGGTATGGGACTGGGGGGATGGGTCTATCAATGGGGATAGGTATGGGACTGAGGGGGTGATAAGCCAAGAGAAGTGGCTGGGGCTTGCAGCTGGTGATGGGTTTTTAGCAATGGACCTAGGGTTAGGGGTAGAGCTGGAGATGTGGCTGGGGCTGGTGGATAGGTCTGGTGGCTGGGGTGGGGGTCTTGGCCTGCTCTAATGACAGGGTGGTGGGCAGCTGGATCCTGTTTTCCAGTCTGATTGGGGAGCTAGCGTAGCGGGGCTGAGGCATGGACAGCTCGAGCACTAGATGCATCTGTGGGCCCTATGTTCATTAGTTGAGCAGCACTGTGGCCTGTTCACAAGCGTATCAAGTTAAAAAGGAATGCCTGGCCACAGAGGGATTTTCCTGATGAAACAGGGAGGAGGGGAGAGGAGGGGATAAAAGGATGGTAAACCTGAATTGGAAACTACAACCGTGAGACACTTGAAAGTCATCTCTAATCACCCTGTTTTTATTCCAGGCTGCGTTTATTCCTTTTCCCTTCGTCTCTCCCTCCATTACACAAAGCACACTCAGGCATTTGTGTCCTTTGCTTTTGCATGGTATTTAGAATACAATTCAAATATCTCTGTCTTTTCTGTCTCTGGCCTGCTCATCTTGTGGTTATTCGGAGACCTGGGTCACGCGTTCTGTGTTTATCACTGTTTTCTCCAGGCTGTACTGCTCCGCCTGCCTCCCCGCCTGCTTCCCACTGGCCTGGTCCAGGAAGAATGCCTGTTGATCAGGTTTCAGTCTGCTTGTGTTTGCTGTCTGTGAGTGGACTGGCAGAAACCAATAAACACTACACCCCCCCCGTAAAGGAATCATTCTTGCCGAGCCAAAATGCACGAGGTATTCATGTTGGCCTATAAGGGAATTGGCTCTTTCCCCCATTCCCCTCCCCTTCCAACTCCAACGTTTGCCCCCTTTTGTCTTCTGCCCCCTTTGTCTAAATTCCTTAAATACCTGGAGTTATGCCGCATGCAACCTCACCAATACAGCCAATTAGAAGCTGGCCTGAGCTCTGACACTCCTGGGAGAGAAAGATTGAATTATTTAGTGTATCACTGTAACTGAATCTATTTTTCTATGACGCTGTGGACCCCGGCACTCCATTTGTCTCCTGTTCTGGGGGTAGAGACCACAGGGTTCTGTTGGGGTGGTCCTTTATGTTTGGAATCTGGTCCGCCTAGCTGCCCTGCTTCCAAATGTTTGAATTTTTCTGCCATATCTGGATTGAATTTGTCGCCTCCACCTTCTTCTGTTTCATGTAGTTTGTAGTTGCAGCAGGACTCATGTGGTTTGTGTTGTCAAACAGACTGTTGGCGCTCCACCGTCCTCATTACAGAAGAAGATACCTACTTTTTTTTATGGGACATACTGTGTGATTATTTTGACAAATTCACATGGTTCAAACACAAGATTGTCATCGGCGTATATTGCATTTGTTACGGTCTTGAACTGAGGCATTTGTTACGGTCTTGAACTGAGGCATTTGTTAAAGTTCTAAGCTGTAAGGAATTCCATTGGCTGCGAAAGGCATTACCATAGGCTTTATCTCTTCAAACATGATCATAGGCTTTATCTCTTCAAACATTTTCATAGGATTTATCTCTTCACACATTATCATCTTTGCTTTATCTTTGCAAACAATACACCAGCATATGTCCATAACGGCATTCACAAGAGACGTCAGTGTTTTGAGAATATATAGACTGGAGACAAATTGTGTACACACACATGAGCACACAAGGACATGTATATATATATATACAGCGCATTTGGAAAAGTGTTCATACCCCTTGACTTTTTCCACATTTTCTTACGTTACAGCCTTATTCTAAAATTGATTAAATAGTTTTTTTCCTTCATCAATTTACACACAAAATGTCTACCTTAATGACAAAGAAAAAACAGGTTTATAGACATTTTTGCAAGGTTATAAATAAATAAAAAAATTAAAAATCACATTTACATAACAATTCAAACCCTTTACTCAGTACTTTGTGAAGCACCTTTGGTAGCGATTACAGCCTCGAGACTTCTTTGGAATGACACTACAAGCTTGGCACACCTGTATTTGGGGAGCTTCTCTCATTCTTCTCTGCTGATCCTCTCAAGCTCTGTCAGGTCGAATGGGGAGCGACGCTGCACAACTATTTTCAGGTCTCTCCAAAGATGTTCAATTGGGCCACTCAAGGACATTCAGAGACTTGTCCTCAAGCCACTCCTGTGCTGTCTTAGTTGTGTGCTTAGGGTTGTTGTCCTGTTGGAAGGTGAACTTTGGCCCCAGTCTGAGCTCCTGAGTGCTCTGGAGCAGGGTTTCATCTGTACTTTTCTCCGTTCATCCTTCCCTCGATCCGCTGAAAAACATCCCCACAGCATGATGCTGCCACCACCGTGCTTCACCGTAGGGATGGTGCCAGGTTTCCTCCAGAAATGACACTTGGAATTCATGAATCTTGTTTCTCATGATCTGAGAGTCTTTACAGTAGGTGCCATTTGGCAAATTCCAAGTGAGCTATCATGTGCCTTTTACTAAGGAGTGGTTTCAGTCTGGCCACTCTACCATAAAGGCCTGATCTATGAAGTGCTGCGGAGATGGTTGTACTTCTGGAAGGTTCTCCCATCTCCATAGAGGTCTGTCAGCGTGACCATCGCGTTCTTGATAACCTCCCTGACAAAAGGTCTTCTCCCCTGATTGCTCAGTTTGGCCAGGCGGCCAGCACTAGGAGGAGTCTTTCCATTTGAGAATAATGGAGGCCACTGTGTCCTTGGGGACCTTCAATGCTGCAGACATTTTTTGATACCCTTTCCCAGATCTGTGCCTCAGCACAATCCTGTCTCGGAGCTCTACGGACAATTCCTTCAACCTCATGGCTTGGTTTTTGCTCTGACATGCACTGTCAACTGTGAGACCTTGCATCGACAGGTGTGTGCGTTTCCAAATCATCTCAAATCAATTGAATTTACCACAGGTGGACTCCAATCAAGTTATAGAAACATCTCAAGGATGATCAATGGAAAGAGGATGCACCGGAGCTCAATTTTGAGTGTCATAGCAAAGGGTCTGAATACTTACGGAAATAAGGTATTTCTGTTTTTTATTCTTAATAAATGTGCAAAAAACTGTTTTCGCTTTCTCATAATGGGTTATTGTGTGTAGATCAATGAGGGAAAAAAATATTGAATCCATCTTAGAATAAGGCTGTAATGTAACAAAATGTAGAAAAAGTCAAGGGACTGAATACTTTCAGAATGTCCTTTATATACATACATACATACATACATACATACATACATACATACATGCATACACACACACACACACACACACACACACACACACACACACACACACACACACACACACACACACACACACACACACACACACACACGAACACTCGCTCCTATTCCTGTTGGACGGCCTGTCATGTTCTTCACAAGTCTGATAGCAATAGTCCTGTCAGAGGAAGATGGAGGTATATCCTGGACAGTCTGGCACACAGCCTCTCAATGTGATAGAATGTAAGCAATGTTTATCTTCCTCCTACGCATTTACTGACTGGAATTCTCCTCCTTTTAGACGTCTTCATGGTTGAACTTATGCAGTGCCTTGACAAAGTATTCATACCCCATTTTGAATTACGGCCTGAATTCAAAATGTTCTAAATATATTTTTATATATATATATATCTACACACAATACCTTTTAATGACAAAGTGAACACCTTTTTTTTTAGAAATGTTTGTAAATTTATTGAGTATGAAATACAGAAATATCTAATTTCAAATCAAATGATATTATATTGGTTGCATACACACATTTAGCAGGCTCCATATTTTAGGTTATTGTCCTGCTGAAATGTGAATTTGTCTCACAGTGTCTGTTGGAATGCAGACTGAACCAAGTTTTCCTCTAGGATTTTGCCTGTGCTTAGCTCTATTCCATTAATTTTTATATATAAAAACTCCCTAGTTCTCCCTAGATTTTTCCCAAACACATCTTTGTATTCAGGACAAAAAGTTAATTTCTTTGCCACATGTATTTGCAGTTTTACTCTAGCGTCTTATTGCAAACAGGATGCATATTTTGGAATATTTTTTATTCCACAAAGGCTTCCTTCTTTTCACTCATTTACTGTCGGTTAGCATTGTGGAGTAACTACAATGTTGTTGATCCATCCTCAGTCTTCTCCTATCACAGCCATGAAACTCTGTAACTGTTTTAAAGTCACCATTGGCCACATGGTAAAAGGTTTCCTTCCTCTTCGGCAACTGACTTAGGAAGGACGCCTGTATCTTTGTAGTGACTGGGTGTATTGATACACCATCAAAAATGTATAACTTCACCATGCTCAAATGGATATTTAATGTCTGCTTCTTATTTTTACCCATCTACCAACAGGGTGCCCTTCTTTGCGCAGCATTAGAAAACCTCCCTGGTCTTTATGATTGAATCTGTGTTTGAAATTCACTGCTCGACTGAGGGAACTTACAGATAATTGTATTTGTGGGGGTACAGAGATGGGGTAGTCATTTAAAAATCATGTTAAACAGTATAGTCCAGGTAACTTATTACGTGACTTGTTAAGCACATTTCTTTTGACACGTATTTAGGCTTTCCATAACAAAGGGGCTGAATACGTATTGACTCAAGACATTTCTGCTTTTCATTTTTCATTAACTAGTAAAAATGTAAAAAAAACACAATTCCACTTTGACATGATGGGGTATTGTGTGTAGGCCAGTGACACAACGTCTCAATTGAATCCATGTAAAATGCAGGCTGTAACTCCAACAAATGTGGAAAAAGTCAAGGGGTGTGAATACTTTCTGGAGGCACTGTAGATATAATCTGAGAAGTCTTTCTGAGGAAGGGTTCTTGACTGAAATAGAACAGACATTGGAGAAAGATGATGGAACATTGAACAGTAAAGTATTATACTTTGGTGCAAGATCAACAAAACACATAAAGAAAGGTACATTTAGTAATCTAGTAACAAGGCTCTCTGTCATTTAAAGTAGTCCTCATCATTTTTTATCATGTATTTTTAAACACAAATAATTACACTAATCTTAATAAACATATAACTTTCATGAATGACTTCTAAATGAACTAACTTATTGTCTTGGTATCCTGAGCTGTAGTCACCAAAAAAAGTGTACGAAGTTCATTTGGCTCCAAACCGTTTTACCTCCCTCTCCATACATCACCATAAATCATTTTCCTGTAAACAGTAGTGACATGGAGCCTCATGTGTATTTCCATATACATTTAGGAGACCTCAAGCACTGAAACACGAGCTCTGCTCTGTTTAGGAGACAACTGTAGAGACGTTAAGCTCACATGTGTTTTGGTGGTAGCTCATTCCTGGGTGTGCGAGTTTCTCCTTTTGGAGACGTAAGCAGTAAGCACATGTTGTACACAGATGCTAATTTATTCTTATTGATACAAATCAAGTTGTCGCGTTTAAGCATGGTAATGCTACCAGTAACAATAACACAGACACAGACTCACACTCTTCGTAGGCAGCTGTGTGTCGCCACCATAGAGTAGGCCTGCCTGGGGAGTCACTGTGTGGGGTTGCTACATGTCTGTAAACAGAGACTGGTTGGAATAATTAATGTTGCAGTATAGAGGGACACCTTCGGCTCATTTGTGTTTCAAGGACAGAGACCCACTTTATTGGACTTACAATCCTTAAAAAAAAAATACTCCTAAAAACACAACATGAATTTCATAGTTTTAACTCTGTATTATAAGTCCCTCTGCGGGTTTACAAGGTTGGACATAGTAATCGTGGATGTTAACTGTTCCATTGTTAGTTTGCTGCTCCCGTCATAACTCCTGTGTGTGGGTCTGTCTGTGTGAGCTGTGTTCTCCCTCCCAGCAGCTTTTCATCAGGGCCTGGTACCGCGTTAGGCTCTCAACACCGGATGACAACTGGCAGCCTCAGCTCCTGAAACCCAGGAGAAGCGCTGAAAAACGCCCCTGATTACGGTCCATTATTAATTGTGAAAGCAACAAGCAGGAACCACAGCGATCCTTTTTCTGGGGCCTGGCGGTCTGCGTCCGATGATGAGCCTAACCTTGGTCCTTCTCTTATCTCTCTAATCACAAGCTCATCCCTTTCCTGTCTGCACCGGCTCAATATTCTGGCTCTGGGGCTGACCCAGTACTGAAGAGTGCTGGGAGGGACCTAACTGGGGGTGAGTTAATGGGCTGGGGACAGATTGAGGGCGTAAGGATAACATGGGGCGCACACGCACGCACTCACACACACCCAGCAGTGCCTCGATACTCCGGTCCAGAGCACCACTCTGAGGTCCAGGTGCAGGATCTTAATGAACCCGGGGAATGAGGGGGTGAGGCAGGGGGAGAGGCGGGTGTTGTGTTCTCCCAGGCCCATGTGAAGTCTCACTCATCACCACGCCCCTCTTTGACCCTGGATTAGTTTCCTCTTCCAGGTTTAGTGGCAGGATGCTGGCCCTCAGCCTAGGCCTTTTCCCACTACCTGAACACTGTGAGATAGCCTTTGTTTCCCAGGGGAAGGATATTACTGTTGCGCCTGTTGCCTGGAGTTGATTCTGTAAAGCCAGCTTGTCATTCTCACAACAGAAGTGATGGTGCCCATCTGGTGTAGTGGACAGGACTCTTTGTTCCCTGTCCTTCTGAATCCATCCTGTTATGCTTGTGTTGTGATATACCTATTCGCACAAAGAGTTTGTCCTATTGTTTGGGTGATATGCTAAGAGGACGTGTCTTTTTTAATTTCAATTAAGGGGTGTCTTTTTATTGTTGTAGTGATAAATACCAAAGGAACTCTTCCCTGAAGGTAGTGATCACCCCTCATGGTGTGACATTCATCCTATATGCATTGAGAACCCTCTTTTCTAAACCAGAAGCATATCCGGTCCTTTAGAGGGACTGCAATGTCGTGTGATCCTAACGCATGACTAATAGACAGTGGAACGAACTGACACAATGGCTGCATTGTACATACCCTGTACTCACTTTACAAAGTATCATTGCATTTTTACTAAGGGTTTGGGGAAGTGTATTCAAATGCGTCTCATTGCTAATCTAGGATCAGGTCCCCCCTGTTCAAAAATTCTTATTCACTAACTTTATCCAATATCAGCACTCCTGGGAATATGGTCCCAGATCAGCTCTTATAATGAAGTTGTATGGAGAGAGTTTCTTTGGTTGTAAATGGATTTTCGGGAGCACCCACCCCAGGTATGTATTTGTCCTGGAAGCCTATGTGTTGGTTTTGGTAGGACATATGATTGGGTAATCTGCTTACATCTGCTTACTTTAGATGGATTGATAGATAGGTGGGAGGAGAGGAGAAGAACATGTGAGGTTAGAGGAACGAGTGCCTTCATCTGGTTGAAGTGGTAAAAAGGGGTTTGTGGTATGCATAAACACAAACATCTCTTATTCCTAGAGAGAGAGAGGGAGCTAACCTAATCATAACCTTAACACTAAACCCCTAGAAATAGCATTTGAACTTGTGGGGACCAACAAAATATTGCCAGTTGGTCAAATTTTTGTTTGTTTACTATTCTTGAATAGTTAAACACGTCCACACACACACACACACACACACACACACACACACACACACACACACACACACACACACACACACACACACACACACACACACACACACACACACACACACACACACACACACACACACACACACACACACACACACACACACACACACACACACACACACACACACACACACACACACACACACACACATACATACGCACGCACGCACAAGCACACGCTTTGTCTGCGTTCTCTCCATGGCCTTTCATGCAGCCTGGGTTATATTTCCTCATGTATTCATTGACTTCCTCACACCTGCTGATAAAAGACATCCTCGCTGGAAATCCAACGCCTGTCTGCACTCCTACCAATCCTGGGTCTGCTCCTCAGAAGTGCCCAAAATATTTATGCCTCTCTCACAAAGTCTCCCTCCCTCCCTCCCTCCCTCCCTCCCTCCCTCCCTCCCTCCCTCCCTCCCTCCCTCCCTCCCTCCCTCCCTCCCTCCCTCCCTCCCTCCCATCTTTGCCTCAGATACACCCACCTCTACCTCCACTTCCTTTTAAAATGTGTTGAAGAAGAAAAAGAGGTGAAAGAGCTCATCAGATCCCCAGATTGTCCCTTTGTTGAAGTATTGTTTAGTGTGAGTAGAGGTTGACAGTGCTGTGTAGTAGAGATCCTCTGGGCTGCCTGGCTGAGTCTACCGCGAGGTGAATGGAGGTGGCAGGGTGTTGATAACCGAGAGGCAGGGAGGTTACAATATGTGTTAATAGACGTCTTCCTAAAGAGGGGATCACAATACAACCTAAAGCTTTGTGCCGCTCGTATTTAACGTGTCTAAGTTAAGCCCTTTGTGTGTCTTATCTAAACACATGAATATGTTGAAGTTGGTATAGATATGCGATTGTATTTCAGGTTTGTGATTTTGCTTCAGGGCCATTTACTTTAAAGGTTAACACAATAATAACTCCTATTCAATAGATGACATAGACCTGTATTCAGACAGCATGTAGGCCATTAGAGCCGCACAATTTGTCACTAGAAAAGACTGAAGTAATGCATGTTATCTCCTGAACTACGGTATCTTATAACATGCCTTGTGTAACCAGCTTGCTTGCTGTGTGTGTGTGTGTGTGTGTGTGTGTGTGTGTGTGTGTGTATTTGTATTTGTGTAGGCATCTCTCTCTTTTCCTTTCCACGCCTACCTACAGAGGTGGCCTAACTAACTGACATCCCATGCAGCCTGTGGGGCCTGGCAATTGGACAAGCCTGAAGATGAATGAAGCACAATTACTGAGGAGGGTAACAAATGTTCCTCATGATTTATACCCAGATCGGGTTGCTTTATTTTCGCCCGGCAACTATTTATCCAGGAGGACAGTGGTGGAGCAACCCTTGCTCCAGGCTCCATACGATGATGGTCTCACACTCTACTGCAGACATTGACTAATGGGCTATTTGAGACCACTGCCATTGATATTTAGCTCATTTTCTTTGCTCTAGATTCCATAACAGCACTGGGGCATTGTCAGGTTTGAGGTTACCCATCTATTTAGTTATTTTCTCTAGCTGGAGGTGACGGGGGTTAGAGGTCCCCTCTCACTCGTCCTATACGTTTTGGGTCGTTTTCAGGCCCCAGGTGGTGGAGGGAGAGTGAGGGCAGGTCAAACAGTCACCCTGGAGCACATAGAGAGGGAGACATGAACCCAGCCCTTCTTGCATGTTTTCATTTGTCTGGCTCTCCCAAGCCGTCACCTTAAGACAGTCCCTGTCTATGTTGAAGAATAAGACACAAGAATGTTGTTGCTTTTAGTGAAAACTAAGGCTTTCTCTATTCTGAAGTCCAAGTTCAATATAGAATCAAGTGGTGTACAAAACTGACATGAAGGCTCAGCGTGGCTTTGACGCAATGCATATCTTTTCGAGGCAGGATATCATTATATTTACTGTAGCGACAATCTCCAAACATGCGCTCTATAAATGTTAGAATGTACTGGGTGCGTTCCACAAACCAAAGAGCATGCAATTGAATTCAAATAGGGCTAAAGGTGTCCGTCAAGAGCACACATATCAGAGACCTAAATATCTCCTATCAAAACTGCATATCCCTTGTATTGTAAAGGCTGTCTGAAGCACTGATCTACCATCACGTACTCAGTTTGGGAACAGTTCCTTCTCCGTGTTCATAAAAGTGTGTAGTCTGTACTCTCCCTAAGTGTGTGTGTGTGTGTCACTTCCTCTGGAAACACTGCAGAGGAGCTCTGCCATTGGATGTCCGTTGAGATCAGAATCAGCAGACAGACACAACACGGTTAGTTTTACCAGCATTAACATTTAGAATAGTCAACCTAGGCCCATTTGGAACAGTGCCCTACTGTGGATGTACAGTTGAAGTCGGAAGTTTACATACACCTTAGCCAAATACATTGGCTAATACACTCAGTTTTTCACAATTCCTGACATTTAAACCTGGTAAAAAAATCCCTGTCTTAGGTCAGTTAGGATCACCACTTCATTTTAAGAATGTGAAATGTCAGAATAATAGTAGAGAGAATGATTTAGTTCAGCTTTTATTTCTTTCATCACATTCCCAGTTGGTCAGATGTTTACATAAACTCAATTAGTATTTGGTAGCATTGCCTTTAAATTGTTTAACTTGGGTCAAACGTTTTGGGTAGCCTTCCACAAGTTTCACGGAACAGGTTGGATGATTTTTGGCCCATTCCTCCTGACAGAGCTGGTGTAACTGAGTCAGGTTTGTAGGCCTCCTTGCTCGCACACGCTTTCTCAATTCTGCCCACATATTTTCTATAGGATTGAGGTCAGGCTTTGTGATGGCCACTCCAATACCTTGACTTTGTTGTCCTTAAGCC